>NW_026526666.1:53235588-53835588 GCF_024362965.1 Panthera pardus
CTCAATACCCATCACCCACCCTCGCCTCCCTCCCACCCCCCATCAACCCTCAGTTTGTTCTCAGTTTTTAACAGTCTCTTATGCTTTGGTTCTCTCCCACTCTAACTTCTTTTTTTTTTTTTTCTTCCCCTCCCCCATGGGTTTCTGTTAAGTTTCTCAGGATCCACATAAGAGTGAAACCATATGGTATCTGTCTTTCTCTGTATGGCTTATTTCACTTAGCATCACACTCTCCAGTTCCATCCACGTTGCTACAAAGGGCCATATTTCATTTTTTCTCATTGCCATGTAGTATTCCATTGTGTATATAAACCACAATTTCTTTATCCATTCATCAGTTGATGGACATTTAGGCTCTTTCCATAATTTGGCTATTGTTGAGAGTGCTGCTATAAACATTGGGGTACAAGTGCCCCTATGCATCAGTACTCCTGTATCCCTTGGGTAAATTCCTAGCAGTGCTATTGCTGGGTCATAGGGTAGGTCTATTTTTAATTTTCTGAGGAACCTCCACACTGCTTTCCAGAGCGGCTGCACCACACAATAGGCATTTAGATAGAAGGAAGAGAACAGACGGTCCAGGAATAGACCTGGACCTTCACTTACAGAGTCAATCGATTTTCGAGAAAGATGCCAAGTAATTAAATGGGAAAGATAGTTCTTTCAATACAGATGCTGGAGCAATTGAATAAGCATCTGCCAAAACAATGAAACTCAACCCTTACCTTATACCATACATAACAACTTAAGAGAAAACATGGGATGAAATCTTTGCAGCCCTGAATTAGGCAGAGTTCTTTACAAATATAGCACAAAAGGTAAGAACAATCAAAGACAAAATGAACACATTGGATTTTATCAAAATCAAAACTTTTGCTCTTCAAGAGACACAATTAACAGAATGAAAATATTTGCAAAACACAGATCTGGTAAAGGACTTGAATCCAGAATATAATATATAAAGAACTTTTATAATTCAGCAACAAGAAGACAAACAATCTAGTGCGAAATGAGCAAAATATTTGAATAATCACTCACCAAAAAAGATATATAAATGGCAGGTAAGCATGTGTAAAGATGTTTAAATATCATTAGTCGTCAGAGAAATGCTAGTTAAAAGCACAATGAGATGTCACTACACACCTATTGGAATGGCTGAAACAAAAAAGTCTGACCAAGCGTTCATTAAGATATAGAGAAACACATACATTGTTAGTGGGAATGTAAATGCCACTTTGGGAAACTTTGGCACTTTTTAAAAAGCTAAACATAGACTTATCAATTGACTTAGCAACTCAACTCCTAGGTATCTACCCAAAAGAAATGGAAATGTATGTCCACACAAAGACTCATACAAATATTCATTGCAGTATTATTCATAACAGCTTCCAAACTGGAAACAGTGTCTATCAAACTGGTAAATTGATAGACAAAATGTTGTGTACCTAAAGAGCAGAATATTATTCACAACAAAAGCATTATACTAAATGGAAGGAGGCAGACACAAATGACTACATATTGTATGATTCCATTTACATGAACATTTTAGAAAAGGCAAAACTCTAGAGACAGAAAACGATCAGTGGTTGCCTAGGGCTGAGTGGAAGAAGAGATGGATTGCAAACTGGCACAAGGCGACTTTTTGTGGTGATAAAAGTGCTCTAAAACTGAATTGTGGTGATGGCTGTATAATTATATAAACGCACTAAGATTCAATGAAGTTTACATTTAAAATGGGTGAATTTTATGGTATCTAAATGGAACCTCTATAAAGAGGGTTTAAACAAAACAAAACAAAGCAGAAAGCTATTATGACTTCATAGCACCCCTTTTGGCTCACCTTTGAAATAGCTGGTGCCTGTATAAGTGGTAAAACTGTCCTTGAACTTTCCTTTGCACACCCTCTGAAGACTGCGTGGAAGACTTGAAAGGGATGATTTTGCAGGCAGCTCTAACCCTGGTGGGGTTTTTATTTCTCTTGGAGGAAGGTTGGAAGGTGAAAATTTACAAAAAGGAGCACATGTAGAAGGGCATATCAGGATGGTGGAGATCTTAAAATCATATCCTAGGCATTCATCATTCTTCTATCAAGTACCTTCTGGATTTTCCTGTTCAAGTAAGTGCTGTGTCTATAAAATAGTGAATGATATCGACAAGGTCCTTGCTCTCTGGGACTTATATTCTAGTAGTGTGAAATAAAGGAGGGAGGGGGAGGGGGGAGAGAGAAAGGGAGGGGGAAGTAAAAAGAACGTACCTTAAGTACTCAGAAAAGTTGAAAGGGTGATATTAGAACATGACTGAACCACAAGAGGGAGCCAGTCTTGCAAAGACCAGAAGGAGGAGCATCTTAGGCACCTTGTCATGTTTTTGGTTTGTTTTGTTTTGTTTTTACAGGGTATTTGTACCTTGAGGCCCTCTATTCCCTCTTTGCTCAGCTTAAAATTCAGAGTTGATAAATACAATCATTCCCTCAACTTCCTTGATCGCATTAACCTCTCATACTGGTTGGCAAAATCACAACACTGTTCAAGTCCAACTGTCCACCTCTACCGGTCTCACTTTAAACTTGTCACCAAGAACTTAAGAAGGCCCTTGCTCTTTGCCGGCTAACATCCCACATCCCCCTCATCCATTCACCTACCTACATTCTCCAATACTACATCCGCTTTCTGCTAAAGGACCGTTTTCTCTCTTCTCCGTGGTCACTCCCAGCTGATGACTGTGCTTCTTTCCTCATTGAGAAAACTGAAGAATCAGAAGACAACTTCCACTTGTTCTCACCACAGCCACATGTGCCTATATGTGTGCCCCCTTAGGCCCTGCCTTACCTCCTCTCAGTCAGGATGCACTCTCAGGGCTCCTATGTACAGGCTTCCCTGTGTGCATTAGATTCTACCCTCTTGTTGACTCAGGAACACCCAGTCAGCCAATCCTCCCCCGCTATCCTACATCACAAATCTTTCCTCTACTGCATCGTCTCCATTGGTATACACAAGAATCATTTCAGGCACATTAAAGACAAGCAAAGGAAAATCTCCCCTTGGTTATATTTCCCTCATTTGGTTACCATCTTACTTCTTTTTAATCTTTCATAGCCAAACAGTTGTCTATACTGTACTAGCTGCCTCTAATTCCTGTTCTCCTGTTCTCTCTTAAATTCTCTCCAGTCCAGCTTTTGTGTCATCATTGACCTGAAACTTGTGTTTTCAAGGCCAACAAAACAAACAAAACTAAAATGCTACTGCAAAGAAAAATGAATAAAGCGGCTCTGAGTAAATGAAGAAGGTAGGGAGTAGGAGAAAGTCCTGAATTCTAGCAGCTGGGTTGACTACCTGTATCCTAAGGATTCCTTAGATAATTAGTTTTCTTTCTATTCCATTTGAACCATCCTTCTTTCCTATATATTTTCCCAATTTTCTTTGGAATCTACTGTCGCCCAGCTTCTGAAATCAGTCTGAATATCAGATTAACCTGCTCACCATTTTGTGAGAGGAGAGTGAAGCAAAATCATAGCAGTGAGTGAGACCGTTTTCATTTCTGTATTATATCTGAAATTAATGTGAAACCTCAGAAACCTAAAACTCTCTTTAAACCAATCAGGAATGGGGCGCCTGGGTGGCTCGGTCGGTTGAGTGTCCGACTTCGGCTCAGGTCATGATCTCACAGTTCGTGGGTTCAAGCCCCACATCAGGCTCTGTGCTGATGGCTTAGAGCCTGGAGTCTGCTTCAAATTCTATGTCTCCCTCTCTCTCTGCTCCTCCCCCGCTCATGCTCTGTCTCTCTCTCCTTCAAAAGTAAATAAAAACATTGAAAAAATAAAAAATAAAAAATAAACCAATCAGGAATAATTTTAAAAGTCTGAGAAAGAATTGCCCCCAAACAATACCCCTCTATTCTAAGATAAATGTAGTTGCTATTTGTGACGATTTTGCAGCTACCCTTGTCTATAAATGGCCTTGCCAGGAATTATATATAGTGACCTCAAGCAGTTTAGAAAGTCTGGCTGCAGGGGCGCCTGGGTGGCGCAGTCGGTTAAGCCTCCGACTTCAGCCAGGTCACGATCTCGCGGTCCGTGAGTTCGAGCCCCGCGTCAGGCTCTGGGCTGATGGCTCGAGCCTGGAGCCTGTTTCCGATTCTGTGTCTCCCTCTCTCTCTGCCCCTCCCCCGTTCATGCTCTGTCTCTCTCTCTCTCTCTGTCCCAAAAATAAATAAAAAACGTTGAAAAAACAAATTAAAAAAAAAAGAAAGAAAGTCTGGCTGCAATACTCAGCTTGCTGATGTTATCAGCAGGAGCAACTGTGACTTACTTGGGTGAGGTGGCCTCAACTCCTTTTGTGGACAAGGTGGTTCCTACCGGAGATAGCACCAAATGAGGTAGACTGTGTAACAATTGTCCTGGCCAGTTGCTTAATACACGAAATCTTAATGGATAGTGCAGTTCAGTGTTTAGCAAAATGCAAGTCACAATCCATTAGTGGGTTATGAAATTAATTTGGTGGGTTGACCAATTTTTAAAAGGTGACATGGAATAGAAAATATCAGAGCTCATTACACATAGTCGGGGTATGACATAGTTTGTGACACTCTGGATGAAGTTCCAAAGAGGGTGTCTTCGATCATAAAATTAAAATTTTAAAAATTAAAGCCACTGGTCTAGATCCATTCATAATGAAATAGCCGGTGTGGTTGAATGCACTAATCAAAGTTACAGGACATTTGGAAAATGTCCACGTCATTTTCAGCATCATATATCACTAGGCATGAGCAGAAACAAGGGAAATCCAGAGCATCTTAAAGAAGGGCTTTTATACACAGGACCAGGTGAAGAGGTTGAAATTACCACCATAGAGCCTTTGTAGTTTGCAAACCACGCTCACAAACTTAATCTCCTTTGAATTATCTTGTCATCCTTTGTAGTAGGTCAGATAGGAAGGTGGCAGCATTCAGAGGCAGTTTTCAATAACCCATCCAGTTTAGGTCAGGAGCCCAGCCAGCAGCTGGGAGAAACGATCTAGCCCCACAAGCCTCAGGGAGAAAGTTGGCAAGGGTGAAAAACTGTGTGTGGGTCCCAGCCAAGGGTTCAGGGCAGAATTCCAGTTCCAGGAGGGAGAAAGGGAAGGAAGAACATGAACTGGGGCAGAAGCCCAGATATTAAACAAAGCACACAGATAGCCAGGCCCACCCCCAGCACATTGGATTTCATGCTCACACCTGCAGGGTTCCAGAACTCCATGCCTGGCTTTTGAGGAAAAGAAATGGAAACATACCATGTGGCTAAGGGGGAGAATGGAGTGGTTATCAGGCACTTACGAAGGCATGAAGAGACTAGTGTGGAATGGTAAGTTAATCAATCAGACTGGCAAGAGTAGAGTTGCCAGATAAAATATAGGATACTTATTTAAATTTGGATTTCAGATAAATAATGAAAGCCTTTTAGTGTATGTCCCATGCAATATTTGGGACACATTTATACCCCAAAATTGTTGCTTATCTGAAATTTAACTGGGCATCCTGTTATTTTTATTTACTGAATCTGGCAACCATCACACATGGGTGTTATGAAGGATGAGGTGAGAAGGTTTGGCAGAGCAAGATCACAAAGGGTCTTGTGTGCCATGCTTGGCAGACAACGGGGAGCCAGGAAAGTTTTTGTGCAGGGGAGTAATACAGTCAGGTTTGCATCTTAGAATCAACCTTTGGAGAACAAAGCAGAGTTCAGAGATTCGGGAACTGAGAGACCAGAAAGCTCTTTAAATAGCCTAGACTCCAGGAGAATTGAATTTAACTTCATTCACTTCACAATTCTGCCTAGTGCTGGTGAAATTCCAAGGTTCGCTCAGGCTGCACAGACCAAACTTTTTTTTTTCAAGAGTTACTCTTTGTTTTGAGGAACAAAGGCTGTTCTGGGGGTCGTGGGGGCGGGGGGTGGAGTATATATTTTTTTGCCTTGCCCAAACCCTGTGTCAATCAAAGACTTCTTAAGAGAGCCGTAAAGATAACATGTATGTATCAATCTCATGCTAGTAAGCTCAATATCTTTTTCACCATTGCATCCCCAGTAGTAGCCAATAAACATTTGTGAATGAGTTTCTTAAGGGCAAAGTCTGTATCTTCATCACCTTTGTTTCCTTAGCACCTGACCCAGGACTGGGAATAAGTTTCTCAGAAAATAGTTCTTGATTACAGTGGCCTAACTAATTAACAACCAGATGTGCTTTCTATTAACTACACTTCTCCAACATTGTTTCAAAGGTACAATCTGGCATAGTTTTCACACAAATGCAAAAGAATCCTGCCTCTTATACTGGACAAGAAAACTGTTTTCAAAAGTTGCAGAATTGTCTGATTGGATGGGGTTTTGAAGGTAATCATCGTCATGTATGTGAAAATGTGAGGGTTTGGGGGTTTTTGGCTTGTTTTTGTTTTTGTGTTTGTCTTTTGGCATTTTCCTCTCCCGATAAGCTTTGTCATTGCTTGGGTTTCCATAAGCTTTGTCATTGTTTGGGTATTCGTGAAGACAGATCTTATGTAAATGCTTCACAGTTAGATCATCATAAAGTAGTACAAGTCAAGTGTTTGTCTTTGGTCCACCAGTATCAGTATAGTTAGTTTTCTATGTATTTTTCGAAGGCTAAAGTGTGAACTTCCTGAGGGCAGGATGTATTTACCTTCATAGTCAAAGAACTGTCGTTAAAATGAGATTTGTGGAATTTTTTAAGAGGAGAGGGGCAGAGAGAGAGTGAGAGAGAGAGAATTCCAAGTAGGCTTTATGTCCAACACAGAGCCTGATGAGGGTTCCATCTCAAAAGCCTGAGATCATGACCTGAGCTGAAATCAAGAGTTGGACACTTAACCAACTGAGCCACCCAGGTGCCCCCGGTTTGTTGAATTTTCAAGAGCAGGAAGCCACAAGGAAAAGACTAATTCTAGGAAGTATATGGTGTAAATAAAAATGCAACTTAAAAAATTATTACAGCCACCTGTTATTGAAGATTATGTTCTAAGCATCATACCAGGGTGGGGGCTTTATGTATATTTCATTAAATTCTGATTAAGTTTCAATCCTAAAAGCTTCTCTTTGAGCTAGGTGACATTATGTTCGTTTTATGAGTAAAGAAACAGAACTGATGAGAAAATTGCCCAGGATGACACAGCTAATAGATCGGCAGAGCTGAGATCAGAACTTGAGTCCAAAGCCCAGGAATTGTCCACACACCAGGAATTGTCATTTAATTTATGTATTTATTTATATTTATTTATTTTTGAGAGAGAGAGAGAGAGAGAGAGACGGGGGGGGGGGGGGGGAGGGAGACAAGGAGACACAGAACCTGAAGCAGTCTCCAGGCTCTGAGCTGTCAGTAGAGCCCGATGATGTGGGGCTTAAACTCACAAACCATGAGATCATGACCTGGGCTGAAGTCAGACGCTTAACCAACTGAGCCACCCAGGCACCCCCGGAATTGTCAGTTTTTTAAGTGTATATTGGAGAGATAAAGAATATATTGTTAGAGTGCCTATAAGAGCTCTAATCAGCAACCATGTAGTTCCCCAGAGGACTAAAGTTTGATCTTTATAATTATGTGTGAGTGTACATGTCTGGAAGAAACATGGAGGTATTTCTTGTATTTTTGATCTATGTTCCTTTTTTCTCTGTTCGGCTTTGTACTTAAGGGAGCATGTGACTTTACGTATAATTAGGGTCCATCTCCACCTTGCTGGAAGGTAATATTGTTACACTTAAAACGACTATCATACTGTTATTATCTGGGATGAAACTTTAGACGTTACCATCAGTAATACCAATTTCATTTGCCCCATCCAAAGGAATTCTTGTAGTTTATGTTCAGACATGCGATGGAAGCTCATTGGTCTGCATGTGTATGAACTCATCTGTGACAATCCAGACTCTCCTCTGAGCTATCAATATGATTGCATATATCAATTATTCTCCAGTCTTTTAAAGTACAAATGTGCACTTTTGTCCATGATGAGATCTTTTCAGCAGCCCTCTTCATACTGCTCAACTGCCAGCCTCCCCACTGTGTTCCAGGAGGAATCAGTCTCAAGAATGCTGTCTCTGGCCATTGAATTCAGCCATTTGATTTAACCAATTGCCGAGCAGGGTTAAATCATAGTTTTGACTTTATCAACCTTTTGGATCTGTGAAAGCAAAAGTTAAAAGGCAAGTATTGGCATAATCAATTGTATCGATTAGAAGGAATTTGTAGAAGAGGAACCAAACATGGTAAAAAGAGGGTTGAAAGCATTTGCTTTAAAAAAAATGAGAAAACAAATCATGTTTTGCTTGGCTCTGTAAATAACAAGTCTGTCAAAGATGGTCTGCAAAGTGTAAGAATCAAAAGGCATCTTTGGTGTTCTGCCTTCACCAAGAACATGGTAGGACTTTTCTAGAGATGGTTAGGATGTAATTACTGGGAAAAAAAATCCTCATCAGGCCTTAATTTACTTATTCATTGTCAGGCGGGGTGCTAACCATGAGAAATATAAAATTAACATGGCATGGCCCTGGCCCTCAAAGCTTACACTTCAGTTCAGGGAGATACAGCAACTTTAAGCTTTAGTGTGAAGGGCACCATGAAATAAATATTGAAAGGATACAGTGGGTGGACAAAGGGGCAGTGATCTTCTCTGCGATTCTAATAGAAATAATTCATAACTATCATGTAAGGTTGTTCAGTGAGATGACCAACTCTGGCGGGGGGGGGGGGGGGTAGGGGGAGGGAAGCGAAGTGAAATCTGAATTAACAGAGGTAGTTGAGGCAAAACACAAGAAAGGGGGTTTTGAAGAAGCCATCAGTTCACATCAGTCCCACGAAGGTAATGATCTGGTCGTGTTCTCCATCTTTAATTTCCAGGATATTAATTTTACAGAGCAGAGTGGCTGCCAAACACTACTAAGCACCTCCCCCCACTCCCTAACCACCCCCCACCCCCTCTAACAGAGCTATCAGGTGAGCAAGGCTCAGTCCAAGCTCCGCCCTAATTAATTATGTGACCTGGTGCAACTTGCATCATTGCTCGGGGCCTTGTTTCTGCGCCTGTGGAGCGAGGAACCCTAGTACATTCTAAAGTCCATTTCTGCACCGAATTGTGAAATTGAGACAAGAAACCAGAAAGGAAACTCAAGAGAAACAAAAGTGAAAGTGCCTAAAGGAAATACAGTAGTAAACAAAAAAAAAATTTATATCTCACTGAAAAATGTGGCAGAACTCCCAAATACTTTGTTTTTTCCAGCAACCGTGAACACGAGACTTGGGAGAGAATGACATGTCTATCACGTCCTCCAAATGTGAATACGATCAGTGTAACACGAATCCACCTTGCTGCACGCAACTGTCTTAAAACAATGCTCCCTGGCCCTGAAAATCCACTTACTAAAAATTTCTTACAAAATAAATCAAGCCATGACGAATGATCCGTCCCCACATAACTACCCGCCCCCCATCCCCCCTTGGAACACCACGTAAGGGTGTGTCCGGCTTTGGGGAGAGAAAAGGGGGTTGAGAAAGGAAGGATTCCAAGGAATATTAAATTCTGTCTGGCGTTGCCACGCGGTTGTCATAAACAACAGCATCGAGACAAACTATCTTAAAACTCAGGAAATCCAGTAGCCTTTAAACTTTATTATTTCCTCCGTTTATGCTGAGACTTCCCTGAACGTAACCCAGAACCTTACACCCGCCTGGGAGCGAGGGCGCGAGCTCCAGGGTGGAAGACCAAGTGGAGGCGGCCAGAAGGGACCAAGCTGACAGCTTCGCGGAGCGTTTGCAGCGACTGTGGGACCACGACGCGCTTCGCCACAGCTAGAGGGTGCGACCTGGACCCACGGGGTCACTGGGCTCCCTAGATGGGAGGATGCTCCCTGTCCGCTGCGGGAGCCTCCCTTCTAGGACCAGAAGAGAGAAGGGCGCGCGTGTGCGCGCGCGTACACACACACACACACACACACACGCACGCGCGCGCGCACACACACACACACACACGCGCACACACACACACACACGTATCCTTCCCCAGGAGTTGCGTCTCGTCTCCCTTTTGTTTTTCTCCCTTCCCGGTCATGAGACCCGGAAGTTTTTTTTTTTTTTTTAAACCTGTCTCTCTCCCTTTTCCAAACCCTCCCCCCCCCCATCTATCACATGGCAGAGATAGAATAAAAACAGAAAAATGGCGACGGTCACGTTGTGGCGAGCCTTGCTGCGTCATTAGATAATCCTCATGCAAATAGCGGGAAGAACAAAGGAAGGGGGGGGCCCAGGACCCCCGGGGGCGCAGGTGGGCGTGGGGGGCGGCGGGCCGGGCGCGGGGGCGGCCGGGCGCGCGCGGGACCGGGCGCCGGCGGGCCGCAAGCGACCGCGCGGGGCTCCGTGCCGCCGAGGGTCTGCGTCCGTGTGCGCGCCCGTGCGCCGCGGCGGAGCGCTGGCCGCTGCGCTCCTGGCGCGGTGTGGTGGCGCGCCGGAGCCGACCGGGGACGCGAGAAGCGGCGGGGGCGACGAGAGCCGTTCCTGTGAAGCTGGCCGCGGCGCGCGCGCACACGCACACGCAGCCGCGGGGCTCGGCCGGCTCGGCGCCCGCGCGGGGGGCGGGCCGAGGGCGGGCCGGGTGGCGGCGGGGGCCGAGGGCGCGCCGCTGCCCGGCGCTGGGCGCCTGCCTTCACCGCCTCCCCGGACCGCAAGCAGTTCGCCGCCGCGGGGTAGGCAGCGGGCACTAGGGCGGTGGCACGGGGCGGGCCTGGGCTCCGCACTCCCTCCCGGACTTCGAGCGTGTGTTGCCGGGCTGGGTTTGTTGTTGTTGAGGCGTGTGTATTTTTCCTGCGGGGTTGTGTGTGTTGGGGGGGGGGGGGCGGCCTCGCCCCTGGGCATTTCCGCGGTTGTCCTCCGGCCCTCGCTGGGGTGCGTGGAGCGGCGCAGGTCGGGTGAGGGCGCGGGTGGCCCCGGACGCCCCGCTCCGGCCCCTCGGAGGGGAGCGGCGCGGAGGGGCGGGGCGGGGTGCGTGTGTAAATGTTGCGCACTCGCTTTTCCCCCACCCCCGCCTTCTTCTAGGGTGCTGGCGTGGGTTCCTCGCCGTCCGGCGGCGACTGTAAATAGAGCCTGGATGTTGTTTACATGAAGGATCCGGCGGGAGGAGTCTGCGAGGAGGAGGCGGAGGAGGAGGGAGGGAGGAGAGAGGAAGAACGGAGTCCCCGCGGCGGCGGCGGTCCGGGGTGAGGGGGAGCCCCACGCGGCGTCCAGGGACCGGACGCTACCACGAGGCCGGGACGCTAGACCCTAGGGTAGGAGGGAGAATGGATGCGAGGCGGGGAGGGGGATGTCTGTCAGTGTGGCATTTTTAGCTTGCAACCTGCCACGCAGATTCTCCCGGGCTGGAGGGGAGGGGGTGTGCAAGGGAGGGCGAGGAAGCCTCGATTTCTCGGTACGTTCTTTCTCCCATCTCCAGTCTTTTCCCGCTTCTCTCCGGGTTCACCTGTTTATTTCCATCAACCAGAGAGTGCAGTTTTTTAAGTAGGCATGGGAGGGTGTTTCTTTTATTAGAAACATTATTGGGGGGGGGGGTGCGTTGTTGTAATTTCTGCCGGTCCTGTTCGGTTTTCAAGAAGGGGGAAGGGACTTGGAGATCGCCTGCTCCTGGCCGCAACTGAACCCACGGCTTCTCCCTGCCTTCCCGGGCCAAGGAATCTTTTCCCTCACTCAGCTACCCGCATGCCAGCTGCCACCTTTTTGGAGAAGGACCACACCTGTGCTTATTCTCGCTTTGGAGGAGAGGTGAGCTGAAAAACCAGAGAATCCCGTGTTCCCCAGAGTTCTTAGCTAATCCCCCCTCCCAGGATTGACCAGAAAGTGCTTCTTTCACCTGCTGATTGCACTGGGCACTTCCGTCTCCCTACCCAGGCAAGTTGTGGTTTACAGATGTGTTGAGATTTTCTCTTCCCTCTGGACCTGCACCCCACCAGCCAACTGCTGGCTTTAGATTGAGAGAGATGACCTCCTTCGGTCAGTGCTGTTATTTGTTCCCCACCAGGTAGTGTAATGGAATTGTCTGCTCTCTCCTCACAGCCCCTTTTTTTCTTTCCCTAAGAGCTTAGCCCAGAATCCGGCCTAAAGCAGCCTGTCTCTGGCTCCCTTTCCCTGGGCCCCACCCTGGCCCCTCTTGGTTCTTCAGAGCCAAACACGCCTCCCAAGCAGAAGACACACCCAGTCCCAAACCCAACCATTCCAAAAGGGAGGAGAAAGCAGTGGCAGAGAAGGGACCCAAGGGTCTCCTTTCAGTCTTGAATATCCCCACCAGCATTTTCCTCTCCAATCCTCCTAGATTTATAATAATCCGTTGATTCTTCTCACCAGCTGTCTCTCCTACCCTTCCTGCCTGTAGTCCTGTGATGGGTCCTTGGGAAGGTAGGGATGAAGAGTGGAGAAGCAGGTGGTCACCATTATTCCCCAGCATGAGGCATTTTCCTTCTCAGTCTTCGTTTTTGAGTAAAACATGTAAATATGTTTGCACGCTTATTTGAACTTGTTTTCTTGCTGGCTAAATAATAATTGGGACTCACAAGGAAGGGAAGGGAAAGGAAAGAGATGAGAAATGAACATCCCCCCCCACTCCGCCACCAGGTTCTATCATATGAGCAGCCCCGAGCTGCTGAAGACCCTTCTGTAAAAGTCAACAGTTTCTCTTTCATGACATCACCACCTAAGCCCTTCCAACTTTAGCTTCAGAACAGGAAGAAGGCTCAAAATAGAACTATCTTAGGAATCCAGCTCCTTTAGAAGATCAACTTTTAAATCAGCCGCAGGAGCAACACTGAACTTTGACATAGGGAGGGAACTGTAGTATTTGTAATCGGTTCCTTTGGGGAAGAGTGGAGGGGATACTTACCATGCGTATTAAAAAAAAAAAAAAGCTTTTCTCAAGATAATTTGGATACCTAGACCAATGAATGATTAATAGGCTGGTTCGAGATTCTTTTACTGAATTATTCATATGTTTCGGTGTGTCAACAATAACAAGTACTTTTAAGAATGAATTAAAGTGGGGCTCCTAGAGTGTTCTCTAAAAGTCTGCTAGAGATCAAGGAGACTGTGGAGGCAGGCTAGGAGGGAGCATTTGAGGAAGATGAAGGATGTGAGGTTGCGTGCAGTGACAGCTGTCATGAGAGGCTCATCATAAACAATGACTAACTTTTGCGGGGGACAAACATCCTTGACAAAGAAGTAACCATGTCAGGATTTTCCACCTTTACCTTGGAACTGAACTGCGTATCTCTGAATGTCAGTGTCTCCATTCTTTCCCTGAATTGAGATGTGCCTTTCTCTCTGAGCGAAAAGTATTGTTCAGTCTCTGGGAAGGGCTGCTTGATAAGTGATCATCACTGAAGTATTGACAATTTAAGGATGAGTAGTGGGGCAGAGAATACTTGGCATTAAGTTGAGCATCTGGTGGGTGTCGTAGAAGGACTTGCTAGTTGGAGAGGTAACGTCTTCTAATCTGGTTCATGTTTTAAAAAATCGAGGAGACAGACAGGGTTGCCTGTAACTGCATTAATACAGTAGCCACTAGCTCCATATCCCTGTCAACCACCTGCAATCTGGCTGTGATAATGAACTGAATTTCAAATTCCAGTAAATTCTTAAAATTGATACTTGATTCAGTTATTGGAAAACTTAAATATGTTTGGAAACAACTTGTGCATATGCATCACCGTTTTAAACTGTAAAACATGAAATCTAAGTGTAGATTAAGTACTTCTGATGAAAATTTAGTGTTTAAATTGAGACGTGACGTAAGTATAAATTACATTCTCATTTTCAGAAACTTCCTACAAAGAAAGTAAAATAGCCATGGATAATTTTTACGTTGATTACATGTTCAAATGATACTATTTTGGATATTTCATTTAGAAATACATTGTTAAAGCTAATTTAACCTGTTTAAAAAATTTTTTTAAATATGGTTACTAAAATATTTAAAAATACATAATATGGTTTGCATTTTACTTTTCCTGGACAATACTGGCTTATAACATTGCTCCTTTTGGTCCATGGATTAATTTCAGAAGAGATGACTGAATGAAATCTCTACTTCCCCTTGCTGTTTTCCATGTGGAAATTTGGGGACCCCAATAGTGAATTATTTTAGTACATAAGACCTAATAGCGAATGCTTTGCAGATTTCTATGTGGGAGGCATGCCCTACTCAGGAAGGTCAATACAAGCATGCAGGGGACCAGAAAGGCTAGTGGGAGTGTCATGGTGAAATTTAGATACCACACATCTGGCTCTAGGTGCTGTTTTAAAAGATTCCTGTGCATACCAAACTCTATCAGAGAACAGTAAGTGACACAGTAACAATTGTGACACCTGGTGGCATTTTAGTGATACCACTCATTTGTTTTCTCTTACTCCTTCATTTACTTTCTCTCCTCCACCCCCTCATCCCCCCATCCTAGCTCCACTGGTGGTAATTGGGCCCACAAGGCTGCTGACCCCTTACGTCCGAAAAAAGTATAATGATGACCTAGATGGAGATAGTGCTGTCTTTGGTGGTTGGTTTTGTCTAATGAGATTTGCTAATGGCACTGGAAGGAACTTAGGAGCCATTCAAATAACAACCCCCTCCTCTAACAGATGACAGAAAGTCATGTACCTTGCTTGAGATCATACAGATAGAAGCTGGAATTAAACATACACTTTCGTTGATAATCTATTTAGAGAATCCTTAGGAAGTGATGAGGTTCAGTTAATCAAATACCTGTTGAGCTTGCACTTTGTGGAAAGGAGTGATTAGTGTCTTGAAGTGACATGAAGAAAACAATTTCTGACCTTAGGAACAATACTGCTGATTGGAAGAAATAATTATAAGCCGTGCCAAATTAAATTACAGTACAGGCATGCCTTAGTTTATGGTGCTTCAAAGATACTGTGGTTTTTACAAATTGAAGGTTTGTGGCAGTCTTGTGTTGGGCAAGTCCGTTGGCACCGTTTTTCCAACAGCGTTTGCTCACTTTGTGTCTCTTATGTCACGTTTTGGTAATTCTCACAGTTTTTCCTTATTATATCTGTTAGGGTGATTAGTGAATATGACTTGCAGAAAGCTCAGACGATAGTCATTTTTTGGCAAAATGATTTATTTTTTTAATTTTTGAGAGAAAGACAGAGACAGAGCATGAGTGGGGGAGAGGCAGAGAGAGGGAGACACAGAATCTGAAGCAGGCTCCAGGCTCTGAGTTCTCAGCACAGAGCCTGATATGGGGCTTGAACCCACAAGCCGTGAGATCATGACCTGAGCCAAAGTCAGACGCTTAACTGACTGAACCACACAGGCGCCCCATTTTTTTGGCAAAGTACTTTTTAATTAAAGTATGTACATGGTTTCTTTAGACATAATGCCATCATACACTTTATAGGCTACTGCATAGCCTAAACATAACCTTTCTGGGGGTGCCTGGGTGGCTCAGTTGGTTCAGTGACCAACATCGGCTCAGGTCATGATCTCGCGGTTTGTGCGTTCGAGTCCTGCGTTGGGCTCTGTGCTGACAGCTCAGAGCCTGGAGCCTACTTAAGATTCTATGTCTCCCCCTCTCTCTACCCCTCCCCTGCTCATGCTCTATGTCTCTCTGTCTCTCAATAATAAATAAACGTTACAAATTTTTTTTAAAAAAACATAACCTTCTTGTGTACTGGGAAACCAAAAAATTCTTTTGACTCCTTTTGTTGGCGATACTTTAGTGTGGTGGTCTAGAACTGGACATGTAATGCCTCCAAGGTGTGCCCGTATAAGAAATAGTGTTTAATATTAATAATGAGTGCAGTACCACTGTGGCATATGTTACAAGTAGAAATGTGTTTATTTTACAGATGCAGGACTAAAAGCTCTGAGAATGGTGGACTCTGCAGAAAAGAGGAGTTTAATTGTGTTTCTGGAACGGCTCAGTGTTCTAGAACTTGAGGTCAGTGAAAGTCTTTGGTATTGCCCCTGTTAGCTGGCCCTTCAGGGAATTTCAAAATCTAAGACCCGGCGTTTTTACATGGCAGTGCTGTAATAATGAGGAAGTTATAGATTAATTAGGGACAGGGTGTTTAGAGATGGTTAGTTTAGGTAGATCATTTTGAATAGTTATTTTAAAAAGATTTAATACAGAGGTGAAATCAGAATAAAACGGACTTGTGAGCAGACTCTAAAATCTAAACTCTGGGGAAAAAAATGGAATCTAGAGCAAAATCAGAAAGCAAAGTAACTGGAATAGACAGTTGGACTAAAAGTGTGTATGTGGAGTGTGTGTGTTACGAGGAAAAGGCTAATGATAGAATTTATGGGATAATCCATTTATTTGTAAATTTTTAGTCTCCTGTAGCTTTTTTGGACTAAAATCCCCGTTAAAATAAATAAGAAAGCATGTTCTTTCTTTCTCTGTGTTATTGTGTACATACTTCTTTGATAGGTCTTTTCCTTGAGACGGATCTCTTGGGGTTATGTGGTAGGAGAGGACTTGGAGGTCAGTGCTGGAAGTGGGTAAAATATGACACTCCCTTTATAATGCCTCCCAGTTAATGCTTCTCTGTGAGAATCAGGGTGGACATTGCACAGGGCAGTGGTCCTTGACTTCTCTTTGCCTTTTTAGCCAGTTTCTTTTCTCCTTAAAAAAAAAAAAAAAACCTGTAATTCCCTCACTCTAGGTCTCCTAATAATCTCTAGCAGAAGTTAGTTTTTAAAAAGTGTTGATACAGCAGAGCTTTGCAGTGATACGCATGTGTACATTCCTGTACTTCCAACAAAGCAGTAATTGATATTTGAGCATTTTTTGTTGACAGTAAATTTTTATAACATCACAGTTGGGTCAGATATGCACATTTTATAACATTGAGTTGGATTTCGGTTTTCAAGTTGGGAAAAAAGTCACACTTTAGTAAAAGCCTGGTGGATTTAATTAAACAATCTTATTTAAACTATTGTGTTTGAAGTGTTTTGTAAATACTTGGCATTGTCAGCAGCTTATTTTATGGTGCCTCCAGTTATTTACTCAGATATTTAAAGGTTTAAAATCATATTTTCATTTTTGGTCTACAGGTAAGAGAGATGTGACATGTTCTTTGTGTGTTCATTTATACTCCCCAAGATTGATTGATTGATTTTGTTTATTTATTTTGAGAGAGAGTCTGAGTGGGGTAAGGGCAGCGAGAGAGAAGAGGGAGAGAATCCCATTCAGGCTCTGCACTGCCAGCTGCAGACCCGATGCAGGGCTTGAACTCACAAACGGTGAGATCATGACCTGGGACTGAAACCAATAGTCAGATGGTTAACTGACTGAACCTCCCAGCCGCCCCAGTACTCTGCAGTATTTAAAAGCAAGTTCTTTACTATACCAGTGTGCCACAAGTACTTAATTTATTGATAATATTTGGTGCATGCATCATGAAGAAATTGTTCTCAGTTTGTATCATTTTTATCATAGAACTTTAAAATCAATTTGATCTCGGTAGGAAACATCACTATTTTGTTTCTTCTCTTACTTTGCAGTATAGTTTGGTATGTAGCATGAGTACCTGCAGTCACCTGTTTTAATATTAAAACAGTTCCATTTTTATAAGAAAAATCTCTTGAGAAAGAAATGTTTCAGATTTGATTTTTTAAAATGGACATTTATAAAGAATAATTTCCAAGAAGAAATAAGACTTTGCATCTCTGAAGTTTATTTATCAGTATTTATAAAATACAATAACCCATATTTTTCTTCCTTGAAACTGCTTTAGAATTATTCTGAGAGCATTAGTGTAAGTAACCACTCACAGTATGATGACAATTTGCTTTTTATCACTTGGTCTGTGAGGTGTTGTTTTTTTTGTTTGTGTGTGTATGTGTTTTATTTTTTGATCCCAGTCTAGACAAAGTGAGAGAAAAATAAGAAAATATCTTTTATGTAATGTGCCAGAAATGTTTAGTTATGTGGATTTTGGTCATGGCTAAATAAAGTGAATTTCAGCTTTGCAGTACAATACGAACTAAGTTCATCTTGGCGTACTTCACATTTAGATGTTCAGTTACATTAATACTGAACCTTGTGTAGAACAGTCTATTCACCACTAAGTATATCAAGGCTGCTTATTTATTCCCATAACTTGTCCACCCTTCAGTGTCTCAGAGTAAGTACTCCTCTTTTCCGGACTGACAGAACTTGTATCCAGGAAATGTTAGGTGGTAATCTTCTTATCCTCTTTGACAGATCAGCTATCTAAAATTTTATTCTCAAGTAATCACAATATCTTTGTTCATGTAACAGATGTTTATAATTTGGGTGAAAATGTGCAGCTATTTCCAGGAACCTAAGGTTACGAGATCCAACTTTTTTTAAGCTTCGTTGCCCTCTCGTGTTTCAACTCTGTATTACATCAGTTGGCTAAAACCTAGGCATTGTGACCTCCTTGAGTTTTAGTTATTTAGAGAATGTTTTAATTTGTGTGAAGGTGGGTTATTTCATTGGATGCTACTTTTCTGAAGATAAGGTCAGTTTCATAGTGCATAAAGTCACTGTACTCCTGTTTTCTGCTTCTCATCTAAAGAATTGACTCATAACATCTGTCTTATTTGAAGTACAGTGCTAATATCTAATTTGCATATAATGAATCATTGAAACTGAGAAAATGCCTAATTGAAAACATAATTATTTTTCAAATATCTGTCGAGTTCCACTCATATTGAAATAACTTGAGATCTTATGACTGACATGGAAAAAAACCGAGTGAATCATAGTTTTAATAAGTTGACAATCTAAAGCCTGAATTCCAATTTCAGAATCTTTTTGTACTTTTTATTAAAAGTAAGAATCATCCCTCAAATGACTTCATGGTACAGCTCAAAGGTACAGATAATTTCAAAGCAAGTGATCTGTGTGTATGTTGATTTTTTTTTTTTTTAAATGCATTCCAGAGGTTGTCAGTGGTTCTTGCACCACCATAACTGTAGAATTGACGTTAACTGTAGTGGAAAACACCCTGCAGGTGTGCTAAGTACATAATTGTCATCAGTGTCATCAATTTGAGTACGTCCTTGGAACTGAGAGTAAGAATAATCAAAGTCATTTTTTTTCTTTTTTGCTAACGTGCATTTCTCCTTAAAGCATAAAATCCCCACTAATTTCTGCGTTGTGATCTGAGATACTGAGAAAACTAAAACTCTGAAGCCAAAATTAAATGTTTTCAGAAATCCCTTTGTGTAAATTGTGTATCCAGTTGATGAGTTGAATGGCCAGGTTGGAGTAGAGAAAAAAAAAACCCTGGGCTTGATCATTGGACATGGATTTGAGCCCAAGTTTATCATAACTTAGGGCATGATCTCAGTTAAATCACCTAACCGCTCAGGTTTTTATTTTTTATCTGTAAAATGGGCTAATGATATGTAATCTATTTCTAAAACCTTTTGTGATAATGAATAATTCATGGACAGCCCCATGTGAGTTGTTGTGAAAACCAAATGAGAATGCACATAGGAAATTATTAAATGTAAGACACATGAGAAGTATTATGGCTATGTTTGTGAGCACTTTGAGGACAAGGAGCATTTGCTGAACATCTAGAAGAGATCTTGGAACAGAGTAGTTCCTCACTAAGTATTTATTACATGGGTGATTGAGGTCAGGGAGATAGAGTTGGCAAATCCATGCATGGAAGAGATAACACTGAAACAGCTGGGAAGCTTACTGCATATTTGATGTATTGTCAGAGTTGAAAGCTTAATCACATGGTTGCTCATCATTAATATGCATTCATCTTGTGTTCATCTTTCATTCTAATATGATTCAACTGGGCCTTTTACTATTTCAGTCTCACCACTTGCTGGGCCATGACCCTACTCTTCTTTTGCTTCCCCACATCTCAAACCAGAAAGGGATCTTTTAGTTCTTCACTTCATGGGAGCCTTCGGAGGAAGTCGTGCAGCCACCCAGAAAGGATGGTGCTGGCCGACACCGTGACTGACAGGCTGCCCTGGCTCAGTTATCACAGTGCTGATGCTGTCCATTCTAAAGGTACAGTACTGTGATAACTGAAGGATGGCAGCCATCTTGCCTTCCATCAAAGGAGTCCCGTCGTGTCCAGGAAGGAAGACAGAAGATGAAACAGGCACATAAAACAGTGGTGGGGGACCTGGAAACCTGCTTACCCTATTCCTATATTGTACGTCTCCTGGAAAATAGGGTATGTTATTCCCTCTGTCTTTGCCTTGTTTTGTAACATGGTGGGGATAAGTCGGAGTTGGGTAGTTGCTTCCATGGCAGGATGAAGACTATTGCACTGAGTGGACATGTATTAAGACCTTTGGAACTTTTAAGATGCTGTTACTAGATGAATGCTTAGTGTGAATTAGTATTTCTGAAGTGGTATTCAGAGAAATTTTTGCCTTTTTTTTTTTTTGAGATTTTATTTTCAAGTAATCTCTACACCTAGCATCAGGCTTGAACTCACAACCCTGAGATCAGGTCGCTTGCTCCACCCACTGAGCCAGCTAGGTGCTCCCCCTACCCTGCCTTTTTTTTTTCATTGCAGAAAGGTATTTTTATTAAAGCACAAAGACCAGACCCGTGGGCAGGAAGAGCTGCACTGGAATTGTGAGGAGCAATTGATTTGCTATTTTTATAAACATAAGAGGTAATCTAATTAGAATAGATAGATACTTGGCAATATTGGGTATTCATAATGAAATTCAACTTAAAACAGGGAGAGGAAAGCCCTACATGTTGAACAACATTGTTATATATATTTTTAAGTTTATTTGTTTGAGAGCACAAGTAGGGGAGGGGCAGAGAGAGAGAGGAAGAGAGAGAATCCCAAGCAGGCTCCATGCTGTCAGCGCAGAGCCCGATGGACGGCTTGATCCCACAAATCCTGACATGGTAATCAAGAAGTCGGATGCTTAATCTTGTTGCCCCTGAACAACACTGATATTATTGCATGAATAAAACTGTATCTTTGTGCTTAAGGAATGGGTAGGGACACATTCTGTTTCTTTCAGGAATAATTTAGAATTTAGTTCTAATTCAAAAACTGTTTGCTAAGTGTCTATGTTATTGTTGCTGTCACCTTTATGTGAAAATGTAATTTTATTTCTATCAAGAATTGAGGACGACTCTGCAGTGACATCTAAAACAAATTGATTTCAGGGATATAAGGCTATGAATACCAACCCAGCATCAGGATTGCATAAAACACTAAGACATTTAACAGAGCATGCATCTTTAGCCTGCATCCTACACTGAAGAGTGCTGTTTGGGATGGGGATCTTAGAGAACCCAGAGTTTCCTACATCCTTCAAGACCCTTTCGGAAGCTGTACACGTGGATCAGCAGCAGACAAGAGTCAAAGTGCGTGACTTTATTATGTGTTAGATCACAGTCTGCTGCAGGGCTCAGGTAATTTCATATAGCTCAGGTTCAGTCCATTAAACAGAGACCTCTTAACCTCTTCTGAGGTTCATGTCTGTATCTGGGAATCTGACCTTCCTGTCAGATGACTGATGGAGGAACCCAAAGCAGTGACCCACTCATACTCTTGGGCAAAGAGATGACTGAGCCTGCTGAGGTCAGGGTGTGCGTCCCACAGGGCGAGAGGAGCGAGGGAAGGAAGAGCTGTGTGTCACCTTTTAGTATATGGAGACCTTACCCGCTGATCAGCACAGCCCAGTTAATCTCTTGGGCCAAATGTATTTCAAGTCCTTAAAAAGGGGAACCGGAAAAAAAAAGGGGGGAACTGGAGTGCGAGTAGAGAGGCAAAGCCTTGCGTCCCCATCCAGAGAGGTTCAATTTCACCCTTCGTTGCGTGGTCCTCAGATGTTCCTGGTAATTGCATTCCTTTGCTGGTTCACACAGTTCTCTTTAACCCCTCTTCCCTCCCAAAAGGGGACCGACCATTCCTAGGGTAACCCCTTGTACTGTACCTGCTTGGCCCTGAATTGTTTTCTCCACAGCATTGACCACATTATGGCCCAGTACCTCCACATGTCATTATACATTCAGAATTTCTCTATAAACTGCATGTTAGACTATGTTTTTGATGAATTATAGGGAATGATGGCTCTGCCTAAACGTGTATTACACTATCAGTCCTAAAATTCCTTGGAGTTTCCTGCTTCCTTAAACAGGGAATTTCTGACAAACCTTGGAAGAACTTCTAATAAAGGAAAGTTTTGGGATTGGTGAATTCTCAAATAACTTGAAACATTCCTAATTTTTAGTGTTCTAGCAGGTGGAAAAAAGTGCCTCAGGGAGCGACGTGTTGTGCAATCATTGGCCTTGGTGGGGATTTCACCACCTTCTTTGATCTTCCTGTTTTCCCGTTACTAGTTTTATAAAAATTCAGGTTTTATACTTACCGGGCTCTGATGCCAGGATCCACACCCGTGCCTGTGGGATGCTGCAGAGCTGAGTTTTGGGTGTAGTTTGGACTGACCTCAGCACTTCTACAGACGGAGCTGTACTGGGTCCTGTTTCCTGTCAACAGGAAAGCCTCAGGCTTGGTCTGCGGCAAGAGCTCTGGAAGGCTTGCCTAGGCCTGGAAGCCTTTGGCGTCTTCAAGTCAGTTCACAGATGTAAGGTGTTCCAACAGGTTAAGTGAGGTGTGATGCAAGAAAATCTGATGGGGTTTTTCCACTGCCTTGATGAAAATCCACACAATGTGTTCGATTGGTGTATTTGTTGCGTTCCTCATTTAGGTATGTAAGAATGGAATTAAACATAGAAATACCCTATGATCGAGCAGTTCCAATCCATTTCTGGTTATATACCCAAATGATGGGGTTCAAACAGCTATTTGTACACCCAAGTTCACAGCAGCATTTACTCACAATAGCCCAAAAGTAGAAGCAGTGATAGATGAATGGATAAAGAGAGGGGTGTATATGTACCATGGAATATTACTCAGCCTTAAAGATAGTGAAAATTAAGACACCTACTACAAAAGTGGGTGGACCCTGATGATAGCTAAGTGAAATGAGCTAGACACAAAAGAATAACTATTGTATGATTCCTTTGAGATGAATCTCCTATAGTAGTCAAATTCCTAATGCCAGAAAGTGGAAAATTGTTGCCCAGGACTGGGGAGGGGGAAGGAATTCATGTTTAATGGGTACAAAGTTATTAAGGAAGATGAAAAAATTGTGGGGATGGATGGTGATGGCTGTACACCAGTGTGAATGTATTTCATGCCACAGAACTGCACACTTCAAGAGGGTTAAAGGGGGAAGTTTATGTCTGTTTTATCACCAAAATGGGAGGCATTTCAGGGTAAAAACATTGTTGCAGTCAATAATAGGAGTGAGTTGATCGCTTCCTTAGTCTTCAGTGTGAACAGTTTCAAATAAGCAGTTAAAATGTAGTTTTCATGTCTTTTGCATTTAAACTTCTCTGAACTGTAGACTGTTAGACATATTTCCAAGGGTTTCTGACATAATTTAGCATAGTTCCATAATTTTGTAAAATATAAAGGAAATGAAACATAACAATGAATACTAAATCAAAATGGGAAAGGGGCCTCAACAGGCAGTGAGGTGATGGGACATCTCTTGCTGGATTTACTGGTGAAATCAGGGTGACTCACCAGATCTTTCCATTCTCCAGTGTTCTCATTTGCCCACCTCTGGAGCTGTGGTAAGATGACATCATACATACTTTATGTATACGTGTACTTTATATGTATATATGCACACACATATTTCACGTATTACATAGGTGTAATATGTATATGTAACATTACATGATATATGTCAAGAATTATATACACACACCTAGCTATGTGTACACATGTGACCACTTTGATGACTAAAGGAACATTCAAGTGTGGCATAGTCTCAAAATTTAGAAATTCAAAGTCTGAAAAGAACAGCTATAGTATCCCTAAGTAAATCAATGTTTTAAGATTCCTAATTGGACTTGTGGCTCAAATATTACCAGCCTCATTAAAAGGAGTGTTCTGTAGCTTGCTATAGATCATGAAAGAGTTCTGTTTGTTATTACATGTGTAAATTTGAAAATAAGTAAAAGCATAGAGACTAGAAATAGGCAGCAACAATCTTCTCTTAGGGACCATGCTTTATTAGCCATGGGTAAAAAATCTGCTTCATCACAAAGCTCTTAGTTGGGGTCATGCTTTGGAAATGAGATTGTAGTTGTAGGAACTGCCATGAGCTGCATGGAAATGCAGATCCCATGCAGTATTCTGCAGTGATCATACCACACAAAGTTGGAGCAGGGGTTGAGCTCTTGACCCTGCCACACCAGTTTTAAATATTTTCCTATGCCTAGTACACTGTTAGCTTCTCTGAATAACCAGCCAATTAATGAGTGTGCCAGGAGTTTGTGCCATTATTAAACATTAATTTTTTCCAGATCAATTGCTTTTTGAGACAGCAAGGTTTCTGTTTCTGTGTTTCTGTGCTTCTTGTAGAGAAATTTTCCCCCTAAAAATTGCTTCCTTAAAACTGCATTCTGGGGCACCCAAGTCGCTCAGTCGGTTAAGCGTCCAACGTCAGCTCAGGACATGATCTCATGGTTGGTGAGTTTAAGCCCCGCATTGGGCTCTCTGCTGACAGCTCAGAGCCTGGAGCCTGCTTTGGATTCTGTGTCTCTCTCTCTCTCTGCCCCTCCCCTGCTCACGCTCTGTCTCTCTCTCAGAAGTAAACAAACATTAAAAAAAAAAAAAAAACTCTGCATCCAGGGGCGTTTGGGTTTCTCAGGCGGCTAAGCATCTGACTCCTGATCTCAGCTCAGGTCATGATCTTGCGGGTTCATGGGTTTGAGCCCCACATTGGGCTCTGTGCTGATGACAGAGCCTGCTTGGGATTCTCTCCCCCTCTCTCTCTGCCTCTCCCATGTGCATGCTCTCTCCCCCTGTCTCAAAATAAATAAGTAAAACTTTTTAAAAACCTGCATTCATATTTACATAATCTATCCTTGTCGTATAGTTCATTCTCACCATTGCCTGTTCAAGTTAATCTTTCACCACACAAAATTGCATTAAGCATGAACAAGACTAAGGGACTCAAAACAAACAAACAAAAAAACCAACCCACTTTTTTTTCTTCCATATCCAAAACATAGTGATTATGAAGATCCCCATTGACAGAGAATGTACCCAGAACATTCTCAGCTGGAGTTCTTTAAAATTGTTTGAAAGGGTTTTGTTTTGTAATACATGCCTCTGATGTAATATATGTTAAAACAGCTCACATTATAGAACTGGAGTAAAGCAGATTATGTCTTTATGCGTTTGGACTATTACTGCGCTTGTACTTTCCATGAGCTTATGAGGAGATGGATAGTGATGTTTAAAAAAATGTGAAAGATGTAAAGAATGGTTCAATTTAGTGGGGAATTTGTTTTTCTGCTTTTTGTAAATGAAATTCCAGGTATGTTACTTACACTCTCATTGCTTGATTTTTCCCCCTACTTTGAAAATGAGTACATTCAGACCGGGAATATCTTTGGGTTAGTCGGGGTAGCTGCCTAGAGCCCTTGGCTGGGACTTCTGAGGCTGTGTCTGGGCTCCATAGAAAGGAGTGCTGTACCCACCTATCCACATCTTCTGATGTCTGCCACGGGCACCAGACAGTGGAGTTGTGGTACATTTGCTCTCCCCTTTGTAGATAACATAGTTTTTACTCTGGAGGTTTAGATCCTCTGGGGAGGTGCCAATTCTCAAAGTTATATTAATAAAGACTAGATTTCTGGGAAACTGTCATTGGGAATATAGATGGCCTTTTTCTTATGGGGAGGGTATCAAGGAGTTTTAATTAAAATGTCTGCCAGTATAATGTCTAATCATAAATCTTTCTTCACCATTTTAGTATCACTCACTGCTATCTGTAAAAGAAAAAAAAATCCTGGCTTACAATATTACTATTCTAATACCATAAAATTTGCCACTCTAGTAAATGCATTTTGGGTAATCTCTTGCATAATTTATGTATGTAGAATTTTGTTTAATTAGATCCAGTAGAAGAGGCCTTCCTTTTTTCCTTTTTTTAATTGACAGGATTATTTGCTTGAGATGAGTCTGTGTTTGTGGAGCGTCCATGTACCCAGGCTCTCATTTCACCCTAATGCAAATCTTCAGACAAGTGTGCTCCTTAATTCATAATTGAAGAACCTGAGGAGGCTCATAGGTAGTTCCTAAGCCACACAGCTAGCAAGTGGTAAGAGGGAGGGTATGATCCCAGAACAGGAAAAGTGTAGGAAATTAATGTAAGTTAATACAACCTTGCTCTTGAATGTTGATTAGGTGAGGTTTTGAAAAGGGGTTAGACCCAGCATAACTAGAAATGCTTTAAAACTTGCATGGCACTATACCTGCTCCCTTCCCCACTCCATTCTTGCCTTCTGATGCCCTTTCAAGCTGTGCAGCTGTAATTACCTTTTTAAAATGAAAATTTGATCATGGGAGCAAATAAAGCCCACTGATGGCTTTCTTTTCTCTTGGGACCAAGACTACTGTCCTTAACATACCTGGAGGTCCTGGACAATTTGGCTATCATCTACCTCTCTGATTTCATCTTTTGCACCCAGTTGACTGGACCATCCTTTGGGGAATGGAGTCTCTTTCTGGCTTCAGAAGTATTTTCTGCCTGGGCTACCCTTGCTTTTCACACCACCTGGTTGTTTCTTAGCCTCTGATTGAATATCCATTCCTCAGAGACCCCTTTCCTGATACCCCAACTAAGTCCAGTCTCCTGGCTGGCACTCTGTGTTTTTCCTCCAGAGCACTTGTCACAGTTTCTGTGTGTGTGTGTGTGTGTGTGTGTAATGTCTCCTTCGATTGAGTTCCTTGAGGGCAAGGGCCATGTGTGTGCCTGTTGCTGTGTCCACAGTGCCTGGCACAGGTCCTACAGTGTGGCTTGCTGTAGAAACCTAAGGTAGTGTGAGATGCTGAGTGGAGTCTTTCCTGTTTTCTAAGAAGAGGTGAGAAGAGCTCACAGCTAAAAACAAGGTGTTTAAAATCCCCACTTTTGACATTTAGGTCTTTAATCCATTTTGATTTTATGGTGTTAGAAAGTGGTCCGGTTTCATTCTTTTACTTGTAGCTATCCAGTTTTCCAACTAATAGAACATTGTATAACTGTGCTAAAATATAAAAAAATACATAAAATTCAGGCTTACCAAAAAAAAAAAAATATCCCCACTTCTCTAAGGTCACAACTGCAGCTCTGTGGCCAGCATTTTCCTGCAGAGTGTTTTCAAAACGTGTATTTGAGCAGAACCAATTCTTGAATGGCCTTTAGCTCTCACACCCATGTAAAGTGGGCTGGAGGAGGGGGAGATGTCAACTTTCGGGGTAACCTTTCAGAAGATCATCTTTTGTCTGAAAATTGGTGAGCAGTTATCCCAGAAAGAGGTCCTCATGCTGAGACTGTGAAGCTAAGAGAAGGAATAGAGAGAGTGGAAAGAGGACAAATTTGGTAGGATGTGGGTGTGAGGTTTTTTGGACACCATGGTCTCAAGTGAATCCACAGAAAATGGCTTGGGACTTCGGCCTTTTGGGTGGTACCCAACAGGAGAGCACTCCCCACAACTCCTGAGAAGAACCCTGGTAGTGACTCTCAGCAGAGTCAACAGATGCGCCCCCCCCCACCCCCCCAAGAGCAAGCCAGGACATGGATAGTATCCCAAAGTGCAGGCATCTGACCAGTCAGAAAAACTAACCCCTGCCAGGTGGGGGGTTCACCTGGGAATCCCTTTTTGAACTTGATGAAGAGGCAAACCAGCATTCACGTGGAGCTTTTTGAAAAGATGTCATTTCTGCACAACCAGCTCTCAAATTTGCTGTGGATAGTCATGAAAGGAACCAACCATAAGAATAAGTTCAAGGAGAAGGTGAGGGATGCAGGTGAGAGATCACTCCTCCAGCATCCCATGCCCCTAGAGCTGCAAGACTTGCCTCTGCTGGAGAGAGGCACAGAGCCTCGTATTGAATCGGAGATTAAAGTTACCAAGTGAAACACTTAGCAACTCAGACTGGGAGGTCAATTAGAGATGTTCTTACTACTCAAGAGGAAAGGGGAGGTTCTACAGAGCACAAAATTAGAAGTTACTAGAAATAACTTCATCTTTTATTCTTCGACAAAGTTGAAATTCACAAGTTAAAATTATTCATTAAAAGAATAAAAGGACTACAAAATATCCTTCCACATAGAAAGCTGCATGTCAGTTTTCTTTTCCTACTAAGTTTCTCACCTGCTGCCTCTAACATGTGAAAGAAGGGAAATACCAGTTCAGTCCTAACACTTCCAGCAGCCTGTTAACTCCCACTGTTGTCCCTTCTCCCTTCTCCAGAAAGAAGGTGGCCTTTTAGCCAGACCACAAAATCCAATAAGGAAATTTACCCATAATTGTCTCCCAGTACATTTACCTGAAGGAAGCTTGTATGAGGGCAGGTAGGAGTTATCCAGTGATGCCTCTAGGTTGTCATCCAGGGCTATGAGCCAAAGACACCCACATCTTTGACCATTTTTTAAAAATTTTTATAATGTTTATTTTTGAGAGAGACGAAGTGTGAGTGGAGGTGGGGCAGAGAGAGAGGGAGACAGAATCCAAAGCAGGCTCCAGGCTCTGAGCTGCCAGCACAGAGCCGTAAGCGGGGCTCGAACTTGCAAACCATGAAATCATGACCTGAGCGGGGCACCTGGGTGGCTCAGTCGGTTAAGCATCCGACTCTCGGCTCAGGTAATGATCTCAAGGTCCATGAGTTTGAGCCCGGCGTCGGGGTCTGTGCTGACAGCTCAGAGCCTGGAACCTGCTTCGGATTCTGTGTCTCCCTCTCTCTCTGACCTTCCCCCATTCATGCTCTGTCTCAAAAATAAACATTAAAAAAAAAAAAAATCATGACCTGAGCCGAAATCAGATGGTTAACCGACTGAGCCATTGAGAACAGAATGGTCCTTGACCATTATTCTTTATGACCAATGGATTCACTTAATATCCCAGTGTAGGCAGGTGGGGGTTGGGTGGAATAGATAAAGGGGATTAAGGGTACATATATCTTGATGAACACTAAGAAATGTATGGAATTGTTGAATCGTTATGTTGTACATCTGAAATTACTATAACACTATGTTAATTACCCTTGAATAAAAAAATTTTTTAAAGACTATCCTAATGTAGAATCAGTTGGCTTAAACAAAAACTTCTAGGTAATGTCAGTCTTACCCGGAAATCAAGTTGTAAATGACTGAAAGGAACCTATTTACTCATTAATCCCATCATCAAAGATAGAAACCCTAGAGATCATTTGCCGTAGCGTTTTTCAAGTAGTGGATTTGAAGTCAAATATGTCTTGACCAGCATTTTTTTATTTTTTATTTTTAAATATATATATATGTGTGTGTGTATGTGTGTATATATATATACGTATATATATATATATATATATACACCGAAGCCCATATATATACACGTGTATATATATATATTTTTTTTTTAAAGTTCTACGCCCAACATGGGACTCGAACTCAACCCTGAAATCAAGAGTCACATAGTGTACTGAGTGAGCCGGCCATGTGCCCCTTGACCAGCATTAAAAAAATAAGAGAAATCAGAATGCATAGCATGTGATAAGGATAATATTACTTCATGAAACTTTGCAGTTGCCTGCTTGAGTGTATGTTGGTGCATTTGTGTCCTGGGACATAATGAATTTTTTTTTCATTCTGGGTTTCAGTTAAATTCATAAGTCACTGATTTAGATGTTCGGTTCTAGATCATCTCATGTATTTTACATTTTGGAACTAACACTCAGCACAGTGAAGACACTTGTCCAAGGTCATAGCAACAGAGTAGGAACTCAGACATCCATGTCAGTCTCCTGGATGTTTCCCCTCTTCTCACCAGCCTGGGGAGGACAGCAATAGGTAATATTTAGTGGGTGATTCCCATGTGCCAACCCCAGCACTTAAATATATCATCTTACAGGGAAAGGGATAGGTTGGCTTTGTGTTCCATTTCAAGTAAAGTGTTCATGGCTCACCAGTGACAGATCAGTGCTGCAATCTACAGCTGGATAAAATACAGAAGTTGTGAATAAACATTTAAAATTTTTGCAGTTTGACAGTAATTTTATGACTGTTGAATCTGGTAATAAAACAGTGGCTTGCATTTTAGGTCTTTAAATTTTTTCCTAGCAATTAATTTTTATTGTATTTTATAAAGTATCAGTCCACGATGGATTGGAAATAGGAACAAGCTGGTCCTTCACCACAGATTGTGCAAGAAGCACTGACTCAGACCCACCGAAGCCCATTTCCTCTCGAAGTGCCAGGTGGTCACAGCTACCCCTGGAAGGGGCAGATTATATTGCTGGATGCAAGTCTCCCAACAGCAGAGAGGGGGTTACTGTGCTTTCGAGGAGTGAGTGGAGGACTTCCAATTCTAGAAATAGCCCTCTTGTCTTGGGGACATAGTGGAAAAGGTGCTAACACCAATAAACACTTCAAAGTTTTCATTTACTTCAGAACTTGCAGAAAATGGGACTGATAAGGAAAAGCAGAAAGCGCTCCTTCCTTGTAAAGCGGTCCCCATGAGAAAAAGTTCAACATGGAACAAATTAAATTCTCATTTTCCAAAACTCTCAATCAGAGTGGTAAGAAGCAGAGGGATGATGCTACAGAGGTCTCCGGGAAAATAGGGCTGATTAAAGGGAGCTTGTGATCTTGACTTGCAGGCTCTGGAGGGAAGCACACTTCATAAATCCTTTTGGACTGTTTTTTTGTCTAAACCCTCAGATTTGTACGAAAAACTGTTTTGAGTGAATCAGTGTGTCTTTTGTTTGCATCTTCTGGAATTCTGAAGACTGCAGCCAAGGAGTTAGCAAGGCTGAGAACTGGATGGAGCATTCAATCAGTTGAACGCTTCCTTATGTTTTCCTGGTTTGTTCTCATGGCAAGTGACCTTAGGCCAACTCCTAGTAACACGTGATTGTGGAATGTTCCCTCCTGAGGGATACAGCTTTGTTTTTTCATTCTGTACACAGGGAAGATCCAAAAATTCAGATGAGTTTGGACAATGATGATAATAATGTAAGCTCACTGTACCTGCTGTGTGCCCAGCATTTTACATATGTGATTACTAAATGTTACAATAGCCCTGGTCAAATATCAGGGAAAAACTAAAGCTTAGAAAAGGTAGGTCACTTAGCTGATGAAATTCCGTTCAAGCCAGAATTCCTGCACATCTGTATTTCCTAGAATCTTATCAGCAACCTTGCATAAATGAGGTAATGCCAGAACCCTAAACTCATGACATTTTCATTGAAAATGACACTTCAATGGGGCGCCTGGGTGGCTCACTCGGTTGGGCGGCCGACTTCGGCTCAGGTCATGATCTCGCGGTCCGTGAGTTCAAGCCCCGCGTCGGGCTCTGTGCTGACAGCTCGGAACCTGGAGCCTGTTTTGGATTCTGTGTCTCCCTCTCTCTGACCCTTCCGTTCATGCTCTGTCTCTCTCTGTCTCAAAAATAAATGTTAAAAAAAAAAAAAAGAAAATGACACTTCAAAACAGTGTCAGGATCCATTTCCTTTTGGTTTTGATTTTGAACACATCACCTATTCAATAAATCGGGAATGGATGATGCATTAAAGTGTAGACCATGTGAGCTCAGAAGTCTCCATGGTAATAATAGCCAAAACTGATTGAAGACTTTCTACTGAACCTATTGTGCAATAAGTTTTACTGTATTAGCTTACTTAATCATTTCACAGAGACTGCCTTTTCCTCCCTATCCCTCTTACTGCTTTCTTTTCTCATAATACTTTTATACAGTATGTTCACACTAACATACTCCAAAAACTTATTTACTGTGTTTATTACCATGTCCCCCCCCCCCCCCCCAACTAGAATATAAGCTCCACGAGTGTGTATGTCTTTTTTAGCCCAATGATGTAAGTTCCCAGCAAGTCAAACCAGGCCTGGTCCATAATAGGTGTTCAGGTATTTGTTGAATGAATGAATGAACAGTCCTCAGAGGTACACAGCACTATCATTCCTATTTTACATGTAAGGAAACTGAAGGTCATGGTATTAAATAATATGCTCAAAAACGAAACTTTTTGTTCCTTTTTTTAACTTCAAAGTCTGTTTTTAAATGGTGATAATAGCTTCCTTTCTACACTATATTGTTGGAATGAAACATTTAACATGAGGAAGAGGTTGGTTTGGCACTTCAGGTACCCTCCTTAGAGTAGGTAAGTAATATGTATTTGTTAAATACATAAACTGGGCCTTTCATGTACAGTAGGAACTATAGCTAGTATTAAGGTAAATAAGATGTCTTTCTCCTCTATCCTGTTGTGGTGCCCCCAAGATTTACAACACGCTGAAGGAACTGGTATATATAAATGACCTGCTAACTCAAGACTTCTTCTGTCGGAGCATGGGCCTCTCTTGAGATGGACTTTCAGAGCTGTGAAGGATCTGAGGAATGTGCATGCCAGCCTACCCGCCTCTGCCCCTGAGTGACAAGCACTGGGACTCAGGTTCTCCTTCACTGGACAGCCTGTTCCACCGGTAGACTGCTGCATTTCCAGAGAATTCTTGGAATTGTATCCTCAAGTAACTTCTACCCACTGGTCTGAGTTCTCTCCACAATCAATGAAATCATCCTTTCACTTATCAACCCTTCAAATATTGGTTTATTTGCACTCATCCTTCAGTTTTTCTTGTCCCTGTCCCTTGGACATTTTTCACGTGGCATCTTTCCAGCCACTTTCCCACCCGGCGTGCTCTCCAGCTCATTCATGTCAAACGTGAATGTGTCATTCAGTATCCAGGTGTGGTATTGGGATTACATCCATTGTTTTTTGGCAGTTGCACTACCCTGTTGACTCATCCACACTCCTGAAGTCCTTTAGTGTGACCTGTTGTGGAACTCCAGTGGGAAGAACATACTACTCAGATGGAACCAAGGATTAGTGATGATTATGAAAAATAATAGTGATGTCTGTGGACGCTCTTCTCATTTCTCTGTGCATTCCTGCTGCCCCACCCAAGATAGTTATGGAGAGAACAAACGCTTATTGCGTTCAAATTACGTGCAAGACAATGTCTTAGACACTTTATATTTACTACCTGTTTAACTTTCTAGGCAACCATATTCATAGATATTATTAAACTCTTACACTGAAGACACAGAGATTGGGAGAAATTAGCTAACATGCTTAAGATCACATAGCTTGTAATTGCTAGAGCATGAATACGAATCTAGGTTTGCCTCCAAATCCCAGGCTTGCTAAGGTGCATTCCCAGGAGCTATAAAGAGGATAAGCTTAGCTATCCAAGGCGCCTGTTCTCATTATCTCTGAAAAACATGAACAAGATATCTTAAAGGAGTTATGATATCTTCTTCCTATCCTTTGAAGAAAGAAGGATCCGAGTTACTGTGTTACTTCTCTGTTCCAGCTGTACCATATCTGTTTACCATTTAGTCCTCAGGATAATTCTGGGAGGACAGCATTATTGTCATTACCATTGACAGGAAGGTGAAGAAGCCATGGCTCAGAGAAGACAAAGCTAGGTTACTCACACAGCTACTTGCATTAAGAGCCCATGTGCTTTCTGCCACACTATGCCACTTCTCAAGTTTTTCAGCTCAGCCCTAAGTGCCTCCCTCCTAGAGTGTCTCTGGATAGACTGTCACCCACCATGATAGTGTCCCCTCTCCTATGCAGCATTTCCAAAAGTAGTGATTTCCCAAATTACCTAAATGGAAAACATAAGAATCCTCATCAAATTAGATGAGCATTCATTATTTAATTCTCTCTATGTGCATAGCTTTGGGCCAAGGGCCAGTCAGGGAAGCATGCTAGGAAACCAGCTGAAGTTATTAAAGCTCAGCGCAGATGGGGGACATCATGCTTTATTCCATTCCCATTGTATGACCCCATCCATGAACTCATGGTAAGTGCAGTGGTTGCTATCAAGACCTGATCATTTAGTGATGCTCACTTGAGGGCCATGGACCCTCCAGCCTTCAGGTGGAATTAATTCACTTGCCAAATCATAGGTATAGAAATTTAGAGACCACTAGTAGGAATCTTGTGAATCACATTACTAATCTTTGCATTTGCGAAGAATGGAAGTGTTCACGGAGTATGTATTACTAACCTTATTCCATTTGTTCCTCCCAACCAACTGGTAATGTAGGCCAGCAAGGGTTCTTTGCTCTGTTTTGCAAATGAGTCAGTAGCTCAAAGGACTAAGAGACTAGCTCAGAGCCTCACCGTTTCTAAGGGACAGAGCCTAAACACAGTCTGTTCAAGCTGTGAATCCTGTACGTGTCCTCTGCCGTCTCTTTTCCCTTCACTCCTCTCTTGCACTATTTGCCAAACTTCTTGTACATCTTTACCCTTGCCATTGGCCTGTTGGCTGTGAGCAGCCAGTAGCTCAGAAAGAACTGAGATGCACCACGCTGGAATTGCTCTTTTCTCAGGCTCCACTTCCCATGCCATCTGATCGCTCTGTCTTTTCACAAAACAGATGCGATGGCTTGTAGGTTGTCATCAATCTTCACTGTCAACTGCAAGTCTGGTTGACCCTGCAGCACTAAGCTGCTGTAAACGTTCCTTTTCCCCAGGCAAGTACCTGTGTATCAATCTTAATGTCACACTAACCATTTGAAAAACTTAGAACTTCACTCAATTTCTCTAGGGTGGATAGTAAGTTGAAAAATTGTCCGGGAAGCACAGCCTTTCCTGTGGGTTGGCTCATTGAAGAACACTTGACCTAAAACTTGCTCTGTCTTCAGCCAGTGGACAGAAGGAACAGTGTCCCTACTGCCCAGCTCAGAGTCAAAGCCTGCTGACCACTGCCTCAACCTCTGTCCTCATCACCCCCTGGCAACCACTAACCTAGCCTCCCTGTCTAAAATGTTGTCATTTTAAAAATGAACAGAATCATATAGTAGGTAGCCTTTAGAATTGGCTTTTTTCTACTCGGCATCATTCCCCCAGAGATTCAGCCAAGTTGTGCTATAGGGTTTTGTTTTGTTTATTATCATACGTTAAGACCATATGTTAACAAATTTTATTTAGTTTTAATTTTTTAAAACATTCAGTTAGGTATTTTGTTTTGGTTTGTTTTTAGTTAACCAAAATCTGTAGCTGGGGTAACAGAGGCTAGCTGTGCCACTTCCTAGCCAGGAGACTTGTGGAATGCTTAATCTTCCTGAGACTCCAGGTCCTCACCTTTAGAATGAGTGTAACAATTAGACTCTTATATTTGACTTTTTAAAGTTTCAAGGAGGAGAAGCATCCAAATTCCCTTCATTAATGGAGTTGTGTTATAATGATGCAAGGCAGTGTCTTTTTTAGCCACAGTACCTCCAAGTCCCAGTACTTCAAAAATTGGGATAAACAACGAGCCTCTTGCGTTATTTGGAAGGGAAAGACATTAGATTCAGTGACCTACCTTTTCTGTGACTCCCTGTCCAAGAGAGTCCTATTGCCCAAGAGAAAGGGTGTGATTGGGTTGGTTGGCCATTTCCAATATAGAGAAACTGTAATGGGTCCACACCAAACCTTATGAAGGTGGTATCCTCTCGCAAGGCCCTCTTGTAGATGCACTACAAGAATCTGTAAACTTCTCTGTCTGGCCATCTCTGTCTGCCAATTGGTCAGAAACAACCAAAGATGGGGATTGCCTTAGGAGGTGATAACCATGTCACTAGAGGTATTCAGGCTGAGGCTGATGGTCATATAGTATATATGGGACTATAAGCAGAGAATCAACTGATTTCTGGTTTAGCCATCTGTAGATGAAGGGCAGAATTTATTCAACATAGTAAAAAAAAAAAAAAGGAAAGCCCACATTTACTCAGTGTTCTCAGAGGGGACTCTGGATTTGAAAGGTTCTTAGGACCTAAAGGACCCCCATCGAAGGCACTGTTTCATAAGGTGGTTATGAGCAACAAGGTTCAATGGCCAAGAACAACTATAAAGCCCTGTACAAACACTAGGGATTTCACAAAGTCACCTGATTTAACATGAATTCAATCTCATCAAAGTAGCTTTTTGGTTGCACCACTGGAAAGGAAGTGTGTGTGTGTGTGTGTGTGTGTGTGTGTGTGTGTGTGTATGTGTGTGTGTGAAATAAGAGAGCCTGGTTTGTCATAGTTCAGAAGGATAAATAGGAAAATGGGAAAAATATATATATATGTGCTGTGCTTCTGAAAGGAGACAGTAGAGTTCAGTACTGAGCTGGAAATAAGGCTTTCGGTTCTTGTGACATGTCTGTGGGCAGGAAGTACAGATTCAGATGATAGTCTGAGTTTCTTATAAAAGTAGAAGCAAAGGTCAATCATCAGGCACATCCAAGAAATGGCTATGATAGGGTATCTACAACAAACAAATTCATTGAAAGCTTACAAGTTCTTGCTCCTTCCTCCTGTTCCACATTTGAGACTCAGAGAGGAACTAAATTACATCTGTGTGTGTTTAATGTAACAGTTTCTTTCCTTCTCAACTTTCAAAATAAGACCTTCTTTTAGGTCAGGTTCAGATGAGGGAAGTGGGAGAATGCGCCACCTGGGATGAGCCCATCCTTGTGAATACTATAAGCTTGTTTCACTTGGCAGTGGTCCTCCTTACTTTGGTAATGAGCAACTCCTGGCTGCCACTGAGCCCATGCTGAAGTGAGGCCTTCAGGAGGACAGAGGGAGATTGACATGTTCCTGTGCTTCTTAGTCTCTGAGCAGCCCAGCCCTGCCTGGCATCACTGGGCACTGATACTTCAGAGACACCAGAGACCAGATCCCAGATCCTTATCTTCCATGGTGAATTCTACTGGCTTAATCTTGTGTATCTATGACAGGAACAGGTGGAGTAAGATCTATCTTTGCATATCCCCAAGCCCCAAGTCCTGAGTGCCCTTTCCTCTCCTGTGCTTTTATCTCAGTATTTGCCATATTTTCTTGTCTTTCATGATTTTTCTGTCAGCTTCACTAAAGTGTGAGCTCCTTCAGGGACGATATAGGGACGATGTATTTTTTCTTGGTATCCCTTGTGTCTTGCAGAATGCCTAGAACCTAATAGGTGGTTTATAAATGTCTATGGGCTGAACACAGAGGAACCAGAATGCATCCATAGGAAGGTGAGCAGAGTCTATAGGAAGGGGAAAGCCCTGGAATCCAGGTCCCATGAGGAGCTAGGTGTGTGTGTGTGTGCGTGTGAGTGTGTGTAGTGTGTAGACGTGGACAAAAATGTCCACGTCTTAATTCCTGGAGCCTGTGGATATGTTGTTGTGTGCCAAGGAGAAATTATAGCCACAGATGGGATTAGAGTTTCTAATCTGCTGGCCTTAAAATGGGAAGACTGTTGTGGATTATCTAGGTGGTCAGTGCATCACAGAGTTCTTACAAGAGGAAGGCAGAAGGGCCAGAGTCAGAGAAAGAGACATGATGGAAGCAGACCTTGGAGTGTCATGGCTGCAAGCTAAGGGATGCAGGCAGCATCCAGAAGTTGGAAAAGGCAAACGACGGACTCCTCCCCAGAGCCTCCAGAAGGCCATGTCTCCATGGACACTTTCATTTGAGCCCTGTGAGGCCCCTTTCAGACTTCTGACCTCCAAAACTATAAGATAATAGACTTGTTGTTTTAAACCACTAAATCTGTGGTAATTTGTTACAGCAGCAATTAGAAACCAATATAGAAGCTAAGCGTGGGAGGGCACCTAAGGAAAGAACCTAACAGAGAACAAGAACCTGGGGCAGGAAATGGCCACGTGGGAGTAGCTCAGTCAGCACCCGAAGAGAACTTCCCAACGAAATCACCTTAAATGAAAATTAGTTGACAGTAAGATCAGATGGTAACAGCTCAATACGTGCTGCATCTAGCCTGCCAAATAGCGCCTCTAATAACTTGGGAGAAACCATAGCAGAACATAGTGTGGAAGAATCAGTCAGCCCTGGGTTAGAGTTCTCTGCCACCTATGACTGTACAATCTTAAGCAAGTTATGTAACCTCTCTAAACCACAGTTTGTTTTTTAACTTTTAACATTTTTTTAAAATTTATTTTTGAGAGGCAGAGAGAGACAGAGCATGAATGGGGGAGGGGCAGAGAGAGAGAGAGAGCGAGAGAGAGAGAGAGGGAGACAGAATCTGAGGCAGGCTCCAGGCTCCTAACTGTCAGCACAGAACCAGACACGGGGCTCAAACTCTTGAACCGCGAGATCATGACCTGAGCCAAAGCTGGACGCTTAACCAACTGAGTCACACAGGTGCCCCCATCTTTTTAATGTCTTTTTTTAAAGTTTATTTTGAGAGAGAGAGAGCGCACAAGCATCCATAGGGGAGGGGCAGAGAGAGAGAAGGGGAGAGAGAGAATTTCAAGCAGGCTCTGTGCTATCAGCACAGAGCCTGAAGTGGCTCTTGAACTCACAAATCATGAGATCATGACCTGAGCCGAAATCAAGAGTCACGTGCTTAACCAACTGAGCCACCCAGGTGCCCCACCGCAGTTTAAGCGATAATTGCTTTCTATTACTGAAAATATACATATAATGTTAGGAGCCTGTATAACAGCAGTGTCTGAGGTGTCCCTATACTCCACACTCACTAGATCATATGTAGAGTCTGTGGTGAGTTCTGGGAACTAAAGCCGGAGAATGGTGAAAAAGATGCCAAATGGTTAAAAGACCCCAAATCCAGTCATATAAAAAAGAATGTCCAACTGAATGGAGAGGTTTAGACATGAAGCTATTTGAAATATTCTCGGGAGAGGCTACATAACTTGTGGGGTCTGATGCAAAATGGGAGAGTGGACCCCCTGGTTCCAAAAATTAAGAATTTCAAGATGATGACAGCAGAGCATTCAACCAAGCCTGGGAACCTTCTGAACACAGGGTCTATTGCATAGTGCACACGCTCACCAAGCCAGCCCTGAATATGATCACGTAAGAGGTGACAGACTCACTTCTGGAAGCAGTGGTGACAGTGGCAGCATGGAAGCTCCAGGCCTTGCAAGATGATGATAGCAGAGTCTGTGAGCAGAACAAAGGACACGTAGAGAGATGGTATGAAGGAGAAATGGGATGAGACAAGAGCCAGAGCAGCAGCAAGAGAAAGGCTATTGTCCTTGGATCAGCACTGCATCCCCGTCTCACACTGGGGCCCGGGAGAACTGCCACCATCCCACCAGCACACAGAACTGCAAACAGAATATCAAACAGATGAGCACCTTTGACCCTGTGGAGCAGTCCTGGGGGGTTTTCAGCCACCATGTGCTACCTCCATGGAACTTGACAGGTCATAGTGGCTTTCTTCTCTTCAAAGAAGGAGTTAAGCCCATGTGGGAAGATGATGCAAACAAAAATGGTGGCAAGTGGGTTATTTGGCTGTGGGAGGGCTTGGCATCCTGTTGCTGGGAGAATCTCATCCTGGCCATGTTGAGGCAATCCATAATGACTGGGGAGGAAATCTGGGGACCTGTGGTCTATGTGGTTTCAGAATATTATGTCTTTTTAACAAATGTTTATTTATTTATTTTGAGAGAGAGAGAGAGTAAGCAGGGGAGGGGCAGAGAGAGAGGGAGACAGAGAATCCCAAGTAGGCTCCACACTCAGCATGGAGCCCGATGCGGGGCTTGATCTCATGAAAGTGAGATGCCACTTTCGTGAGATCAAGACCTGAGTGGATATCAAGAGGCATCCTGACTGAGCCACCCAGGTGCCTGTCTATTATTTCAATATCGAATAATCCTGGCAGCGACCTTACAACCACAGCCCAAACACGGACGTGTGTTTATGTTGGAAGTCTCCAGCCAGTCCTTCCATCTGCTCACTGAAGAGACATTCCTGTGCTGCATGATCCCCCTTTGCACTCATTCCTGGGGGACTGATATACCCTCCAGCATCTCTGACTTTATAAAACAGAAAAATGGAAAATGCGACTTAGTAATAGACAAACTTTGTGTTTTAATGGCCTTCTGTGGAGGGGAGTTCAGCTTTTCTTTTTGCTGTGTGCTGTCCAGATGCCTCTTGAGCATTGTTATGCTCTCCTCATGCTGTGAGAAAGGCATCATGACCACGTTTACAGCCAGAGCTGTCGCCTGAGAGTTATGTTGGTATTATGAATGTCTGGGCATTCAGGAAAAGCCTTTTGTTGGAGAGTCCTGAAATAGCTGTAAATGCTCTTTTCTAGCTGTGTCATTAAATTATTGGGACATTTTGTTTATTTCTCCTCCCTCTTCCCCAAGCCCCCTACTTTCTGAAAATGTGTTACTGATTTTGTATAGTTTCCTGCCTTGTGCCCTCCACTTCCCTCCTGTGCCAATCCTTGCTTTTTAGGCTCTGCTTCCCAGAGAGTTTTAATCAGTGGGTCACATGGGTTTCACCGGGTATGCCTGATAAATTAAGCTGAAGCAGAACCCAGTCTGATAAAGAGCTAGATTACAATACATGTTCCAAGTGCAGTTTGGAGCTGAGGGCAACGACTGTAATGATTTTCCCTGATGAGCAGTTGTCAAGCCTATTTTGGTGGGTTCTTGCATGCCCTTCATTGAGGAAGGAAAGTGAAAAGCTGGATGTTGTCAGGCACTAAAATTGGCAAATTCTATGATCCTGAAACTGGAGCATCTGGAGAAAAAGGGACCTTGATGAATATCTTCATCTGCATGGCTGTGCTTGTCTGCAGTGATTGGAAGAACCTGCTTTCAGTCCTCATCCCTTGCTATGTATGTTAGCAAATGTGTACTGATCTCGGATGCCCAGACAGAAACCTCTTGAAGGTTGATGCTTTCAAATGCTTTAAAAATGACTAGTTACTGGGGAGCCTGGGTGGCTCAGTTGGTTAAGCCTCTGACTCTGGATTTCAGCTCAGGTCATGATCTCACGGTTCATGGGGTTGAGCCCTGTATCAGGCTCTGCACTGATTGCGTGGAGCCTGCTTGGGACTCTCTCTCTCTCTCTTTCTGCCTGGCCCCTACCCCCTACTCATGTGCTCCCTCCCTCTTTCTCTCTCTCTCTCTCTCTCTCTCTCTCTCTCAAGATAAATAAATAAAAACTTTTTTTTAAATGACCAGTTACCTACCTATTAGGGTACCTAGGATTCCAGTAAATAATGATTAAGAGTCCTAAAGCCATCCCCAAGTAGCACTTTTTTCACTCTTGTGAGCAAAGATTGAAATATAGTCTTTAATACATATCCCTGTGGCGCCTAGGTGGCTCAGTCAGTTAAGCATCTGACTTCAGCTCAGGTCATGATCTCATGGTTGGTGAGTTCGAGCCTGGCACTGGTCTCTGTGCTGTCAGCACAGAGCTGAGCCCACTTTGAATCCTCTGTCCCCCTCTCTGTCTGCCCCTCCCCCACTCATTCTCCTTCTCCCTCTCTCAAAATAAATAAACTAAAAACAAAACAAAAACAAAAAGTCACGAAACATATCCTTGAAAGCTAAAGGGATCCTTAGCCACCTGGTCTAAATCACTTGACAAATCATATGAGAGCAAAAAGGCATTTCCCTATTGTGTTTATAGTACTTTCTTCCTACTTTCCAACTTCAGAACATCTTTACCTGTTTGAGGATGCTTTTTTCCTAAAAGAACAGGAGGTCAAAAGAGGTACTTACATTACAGGTAAAGTTAGATCAGATAAGAAGATCTGGCGGTGATTTAGAAACCTGAAATTCTGGTGCCCAATTATGAAGGGCTCAGACAAATGTAAGAGCACCATTGGCTAAAATGGGGAGCAGTGGCTGCCTCTTAAGATTTGCTCAGATCCAGGGCGGTCTTCACTTTTGCCTAAACTCAGATTTGCCATGAGAATTCCAAAGACAGCAAACATTTGGGTTTCTCCTCCTATTGTGTGTATGAGGATGGGTGCATATGTGTATATCGTGCTCATGAGTGAGGGTCTCCTTGGGCTGGATGGCTAGGTATATTGTCCATAGTTTTGCTTTTTTGTCTTTTGTCTCATTTGTTCAAGATTTTTGAGTCTCTTCTATTTTCTAGAAATTCCCCTTCCTCTTTGTCATTGAAGTATTTCACAGTTACCTTTTCCCATCAAAAATATGCTGATGATGCTGGTTAGAGCAGGGGCTATCCCTGTTGGACAGCATGTTACTTACTCCAGTGTTCTCCCAGATATCCTGCTAACAGCTTTAAATGGGAGGTAGCCATTTTATTCAAACCACTTATTTTTTTCCAAACCAGCTTGAGAAATCTTTTCATTTATTTTGATTCCATGGGGCCTCTGGTATGCTAAGATATAACACAGCTATGGTTAGGGTATCACCTGTTCTAGAGACAAAGGGAAAAATGATCTGCTGGGGGATGGGGAGTCAGCTTCCACTTCACACAATCAGGGCTGTTTTCCCCATGACCTCTTTGCTGGGTTTTCCATTTGCAATTGGCCCCTGCTGTCTTCCAGCACTCTTCTCTTTTTATCCTTCTGTTCATGTATGTGTGTGTGTGTGTGTGTGTGTGTCTACTTTTTCCCTCTGACACTGGTAATCATTTCTGCCCACAGAGAAGCTTGTGGTCCAAGACACTCCAAGAATGAATTTTCAAGTATTTTTCCAGTGGGGAGAGTGCTGTGATGAGTGATTGCCTTTTCAGAGCAATTGTCTATTGCAGTGATCAATGGAAATATCAGGGGGAAAAAAGGGATAGTCTTGACCCTAATAGGCCTAGAATGAAAGGGAAGAAACTACAGATAAAACATGGGGGAACAAACTGATGGTTGCCAGAGGGGAGAGGGTGTGGACCGATGGGCGAAATGGGTGAAGGGAGAGGGAGATACAAGCTTCCAGTTATGGAATGAATAAGTCACGGGAATAAAAGACACAGCATAAGAAATATAGTCAGTGATACTGTAATAACATTATATGGTGACAGATGGTAGCTACACTTGTGAATGTAGCGTAATGTAGAAACTTGTCAAATCACTGTGTTGTACACCTGAAACTAATGTAAAATCGTGTCTCAACTGAAACAAACCAACCTGAGGGAGAACTTTGTAAAACAAGTCAACCCAAGACACTTTGGCACCTCTGTCCCCAGAAGTGTTTGAGCAAAATGTGGGCAGCCACTTCATAGTTACCTTATACTGGAGGGCAGAGAGCTCCTCATCACTGAAAGTGTTTAGAAGGTAAGAAGTGAAAAATTATACTAAAAGACTTCTAAAATTATTTCCAGCTCTGAGACTTGATTATTCCATCAAATATTTTAAGAGAGGGAATTTTTTAAGAGCCCTCTAACTTTTCTTAACAATTTAATGTGACTTTTGTGCCTAGGGCTTCAGCGAGTGGGAGAACTGGGGGAAAATTGGGAACGATTGATAGTGGGTAGGGGATTTCTTTGGGGGATGATAAAAACGTTCTAAATTGACCATAGTGATGGCTGAACAACTCTGTGTATATATAAAAAAAAAACATTGAATTATATGCGTTAAATGGGTGAGTAGAATGGTATGTGAATTATAGCCATAAAATTCTTATTTTTTTATTTAAAAACATTTTTTAATGTTTATTTATTTTGAGAGAAAGAGATCAGAGGAAAGGCAGAGAGAGATGGAGACACAGAATCTGAAGCAGACTCCAGGCTCTGAGCTGTCAGCACAGAGACCAACTCAGGGCTCGAACTCACGAACCACCAGATCATGACCTGAGTGGAAGTTGGACACTCAACCAACTGAGCCACCCAGGCACCCCCAAAATTCTTATTTTTTTAAAATAAAAAACCAAGACAATGGAAAGCGAAGTTTTAGGACAGGCAAAAAAAGAACCAGGAAAGGATGGGAACGAGTGCAGGCATGAGACAAGGAAGCTGGGCATTATGGATTGTGGCTTGGTGTGCACAGGGCAGTGTCTGAGACTGGTGGAGTGAATGGCTGAAGGGTTCATCCTTAAGTCTACTCAGAGCTTAATGCTTGTTGGATATTGGAAGATCATACTCGATAGCATCACTAGGGAGCAGAAGGAATGGTTGTCGACACTGGTGACCACTGTACTAACGAGCACCGCTCCTGGCTTTCTGAATGCTTTATCACACAAAGAGCGAGGAAACCTCAATGATCATGAAAATTAAATGTCCCATCATTTACAGGAGTGAGATCTCAATGTATATTAAACTTGATTTAAAGGAATAGTGCAATAAAGCTGGCTGAAGAGCATGAAAAAAATGTAATGCAGTTTTTGAACAACATAGAACACACACACACACACACACACACACACTTAGATAAACATACACACAACACACTTCTTGCCTACCATCACAGTTTCCAATATATTTTCCCTATTATAATTATTCTACTTATATACAGTTTTCTGCTTGTGAATTTTCATGATTATATAATATTCCATGGAATGGACATTGTATAATTTATTATTTCCTAACTGTTGGGTGACTCAGTTCTTCCCAATGTTTAATTATTATAAAAGCAATGCCCTAGATTTTTTTTGCGCACACAGCTTCTCTTCACTCTTGAAATACTTTATTAGAATAATTAGAACTCATTTGCTTGCAAATTATATAGCTCATTGGAGGAGCCTAAGTAAAAGAGATTTTGTTGATAAGCATATAGATACAAAATGCAAGGCACACATAGGAATTGGAAAGTTATTCAGAACTCCTCATCTTCCCTCTCTGGTCTCTTGTTTTCTTTAGACTGACTTTTTCTGCCTACTCCTGGCTTCCTTAGAACTTTGACTCACACAGGGCTTTGACTTGCTTGGAGCCAGAGACACTGGGTCTATAGCAAAGAAGTCCAGAGCCAACCGCTATCTGATCAAAATTTTTGTATCTCTTATATCAAATTCCTAAGAAATAATCTGATTCTCCCCTGATTTTATGACTTGTGCTTTCCTCTGAGTGGTGGAGAGGGTGAGGGAAAGGCTCTGAAGTCTGCCTAGATTCAAATGAAACTCTACCACTTACTAGGCATGTAGCCTTGGGTCAGTTCCCTGTGTATCTGTTTGCCCATTTGTAAAATGAGTGTAACAGTGGCACCTACTGCACGAGGTTATTGGGAAGATGAAATAAAATATTCCTTGTCAAGGAATATAAGAAGGGCACATAAGAAGTCCTCAATATGTGTTGGCTCTAGGTTGTTTTTTTTTATTGTGGAAAAATATGCATAAAATAAAATTTACCATTTTAACTATTTTTAACAGTACAATTCAATGCCATTAAGTATATTCACACTGTTGTGCAACAATCACCACTCTCCATCCTTAGAGCTTTCTCATCATCCCAAACTGTAGCTCTTGTTTTTAAGTTGTCATCATCATGATTATTTCAAATATGGCTCCCTAGGTCCACCCTTTGGAAGAGTGTGATGGGGACTCTTCCCGAAGAAAGGACCATGGTGGATAGGCACTCTAAGTTCCTACTGAAAATATCACACATTTGCAATTCTTTGAGGCTTCAGAACATTTTTACACATGATTTTATGTCATTCTTCTAAGGAAGGACTTCTTGAAGTAGGAAAGGGTTGTAACCTTGTTTTATAGGAGAGGACACTGAGGGTCAGGAAATCTGTCTTGCCCAAGATCTCCCACCTTGCTTGCAGAGTCAAGACTCAAAGTCAAGTCTTCTCACTCCCAAGTTCCTACTTTTTGCATAACAGCCCAGAGATGTGATTACTCAGCCAAGCTTTATACCCACTTGTTTACAGTTCTATTACATACTGTAGTTCAGATGATGAGAAGGAAGAGACTCCTCAAATTGGAACTTGAACTTGCGGGTAGGCTCTCTCTGGGAAGTACAGCTGCAAGAAGCCTGATGGTTGGTCTAGTTTACCAGTTTGCATCCTTAACATATAGGAAAAGCAAGACTCATTTAACTTTATTGTGCAATGTGGTGATTCTGTGAAAACCGAAGAGTAGAGGGATTGGTTAATGGGCCTCTTAACTTTTACCTTGAGAAAGTTCTGAAATGTTTGCCAGAAACAAATGGCATTACTAAGCAGATTTTTCAAATGGGATAGAGAAAAAGATACCATTAGAATCAAAATGGGCAACTTTCTGCTGGTGTTTTATGATTTGTACAAAGAAGCATATTTCGTCTGATTGGCTTGATTAGCTTTTTTTTTTTTTTTTAGTGGAAAACACCTTTGTCAAATGGCAAAAGTTCATTTTATATAAAAACCACAGGAAGAAAGCTGTGTGGACTCAAGCTACCTCACAGCACCTTTCTAACAACTAGATTAATGTTTGCTATTAGGCAATCTTTCCATTAAATTAATGGCTACTTTTTGGATTAGACATTCGCCTTCCATTTGGCACACTCTGACTCATTTCCTTGTCACTTGTTCTAAAAGAAAATCACTTAGGATAACTGAACACCTTAGTGCAGTGAGCTTTTATTATGTCTGTTCTGATCATTGCTTTTGTGTAAAATTTATGGATTCTCTTGTGCTCTTTTGCATCAACTCACATATTCTCTTTTGCTTTCAACCTGATCCCAGCCCCTCTCTGCTGCCCTGATCTCCCCCCACTAATGCTGCTCTATTTTCCTCAGTTCCAGAGTATCAGTTATACTGATCTCCTTGTAACTTTCAAATATGTTCTATTCATCCAATCCCCATATCTTTACCTATGCTGTACTTGTCTTTCCCTATATCCATGTGGTACACCCTTCCCTTTTATCCACCTTGAACATTTCCATCCTTCACTGCTGTTAAAACCCCACTTATTCTCTAAGGCTTTCCTGAACATTTCAATGCATACGGACTGCATCTTCCTGTGTGTTTGTCTACCTTATAAATTATGACCATCATTTATTGTACCTATTAAGTATCAGGCCCATTTTCTCTACTCATTACAACTACATAAGGTAATTGTTGTCATCCTCATTTTATAAAAGAGGAAACCAAGGGTCAGAAACCGAGGTCACATACCCTAAATTGCTAAGCTGAGGACTGAACTACAGGGGTAACCGATTCTAAAGCTCTTCCTCTTTCTACCTCTGCTGGCTCTTAACCTTATACCTAGAGGTGTTCTCTATGTGCTCTGGGTACACGAGTCTTCTCTCCTCATTTCGTTCTTGAAATCAGGAATTGTGTCATTTAAGAATTACATTCAACTGCTAGTTACAGAGATCCAGACTGATGATGGCTTCAATAGGACAGAAGAGGATTTTTCTCTCACCTAAAAGAAACGGAGTCCAGAGAAAGCAGGCCAGGTGATAATGTGGTACCCTAAGAGAGTATCATGGTCCTCGCTTCTTTCAGCTCTGCCCTTCCCTTCACCACCCTCACAGTGTGGGCCTTACTGTTGTGTTTACAAGTTGACCTCTGCAAGTCCAGTCATCATATTTGTGTTCGAGGCACAACGGAGGAAAGGATGGAGGGGAGAGCACGGGCCTCCCAGTCAAACTTTTAAAAGCTTTTCCACAAGTCTCACCTACAACTTCCATTTATATCTCGTTGGCCACCACATCTGCAAGGATGGCTGGGAAATATTTTATAGTTGAGTACACTGATTCACCCAACAGTAAAGGTAATCTGTTTCTGAGAAAGAAATAGATGTTGAGGGGTACCTGGGTGGCTCAGTCAGTTAAGTGTCCCACCTCGGCTCACGTCATGATCTCACAGCTTGTGAGTTGGAGCCCCGCATCAGGCTCTCCGCTGACAGCTCCGAGCCTGGAGCCTGCTTTGGATTCTGTGTCTCTTTCCCTCTCTGCCCCTCTCCCGCTTGCACTTGTATCTCTCTCTCTCTGTCTTAAAAATAAATAAACCTTACAAAAAAGGGAAATAGATGTTGAGCAGGCAGCTAGTGGTCTCTGCCACAGAGACCCATGTCCCGGTCTTCCTATTTTCACAGCACCTTGAAGGTGTCCAATAAACACTGGTGGACAGTCTAATGTAGAGAAATAGAGAGTGGAAAAGGTAATTTAGAAAACTGATAAATGAAAAAAGTAGCCCCATATGATGTCAAATTTATAAGTACTTTATAAGAAAATAAATCCCCATGGGGTGCTTGGGCGGTGGCTCAGTCAGTTAAGCATCTGACTCTTGATTTCAGCTCAGGTCATGATCTTGCGGTTTGTGGGATTGAGCCCTACATTGGGCTCTGTGCTGGCAGCACAGAGCCTGCTTAGGATTCTCGCTTTCTCCCTCTCTGCCCCTCCCTCATTTGTGCTCATTCTCTCTCTCTCTCTCTCTCTCTCAAAATAAATAAGTATTTTTTTAAAAAGAAAATAAATACCCACTTTCTTCTCCCTAAACAGTCCTGTCACTCAGCTTCCTGTACAGAATGCTTATAAAATTAACATCAAGATTAAGAAAATGAGGCCAAGTCTTTTGAAATTATTTTCAGTAGATTCATTGTTTCTTTCAGCCTTTATTCTTTGCATACATTTTATTTCCATTTACAAAATTGGAGTCATAAAATGTTCTGTTTTGCAAAAGGACTCATTGCAAGCAACCACTTCTGACAAAATGACCAGTACCCAGGCGATGTTTGATGAGCACTTAGAGAAAAAGAGAAGATTACATTTATAGAAATTAGTGTTATGCATTTCTGGAACTCTCCTGAGTTTCTTATTTTGATTTGCAAAATAATTCAAACTCTTGAAAGAAAAATCTATGGTAATTACCTGAAGTGTCTCCCCAACCACCAGATTAACCTTGAGAGAGGGCCTTTGTTTGAGATCAAAAGCACAGTTTTATAACTTTCTAAAGCAATTTCATATTTAGAACAAATTTCTAAGAATAATATAAGGAACTCTTGTATGCCCTTTATACAGCATCACCAACTGTTTACAATAAGACCCATTTGCCTTATTCTCTCTCTTTTTTTCTCCAGTATGTGTGTATGATTTTTTTTTTGGACTCTTTTGAGAGTCAATTGGAGATGTCTGTGCTAGGAGACACCTAAACACTTCAGAATATTGGCTGAGAAAAGGATGTTCTGTTATATAACCACAGGAACATGATCAAAAGAAATTTGATATCATGCTGTTACCCAATACATGCCTCATGTGCAAATTCCATTAATTGCCCCAATGATGTCCTTTATAGCTATTTTATTTTTCTAAGCTGGAATCCAGTTTCAGGTTATGTATTCCATATAGTTGGCACGTCTCTTTAATCTGGAACAGTTTCTCAGCTTTCTCTGGTTGTCTCTATTTTGACACTAAAAAAAACAATAAGACAGTTATTCGGGAGAATATCCTTCACCTTGGGGTTTGTCTGACGTGCTTCATGATTACATGCAGGTTAAACACTTTTTGGCCAGAATCCCACAGGAGTGGTATTGTGTTCTTTCCATGCATTGTATGAGGAAGCACACAATATCAGTTTGTCTTAATACTGGTGGATCACTGGTTGAGGTGGCATCTGCTCGATTTCTCCATTGTCAAAATACTACTTTATTTATAATTAAGAAATGATTTGTAGGAAGGTTTTTTTTTTTGAACTATGTAAACATTGTCTTTTTCATCCAACATTAATCTACCAGGTTTAGCATCCACTGAAGATTTTCAAATCCCATCATTCTTTCTATTTTTACTAATTACCGTTCTACCACCAGAACACCTTTTTCTTCTAAGAGAGAGTTTCTGATGCTGTGTAGCTCCATGTTTCTGAGACTTTATCTTATTCTGCTAGGGCTGCTATAACAACATACCGTGGACTGGGTGGCTTAAACAATGATTTATGTCTTACACTTCTGGAGACTAAAAGTCCAAGATCAAGTAGCAAGGCAGTTCAGTCCCTGTTGAGTGGTCTCCTTCTGGCTTACAGATGGCTGCCTTCTCCCTGTGTCCTCACATGGCTGAGAGAGCTGGTACATTGATAATTCTTTCTCTTTTTGTAAGAGTATTAATCCCATCATGGGGCTCTACCTTCACTGCCTCATCTAAACTAATTACCTCCCAAAGGATCTACTTCCTAATACTATCACATTAGAGGTTGGGCTTCAACATACAAATTTTATGGGGACACAAACATTCAGTCTATAACAGCCTTTATAAAGGGAAAAAACAAACCCATTGTAAGATGATATCTCCCTTGGACTGAGTAACTGTGATATTGAGCATTGAAGCCCGTGCATAGCAAAGTAATTCCTTCCTCCTTCCTCCTTAATGTCAATCTTTAATTTTATTTTTATTTTTCAATCAACTGTGAGGGAATTTAGCCACATTCCCCTCACTTAGCATTAAAATCTGTTTTTTGTTTATTGCTATCAGACAAATCTGTATTTAAATTCCACACTTCCAGGGGTATATGTGATGTTGGGCACCTTCTTTGGACTTTAATCTCCTTGCTCCTAAAGTAGAGATGCTAACCCCTATTTCAAAAATAGTGCTAGGATAAATAAATGAAATAGTGTATGTCAAAGGATGTAACATGGTATCTGATGCAAGAAAGCAGTTGATATGTTTTCTCTTCTTCATTTATAATTCCAACTTTTAATTATATGCTTTTGCAAGTTTCTTGACTTGGAAAAAGTTAAATGCTTGACCTTCATCAAAATGTTAAATGGTCTTGGGGGGCCTGGGTGGCTCAGTCAGTTGAGCATCTGACTTCAGCTCAGGTCATGATCTCACCACTCATGAGTTTGACTCCTGCGTTGGGCTCTGTGCTGACAGCTCAGAACCTGGATCCTGCCTCCAATTCTGTCTCCCTCTCTCTCTGCCCCTCCCCCACTCATGCTCTGTCTCTTTCTCTCAAAAATAAAACATTAAAAAATGTTTCTAAATGTTAAATGGCCTTCTTAGATATGAAATCACAAAGAGAAAGATTTAGTGGTAGTTACCAACTTTTAGATGATGTGTGTGGTTATATCAGTTTTATTCCTTCCTCCTTTCTTTCCTTCTTTATTTTCATTTGACATATATTTAATGGCCTTTGCTATGTGCCAGCCATGACTGTAGGCACTAGGAATAGAGCAGCAAACAAAATTTCCTGACCTGACATCAATTATATTCTAATCAAAGAAGACAAATGATACAGAAACAAACTTTTTAAATCATGTGGGATAAGTGCTATGGAGAAAAATAAAGCCAGGAGGAGGAATAAGGATTGCAAAGGGATTGCTTTATTAATTAGAGAGGAACTAAAGTGTCATTAAGGTGACATGTGAGCAGAGACCTGAAGGAGACAAGGGAGCAAGTCATTAGAATGTCTGAAGAGAAACATTCCAGGCAGAGGAAAGATTTCAAATAAAAGAGATCTAAAGTATAGAATGACTAAGAGTTCACCCAAGGGAGTCATCAAGAAAGCCAAGGCAGTTCTGTGGAGCACAACAGCACTGTCCCTCCCTTCTGTGAGTATGATTCTAGGCGTGAGCAGAATGGCCAACATGGCAGGGGCTGTGGCACTGTAGCATGTGACACTCAGTCCTCTTTTCAAGAAGGAGCCTGCTTCAAGGAGTGCAGGGAGCTTAGAACTTCCAGCTATGGCACCTCCTAGAGGCACCTCAGCATCTGAAGTATAGCATTTTCTCCCAGGCAATCCTCAGCCAATGACTGAGCACACAGAGACACTAGAGTATGACCACTGTTATACAACATGGGACTCCTTTTTTTCCCCTTTAAGTTTTTAATCACCTAGTGCCCATCATGACCTGATCCTCTGGATCCATTCATGTTGTTATAAATGGCAAAATGTCATTCTTTTTATGGATAAATAAGATTCCGTTGTGTGTATGTGTGCGTGTGTGTGTGTGTGTGTGTGTGTGTGTGTATGTATGTATACATATATACATACCACTTCTTTACCCAGTAATCAATCAATGGACACTTGGGCTGCTTCCATGTCTTGAATATTGTAAATAATGTTGCTGTAAACATAGGGATGCATGTATCCCTTTGAATTAGTGTTTTTGTATTCTTTGGGTAAATACCCAACAGTGCAATTGCTGGATCATAGGGTAGTTCTATTTTTAACTTTCTGAGGAAACTCCATACTATTTTCCACCATTTCAAAAACAATTCCTCTATATACTCATTTTAGCCAGACTCCTACCCCTGACATTTCTGTAGAGAGATTCTGGGTCTACCCAGGTAGCAGTTCCAAACTCTTGACCAAGTTCTGAGGAATAATGGGCCCACTGTTGAGTTACCAAACTAGAACCCAAAGGGGCAGCATGCATGAGAGGGTGGGAAGGTGGGGAGATGGCACTTACTTCCATTCCTGAAAGTTAAACTGTGGGAATCTGAGTTCTCTGGTGAGATGTTCTAGGTCTCCCTGACAGATCTTTTCTGTCTTCCACCATAGCCTCTGTTCAAAGGCCACTGCCTGTGTCTGTCTCACAATGAAATTCCAACCAGAAACCATTCTTACAGTTGAGAGAACCATGTACTAATCATGTAGCTGAGGGGGCATTCTGGGGCTCAGTAAGGCAATGGATCCAAATATTTTCTGGGGAAATCTCTCACATCCCATCAGGAAAGCAAACACTGGCTTGGAAGGAAGTTGCTCTGGGGTGGGGACACATGGAAGACAAAAGGTTATGAGCCAGGATTTCAAAATAAGTACCTTTATGTGCCAGGTACTTTCATATGTTTATATTTCTAGAGCCACCCTATGCTGCCAGAATTACAGTTTAAGGCAATCAATTATACTTTAAGATAATCTATTTTTTTTTAATTTTTAAAAAAAATTTTAACATTTTTTATTTTAGGGAGAGAGAGAGAGCATGAGTTGGGGAGAAGGGCAAAGGGAGAAAGAGAGAGACAGAGAGATAGAAAGAATCTTAAGCAGGCTCCATGCTAATGTGGGGCTTGATCCTACAACTCTGGGATCATGACCTGAGCTGAAATCAAGAATCAGATGCCCAACTAACTAAGCCACCAAGGTGCGCCTAAGGTAATCCCTTTTTTAAGACCTAGAAAACTGTGGTTTCGAGGGTTAAGTGATTTTTCCAAGGTCATAGTGTTAGCAGATAGCAAAGCTAGGAAATTCGGATAAGATCTTCTAACTCCAAATGTAGTACTTTTTTTTTCATGATTTCACTCTGGCTAATTTTATCAATATGCCTATATCAATGATAATAATGCTTTACCCAGTGGCCATACCTGGCTTCGTTGCTTAGGTAAAATCATGTCAACTTTTAGTCAGACCATGGTTGTGAAGCACTATAGTGGACATTTGCTAGTTTTTGACATCTCAACATCTATTTTCCTCTTCTTTTGGTAAACATATTCTAATTTCCCTCTGGAGAACTCTCTCCTCCACTTGCAGTCCAGAGTTTTGGATGGGCTCCAATCCTGGCCTAAGGTCCCTCCCAAATCCATCAACGGATGCATTTCCCTGGCCACTGCAATTTGGAATGGTCTGTAATCAGTCAGGACCAATTAGCTTTTGGCCAAAGCTTCTGTGAGAAAAGCAGTGCTCTTCCTAGTTCCCCTGAACCTGGGAAAATGTAGGCTGGAGCCACTAAAGCTATCTTGCAGCTTTGATTGGAGAGTCTGTCCAAGAATGGTGCTTACACAGCAAAAGCAGAGCCAGGAGATGAATAGGGAGAAACCGGGCCCTGTTGTCTTTCTTTTGGCCTTGGATTAGGCCACTTTTCAGACCGAAACTATCCCCCCAAACTGACAGTTCTGTGATACAACAAATTCCATTTATACTTAAGCTAGTACAGGTTGTATTTTCTGTTACTGTCAATTAAAAAGGTTTAAATTAAACCTTTTTTAAAATTTAAACCTTTAAATTAAATTAAAAAGGTTTACCTGATACAGTAGATTTCCTCACTCCAATCCAACCAGTGTTAAAAATCAATTAAGACTCAACAATAAAAAGGCAAATAACCCAAATAAAAATGGGCCTGGGATCCTAATAGATGCTGTAGACTGAATATCTGTGTCCCCCTAAAATCCATATGTGGAAACCTATTCCCCAAATGTGATGGTATTAGGAGGTAGGGGCCTTTGAGAGGTGACTATGTCATGAGAGCAGAGCCTTCATGAATGGGATTAGGGTCTACAAAGAGACTGTAGAGAGCTCCCTTGTCCCTTCTGCCATGTGAGGACACAGTGAAAAGGCTGCCATCTGTGAACCAGGAAGCATGCTCTCATCAGACACTGCATCTGCCAGTGCCTTGATCATCAACTTCCCAATTTCCAGAACTATGAGAAGTACATTTCTGTTGTTTATAAACCACCCAGTCTATTGTGTTCTGTTTTCGTAGCCCAGATAGGCTAAGACAATAGACATTTCTCCAAAGTAGATACGAAATGGCCAATAAGCTCTTGAAAAGATGCTCAACATCATTAATCATTAGGGAAATGCAAACCAAAACCACAGTGAGATACAATTCCACACACTCTGGGATGGCTTTAATAAAAAATATGAGCAATAACTAGTGTTGACAAGGATATGGAGAAATTGGAACCTGTGCACATTGCTGGTGTGAATGCAAAATGATGCAGCTGCTTAGGAAAACAGTCTGGCAGTTTCTCAGATGACTGAACATAGAGTTGCCATGTGACCATCAGTTCTGTTCCTAAGTATATACCCATGAGAAATGAAAAGATATGTCCCCAGGGGTGCCTGGGTGGCTCAGTCGGTTAAGTGTCTGACTTTGGGTCAGGTCATGATCTCATGGGCCGTGAGTTCGAGCCCCACCTTGGGCTCTGTGCTGACAGCGCAGAGCCTGGAGCCTGCTTTGGATTCTGTGTTTCCCTCTCTTTGCCCTTCCCTCACTCACACTCTCTCTGTCTCTCTCAAAAATAAATAAACATTAAAAATTTTTTTTAAAAAAGAAAAGATATATCTGTCAAAAGGCTTGTGTAAGAATGCTCATAGTTGTTGTATTCATAATACCACAAAAACAAAACAAATGTCCATCAAGGAGAAATGGATAAACAAATTGTGATATATTCATTCAAAGAAATACTACTCAGTAATAAAAGGAATGAGCCACTGATACATGCAAAATCATGAATGAAACTAGACACACGTTGACTGAAAGAAACCAGACACAAAATAATATGTATGGTATGACACCATTGATATGAAGTCCAAGAACAGGAAACTGATCTATGGTGATAGAAAATCAGAAAGTGGTTGCCTCAGTGAGAAGGAAGCATATTTAATTAGAAGCGGATAAGAGGGTGAGGGCACTTTTTGGAATTTTAGGTGCTACTTACATGGGTGTGTACAGCTATCAAAACTTACTAAATTGACCTGTAAGATTAGTGCACTTCACTTAAAAAATGATGAATACTATTTTTTTCAGTGTTGACTGCTTTTTCACTTCTGATGAGGAACAAAGGCATCCGTTGAACTTATGTGATCTGAAATGTGTGAAAAATCATCCTATCCAAAAACATCTTTCCCAACCAACTTAGGAATGGACTTCATTCCTCCCCACCAATTACTTTCTCCTTTAATATAGAGCATTGCAAATCCTAAGTAAAATGCTGTATTACATATTCCTGATGACTATTTTAGCACTGCACTAATTCACAAGATTGATTGATTGACTGATTAAGAAGCTAACGCTTCATAGCAATGCATCTCAACCCACTGTTGTCAAAGGTGAGCAAGTTATCTAAGGCCCCATTGGTCATCTGATAATGGAGTATGTTTATAAACCATTAATTTCCAACCTCTTTTTAAAAACAAAGTTTGTCACAGAGTTCTTCATTCCATTTAACTTAGCTCAAGAGATCAGGTGAAATTCTATCTTAAAAAATCCAGAAATTAAAAAGAATGAAAGCAATAAAACAGTGATTGCCATTTTCAAGTTACTAAGTTTGAAGAGACACCGACTCTTACAAAGTAAGTTTCCGCTCTGGATAATGTGTTCTCATTTCTTCAGTTCTTTCTTTATCTCACTGCATCTCTCGGACTTATGCCTCATCACTTACCACTTATTGACCACTTTAATTAGTCCCAGAAAGGCTATGGAAATCCTAAAATGCAGACTCACTTTGAAACTTCCCTAGCATGATTCATGAAATCCCTATAGGTTCACCGTAATAATCCATTTTGATGGTGTTTTATAGATTAGAAAGAGCCTTATTGCTTCACTAGATAGACTTCTCTGTGACTAAAAAACAAAACAACAAACCAAACAAACAAAAACCAATGTGAACTCCTCCTTTGCGGGAATGGAGAGGGGATAGTACAAAAGAAAAATGGTATTATTTTCCAATACCAAGGAAATTTATTAGCAAACACATTAAAATGCACTTGAGTAGTCATCAGACTGAATTGTTTTGGAAAAGGCTCTACTTTGGAAAAACACAGGGCAAAACATCTTCAGTCCTGTAGCTTGGCACAGTGAGACAGCAGGATGACAAATGTCTTATTATTCCCCATGGTGCCTTAATGTTTAGAGGACATCTGTTACTATGTGTTTCTCCCTCCCCTGAGTCACCTTTATCAGAGTCTAACATTATGTTACTGCTACTCTCCACGTCCACCTGGTACAGTGATAAGACACAGATGTAGTCCTCCAGTGTAGCAGACAAATTAGCCTTAAAGTCAGGAGGCTGAGCTTTTATTCTCTGTTCCTGTACTAACTATGCAGTCTCAGGCAAATATCACAAATTCTCTTGGCTTCAGTGTTCTCATATGAAAAAAAGGAAGCATTCCGAAGAAATGTAAGCTGACTTCTTCCTATTCATTAAGGGTTCCTCAGGCCACAGAACCAATATGCAGAGAAGGGGTGATGATGTAGCCTTCGTAGCGGTAATTGTCTTGCCATTGCATGGTGGGGATGCGGTAAGGAGGGCTATGTTCAGAACTCAGGCATTCAGTGCACAACCTCTTAGCCCTCCTTGGCCCAGTGGCCAAGTCCGCTCACTGGGAAAGTGTTTGCCTAACATAGACAGGACTATCTGTCTCGTATTCCACATGCATGAAGTTTAGGTCTCTCCAAACCTACTTTAGAAAAGCATGCAAAAGCATCTTTATTCCTGCAGCCTGGCACAAGGAGAGAGGTAAAAAACAAAATCAGAAACATTCAACCAGTGTGCTGGCAGAAAATAACAAGAACAGAAAGAGCAGAGAGAAGGTAGCCTTGAGCACCTGCTTAAATCTTGTGGCACGCTGCAGAAGCAGGGATAGTGCCAGATGCATGTTCTGTACTTGGTAATTTTTCAATCCCTCACACCCCCTACTTTAAAAGGAAAACAATGGAGGTGGCTGACATTTTAGGTTCAGGTGGACCTGTGACCAACTTCTCATCGCTCTAGATCTACTCTCTAGCCTTCCTTCTGCTGTGTTCCCTGAGAGGTTGACGTAAGCATACAGCATCAATAGATTCTCTTGCCCTCTGGGTTCTGGATGGGTTCGACAACAGGGAGCAAAGTCAGAGGAAAGAAAGGAGAATAAGATCAGAGTATGTACATATGCCCTTCTATGAAGCCACTGCACTGTGAGCTGGCAGCATCCTTCCACTAGAGGTCGGAGCTCCTGTTAGGCAGCTGTCTTCACAAAGCCTTATCTCCTGGTTCTAATAATGGCTTTCTTTCCTTGCCCCCAAGCCTATGAGTGGTAATGGTACGCCTAAGTTACTAAGACTTGGGTATTTTATTATCACTTTCGGGTTCCTTACACCCTGCCCACACTTTTGTAAATAGTCCCTTTGTTAAATTCTTCTCAGATTACCAAATTTGCATGAACTATTTCTTTTCTGGGTGGGAGGTCTGACTAACACAGACAGTTTTTCATAGCAACCACAGGCGTGATCATAAGATGAAATGACTTTTAAAATGTGTGTGAAATTTCTTTGGAGAATGTAATAATTTTGTAGAGTTCAAATGAAGCATATGCGATACATATAGAAAAAATGCATAAAACATGTATGTACAGTTTAAAGAAAAATGATAAAATTAACACCTCTATGACCAGTACTATGATCCAGATATAAAACATTGCTGGCTTCTCGGAAGCACAACCTTCCCAACCTACCCTACCCTGCCAAACTAAAGACATCTTTTTCCTGACTTTTATGGCAATTATTCATTGTTTTTCTGCATTTTACCAATGAATGTGTATTTTATCAGCTATGTAAGAGTCCCTTAAACCTAAAGTTTTATTTTGCCTATTACAGACCTTCTGCAATTGGGATCACACTATAGGCATTTTTTGATCTTGCTTCTTTCGCTCAATATTATGTCAGATTTATTTATGTTGTTGTGTGTAAGTATCCATGTTTTGTAGGATACTTTCTTTACTTTAGATGCTGTATACTGTTCCATTGTAGCAATATTCAACCCTTAATTTATGTATTGTAGTGTCCATGACTATTTGAATTGTTTCCAGTTCCAGGCTATTTGAAACAATTCTACCAAAAATTTTTTGTGCTTAGCTCTAGTGCACAATGCAAGAGTTTCTCTAGCACAGTGGTTCTTGAATGTTTTGGTCTCAAAATTCCTTTACATTCTTAAAATTTTGAGGACCCCATAAGAGCTTTTGTTTTTATGGGTGATATTTGTCATTAATTACTACATTAGAAATTAAAACAGAAAATTTAAAAATATTAATTTATGTTTATTAAAAAATTTTTTTTAACGTTTATTTATTTTTGAGACAGAGAGAGACAGAGCATGAACGGGGGAGGGTCAGAGAGAGGGAGACACAGAATCTGAAACAGGCTCCAGGCTCTGAGCTGTCAGCACAGAGCCCAACGAGGGGCTCGAACTCATGGACCGCGAGATCATGACCTGAGCCGAAGTTGGCTGCTTAACCGACTGAGCCACACAGGCGCCCCTATTGATTTATGTTTAAAAATAATAAACCCATTACATATTAACATAAATAATGTGTTTTTAATTAAAAAACTGTAAGGTTTAGGAAGATAATACAGAATTCTTTATGCCTTTGGGATAAAGATTCTTAAATACAAAAAGCAAAACCATAAAAATTGACAAATTAGACTACATTAAAGAACTTCTATTCATGAAATGATACCTAAAAGAGGGAAAACCCAAGCCACAGCATAAGAAAGGATATTAACTACAGATGTAAACAACAAAGGACTTGAATCTAAAACATAAAAACACATATAAGTCCTCTTTGATTTCTTAGTTGACCCCTTCATTAATTAGTAGCATGTTATTTAGCCTCCATGAATCTGTGTTCTTTCCAGATTTTTTTCTTGTGATTGATTTCTGGTTTTATACCATTGTGGTCAAAAAAGATGCATGATATGATTTCAGCCTTTTTACTTATTTTTTAAAAGTTTTATTTATTAATTTTGAGAGAGACAGAGAGCACATGCATGTGAGTAGGGAAGAGGCAGAGAGAGAGAGGGAGATAGAGAATCCTAAGCAGGCTCAGTGCTGTCAGTGCAGAGCCTGACATGGGGCTCAATCTCATCAACCATGAGATCATGACCTGAGCCTCAATCAAGAGTTGGACAATTAACCAAATGAGCCATCTGGGCATCCTGATTTCAGTCTTTTTAAATATATTTAAATTTGTGACTTAATGTGATCTATTCTGGAGAATGTTCCATGTGTAGTTTTTTTTTAAGTTTATTTATTTACTTTGAGAAAGAGAGAGAGAGCAAGAGAGTGCGTGCATGCATGTGAGCAAGTGGGGAGGGGCAGAAAGTGAGAGAGAGAATTCCAAGCAGGCTCTGTCAGCACAGAGCCCAATGCAAGGCTTGAACCCATGGACTGTGAGATCATGACCTGAGCTGAAATTGAGAGCGGGACACTCAACAGACTGAGCCACCTAGGTGCCTCCATGTGTATTTGAAAAGAATGTACATTCTGCTATTTTTAAATTTTAATTTATTTTTTTAAATTTACATCCAAGTTAGTTAGCATATAATCCAGCAATGATTTCAGAACTAGATTCCTTAATGCCCCTTACCCATTTAGCCCATCCCCCCCCCCACAACCCCTCCAAGAACCCTCTGTTTGTTCTCCATATTTAAGAGTCTCTTATGTTTTTGTTCCCCTCCCTGTTTTTATATCATTTTTGTTTCCCTTCCCTTACGTTCATCTGTTTTGTATCTTAAAGTCCTCATATGAGTGAAGTCATATGATTTTTGTCTTTTCTCTGGCTGACTAATTTCGCTTAGCATAATAGCCTCTAGTTCCATCCACGTGGTTGCAAATGGCGAGATTTCATTCTTTTTGATTGCCAAGTAATACTCCATTATATATATATATATGTATGGGATATATATACCATACATATATATATATATATATGTATGGTATATATATCCCATACATATATATATCCCATATATATATATATGTGTATATATATATATATATATATATATATATATATATATGTATGTATGGTATATATATACCATATATATATATCCCATATATATATATCCCATATATATATATATATACCATATATATATCCCATATATATATATGTATACATATATATATATATCATTCTTTTTGATTGCCAAGTAATACTCCATTTTATATATATATATATATATATATATATATATATATATATATATATATATATATATACATACACACACCACATCAATGGACATTTGGGCTCTTTCCATACTTTGGCTATTGTTGATAGTGCTGCTATAAACATGGGGGTGCATGTGCCCCTTTGAAACAGCATACCTGTATCCCTTGGATAAATACCTAGTAGTGCAATTGCTGGGTTGCAGGGTAGTTCTATTTTTAATATTTTGAGGAACCTCCATACTGTTTTCCAGAGTGGCTCCACCACTTTGCATTCCCACTGGCAGTGCAAGAGAGATCCTCTTTCTCCACATCCTCGCCACATCTGCTGTTGCCTGAGTTGTCAGTGTTAGCCATTCTGACAGGTGTGAGACTCACACAGTGTGAGTCAGAATCTCATTGTGGTTTTGATGTGTATTTCCCTGATGATGAGTGATGTTGAGCATTTTTTCATGTGTCAATTGGCCATCTGGATGTCTTCTTTGGAAAAGTGCCTATTCCTGTCTTTTGCCCACTTCTTCACTGGATTATTTGTTTTTTGGGTGTTGAGTTTGATAAGTTCTCTATAGATTTGGGGTACTAACCCCTTATCTATATGTCGTTTGCAAATATCTTCTCCCATTCTGTCGGTTGCCTTTTAGTTTTGCTGATTATTTCCTTCGCTGTGCAGAAGCTTTTATTTTGATGAGGTCCCACTAGTTCATTTTTGCTTTTGTTTCCCTTGCCTCTGGAGACGTGTTGAGTAAGAAGTTGCTGCGGCCAAGGTCAAAGAGGTTGTTGCCTGCTTCCTCCTCAAGGATTTTGATGGCTTCCTGTCTTATGTTTAGGTCTTTCATCCATTTTGAGTTTATTTTTGTGTGTGGTGTAACAAAGTGGGCCAGGTTCATTTTTCTGCATGTCGCTGTCCAGTTTTCCCAGCATCACTTGCTGAACAGACTGTCTTTATTCTATTGGATATTCTTTCCTGCTTTGTCAAAGATCAGTAGGCCATACGTTTGTGGGTCCGTTTCTGGGTTCTCTATTCTGTTCCATTGATCTGAGTGTCTGTTTTTGTGCCAGACACAAAACTGTCTTGATGATTACAGCTTTGTAGTATAGCTTGAAGTCTGGGATTGTGATGCCTCCTGCTTTGGTTTTCTTTTCCAAAATTGCTTTGGCTATTCGGGGTCTTTTGTGGTTCCATACAAATTTTAGGATTGTTTGTTCTGGCTCTGTGAAGAATGCTGGTGTTATTCTGATAGGGATTGCATTGAATGTGTAGATTGCTTTGGGTAGTATTGACATTTTAACAATATTTGTTCTTCCTATCCATGAGCATGGAATCTTTTCCCATTTTTTGTGTGTGTGTCTTCTTCAATTTCTTTCATAAGCTTTCTATAGTTTTCAGTGTATAGATTTTTCACCTCTTTGGTTATATTTATTCCTAGGTATTTTATGGTTTTTGGTGCAATTGTAAATGGGATCAATTCCTTGATTTCTCTTTCTGTTGCTTCATTGTTGGTGTATAGGAATGCAACCGATTTCTGTGCATTGATTTTATATCCTGCCACTTTGCTGAATTCATGGATCAGTTCTATCAGTTTTTTGGTGGAATCTTTTGGGTTTTCCATGTAGAGTATCATGTCATCTGTGAAGAGTGAAAGTTTGACCTCCTCCTGGCCGATTTGGATGCTTTCATTTCTTTGTATTGTCTGATTGCAGAGGCTAAGACTTCCAATACTATGTGGAATAACAGTGGCAAGAGTGGACATCCTTGTCTTGTTTCTGACCTTAGGGGGAAAGCTCTCAGTTTTTCCTATTCTGCTAATTTTGGATGGAATATTCTGAATATATCTGTTGGATCCATCTGTTCCAATGTGTCATTCAAAGCCATTGTTTCCTTGTTGGCTTTCTGTCTGGATGATCTATCCATTTATGTAAATGGAGTGTTAAAGTCCCCTACTATCATTATATTACTGTCAATTTCTTCCCTTATGTCTGTTAATATTGCTTTATGTATTTAGGTGCTTCCATGTTGGGTCATAAACATTTTTAATTGTTATATCCTCTTGTTGGAATGTTCTCTTCACCATTATGTGGTGTTCTTTTTTGTCTCTTATTATAGTCTTTGTTTTAAACTCTATTTTGTCTGAGGGGTGTCTGGGTGGCTCAGTTACGTGTTCAACATCAGCCCAGGACATGATCTCATGGTTTGTGGGTTCAAGTCCTGTGTTGGGCTCTGTGCAGACAACTCAGAGCCTGGAGCCTACTTTGGATTCTGAGTCTCCTTCTCTCTCTGCCCTTCCCCTCCCCCCCTTAAAAATAAGTAAAGATTTTTTAAAAATTTAAAAAAAAGAAAAAGTCTATTTTCTCTGATGTAAGTAGTGGTACCCTAGCTTTATTTTCACTTTCATTTTCAAGGTAAATGTTTGTCCATCTCTTCACTTTCAATCTGCATTTATCTTTAGGTCTGAACTAAGTCTGTTACAGGGGCGCCTGGGTGGCTCAGTTGGTTAAGCATCTGATTTCAGCTCAGGTCATGATCTCACAGCTTGTGAGTTTGAGCCCCACATTGGGCTCAAACAAAAATTGAAGTACGTCTCTTGTAGGCAACATATAGATGGGTCTTGCTTTTTTATGCATTTAGTCACCCTATGTCATTTTTTTTAATATTAAAAAAAATTTTTTTAATGTTTACTCACTTTTTGAGAGAGAGACACACAGCATGAGCCAGGGAGAGGCAGAGAGAGAGGGAGACACAGAATCCAAAGCAGGCTCCAGGTTCTGAGCTGTCAGCACAGAGCCCAATGGGGGGCTCGAACTCATGAACTGTGAGATCATGACCTGAGCCGAAATCAGCTGCTTAACTGACTAAGCCACCCAGGCATCCCCACCCTATGTCTTTTGATTAGAACATTTAGTCCATTTACATTTAAAGTGATTATTGCTAGGTGTGTACTTATTGCCATTTGTTACATGTTTTACCTCTTGGTTTTGTAGTCCTTCTCTGTTTCTTTCTCCTTCTCTTTCTCTCTTCCCTTGTGGTTGGATGGATTTCTTTAGTGATATGCTTGGATTCCTTTCTCCTTATATTTTGTGTATCTATTACAGGATTTTGATTTGTAGTTACCATTAGGTTCATATATAGTATCTTATGCGCATAGCAGTCTGTGTTACGTTGATGGTCACTTAAGTTTGAACCCATTCTAAAATCATTAAATTTTTACCTTCCACCCCATTTTATGTATATGATACCATGCTTTACATCATTTTGTTTTGTGAATCCCTTGACTAATTTTTATAGATACATTGATTTTACTGCTTTTGTGCTTTAACCTCCATACTGGTTTTATAAGTGATTAACCTACTTTTATCATATGTTTGCATTTATCTATGAAGTTTTTTCCTTTCATAATTTTCTTACTCCTGATTATGGCCTTTCTTTTCACTCGAAGAATTCCCTTTAGTGTTTCATATAAGGCTGGTTTAGTGGTATTGAAGTCCTTTAACTTTTGTTTGTCTGGGAAACTCTTTTAAATCTCCTTCTATTCTGGGGGTGCCTGGGTGGTTCAGTCGGTTGAGTGTTTGACTTTGGCTCAGGTCATGATCTCATGTTTGTGGGTTTGAGCCCCGTGTCAGGCTCTGTGCTGACAACTCAGAGCCTGGAGCCTATTTCAGATTCTGCATCTCCCTCTCTCTCTGCCCCTCCTCTGCCTGTGCTCTGTCTCTCTCTTGTCTCTCAAAAATAAATAAATGTTAAAACAATTAAAAATTAAAGAAAATCTCCTTCCATTCTGAATGATAGCCTTGCCAGGTAGAGTATTGTTGGTTGCAGGTTTTTCCTTTCAGCACTTTGAATAGATCATGCCAGTCCCTTCTGGCCTACAAAGTTTCTGCTGAACAATCCGCTGATAGCCTTATGGAATTTCCCTTGTATATAACTGTGTACTTTTCTCTTGTTGATTTTAAAATTCTCTCTTTATCACTATTTGCCATTTTAATTATTGTGTGTCTTGGTGTGGACCTGAGAGTTAATTTTGTTTGGGGCTCTCTGTGATTCCTGGGTCTGGATATCTGTTTCCTTCCCCAAATTTGGGAGGTTTTCAACTATTATATCCTCCAATAAATTTTCTGCCCCTTCTTTCTTGCTTATCCTTCTGGGATCCCTGTAATGCAAACATTATCACACTTGATGATGTCTCTGAGTTCCTTTAACTCATTGTCATTTTTTTTATTATTTGTTTTGTTGTTCAGGTTGTTCCTTTCCATTACCCTGTCTTCCAGATCACTGATCCACTCTTCTCTGTCCTCCAATCTGCTGTTGATCCCATCTATTTGTATTTTTTATTTCAGTTATTGAGTTCTTCATCTCTGATTGGTTCTTTTTGTATTTTTATCTCTTTGTTGTAGGTCTCACTGAGATCTTCCATTTATTTTTTCAAGTCCAGTCAATCTTTATGATCATTACCTTGAATTCTTTATCAGGCATATTGCTTTTCACAGTTTCATTTGGCTTTTTTGCTGTGGCTTTGTCTTGTTTTTTCATTTGGGGCATATTACTCTGTCTCCTCATTTTGTTTAACTCTCTGTTTCTATGTATTAAGAAAGTCAGCTACATCTCCTGATCTTGAAAGTAGTGGCTTTATTAAGAAAAAGTGGTGCCCTGTAGTGCAATGCCCCTGTTCACCAGAATCAGGTCCTTTAGGGGTGTCTCCTATGTGGGTCGCATATGCCCTACTGAGCTGCATCTGCCTTCAGTCCAGTCACTGCAATGACTCATGTTGCCTCTTGTAAGCTCACTGGGCAGGGTTTGATCCCTGTGCTGTTAAGGGGCAAGTCTGGGGCTTCTGGTGGCTTGTAGTCGGGTGGTGTCAGTAGGCAAATCAGATGCCTGCCCCTAGCCTGTCTGCCAGGGCTGCAGTCACACCAAACTGTAAGGCACTCTCCCTTTATTGTCCTCCGAGAGGCTTTAATTGATTCAGTCAGACCAGATGCCTGACCCCAGTCTGTTGGAGCTGCAGTTGCACTGACCTATAAGGTGCTCTTCTGCCTTGTCCCCTGAGAGGCTTTCATTGGTGGGTAGAGCCAGCAGTCAGACAATACAGTCAAAAAAAAAAAATACATGGAGAAAAATGAAAATGAAAACACAGTGGTCCAAAATCTTTAACATGCAACAAAAACTGTTCTACAAAGAAAGATTAAAGAAATACAAGCCTACCTCGAGAAACAAGAAAAATCTCAAATAAACAACCTAACTTTATACCTAAAGGAACTATAAAAAGAACAAACAAAGCCCAAATCCAGTAGAAGGAAAGAACTAATACAAAAGAAACAAATGAAATAGAGACTTAAAATCAATAGAAATAATCAATGAAACCAGGAGCTGGTTCATTGAAAAGAAGAACAACCTTGAAGAACCATTAGCCAGACTTATCAAGGAAAAGAGGATTCAAATAAATTCAGAAAGGAAGGAGAAATCACAACCAATACCACAGAAATATAAAGGATTATAAGAGAATATTATGAAAAACTATATGTCAACAAATTGGACAACCTCGAAGAAATGGATAAATTCCCAGAAACATATTACATTCTAAACTGAATCAGGAATAAATAGAAAATTTCATCATACTGATTACTAACAATGAAATTAAATCAATAAAAAAAAAAAAACAACTCTCAGCAAATCAAATTCCAGGACCAGATGGTTTCACAGGTGAATTCTATGAAGCACTTAAAGAAGTTAATACCTATGCTTCTCAAACTATTCCAAAAAATAGAAGAGGAAGGAATGCTTCCAAATTTATTCTATAAGGCCAGAATTGCTATGACCCTCAAACCATATAAAAACACTACCAAAGGGGCACCTGGGTGGCTCAGGTCAGGTCATGATCTCATGGTTTGTGAGTTCGAGCCCCACATCAGGCTCTGTGCTGACAGCTCAGAGCCTGGAGCCTGCTTCGGATTCTGTGTCTCCCCCTCTCTCTGCCCCTCCCCCACTCATGCTCTATCTCTCTCTGTCTCAGAAGTAAATAAACATTAAAAAAAAACACTACCAAAAAGGAAAGCTACAGGCCAATATCTCTGATGAACACAGATGCAAAAATCTTCAACAAAATATTAGCAAACCAAATCCAACAATACATTTAAACATAATTCAATCAAGTGGGATTTATTTGTAGAATGCAATGATGGCTCAATATTCACAAATCAATCCAGGTAATATATCACATTAACAAGAGAAAGGATAAAAGGCATGTGATCATCTCAGTAGATGCAGAAGAACCGTGATAAATCACAACATCCATTCATAACAAAAACTTTCTGCAAAGTAGGTTAGAAGGAACATACCTCAACATAATGAAGGGCATATATGAAAAACCCACAGCTAAACATCATACTAAATGAGCAGGGGGGACTGAGAATCAGACAAGAAAAAAGGAATAAAAGATAAGGTAAGGAAGAAGATGCATTTGCAGTTGACATGATGCTATATGTAGAAAACCCTAAAGACCTCATCAAAAAGCCACTAGAACTGGTAAATAAATTCAGCAATGTTGCAGTATACAAAATTAATATACAGAAATTGGTTGCATTTCTATGCAGTACTAATGGAGTATCAGAAAGATAAATTAAGAGAGCAATTCCATTTACAGTTGCACCAAAAAGCAGTAAACCTAACCAAGGAGGCATAAAACCTATACTCTGAAAACAATAAAACATTGATGGAAGGAATTGAAGTGGATACAAACAAATGGAAAGATATTCCATGGTCATGGATTGGAGGAACCAATATTGTTAAAATGTCCATACTTCCCAAAGCTATGTACACATTTAATGCAATCCCTATCAAAATACCAACAACACTTTTTACAGAACTAGAACAAATAATTGTGAAATTTGTATGGAACCACAAAAGATACTGGATAGCCAAAGCAATCTTGAAAAGCAAAGCTGGAGGCATCACAATTCAAGTTATATTACAAAGCTGTAGTACTCAAAACACTATGATACTGGCACAAAAATAGACACACAGATCACTGGAACAAAATAGCTCAGAAACAAAACCACATTTATAGGATTAATTAATCCATGGCAAAGGAGGCAAGAATATACAATGGAGAAAAGACAGTCTCTTCAACAAATGGTGCTGGGACAACTGGATAGCTACTTGCAAAAAAATGAAGCTGGACCACTTTTTTACACCACATACAAAAGTAAACTCAAAAGGGGTTGAAGGCGTAAATGTGAACCCTGAAACCATAAAACTCTTAGAAGAAAATATAAGCAGTAATTTAGTTGATATTGGCTGGAGAAACATTTTTCTAGATATGTCTCCTCAGGCAAGGGAAATAAAAGCAAAATTAAAATATTGGCACTACACCAAAATAAAATTTTTGCACAGCAAAAGAAACCATCAACAAAACAAAAAGGCAACCTACTGAGTAGGAGAAGGTATTTGCAAATGGTATATTCAATAAGGGGTTAATATTTAAAATATACAAGGAACTTACAGAAGTCAACACCAGGCAACGAAAAATGAACCCTATAATCTGATTAAAAATGGGCAGAGGACCTAAATAGACATTTTCCAAAGAAGAAGACATACAGATGGCCAACAGACACATAAAAAGATGCTCAGCACCACTAATCATCAGGGAACTGAAAATCAAAACCACACTGAGATATTATGTTATACCTGTCAGAATGGCTAAAACTAAAACACAAGAAATAACAAGTATTGGAGATAGATAAGATATGGAGAAAAAGGAACCCTTGTGCATTGTTGGTGGGGATGCAAATTCGTACAGCCACTATGGAAAACAATATGGAGGTTCCTCATATAATTAAAATCAGAATTACCATATGATCCTGGTTGTTTACCCAAAGAAAATGGAAACACTAATTCAAACAGATGTATGCACCCCTGTGTTTACTGCAGCCAAATCATGGAAGAAACCCAAGTGTTTATTGATAGATGAATGGATAAAGAAGAAATCACACACACACACACACACACACACACACACACACACACACACTGTAATATTTACTTAGCCATAAAAGAATGAAATCTTGTCATTTGCAACATGGATGATCCTAGAGGGCATAATGCTAAGTGAAATAAGTCAGTCAGAGAAAGACAAATACCATATGTTTTCACATGCAGAATTTAAAAAACAAAACAAATGAACAAAGAAAAAAGAAACCAAAAACCATCCTCTTAAATGCAGAGAGCAAACTGGTGGTTGCTGAAGAGGAGATGGTTGGTGGACGGGTGAAATAGATAAAGGGAATTAAAAGTACTTACTTTGATATGCACTGAGTAATGCATAGAGTCATTGAATCATTATATTGTACACATTAAACTAATACAACACTATGTGTTAATTATGCTTAAAAAACCAAATAACTCCTACAAGTCATTATGAAAAAACCAGGTAGCCCAATAGAAAATGGGCAGAAGATCGGGTCATGATCTCAACAGTTCCTGAGTTTGAGCCCCACATCAGGCTCACTGCTTTCAGCCTGTCAGCATGGAGCCCACTTCGGATCCTCAGTCTCCCTCTCTCTGCCCCTCCCATGTTTGTGCTCACCCAAAAATAAATAAATAATAAAAAAAAAAAAGAAAGAAAATGGGCAGAAGATTTAAATAGGCATCTCATAAAAGAGAATATCTACAAAGCCTAAAAAAATATCCAACGACTTGCTCCAACTTGTTTTCCTCATTAGTAACGAGGGAAATGCAACAGGAAACCACAGTAAGGTACCAACACCATCCCGACTAGTGGTGTTGATGTTTGATAGTGGGAATTCTTTTAAGCTATTGGTGGGGATATAAATTAGTACAACCGTTTTTGAAAAAGTGTGGCACTGTCTAGTACAGACAAAGTTATACCTATCTTCTGACCCAGCAGCTTCACTCCTAGGCTTGCACCCTGGAGCAGTGGTTCTCAAAGAGTGGTCCGTGGACACCTGAAGGTCCCTGGTTATCTTAAAGGTCTATGAGGACAAAACTATTTTTATAATAAAACTCATATGCTATTTGTCTTTTTCAGTGTGTTAACATCTGCACTGATGGAGCAAAAGCAGTGGTGGAGGAAAGGCTGGAGGCTTAGCACAAATTAAGGCAGTGGTACCAAACTGTACTGGTAGTTACTGTATTCTAAAATACCACTTACCAAGAAAAATGACAGTTTCACTGAAGAATATCTTTAAAAAATTTTTTTCTAGTGTTTGTTTATTTTTGAGACAGAGCATGGGCAGGGGAGGGGCAGAGAGAGAGGGAGACACAGAATCCGAAGCAGGCCCCAGGCTTTGAGCTGTCCGCACAGAGCCCAACACAGGGCTCGAACTCACAGCTGTGAGATCATGACCTGAGCTGAAATCAGACACTTAACTGACTGAGCCACCCAGGAGCCCCAAGAATATCTTTAAAACAATAAAATCAATAAATGAAGTAGTAACAATTAATTGTATTAAATCATAAGTAATTGTACCTTAAATACATCTTTTTCTGATAACATCAGTAGCAATATTAACAAATGTGAAATTTCTGGTATAAGGAAATGTGTTAACATTTGGAAAATCTGTGTAACTCAGTGAGCCAATATTTACCAAATGACCAATGCATGATATTAAAAAGTCATGCATAGGTGAAAGTTTCATTCAGAGTTAGAGACCAGATTTAATGAACAGAGTACATAGTTCACTGATGTGATTTCAGATTCTACATTGCAACTAACCTTTGAGAAACTACCAGTGTTAAATAGAAGAGATGATGGTAAGCATCTTTTTTTTTTTCCCGTATTTCAGAGAGAAAGCTTTCAGTGTTTCACTATTTAGAATGATGTTGGCTATAGATTTTCTGTAGATACCTTTGAAATGATTTTAAAGTTCCCTTTTTTTCAAGTTTGATGAAATTTAAAATTAAGTGTACGTATTGATTTTTTTTTTTTACTATTTACCTCTTCTGAATATACTGAAGTAGTCATATGGTTTTTCACCTTTACTAATATGACAAATTTTATTTATTTATTTATTTATTTATTTATTTATTTATTAAAGTTTTGAATGTTTATTTATTGTTGAGAGTGAGAGAGAGAGGGACGGGGGAGGGGCAGAGAGAGAGGGAGACCCAGAATCAGAAGCAGGCTCCAGGCTCTGAGCTGTCAGAACAGGGCCCTATGTGGGACTCGAACTCATAAACTGTGAGATCATGACCTGAGCTGAAGTCAGACGCTTAACTGACTGAGCCACCTAGACTCTCATATATTGATTTATTTTTTAATGTTAAACCAATTTTGTATTCTAGGATAATTCCAATTTGTTATATATATATTATCCTTTTGTATTGCTGGATTCAGTTTGCTAATATTTTGTTTCAGATTTTTCAATTAATGTCCGTAGATCAAATTAGCCTGTGATTATTTATATTTTGTCATAATGCCCATGAGTTTCGTACCTTATTACGGGTTTGAGAATTCTCTCTTTTATTTTATGTTTATATAATATTAGAATACTCTTTTCCTTAAAATATTGGTAGAACTCACATTAAAGCCTCCTGGTCCTAGAGTTTTCTTTAAGGATTTTCTATGATTGATTCAATTTTTTAATGGTTATAGGAGTTTTCAGGTTTTTCAGCTATTGTAGGCTTTGCTAATTTTTCCCCTAGAAAATTAGTCCATATAGCTTATTACATTTTCAAATGTATCAGCATTACGTCATTCATTATATCCTTTTGTGATTTTATTCAGTGTCTGCAACCTCTGGAGTAGTATGCTCCTTTCCAATCTTGATAGTTTTTTTTGTGTGTATGTATCCATCCTCTCTGTCTGTCTGTCTCTCTCTTATAGTCTCATGAAAGGTTTGACAACTTTATTAGCCTTCTCAAAGAACCAAGGATTGACTTAATTATGCCTTTTTTAAAAAAACTTTTTAAAAAGTTTTTATTTATTGTTGAAACAGAGAGAGACAGAGCATGAGCAGAGGAGGGGCAGAGAGAGAGGGAGACACAGAATCTGAAGCAGGCTCCAAGCTCTGAGCTGTCAGCACAGAGCCCGATGCGGGGCTTGAACACACAGACTGTGAGATCGTGACCTGAGCTGAAGTCGGATGTTCAACCGACTGAGCCACCCACATGCCCCTTAATTATTCCTATTACATGTTTTTTCTATTTCATGTATTTTTGTTCTTATTTATTATTTCTTTTCTACTACTTTCTGTTTATTTCTAATATCCTGAGGTGGTTGCTTATCTCATTAAGTTTTGGCCTTTTTTCTTTCTCTTCTTTTTTCTTTTTTGCCTTTTTCCCCCTAATATATCACATTTAAGGCTATAAATCAGCCCTCTAAGTACTTTTTAGCTGTATCCTACATGTTTTCAATAGGTGTGAGTTTATTATTCAATAGAAAACAATTTTTTTAAATTTCCATTATGAGTAAATTTACAATTACATGGGGATGTTCTGTTTATCTTTTTATTATTTATTTATAGTTTGATCACCCTCTGTGTTATGTCCATCCATGTCTTAATGATCTCATGAGTCCATTTTTGAAATGTTGTGTGTGGACTTTGGAGTATTTGTTTTGCAGTTGTTTAATGTAATATATATATCTCAGCTAGGTCAACTGTATTAAGCATCATCGTTTGAATCATCTATTAAGTAATTTTTCTTTATTTTTAATGTTTATTATTTATTTTTGAGAGAGAGAGAGAGAGAGAGAGAGAGAGTGGGGGAGGGGCAGAGAGAGAGAGGGAGACACAGAATCCAAAGCAGGCTCCCAGCTATGAGCTGTCAGCCCAGAGCCCAACTCTCAAACAATGAGATCATGACCTGAGCTGAAGTCAGATGCTTAACCGACTGAGCCACCTATGCGTCCCTATTAGGTAGTTTTTCTTGTCTTATTCTATCTATTATTTTTAAGTTTCCCATATAATTGTGGGTTTGTCTATTTCTCCTTATAGTTCTGATTTTCTCTTACATAGTTTGAGGATGTTGGTAGGTATATATAAATTTTAAATATAAGTGAAAATTGAAATTGTATTGTTAAGGGACTGTCTTTATCTTAGTAAATTTTTATTGTTGTAAAATATATATAACATTAACTTTGCCATTTTAACCATTTCTAAGTATACAATTCAGTGGCGTTAATTATATTCACCATATTGTGCAACCATAATCGCTATATAGTTACAAAACATTTCCATTACCCCAAATAGAAACTGTAACCATTAGGCAAAAATTCCCCATGTTCCCTTCCTCCCAGCCTGACAAATCTACTTTCTGTCTCTATGAATTTGCCTGTTCTAGATATTTCATTTAAGTGAAATCATACAATATTTGTCATTTTATTTCTGGCTTATTTCAACTTAGCATATGTTTTCAAGGTTCATCCATATATGTGTGGCATATATATCAGAACTCCATTCCTTTTTATGGCTAAATAATACTCCATTATATGTATACACTGCATTTTGTTTAGCCATTGATTTGTTGAATAGTAGGGTTGTTTCCACCTTCTGGCTGATGTGAACAATGAACATGGTGTAATAGTATCTTTTGAGTCCCTGCTTTCCATTTTTTTAGCTATATGCCTCAGAGTGGAATTGTTGGGTCATATAGTAATTCTGTGTTTATCTTTTTGAGTAATAGCCAAATTGCTTTCAATAATGCTTTTTTTTTTTTTTTTTTTTGCCTTAAAATCTGTTGAGAGTACTAGTGATACAAGAATGCTGGCTCTTTTCTGTTTGTATTTGCAGAGTATATGTATTTCTATGTCATCTGTTTGTATGTTAGTTTTTTTTATTCAGTCTGAAAACCTCTGTTTTATAACTGATACATTTTATCCATTTATTTTTTATTGCATTAATTAGTATTAATAACTAATATCTTAAATTTTTTTTAATGTTTGTTTATTTTTGAGAGAGAAAGAGAGACAGAGCATGAATGGGGGAGAGGCAGAGAGAGAGGGAGACATGGAATCCAAAGCAGTCTCCAGGCTCTGAGCTGTCTGTACAGAGCCGGACGTGAGGCTCGAACCCACGGACCGTGAGATCATGACCTGAGCCAAAGCTGAACACTTAACCGACTGAGCCACCCAGGTGCCCCAATAACTAATATATTTTAAATTAACCACAAATGCTTTGCTTTCTCTTTGTCTCACTTGTTCTATTATTCTTTTTCTCTTCTTTGTTTTGAATTGATGATTTTTTTAATCATTCCATTTTCTCCCCTCTGCCAATCAATTTATTGGCCACATTCTTTGTCTATTTTTTTAGCAGCTAGCTAAATGACCCATCAGTTCAAGTTAGCCAATAATGCTGTTTTTGTGCTAGATACTGCAAAGACACTAACTCTATTCTCTTCCTAGTTTGCGTGCTTTTACTTTTGTTAATATAACTCTTCATCTTTATTTCTTTAAAATTTTTTAATGTTTATTTATTTTTGAGAGAGAGAGAGAGAGAGAGAGAGAGAGAGAGAGAGAGAGACAGAGCACGAGTGGGGGAGGGGCAGAGAGGGAGACACAGAATCCAAAGCAGGCTCCAGGCTCTGAGGTGTCAGCACACAGCCCGATGTGGTGCTCGAACCCATGAACCGTGAGATCATGACCTGAGCCAAAGTTGGACGCATAACCGACTGAGTCACCCAGGTATCCCTAACTTCTTAGTTTTCAATCTAAGACATTATTAATGTTGTATTATGTGTAACATTGCATTATATAGATTTATCTACATATTTACCACTTTCTTTATTCTTCATTCTTTCTTTCATTTCAGAGCTTCCATCTGAGATCATGTTCTTTCTTCCAGAATGATATCCTTCAGAATTCCCTTTTTGGAGGGTCTGAATAGTAGCAAACTAACTCTCTGTGTTCTAATTGATTTTTAAATGTTTATATTGTGTTCTCATTCTTGAAAGATGTTTTCACTAAGAATAAAATAATAGGTTAATAGGTATTTTCCTTCACCCCATGGACGATATCATATTGTCATCTGCTTTCCATTGATTCTATTGAGAAGTCAGTTGTCAGTCTAGCTGCTTGTTGCTTTGACAGTGATCTCTACCCATACCCCACCCCAGTCTCCACCCTACCTCCAATTCCCCGCCCACCCCTGCTCTGGCTATTCATTAGTTTTATGGTGAGGAGTCTTGGTTTGAAGTTTTCTCATTTCTCATGTCTCAAAGTTATTTCATTCTTTCCTCCTTGCTTCCCTCCCTGCTTTCTTTCCTTCCCTCCCTCCCTCCTTCCTTCTCTCCTTCCTTTCCTCTCGTCCCCTTCCTCCTCTCCCTTCCCCTCCCTTCCCTTCCCTTCCCTCCCCTTCCCTCCCCTTACCTTGCCTTGCCTCGCCTTCCCTTCCCCTCTCTTTTCCTGTATAGGATGTATTTAGCTTTTTGAGTGTGTGAATTGATACCATTTATTAGCTCTGAAAAAGTATGAACCATTATTTCTTCAAATCTTATCTCTGCCATGTCATCTCTTTCCTCTCCTTCTAGAACTAATTAAATGTACACTAGACTTTTCCATTCTCTTTTCCATAAATCTTATTTTTTAAGTTTATTTTTATTTATGTTGAAAGAGAGAAAGAGAGAGAGAGAGAGAGAGAGAGAGAGAGAGAGAGAGAGAGAGAGAGAGAGAATCCCAAACAGGCTCTGCAGCAGTGGCACAGACCCAGACACAGGGCTTAAACCCATGAACTGTGAGATCATGATCTGAGCCAAAACCGAGAGTCAGATGCTTAACCGGCTGAGCCACCAGGCACCCCTGCATAAATCTTAATCTCTTTTTGATATATTCCATTTCTTTGCATTTCTGTGCTGCCTTCTGTAAAATCTCATGACTTAAACTTCCTGTTCTCTAATTCTCTTTTCATTTATGTCCAATATGCTGTTAAACCACTGGTTTTTGTTTTGTTTTTAATTTCAGTAGTTGTGATTTTCATTTCTAGAAATTTTATTTGATTCTTCCTAAAATCTTCTTGGTCACATTTTATAGTTTCCAGTATCCTGAAGATATTTTCAAGTGTACCTTTTATATCTTTAATAACAGAGATATAATTGTTTTTATTTTTTAAACGCTTATTTATTTATTTTGAGAGAGGAGGGGCAGAGAGAAAGAGGGAGAGAGAGAATCCTAAGCAGATTCCAGGTTGTCAGTTTGGAGCCCAATGCCGGCTTGAACCCATGAACTGTGAGATCATTACCGGAGCCAAATCAAGAGTTGGATGCTTAATTGACTGAACCACCCAGGCTTCCCAGATATAATTGTTCTTTTAATCTATGTCTGATAATTCCAGTGTCTGAAGTCTTTTTTGCTCTATTTCTACTATAGTTTCTTTTAACTTTTATACATGGTGCTTGTTTATTCATGTGCTTAGTTGTTTTTTACTGTGTGCTGCTCATTGACCTTGAAAAATTATTTATGTAAATACTTTGAGGCCGAGGAGGAAGATGACTTCTCAAAATAGGTTTGTATTTGTCACATTCAATCCCTATGGGCTTCACCAGTATACAATTTCAGTTGGCAGAATTGGGGAAAACATAGCCTGTGAGTTCCTAGTTCCACTGGTGCATTTCCTTTTGTACTTTACACCTTAGGCAGATAGAGGCTCAAATTGGCTGGATTAGCAAATGCTCTCAGGGAAAAAGTAGCTTGTACTCAGTATAATTTAGATTTGAACAAACTGAGGGTTGCTGGAGGGGAAGTCTATTGCAGGTGGGGGGAGTGGCACAGAGGGGATGGACTAATTGGGTAACGGGCATTAAGGAGGGCACTCGTTGGGATGGGCACTGGGTGTTATACATAAGTATGAATCACTAAAGTTTACTCCTGAAACTAATAAACTATATGTTAATGAACTAGAATCTAAATAAAAATTTGAAACATTAAAAAAATATTTTAGAGTTGCATTCCCATACGCCAACAATGAAGCAACAGAAAGAGAAATCAAGGAATTGATCCCATTTACAATTGCACCAAAAACCATAAAATACCTAGGAATAAATATAACCAAAGAGGTGAAAAATATATACACTGGAAACTATAGAAAGCTTATGAAAGAAATTGAAGAAGACACACACACAAAAAATGGGAAAAGATTCCATGCTCCTGGATAGGAAGAACAAATATTGTTAAAATGTCAATACTACCCAAAGCAATCTACACATTCAATGCAATCCCTATCAAAATAACACCAGCATTCTACACAGAGCCAGAACAAACAATCCTAAAATTTGTATGGAACCACAAAAGACCCCAAATAGCCAAAGCAATTTTGGAAAAGAAAACCAAAGCAGGAGGCATCACAATCCCAGACTTCAAGCTATACTACAAAGCTGTAATCATCAAGACAGTTTTGTGTCTGGCACAAAAACAGACACTCAGATCAATGGAACAGAATAGAGAACCCAGAAACGGACCCACAAACGTATGGCCTACTGATCTTTGACAAAGCAGGAAAGAATATCCAATAGAATAAAGACAGTCTGTTCAGCAAGTGATGCTGGGAAAACTGGACAGCGACATGCAGAAAAATGAACCTGGCCCACTTTGTTACACCACACACAAAAATAAACTCAAAATGGATGAAAGACCTAAACATAAGACAGGAAGCCATCAAAATCCTCGAGGAGGAAGCAGGCAACAACCTCTTTGACCTTGGCCGCAGCAACTTCTTACTCAACACGTCTCCAGAGGCAAGGGAAACAAAAGCAAAAATGAACTAGTGGGACCTCATCAAAATAAAAGCTTCTGCACAGCGAAGGAAATAATCAGCAAAACTAAAAGGCAACCGACAGAATGGGAGAAGATATTTGCAAACGACATATAGATAAGGGGTTAGTACCCCAAATCTATAGAGAACTTATCAAACTCAACACCCAAAAAACAAATAATCCAGTGAAGAAGTGGGCAAAAGACAGGAATAGGCACTTTTCCAAAGAAGACATCCAGATGGCCAATTGACACATGAAAAAATGCTCAACATCACTCATCATCAGGGAAATACACATCAAAACCACAATGAGATTCTGACTCACACTGTGTGAGTCTCACACCTGTCAGAATGGCTAACACTGACAACTCAGGCAACAGCAGATGTGGCGAGGATGTGGAGAAAGAGGATCTCTCTTGCACTGCCAGTGGGAATGCAAAGTGGTGGAGCCACTCTGGAAAACAGTATGGAGGTTCCTCAAAATATTAAAAATAGAACTACCCTGCAACCCAGCAATTGCACTACTAGGTATTTATCCAAGGGATACAGGTATGCTGTTTCAAAGGGGCACATGCACCCCCATGTTTATAGCAGCACTATCAACAATAGCCAAAGTATGGAAAGAGCCCAAATGTCCATTGATGGATGAATGGATAAAGAAGATGTGGTATATATATATATATACATATACATACACATATATATACATATACATATATATACATATATACATATATGTATATACACATATATATGTGTATATATACATATGTGTACATATATATACATATATGTACATATATATGTACATATACATATATACATATGTATATGTACATATACATATATATACATATACATATATATACATACATATATATACATATATATATACATATATATACATACATATATATACATATACATATATATATATACATATATATATACATACATACACACACACAATGGAGTACTACTCGGCAATCAAAAAGAATGAAATCTTGCCATTTGCAACTACGTGGATGGAACTGGAGGGTATTAAGCTAAGCGAAATTAGCCAGAGAAAGACAAAAATCATATGACTTCACTCATACGAGGACTTTAAGAGACAAAACAGATGAACATAAGGGAAGGGAAGCAAAATGATATAAAAACAGGAGGGGACAAAAGCATAAGAGACTCTTAAATATGGAGAACAAACAGAGGGTTCCTGGAGGGGTTGTGGGAGGGGGGATGGGCTAAATGGGTAAGGGGCATTAAGGAATCTAGTTCTGAAATCATTGCTGGACTATATGCTAACTAACTTGGATGTAAATTTAAAAAATAAAAGTTAAAAAAAGATTTCAATTGTGTTTTGATACTTTTTTTTTTTTAAATTTTTTTTTTTTCAACATTTTTTATTTATTTTTGGGATAGAGAGAGACAGAGCATGAACGGGGGAGGGGCAGAGAGAGAGGGAGACACAGAATCGGAAACAGGCTCCAGGCTCCGAGCCATCAGCCCAGAGCCTGACGCGGGGCTCGAACTCACGGACCGCGAGATCGTGACCTGGCTGAAGTCGGACGCTTAACCGACTGCGCCACCCAGGCGCCCCTGTTTTGATACTTTTATTATAAGTGTATTTAAAATAATTTTAATACTTGAATAATATTTATATTATTTTATATATAATATATATCTTATATATTATATTTATATGTTATCTTTATATTCAATCCAGCATTTTTAGTTGTCAGTTTCTGTAGTCAAGCGTCTGGGGCAAGCCAGTCCCAAGACTGGCCTGTAGACTGGCGTCCACTGAGGTCTCACAGGGGTATCTCTGGTTTTCTGGTGTTATCTGTTACTCAAATCAAAGTGGAGTATTTCATAGGATGGTCATTTTTCTCCACTTGGTCAGGAGTTGGTGGTATACCTCAGCTACCACTGGCCCACCATGGTTCTCATCAGCACCAGCACCAGCACCACAGACTTTTTGAATCTCTCCAAGTCCTTTACTCATTGTCTTCATTTCTACTTCTGCAATGGGTCACCTTGACCACCCTTATGGCTGAACTAGTGTCTCTCCACTCAGCCATGTTCTATGTCCTCTATAGGAGTTGCAGGAAGCCCCGGTCCCTTCCCCACCACACAGGAACTAATGGAGCTCAAACTGGGCCCTCTTTGTACCCTCTGTTCTGCTCTTTCCTCCTCTGGGCCCACCCCTTGTGATGCTGGCTCAATGTCATATCCTAGTTCTGTCTGAGGACAGCAAGCTCAATGGTCTAGTCATCATAGGTGCACAGTAGTCTTAACTGTGCTAAAGAAGAAACTCCATGATCTGGTCTACCAGGTTTAATCCTTGATATGTCAATGCTAGGAAAAGGAATGTGGACAATTTCTTCTCTTTCACCTTTTTTTCTGGCTTCCTAATTAACTATTTTGATCAAAAATCCTATTTGGGATGCCAGAAGCTGATTTTTAGCCCTCTTTTAGTAATTCCGGCTTTAACAATCCTAATCCCACTCTGCACACAGCACTCTCAGGCAAATAGAGGCCTCAGGCCAACTAAGGAAAAGATCATATGCATGAAAATGTAAAAGAAAAAGGCGTATTAGTACATTCCATAAATATCCAAGTTACAGATATATACATATATTATTTTCTAATCAAAAGCATTTGTATTATTTGCATTAAATAATTTATTATTATTTAAATTTATTGTTGTGTAATAAGTTATGCCAATATTTAGCGGCTTAAGATAATGAACACTTACTATTTCACCATTTCTATAGGTCATAAATTTTCCAAGTGGCTTATCTTGTGATTCTGGCTCAGGGTCTCCTAGGAGGTTAAAGACCATATGAAAGAGGGGGTACAATCACCTGAAGGCTTGGCTGAGGCTGAACTTCAAAGTTTACTCCCATATTAGCAGGATGCCTCAGTTCCTCATGACATTGTAACTTGGCTTCCCTCAGACCAAGTAAGCGGGGAGATAAGAGAGTGAGCAGGAAGCCACCATGCCTATTATGTCCTAGTCTCTGAAGTCACACACTGCCACTTTTGATTCATTCTATTCATTAGAAATGAGCCACTAAGTCCAGCTCATAACCAAGGAGAAGAGAATTAGGCTCACCCTCTTAAAGGTAGTGTCAAAGAATTTGTGGACATTTTAAACCACCACAGAATTCAAAATCCTTCATTTCCCCCTTCCTGTGTGCCAATGTGCAAAAACCAACCACAAAACAGATTCCTGCATAATAGAGCTCAGGGCCTGGTGTGGACATGAACATGAAAACAAGCAATTACAGTACACCAAGATATGGGTCCTAGTTTTCTCCCATGTGACATGGCAGACAATAGATGCTTGGGGGCACACAAGTCAATGTATGTGAAAATGCTTTTGTATAAGTGTAGTTTAGCAAAAGTGATCAAGAGCTGAGATTCAACAGGCAAAATGCCTGCATTCAAATTTCAGTTCTGCCACTTACTATCTCTGTGAGCCTGGACCACTAAATCATCTTCTCTGTGCCCCAGTTTCCTCATCAGTAAGATGAGAGAATAACAGTACCTAACTCACAGGGTCTTTGTGAGGATTAAATGAGTTAGCATATGGAAAGGTTTAAAAGATACCTGGAATTGGGGCACCTGGGTGACTCAGTTAAGTGTCCGACTTTGGCTCAGGTCATGATCTCACGGACTGTGAGTTCAAGCCCCACGTCATGTTCTGTGCCGACAGCTCAGAGCCTGAAGCCTGTTTCAGATTCTGTGTCTCCCTCTAGCTCTGCTCCTCCTGTGCTCACATTCTATCAAAAACAAACAAAAAAGTTAAAAAAGAAAAAAAAGGTACCTGAAACATAGCAAGGGCTGGTTATCACAGTTGTAAACTGTGAGCTGCTTCAGGAATGAAAGGTAATGTTAGGGGTGTCTGGGTGGCTCAGTTGGTTAAGTGTCCCACTTCGGCTCAGGTCACGATCTCATGGTGCATAGGTTTGAGCCCCACATCAGGCTCTGTGCTGACAGGTCAGAGCCTGGAGCCTGCTTCAGATTTTGAGTCTCCCTCCCTCTCTGCCCCTCCCCTGCTCATGCTCTGTCTCTGTCTCTCAAAAATAAATAAACGTTAACAAATTTTTTAAAAAAGGAATTAAAGGTAATATTATTCTACTTTCTGAGTCTAAGTACATATCCTTATGCCTGTCTTATTGCAGATGAAATTAACTTTAGAAAATGTTTAAGGATGTATTTGTACTTTTATCTTTTTAAGCATATGACACGTAGTAAGATGACTGTCACTCTTCATCTCTACCCCACCCACTCATTAATCCCACTTCCTTCCCCAGGGGAAACCACATTAACAGTTTCATGAATGTTCTTTCAGAAATGTTTCTACCTGTTTAAAAGCTGATTTTTAAAAAATACTTTACTATAAATGGAATTGTATTATACGTATCTGCTACTTGCTTTTTTTCCGTGAATAATTTTACTGTTAATAGTTAATAGGCCTTTTCATGTTAATGACCACAGCTTGACATCATTCCTTTTAGTGGCCACAGGAAATTTTGTAGGATAGATACTGTCAGTTCTTTAAACATTCTTCTACTGATGGCTATCCATGTTGATTCCAACTTTTTATTATTATAAACTATTTTATAATAAACATGAACATTTAAACGGACTTTCTGACCTTCAAAGACTTCATGAATAAACATTTTTTAAAAATTAATTTGTTTATTTTAAGAGAGAGAGAGAGAGAGTGAAAACAGAGGAGGGGCAGAGAGAGGGGGAGAGAAAGAATCCCAAGCAGGCTCCACACTGTCAGCACAGAGCCCGACACAGGGCTTGAACTCACAAACTATGAGATCATGACCTGAGTGAAAATCAAGAGCCAGACACTTAACCTACTGAACCATCCAGATGCCCGGAAGATCAAACATTTTATATGAAGGCATAATTCAGAGAATCTATAGGTTCATCTCAACTAATGAGCACCAGTTACTAAAACAGAATAAAATAAGCCTCCTCTTTGAAGGGAAAAATGAGATATCAGATATGAGTCCTCCTTTAAGAAAGGAAACTTTTCTTTAAGCTTATTTATTTTGAGGGAGACAGCGTGCGAGCAGGGGAGGGGCAAAGAGAGAGGGAGAATCTCAAACAGCTCAGCACTGCCAGCACAGAGCCTGATGTGGGGCCCGACCCATGAAACTGTGAGATCATGACCTGAGCTGAAATCAAGAGTTGGACGCTCGACTGACTGAGCCACCCAAGTGCCCCAAGAATGGAAACTGTTTTAATTCAAGAAAAACTATGAAGCAAACCACCTAGACCTAAAGATATTTTCAAATTCAGATGCTAGACTGTAAAAATATTTCAGTCTTTGCAGAAGGGAAAGCTAAGTTTATGATTTAGTGAGCTACTCATGGGGCTTAATGATTTATCAGTTAGGTTACCAAATAAGACTTCAGTTTACCGAGTTCAGGTCTCTCCATGTTAAGAAACATTTTTCTCTGTTGCTTCCTCACACCTGTGTGCAGAGATAAAATCTCTCCTGCCATAAAGCCCACACTCATTCTTTACCTCTATGTTGGTATGGACATCAAGGTTGGTGCAACAAATTCAATTGTGGTATGCTCTGAAATGGATGTGGCTGGTGTCAGACCAAAAGAGTTTGTGAATTATACTTACTACTAAACTTGGGATGATCTTATTTTGGTTTAGAACTAAGCCCCTTGTTTCCACGTATAAAACCTCCAGTGTAATTTTTGTTTGTTTTTGGTTGAATAGTTTTTGTTGAAATTAATCATGCTCACATAAGAATGTAGAAGACATAAGTGTACCATCGGAAGGAAGAATAAAAATAAACTAAGAATTATCTCTAGCACCCCCCTTAGGTTAAGAAAAGAACATTTTCCTCATCAGAGAAACTTGGGTGGGCCTCCTCAATTGCTGTCCCCTCCCTACACCACTGAAGTAATCAATGTTCTGAATTTTAGGGTAATTATCCCCTTAGTTTTCTTTTCTTTAGTTTTGTGATCTATGTGAATCCCTAAACAAGAGTGTTTAGTTTTGCCTGTTTTAAACTTAGTATAAACAGAGTCATATTGTATATTTTCTTCAGGGTCTTGCTTCTTTCAACACTGTGTTTGCAATATCTATGTTGGTGTGTGCAGCTGTTCATTATATTCATTGCTGTATAATAGTACCTGCATGAATATACTACAATTATATATTCAACCTTTGGTGGACATTTGGATGCTTCCAGTTTGTTACTATTATTACAAACAATGCTGCTATAAACATCCATGTATATATTTCCTACTGCCAGAGTTTCTAGTTGAAAGTATACAACTGGGAGAAGAATCATAGGATCTTTACACACTCAGTCTTACTAAGTAATGCCAAACTGTTTTTTTAAGTGCTATTGCAAATTTATGCTCTTATCTGCAATGTGTAAGAGTTCCCATTGTTCCACAGCATTTTCTACATTTGGAATGGCCAGAATTCCTTTCATCAATCTGGTGGAGATGTAAAAATATTTCAGTGTGGTTTTACTTTGCATTTTACTCCTTATTCCTAAGGATGAACATCTTTTCATATGTTTAATGGCTATTTGAGTTTCTCCTTTTGTGAGATATCTGTTTTTGTCTTTTGTCCATTTTTCTATTTTGTGTTTGTCTCTTATTCATAATTCCCAAGTCTTCTTTGTATGTTTTTGATACTACTCTTTTATCACTGAAATCTGTCGCAAATATGCATCTCCTTCTAGTGGATGGTAGGTTATTTTATTAAGTTTTTTGATGAATAAATATTCTCAATTTTTAAAAAAAATTTTTTTTAACGTTTATTTATTTTTGAGACAGAGAGAGACAGAGCATGAACAGGTGAGGAGCAGAGAGAGAGGGAGACACAGAATCTGAAACAGGCTCCAGGCTCTGAGCTGTCAGCACAGAGCCCGACGCGGGGCTCGAACTCACGGACCGTGAGATCATGACCTGAGCCAAAGTCGGACGCTTAACCGACCAAGCCAGCCAGGCGCCCCAATATTCTCAATTTTAATGTAGTCTAATTTACCAATCTTTTGTCTTATGTTTATACATTTTATGTCTTAAGAAAACTTTCCCTGCCCCAGGGTCATGAATATTTTCTCCTATATTATTTTCTAAAATTTTTATGGTTTGCCTTTTACATTAGATTTTAATTCACCTGGAGATTATTTATATGTATGGTATGAAGTAAGGATCCAATTTTATTTTTATAACTAAATACCCAGTCATCCCAGCACTATTTACTGCAGGCTCCATGATTTCTCCTTTATTCTGCAGTGCCCCTTTTTCTATATATTTGTGGATCTAGTTCTGGCCTCTCCAAGTTCATTGATTTATTCTTCTATGCTTAGACTGATACTATACTGTCTTAATTATAATGACTGTATAAATTTTAATATCTTGATGGCAAGTCCCTATCTTCTTCCTCAAGAATGTCTTGGCTCTTTTTGGCCTTTTGACTTTCATATATATTGTAGATCAAGTTGTCAAGTTCCACCAAAAAAGTCTTCAGGGATTTTAACTGTAATTGGAATTAAATCTATAGATCAGTTTGGGGAAGAATTCACATCTTTAAAATGTTAAGTCTTCTAATCAGTTGCATTCTTATACACTAACAATGAAGCAACAGAAAGACAAATAAAGAAACTGATCCCATTCACAATTGCACCAAGAAGCATAAAATACCTAGGAATAAATCTAACCAAAGATGTAAAAGATCTGTATGCTGAAAACTATAGAAAGCTTATGAAGGTAATTGAAGAAGATTTAAAGAAATGGAAAGACATTCCCTGCTCATGGATTGGAAGAATAAATATTGTCAAAATGTCAATACTACCCAAAGCTATCTACACATTCAATGCAATCCCAATCAAAACTGCACCAGCATTCTTCTCGAAACTAGAACAAGCAATCCTAAAATTCATATGGAACCACAAAAGGCCCCGAATAGCCAAAGTAATTTTGAAGAAGAAGACCAAAGCAGGAGGCATCACAATCCCAGACTTTAGCCTCTACTACAAAGCTGTCATCATCAAGACAGCATGGTATTGGCACAAAAACAGACACATAGACCAATGGAATAGAATAGAAACCCCAGAACTAGACCCACAAATGTATGGCCAACTCATCTTTGACAAAGCAGGAAAGAACATCCAATGGAAAAAAGACAGTCTCTTTAACAAATGGTGCTGGGAGAACTGGACAGCAACATGCAGAAGGTTGAAACTAGACCACTTTCTCACACCATTCACAAAAATAAACTCAAAATGGATAAAGGACCTGAATGTGAGACAGGAAACCATCAAAACCTTAGAGGAGAAAGCAGGAAAAGACCTCTCTGACCTCAGCCGTAGCAATCTCTTACTCGGCACATCCCCAAAGGCAAGGGAATTAAAAGCAAAAGTGAATTACTGGGACCTTATGAAGATAAAAAGCTTCTGCACAGCAAAGGAAACAACCAACAAAACTAAAAGGCAACCAACGGAATGGGAAAAGATATTTGCAAATGACATATCGGACAAAGGGCTAGTATCCAAAATCTATAAAGAGCTCATCAAACTCCACACCCGAAAAACAAATAACCCAGTGAAGAAATGGGCAGAAAACATGAATAGACACTTCTCTAAAGAAGACATCCGGATGGCCAACAGGCACATGAAAAGATGTTCAACGTCGCTCCTTATCAGGGAAATACAAATCAAAACCACACTCAGATATCACCTCACGCCAGTCAGAGTGGCCAAAATGAACAAATCAGGAGACTACAGATGCTGGAGAGGATGTGGAGAAACGGGAACCCTCTTGCACTGTTGGTGGGAATGCAAATTGGTGCAGCCAGTCTGGAAAGCAGTGTGGAGGTTCCTCAGAAAATTAAAAATGGACCTACCCTATGACCCAGCAATAGCACTGCTAGGAATTTATCCAAGGGATACAGGAGTACTGATGCATAGGGGCACTTGTACCCCAATGTTTATAGCAGCACTCTCAACAATAGCCAAATTATGGAAAGAGCCTAAATGTCCATCAACTGATGAATGGATAAAGAAATTGTGGTTTATATACACAATGGAATACTACGTGGCAATGAGAAAAAATGAAATATGGCCTTCTGTAGCAACGTGGATGGAACTGGAGAGTGTGATGCTAAGTAAGATAAGCCATACAGAGAAAGACAGATACCATATGGTTTCACTCTTATGTGGATCCTGAGAAACGTAACAGAAACCCATGGGGGAGGGGGAGGGGGGAAAAAAAAAAGAGGTTAGAGTGGGAGAGAACCAAAGCATAAGAGACTGTTAAAAACTGAGAACAAACTGAGGGTTGATGGGGGGTGGGAGGGAGGGGAGGGTGGGTGATGGGTATTGAGCAGGGCACCTTTTGGGATGAGCACTGGGTGTTGTATGGAAACCAATTTGACAATAAATTTCATATATTAAAAAAAAAATGTTAAGTCTTCTAGTACATGAACATAGTATATCTCCATTTATCTAGGTCCTCTAACAACATTCACTAACATTTTTATAATTTTCTTGCATATACTTTGTTAGACTTATTCCTGGGTAATTTTTAACATATAAATTTGGATGCTACCACAAATGAACTATTATTTAGAAATCAGTTGCTTTGTAATTGTATTATTCTAAGGCTACTGTAACAAGTTGCTACAAACTTAGTGGTATAAAACAACAGAAATTTATTATCTCACAGTTCTGTAGTTCTGAAGTCCAAAATCAGTTCCACTAGGCCCAAATCAAGATGTTGGAAAGGCTATGTTGCTCTCTAGAGGCTCTAGGGGAGAATCTGTTTCCTTGTCCTTTCCAGTTTCTAGAGCTATCCACATGCCCTGGTTTGTAGCCCCCTTTCTCCATCTTCAAAACCAGTCACAGGTTGGCTGACTTTTATGACACACTTTTCAGTTTTAAGGACTCTTGTGATTACATTTGGCTCTCCCAGATAATCCAGGATAATCTTACCATTTTAAATTATTTAATCATGTCTACAAAGTCATTTTTGACATTTAAGGCAAACATGTTCACAGATTTCAGGGATTAAGATCTGGACATCTCTATAGAGAAGATGGGCATCATTCTGCCTACCATGGTAATACTGATTTTGTATCCTACAGTCTTGCTAACCTCTTATGAATTATTATCATTTATCTATAGGTTCTTTTAGGTTTCTACATATACAATCAAATCATTTGCAAATAATGATAGTTTTGTTTTGTCCTTTCCAATGAGTGTGTGTGTGTGTGTGTGTGTGTGTGTGTGTGTGTGTGTCTTTCCTACATTTAATGCCAAGGTAAAACACAAAGAATGGCTGGGGAAAACAAACAAACAAATAAAAACCAAAATACTGCTAGGACTTCCAATATAGTGTTAAATAGGAGTCATTATGTAAGGCAATCCTGTTTTGTTTCTAATCTCTAATGGAATGCTTTCAGCGTCTCATCATTAAGCATAATATTTGATGCAGGCTTTTTTTCTCCTGAAATTGAGATGGTCATATGATTCTTCTCCTCTAATCTGTTAATCACATTAATTACATTAATTCATTTTCTAATGTTAAACCAACCTTCCTTTCTGAGAAAAATCAAACTTGTCATGCATTTTAGTAGTCATGCTAATGAGTGATTCTGGGCCTTTTATTTTCCTTTGCTTGTGTACATTATCATAATCAGGTTATCGCAGCTAGGTTATAACAGCCTCACAAAATTAGTCACAGAGGGTACCTACTTTTTCTATTCTCTGGAATAGTTTGTGTAAGGTTGGGATTATTTGTTACAGCATTGGTTTTAATAAAATTGCTGAGTTTCTAAACGTAAACTACATTGTGAAGCTTTGTACATTCTTCAACATGTCTGTGTGAAGTGCTTTAAATTTTTTTAATGTCTATTTATTCTTGAGAGAGAGAGAGAGAGAGAGGGAGGAAGGGGCAGAGAAAGAGAGAGGGAGACACAGAATCCGAGGCAGCCTCCAGGCTCTGAACTGTCAGCACAGAGCCTGGCGCAGGGCTTGAACCCATGAACTGGGATATCATGACCCTAGCAGAAGTCAGATGGGAATCACCATGAAGTGCCTCATGAAGTGCTTTTATATTTAATTATTCAACCCAGGGAGATTGGAGGTACTATCTCTCTCTCTCTCTCTTTTTTTTCCTGATAGGGAAATTGAAGCTAAACAGATTACATATATGCCTAAAGATCACATAATTCCTAAATGGCCCACTAGGACTTGAATTAAGATTTCTAGGGGTGCCTGGATGGTTCAATCAGTTAAGCGTCCGACTTTGGCTCAGGTCACGATCTCAAGGTTTGTGAGTTCAAGCCCAGCATGGAGCTCTCTGTTATTAGCACAGGGCCTACTTGAGATTCCCTATCTCCCCCTCCCCCTCCCCCTCCTCCAATCTTTCACTCTCAAAAATAAATAAACATTAAAAAAAAAAGACTTCTTGGCTCCAAATCTATTATACAATACTACATTTTCATTGATACTCTCCAGAAGTATTGATATCTTGGCTGCCATGAGTTCACATTTTTCTAAAAAAAAAAATTTTACGGTGTCTCTGTCTCTTCCTTGGATTTTATTTCTTGCCATCACTTTTCTCCTTGCCCCACTATTGCTTTATTTCTAATATGCTGTGTTCCCATAGACAGAAATAGGTTCCTGTAGTATGCTCTGAGTGTCTGAGGGACATTCCTCAAAGTAAAGAGCATCAGCTTTGGAACATCCATTTCAGATGGGCTAAGAAGATTTTATTATTCTCTTTGTTTCTCTTATATTGCTAGACTGTTAATTCTCTTTATGTTTGTATGTTCTACACTTTGCTACTCAAAGTGTAATCTGTGCAAGTGGCATCTCCTTGGAGCATGTTCGTAGCAAAGCAGGTCCCATCCCAGAACCAATAAATCAGAAACGGCATTTTAGTAAGATTTCTAGGTGATTATTGTGGACATTAAGGTTTGAGAAACATTGGCCTACATCACCAATTAGACTATAAAATCTTTGGGAACTCCTTATACCTTCTTATACCGCCGGTTCCAAACACCATGCCTTATGCAAAACCACACACTCATGAGATGAAGGCTATGATGATAATTTTGTAAAACACATGGCAAATCAGAATCCTCAGTTCTGATTTTGACTGTGTCAGGAACTCCATATATTATTTAATTTCAATAACCTTTAGTTTCTCCTCTATAAAATGAAGGTGTGTAATTTTTTTCTAATGATCTCCTAAATTCCAAAATGCTACACCATGACTGATAAATATCTTATAGTCAAACTAATTAATGTTGATAACAATTGAAATTGCCCTGAGGTATTTTCTTTGCAAGAATTCAACATGAATTACACAATGGTGTTGAATGAAATATGTAATATATTTTTAAAATATCACTTGCATCCAAATAGGTTGTTATTCTTAAGATCTCACTTGGAAAAGATGACTTTTGTTTGATCAGATGCCCTTTCTCAAGCGGCAAAGCAGTGTAATAATAGGGGTCAACACTTTGTGTTTCTAAAGTTCAGGTTCAGTAGCCTGGTACAATGGCAAACTGGAAACTGCAGTATGGGAGAATATAGGAAGTGATGCTTTGATTTCATGAACATTGTGTAGGACTATCAAACCAGAATTAATATATTCTACCTCAGCTGCCTAGAATTTCAAATTTTTCTAGCAATTTTGTATTTGTTCTCACGTTCAAGATATCAGAGGTAGAGAAGGGGGAGAGACAGCAATGTTAAAAAAAGATTGCCCCAGGGGCACCTGGAGACTCAGTTGGTTGAACTGAGCGTCCAACCCTTGATTTTGGCTCAGCTGGTGATCTCACAGGTTGTGAAATCGAGCCGTGCATCAGGCTGTGCATTGATACCACAGAGCCTGCTTGGGATTCTCTCTCTCCCCGTCCTCTGCCCCTCCCCCGCTTATTCTCTCTCTCTCTCTCTCTCTCTCTCTCTCTCTCTCTCTCTCTCAAATAAATAAACTTAAAAAATAAAGTTTTAGTTTGGAGTGTATCTGGCTAGTTCAGAGTGTATCTGGCTGGCCTAGAAAATGAGACATTTCATAATTTGCTCTTCTGTTCTATCACTGGAAAAAACCTTATCTTGTTGGAGAAGAATTTGTACTTGGGTTGTATTGTTATAACTGTACCATAATCACCATTGTGGAACCATTGTTGACAACCCACAAAAAAATGAAGTTTTTCATGATTGCCACTTATAGTTTTGATTCCTTTGATCTTAACATCTACTTGTTTGGTAATTCTGTTCCCTAAATTAGACATTTGGTATATATAGTTGGTCAGCCTTGAAACTTCAAAGACAACAAGCTGTCCAGCCATCTGCATGACTGCCATTGAAGTCCCTTGTGTTCTCACAGATTGCAGCTTGTCTATTCTGGAAGATGAGCTACACATTTATTCTGAGCCTGAGCAAAACATCTGACCAGTCTCAGAGCAACCCTGCCAGAGTCTAGCAGTTCCCATGCAAAATACCAAACACTGTACTTAAAACAGCATGGTTAGTGGCAAATGGTATCTTCCATACCACTGTTTTAATGGTTTTTTTTGTTTTTTGTTTTTTTGGTTTCTTTTTGTGTTTTGTTTTGTTTTGCTTTTTGAGAGAGACACCACAAGCAGGGGAGGGATGGGGGGGGGGGGTGCGGGCAGAAGATCCCAAGCCGGCTCTGCCTGACAGCGGGTGAGCCCAATGCCGGCCTGGAACTCATGAACCGGACATCATGATCTGAATTGAAGTTGGATGCTCAATAGACTAAGCCACCCAGTCGCCCCTTCCGTACCATTTTGGAGAGGCACTGTTTTTTTCTTTCCCTTCCTTCCTTCCTTTTTTTCTCCTTCTCCTCCTCCTCCTCCTCCTCCTCCTCCTCCTCCTCCTCCTTGCCTCTTTTGCGATTAACTTCTGGGGATAAGAAAAAAAATGCCTTGCAAACATCTTGCTTTGGCGTTGTCAAATTTAGCCTATTACGTGCATGTATTGTGTTTGGGAGTTGCTTGGTTTTGTTTTGTTTTAGATGGGTAGGAAGAGAGCATGGAGTAAGGATTTGAAGAGGTTACTGCAGAAGGCGTTTTATTTTCATATAGAGGGAAAAAATATACCCACCTCATAATTACGACGTCTTTCGAGTTGAAACGAGAGGCAAATTCTATTCCTGACGTCCAAATTAATTAGCTGGGTGACCCTGGGGAAGTCACTTAACCTCTAAATTTCCTCATCTGCAAAATGAAAGCATTGGTCTACACACAGCCATTTAAATCCCTCCTTCAATTGTTCATTCATTCAATCTCTATTCAGTACCTGGTATGCGCCATTCATGCTAACAACACCGATTCTTGGAGAGCTTAAGATTGCGTCTTTAAACATCACTTTAACATCAGCTTTAAACATCACTCCTCATCCTCCTTTAAAACCAGTTCCTGATCTCTCTCCCCCGCAATAGATCCAAACACTTTTTCTGTCTGAAAACACACACGGGGACAAGAAACATGTCAGTTGCATTCAACCTGGAGCTGATGTACCAGCGGGCTAGCGAGCTTTTCTTCCCTTGGAAAGGGCGGGCTCTGCATCGTAAAGGGCTGCAAGGCACCCGGGCGCAGAGTGTGTTCCCCAGTCGCTCCTTTCCCGGCGGGGGGAAACCTGGGAAACATTTTTGGGCCCCGTCCGAGTCACGCGGCAATTCCACGGCAGGAATTGTGCAATGAGGCGAGTCGGGCGGCCGGCCGGGGTTGGAAAGACGGCGGGGGAGGCCGCCACAGTGCCAACCCTTCCTCCCTGGGGAACCGTGAGGCGCGACGGCGCGGCCAGGACGCCGGGGATCCGGACGGCCCCGAATCCCGGCCAAGAAAGCTGCAGGGGCGCGGAGGAGAGGAGCGCGTGGGGCCCGTCCCTTCTCCGCGGCAGGGACCGCCCCCGCGCGCTCCCCGGGACTCCACTTGGGGCCGAGAGCCGAGGGGGGTGGGGGGGAGAGCGGGAACGGCGGCCCCGGCCCCCCCCACCCCCCCTGCGCCCGCGAGGACGCGGCGGGGTGGGAGGGACCGCAGACTCGCCCGGGCGACCGCGGCCGGGAAGTCCGGGCTCGCACTTTCGGTTAGAGCACCGGGGCTTCCAGCGGCGCCGCGCCCCCACCCCCGCCGGCCGGCTTGCGCTTTCGGGCTGTGACGCAGCCGTCCGGGTACGCAGAAGTCTGAGCGGAAGCCCGGAACCTCCCGGGCCGCCGGCGCCGCCCGGCCGCCCCCGCGCTGCCCAGCGTGCTCGCCCAGGCCTCCGCCGGGGTAACCCAGGGAGCCCGGGCGGGACGCGCTCCCCGGGCGCGGGCTCGCAGATCAACCTTTGGTCCCGTTCGCCACTCAGGTCACCGGCCGGTGACGTGCGTACTATTATTAGCGTTAGAGGTGAGGAAGCCGACTCAAAAAATATCCAGTTACGTGCTTGAAGTCAAACAGAAGGAAGAGCTGCGAAGCAATTCCAGCTTTGTCTGGACACAGCTAGGTCATACTTCTCTTGGGTCGGCCTCTTCCAGGCTTTCATCCCAGCGAGCAGCAGACGGGTAACAGGTGGGGCAGGTAAACTGAGAGACGGAGCCCCTCTTGTACGGGGCAGCGGGGGCAGTTGGCTTCTGGTTGTTGCACACTCATTTGCCCCAGTGTGCCGTAAAAATCTGTTTTGTCCCTGTGTATCTCGGAGTGGACGAGGTTGGAAAGCATTTTACAGACCTTCTACCTCGAGTTTCAAACCACATCTTGGGATCAGGGACACCTAACATAAGGGATTTGTTGGAGAATTAAATAAGACGGCGTTTATGTGGTTGCTAGCACCTCGGGGATCTTCAATACGTGTTAATGTTTTGTTTTTGTTTTTTTTGCAGCGCTCCCGGGGTCATCTGGGCACTCACCCTAACACTGGCGAAGGGACCTAGCCATTTTAGGTCAACACCCTCTCTGACAGATGAAAGATACAATGCACCCAATGGGAAAATCACTCCCCCCCCCCCCCCGCCCCAATTTCTATCTAATTAGTGACAGAGGGCGAGCTAGGGGCCCTGTTTCTTGGGACGGTGCAAGGGCTCTGGCCATCTCACCCTCCTTTTCCTCCCAGAAGCTTCAGAAGGGCTCTAAGGCCAGAACGTGACTTCCTCGGGGACCTGATGACGGTGATGTGGGCGGGGACCTCCGGGAAGGAGGAGGAAGTCAAGTCACCGGGTTCGCAGCTGCTCCCCCTACCCCCTAGAGAGGGATCCAGAGCCTCAGACGTGGGGCCAGCCCTGCAGGCCTCGGGATCTTTGCTGGCTGGGGCTGGGCCCCAAAGATAAAGTGTGTGTGTGTGTGTGTGTGTGTGTGTGTGTGTGTGTGTGTGTGTGTGTGTGTGTGGTGTGTCCGGAAGTGCAGTGGGCGGGGGAGCGTCGGGCTGTGGAATATCCAAGTAAATGTAGATCAAGGTAGGAAGGAACAGGCTGGCGTTGGGATCTTCTCCTGGAAGGGGCACGCTCCTTCCATGGCAAATCATTTCAGGGTCAGCACAGAATTTTGGAAGGAGTTTATCTTGAAAGTGAAATATGCTGATGAAAGTTTTATAACATGGCTGCATCTTGGGAACTGTTTGGGTTTTAAAATCACTGCTCACTGGAGAAGCTGGTTTTGCCTTCCAAGCCTCGATTTTATGAAATGAGGCTAAGCTACCTGGGCAGCCCTTACCCTTGGGCACCCTGGAATGACTGCAACAGGAATAGCCTCCAGGTAGAGTTGCAGCTCCAAAGGGAAGCCAGACCATGAAAGGAAAGGACACTTCTTTGAAAACTAAATCCTTTTTTTTTAAAATCACAAAAATAATTAGTGCTCATTGTACACAAGTTAGATTTTTTTTCAGAATCAGAAAGAAGATAAAAAATTGAAATCCAACACCTTGGAAACCACTGTTGATAATTTCGTATATAGCGTTAAACGTAAGCAGACTGAACACGCTGCCTTTTTCCTTGAACAGCCTTTTTTCCTTGAATAAAATGTCATGACATGCCACTAAATATTTTCCATATGTTTTTTTCCATGTATGTTTTAAAGTGGTATTTAGTATTCCATTGTGCATTTATTTAACTAAGGTCCAGTTGAAGGATTAAAATTGTGTCAGGATTTTGCTATTGAAATAGCAATGAAGTGTGAGCTTTGTAGCTAAATCTTTGCACACATTCTCAATTATTTATATAGGTTAATTTTCTAGATATAGTATTTCTGGATCCAGAGATAAAGACTGCCCTACATGACCTTTCAAGCTTGATACAGTGACCCCCCACACCAGTGTTTCCCCAGGCTTTCTGTACCCTTTATTCATGAAGAATTTATGGAACATCCATCGCATGCCAGACATGCCTGGATACAAGCAGAGATGAATACTTTGTAGCACAATGTGCCATAAATGTTGTCAGAACTTTGGGTAGTGAGATGCCCAGTTTGAGGAGGGTCATAAAAGACAAGCTGACTTTTTTGAAACCAAGGGATTTTATGTGAGAGGAAGTTAGTGAGGAGCACTGAAAAAAAAAAAGGGAGGAACAACAAAAGGGCCAAGGGGAGTTTTCTGTGCAAAAGCATGGTAGCCTAAAAGCCTGGTATGTGTTCATATATTTGGCAAAATTGTGAGTTGTCTTGTGTGCTTGTAGTAAGCATAGACTTGGGAAGGAGAGTAGTAAGAGAATGCAAAAACAAAAACAAAAACAAAAACAAAATACACTATTATGTCATGCTAAGAAAGTTCTGACCTTATTCACATAGTAAACAGAGAAAGTTATTTATGGAGCCGCCAAGAAACTTCATGTATGATGAAATTGGATCTCACCACTTAACCTACTGAAGGGCACTGTCTTCAGTAGACCCTTGAAATCATTCCTGGGAATAAAGAAACAAAAGATGCAAAAAATTGCAAAGAAAGTATCCCCAAAGAATGTTGAAATGGAAACTGCAGCGAATCGACCAAATTCAGCAGTAGTATCTACCAAGTCTGGCACACTGAAGAATGTGCTATACTAATCATTAGTAAATTTGGTCATGAGTAACATTCTCTTCTCTAAAGAGAATGGCCTGGATATTGATGCATTTCCATTTCCTATCAGGAAAACAAATCCAGAGTAATAAACCTTAAAACATGTAGCCTAGATTTTAGTATGTGAAAAGCCCTTTGTAAACTGTAAGTAGTGTTCAATGAAAGATATATTTCTGGAAGGTGGTTTAATAAAAACTTTTGCTTATACACAAGAGGTCACAATGTTCAAATGCCTGCTGTGACCAGGTAGATCATAACTTTCAGCAATTCTGGAAAATTCTCAACTCTTATCTCTTCAAATGTTTCTTTTACCTCATTTTTGCTATCTTCTTAAAGAATTCTGATTACATGTATATTAGACCTTCTAATTCTGTCATCCAAGTCTTGTAATCTCTCATATTTTGTATTTGCATTTGGTTGTTTTTTAGGATCTGACTTCTAGTTTACTAATTCATTCTTGAATTGTGTCCAATCTCCTTTTGCTCTTGAGTTCTTAATGTCTATCATTTTTTTCTTTCTTAGCAGTTTTGTTGGACAATTCTGTATAGTCTCTTGTCTCTTGCTCATACCTACCAGCTTTCATTTCATGAAAAAAGGTTCAAAAGGAAGCCAGTCTGTCCCCTGGCCTCTAGGCCTTCATCAGCAGGAAAAGAGAGGGATCCTTGGTGTGACTTGACCTTTAGATAAGAGCTTTCCTTCCCTACCCCTCCATTAGGAATTGCCAGGAGAGAAGAGGGAAGCATAGGACTCTCTATGCTCTTGAGAAAGGACTCCACCCTCCACAAGGGTCTTACCACCACTATCTGCCACAAGGCCATTGCAATTCCATTTTGGCTACATTCCCGTTTATGTCAAGAAGCCTAGGGGCACCTGGGTGGCTCAGTAAGTTAAGCATTTGACTTCAGCTCAGGTCATGGTCTCTTGGTTCCTGAGTTCGAGCACTGCATCAGGCTCTTTGCTGTCAGCTCAGAGCCCACTTAGGATCCTCTGTTTCCCCTTCTCTGTCTCTCTGCTCCTCCCCCACTCACGTTCTCTCTCTCAAAATAAACAAAAGAAGCCCAGAACTCTCAGATCATCCTTCATACACAAAGCTAATCCCATGTGGTTCTAAGGACAGAGAGATACCTTCTACTATAGTGTTCTATATCTCTCTGCTAGCTTTTTTCCCCCACCATCTGCCATACTATATATTTTATTAGTCTCCCTCTTCTAAAACCACAACCTCCTTAAGAGTGGGGATATTTGTTTTGTTAACTGCTTTGTCTTCAAAGCTTAGAATATTACCTGAAAAATAGAAGGTATTCAAAAAATATATTTGTCAAGTGAATTAATATTAAACATTCTTATTTTATATTTGGTATCTTGCCATTCCATTTCCAAAGATTTTGCAAGTCTGATTTTTGTTCAGCTGTTGCTGTTAGCTTTTATTTATTTTGCTCTTTTTACTTGTGTGGTTTGTGGATTTTTACTCTCATATTCCTTGGGGGTTTATCTGTAAAAATTCTTTGAGGCATAGATTAAAGTTCATTCATTCACAAATCATTTGTATTTACTTTTACTAGTTGGCTGGGGTAACTCTTTACCCAGGACCAAATTAATATCTCTGCTTGTTTTTGTTTCTGTTGTTTTTTTTTTTAACTACAAAAGTAGGATGAGTGGGGTTGCAAACCCATGTGTGTGGATATAAATTATCAAACGACAAATATTTTCTTCAGACAAAACAGAACAATGATATGAGAGTAAGAGGTTCTTACTTGTAAATAGGCTTTACCTGCTAAAAACAGGTCCCTCCTGTACAGATTTTGTATAGATAATTTATTTAGCTCTTGCAGTGTGGGGAATAAGCTTAGGAATTCCCTGAGCCTGCACTGATGGGTTAACAAGGCATAAAGAATTACAAAGCCATAGGATGCTCACATCCAACTCTTGGCAAACAAGATTATGTGAATAAGGATAGAGAAGAGGGGCAGAGGCCCCCAGTATGAGGGGGCAAAGGCCCCAATACAGAGGTATATGAGGTGAGCAAGATTAGGTATTCAGGGTGAAAACGCCCCCCAATTTAGTACAATAGTAGAAAGCTGCTTTCACAGGAAGGAAGGACCAAATTAGGTAAACAGGTAAATAGGGCTATATACTGCTGCAGGTGAAGTTGCCCAGAGGGGAGCTAATCAACAAAAGAAAGGTGCCTTGTTGACCCTGAGGTTACTTGCTCTTTCTTGTCCCCTAGACCAGTTTAGGTAAACAGAGGTGGTGCCTCACGTCTGCTGTAAACAACCTCTGGCCCTGCTGCCCCTGTGCCAGGATTTTGTTTTGCATTAACTGAAGCCCCTAACCCTGAATATCTTCAGGACCCTCTTTTCCTCACGTCCATGAGTTAAAGTTCACAGTTTCATTGTCTCTTTGTGCATGTCCATCACCATGTTTGTAAGCCTTCTGATCCTAATAAAAACGGAGCAACAACCTTCAACTGGGGCTCTTGTCTTTTCCTGGACATTAGCCATCTCTTGCATTTTAATCCTGTGTCTGCTCTCTTGCTGGACAAGAAAGAACTTTAGACTCAGAGTCTATGACATTGCAGTCCAACCAAAAAATTTCAATATTTTTTGAATGTCAGGTACAGACTTTTTGGTTAAGACCTTGCTTTTTAAAAGGCATTAAGTATAAATACAGTAATCTTGGAGTGTCTTTAGTTAGTCATTTGGGCCACCGTAGAGGAAAAAGAAATTAGATTTGTTTCCTCAGCCTTTCTCCATGCTGTAATATTTTCAGCTTACTATTTGCCTGGTCTCAGTAAAAGGTTTCTAATGTCAGATAGGTACTGTTGTGTACGTTGAGTGTTGCATTGGTCTCCCTTTCCGAGGCACGTTTAAGTACATTTCAAGGGATATTGAGCTGTGGTCAGTCTCTCTGCGGGTCATTGCATTTAAAAATAGTCTGGTGACTTTTGCCTCAGATTTCATAGATAATATTGCAGTAGATGAGAAAATTATTCTCTGTTTCTTTAAATTAGAGTAAAAGATAATTTTCTACTGACTCAGAATTAGAAGGTAGCTTCTAAAATCATTTCCCTTGCTCACCTTCTGAATTCAACCTCATTTTTTTAAAAATGAAACTTTTCCTAAAGATGCCCCAGATCGTTGGAGATTAGTTACGAAAACCTTGAAGTTTAATGATTAAATTGCACTGGCCTAGTGCTCTCAGAGTCAATCCCAGCACATTCAGTGTTTGACAGGAAGTGTCTGATGCAAATTCGAAAATTTGCTCCTGAAACTGCTCCTTTTTTCTTTTTGCATTTTTGAACTGGGTGGCTCCTCATGTGTCTAGCTCCAGAGAGGCAAATAAAATTCAGAATGGCATAGCCACGAGGGACCACAGCTTTACGGCATGAATTGTGATGGTGCTTGGGAGTCTCATCCTTCCCCTCGACCTTCCTGTCTCGCTTAGAGACCAAGAGGCCAAAGTCCCGTCTGTGCTTTGACTTCTATTCTACTGTGGCTTTGCTCTGCTCTTGACTGAGGTTTATATGTGAGACAGAAAAATATCTGACTTAGAAAGGTGCATTCTTAACTCTGTTTTATTTCTTTAATTCCATAGTATCTTATTTCTTTAGTAAAAGGCGAAAGATTTATACGATCTGAAGAGAAACCAGAGTATCATAGTATCTTATTTCTATCTAATTCTTTTTATTATTTATAAATCTTGTCTTGAGAATATTGTGAGTTTAGAGATCAGATCCTCACAGACTGAATGCTGCCAGCGATGATGGAGTGACCTTGCAGGGTTACTTTTACCTTGAAGAGGTCATCAGGGTGTGAGCCTCTGCTCCTCAGTCTCAAATTTTTGTCAATACTGAGAATAAACGCATTTCAGAGATGAACTCACATTGTCTAAGCTTATAATATGCATAAGGTGATAGATAAACCAAGAATGCTGATATATTATGTGTGTGATCTTGGAAAATTCCACTAGAAAATAAGTTCCACAAAAGGCAGAGAGTCTGTTCTCTGCCATATCTCCAGTGCTAGTTCAGCGCACAGTGTGATAGGTGCTCAGCAAATATGTGAATGCATGATTTAATCCCTCATTGCCAGTTTTCTCTGTGTAAATCAAGTACCATGTATCTCACTGATTGTTTTGAGAACCTTGAGAACTAATTTATAAGCACTTAGCATGGTATTTGCCACAAAGTAAGCATTCAGTAAATTTCTCATCAAAGATTGACACCTATTAAGTTTTTATTTTACTTTTTGCTTATTTTACTTGAAATGAAACATCAATTCTATTTGCTATATATATTTGTTTTACCCCTCACTCATTTTGGGGGAAATTAGTTTGAAATATGAAAATGTATATTGAATGTTCACTGTGTTACAAATACAATGCTTGTGCCATGTAGGAACCTAATCCAATGAAGGAAATAGACTTACAAAATGTATATAATAGAAGACTACATATGGAGCTATAGAAAAAGGCATGGAATAGGGCTGGGGGCATTCTGAGTAAGGGCAAGAGGGTTAAAGGTCTATTTGCTAATAAAACTGTTGCTTATGCTGAACTAGAAAGCAGTAGGAAATATATTCCTGACTCATAAAAGACAAGTGATGGTTTAAAGATGGTACTATTTTTAAAAGGTTATGGTTAATATAAATTTTTTTCATTGTCTCATATTCTAATTCTTTGAAAATTTATAATCTATATAGAGTGTTGCATGGCAATGCAGAATTAATCAGAGTGTTTAATCAGTTGGAATATTCTGTTTTTCAAACTATTTTAGACAAACACATTTGAAACTGTTCTACCAAGAATAATACAGTTCTTTTTTTTAAGTTTATTTATTTATTTTGAGAGAGAGAGAGAGAGAGAGCACAAGCAGGGGAAGGGCAGGGAGAGGGAGAGAGAGTGAATCCCAAGCAGACTCTGCACAGTGTGGAGTCTGACATGGGGCTTGGACTCATGAACCATGAGATCATGACCTGAGCTGAAACCAAGAGTCAGACGCTTAACTTACTGAGCCACCCAGGCACCCAAGAATAGTACAGTTCTACCAAGTGACATCCTTTTGTTGTATAAAAACAAAACTAAAAATTAAAGAAGTATACATGTAAATATTTATTTTTTGGTAATTTATAATCACAGTATCCTTGGCACTTGGAGGAGGAGATAGAGACAGAGATAGATGTAGATATCTCCCCCATGGTCCAGACAGGCATGTTTACTTGTCCCTGTACAGCAGCTGTCTATCCTGTTCATCATTATACTGGCCTCCTTTGAGTTTCCAGTTTTATTAGATTTCCCCATTTGGGGTGGACTTTAGTTCAAGCTGATTTCTAACAACCAGTCTTCTGAGATCATCAGATTTCTCAGGAGTAGCTTGATTTTTTATATGAAATCAGCACTTTTTAAATGTTGCCAATCAATTCCAACTTATTTGTTTTTAAAGTGCTATACAAAAAAAATTTACCAAGGGCCATACATGGGCCTCAGTGTATTAGCTTATAATCTCTGTTCTAAACAGGCTAAGCCATCAACCCATGTGTGTTTTATATATACAATGTAGAATACGTTTTGCTAGCATGCATCTGTTAGATACAATATCCACAAATTTGGAAAGAAAAGTCCAATTTCAGATTTCTTTTTATTTTTCTTTATAAATGTACATGTGTCTAGATTTTTTTTGGTTCCGTGAATATGGTCACTATACCTACAATATAAGGAAATGTAGGGCACAGTCCCTGCCCTCAAAGAATTTTTATATCCTGTGCGGTATAGAATGTGAGATGGATTGAAGCATCAAGAGATTTAAAGAAAGAAGAACACCCAGGAATTTACTAGCTCAGTCTGGGTCTGTTTTAAAGGAGCCAGAGGGAGAATGGGTGTGATGGCACTAGAATGAAAGGGGCAGATATCTGATGTTTGCAGGAAGTTGTGACAAGAATTGATAACTGAATAGACGTAGTGTAAGAATAAATGAGAAATTGTATTTGTTCTTCTGTAATTGGAAAATCCTAACCAAGCATCGTGTTGCATGACTATCCAAAGGAGTCCCTTCAGTGAATTTGTAAGGAAATAAAAAAGCTCAATGTCACTTTCTTTTCGGTTTGTTCATTTCTTATAAACCAAAAGCAATGTGGAAGAAGGCTCAACAGATATAATAATTTACATAATTAAAAGGCAGGAAAAACCCAAGTATTAGGGGAAATGTTTTAGCTGATATATTCATGTATATTATCCTTTTTTATTACCTTCTCATTTTACAGGATTGCCTTTCTTTTTTTGAGAAAGAGAGAGAGAGAGAGAGAGAGAGAGAGAGAGAGAGAGAGATAAAATCCTGATGCAGGGCTCCATCCCATGACCCTGGGATCCTGACCTGAGCCAAAATCATGAGTCGGACGCTGAACCGACTGAGCCAACCAGGCGCCCTGTCTTTCATTTTTAATCAACAAAAAATACATGTCCACAGTTACATCAAGATTTTAAAATTTCTGTAGGCTTCTCATGTTGAAAAGCTTCATTGAAATAGACCATCAGTATTCTCCCAAATCAATGCGATTAGTTCCACTAAGGGCATTTCACTGGCATCTGATTGTTTGAAGGGGCTATAGGGAAACTGATGACATTAAGTAAGATAGATTATGGATAACATTCAACTCTCATCTCTCCATGGACCTAGCAGGCATAGCTTGCATTATTGCTAATGGGAGTTTTGAGTTTACCATTAAAAGTCTATCAATCTCCTAATCCTTGCAGAACACAAATGGGCTTTAACTTTCGGTATAACTTGTTAATTGGTTGACAACAGCCTCATTGTAAATGATTGACACCTGACAAGTTTTTTAATTTTTTTTTTTAAGGTTTATTTATTTTTGAGAGAGACAGAGACAGAATGCGAGTGGGTTAGGGGCAGAGAGAGAGAGGAGGACACAGAATCCAAAGCAGGCTCCAGGCTCCAAGCTGTCAGTACAGAGCCCGATGCAGGCTCGAACTCACGAGCTGTGAGATGATGACCTGAGCTGAAGTCAGACGCTCAAACGACTGAGCCACCCAGGTGCCTCCCAACAAGTTTGTTTGTTTGTTTGTTTGTTTGTTTGTTTGTTTTGCCCCTTCTCCTGCCCCTTTCTAGTTCCAGAACCAAAGGACATTTGTCAGCAGCCTAGAATAAAGACAACAGTAGGAGACTTCGGTTGCAGATTCAGGCCAACAGGGAAGACATCAGATAGGGTTATGTTTGCTGCACTTCAGGAATGTCCGGTGTCACATTTGAATGTCAGTGCAATTCTGTCTTGAGAGTAGGTTGTCGTCTTAGACTGGGCAGCTATAACAAAGTACCGTAGCTTGGGTGACTTACACGCAGTAGAAAATTTTATTTCTCACAGTTCTGGAGGCTGAAAATCTGAGATCATGGTGCCAGCCCAGTCAGGTTCCAATGAGCACCCTCTTCTGAGTAGCAGACTGCCAGCTTCTCATTGTATACGCACATGGCAGAAACAGGGATCCACCCTTGTGACCTAATCACCTCCCCAAAGTCTTCTCTTCTAATACTTTCATACTGGGGGTTAAGATGTCAACATATGAATTTGGCGGAGGGTGGGGGGGACACAAATGTTCCACTCATTGCAGTTGAACCTACCTAAGACACCCATGTAGAGACTAGTTATCCAAGTTGCCTTCAAGTTTCTTGTCCACGGTCACCACACTTGCACATATGGAAATTGGGACTAGAACCTAAATCTTATGGCAACAGGTCCAGTGCTTTTTGCAGGGCCCCAAACTGCTTCTCAGTCCCTCAGTTTAACAAGTGTTTCTTCAGGGCCCGTTTCATCGGGCTCTAAGGATGGCAAGAGGGCTTGCATTGCTGTCTTCTCTCAAAGGACTTAGAGTTTATTTGATCAAAATTTGTGTACATGTGAAATGGCTGCAAGCATCAATTGTATTTTCGTGAAGTGTTTTAGGAATGTAGAGAAAGGAGAAATTGTGGGCTGTTCATTGGGGAAATTTTCATGGAGGAGGCCTGCGGGCGTTCATGGATGCTCTACAACAAATAAAATAACTAAGAAGGTAACCCTTTTGAGCACCTAGTCTGTGTTGGGCACTGTGTGAGGTACCTCTCATACTTTCCTTCATTTAGGCCCCATTATCCTCTGAGGTTGGTGTTATTACTGTCCACGTTGCTGATGAGAAGATCAGTGTTCAGAGGAGTGGAAGGCACACTTGTCCAAGGCACATGGTAGGAGCAAAGACAATGTTGAACATAGGAGGACACCAGTGTCTCAACTCTTAACCGCTATTGTACAGATTTTATAGTAAGTAGATTTAAAAATCTAACTTAAAATTTTTTAATGTTATTTATTACAAAATTTTTAAAAAATGTTTCTCATCTTTGAGAGAGACAGAGTGCAAGCAGGGTAGGGGCAGAGAGAGAGAGGGAGACACAGAATCCGAGGGAGGCTCCGGGCTCTGAGCTGTCAGCACAGAGCCCGATGCCGGGCTCAAACCCACAGACTTTGGGATCATGACCTGTGCCAAAGTTGGATGCTTAGGGGCACCTGGGTGGCTCAGTCAGTTAGGCATCCGACTTCAGCTCAGGTCATGATCTCATAGTCTGTGGGTTTGAGCCCGGCGTCGGGCTCTGTGCTGACAGCTCAGAGCCTGGAGTCTGCTTCGGATTCTGTGTCTCCCTCTCTCTCTGCCCCTCCCCTGCTCATGCTCTGTCTCTCTCTGTCTCAAAATAAATAAAAACATTAAAAAAAAAGTTGGATGCTTAACTGACTGAGCCACACAGGTGCCCCTAATTTTTTTTAATTTTAAAGAGAGAGGTAGATCGGTAGAGAGAGAGAGCGCGTGCACACATGATATGGGGAGAGGGGCAGAGGAAGAGAGAGAATCTTAAGCAGTCTCCACACTCAGTGTGGAGCCTGACACGGGGCTTGATCCCACGACCCCAAGAGCATGACCCAAGCTGAAATCAAAAGTTGAACGCTCAACAGACTAAGCCACCCAGATGCCCCCAAAATCTGACTTCTTACAAATATATGTAAAAATGTGTCTAGGTCTCTAAAACAAAAAAGCAATTAGAGTTCCCCTTTCCCTTAACATGTTGGCAGACTTGTGGGATAGAACAGAGAAAGGGGATCTATTATGTTCTAAGCTCTCACTTTATAAAACAAAATTCTGGGGGCACCTGGGTGGCTCAGTTGGGTAAGTGTCTAAAGCTTTTAAAGAGACCCAGGCTTTGTGGCCTAATATTTTGGGGACAATCTGCTTCAGGAAGTTGAGATGACACAGCTTTGTTCTCTAAGCCATTGAGGGAGGTGATCCAGGATGAGAGCTCATCTCCCTGCATAAGTTTGTAGAGCTATCAAATACGGTTTACCATATTTACTTTCTAGAACTTTTATTCAGTGTCCTTTTTATACATACATATTTACAGTACAAAAATGTTTCTGTGCTCATTTTAAAGTGTTTTTTCCCCAATGCCCTATGTCCTACATCAGCAGTTTCTGTCAGCACGTGGTACTTGGCCAGCATAGTGCTGGTTGGTGCATCCTTCCCCGCTGGGGTTGCCAAGTGTACAACATGGAGGAAAAAGGCTTCAAGCAATTGGTGGAGAAATAGGCAACATTAGGTCACTGGGCTCAAAGGAGGGGATAAGAAGAAGCTGGAAAATTAAGTGGAGGGTCTACAAGAACCGTTTAATTAGTTACTTTTTTTATTGTAATGAAATATGTATAACACAAAATATGCCATTTTAACTATCCTTAAGTGTACAGTTTAGTGACAATAATTATCGAAAAAGTTGTGTAGGGGTGCCTGGGTGGCTCAGTTGGTTGCATGTCTGGTTCTTGATTTTGATTTGTGAGATCAAGCCCCATGTCTAGCTCTTCTCTTTCTCTCTTTCAAAAATAAATAAATAAACATAAAAAAAGAAAGAAAATGTTGTGTAACTACTACATGATCTATTTCCAAAACTTTTCCATCTCCCCAAACAGAAACTCCATACCTATCAAGCAAAAATTTCTTATTATGCCTTCCTCCCGCCCCTGATAAACACTAATATACTTTCTGTCTTTATGAATTTGCCTATTCCAGATAGACAGTATTCTAGATAGAAATATTCCAGATATTTCATATGCTCATACATTTCATAAAATATTTTTCCTTTTGTGTCTGACTTATTTCAAAGTTCATCCATATTGTAGCATGTATCAGAACTTCATTCCTTTTTATGGCTGGATTTTCTATTGTACATATATATCACGTTTTGTTTATCCATTTATTTGTGGATGGACACTTGGATTGTTTCTACGTTCCGGCCATCGTGAATAATGTTGCAATGAACACTGGCATACAAATGCCTGTTTGAGTCCCTCTTTTCAATTCTTTTGAGTACATACCAGGAGTGGAATCGCTGGGTCATAGGGTAATTCTATGTTTAACTTTTTGAGAAACTGCCGAACTATTTTCCACAGGGACGACACCATTTTACATTCCCAGGGCCCAGCCAACAGAAGGTGAAGCAATGCTCTTTGGAATGGCCCATGGGGTCCAGGTTGGACAGGCAGGCATACTGGCTCATGGGCAGGAGCAGCAGGGGCTCCACTTCTGGGGGTGGTAGGTGGTTCCATATTTCTCTTATTTGCAAAGTCCTAGCTATAATCCAAGGCTTCAGGGGTCTGTCCACCATGTACTAGAGCTTGAGGTAAGTGGAGTGTTCATTCCTTAGTTCCTCCAGCTTTGGCTGCAGCAGGATATCCTTCTTGGTCCGATTGGCAAAGAGCAGTTGGCATATGGTGTAGTCATCCAGGTCCTTCATGATGTCACAGATCACCTGCAGCATCCCTCAGATGCTTTGGGATGCCGGTTCCTCCCATAGTCACACCAACAGACTTCACCATCTTGATGACAAGGTTAGATTTATTGTCTGGACAGATGGCCTTTGCCTGGGTAGACTAGCAGCCCATTTGAGCCCTGGAACGTAATCAATGATGTCTTCCATCTTCATGGTTTCCTGGTACTGGGACATCTTTCCTTCTAGCGGGAAACTTGGGATGGATGCCTTTACAGAAAATCTTGGTGACCAAACGCACTAAGCCCTTGTCATCATGGCCAGAGATGAGTATATAGGGCGAATGACCAGGTTTTGGTGGATTTGAGTCAATAGTAGATGTGCTGGCCAAAGGGGAGGCCTAGAATGTGATGGGGTTATAGCAGGATGAAGTAGAACCACTGGGTGTCATGGCCAATATTCTCCTTGTTGATGAGCCACAGTGGGTACTTGATATCCAGGCTTTTAAGGTGATATCCAATAGTGGATAGCTGAGCAGGCTATAGAGGAACCAGACTGGGGAGAGCACCACATGCCCCAGTATTCTCAGCTGGGCCTTGTGGTGGTGTCTGCTGTCCAGGCCAAGACAGTTGGGCTGCCTCTTTTCACTTCCTTAATAATATCCTTTGATGCACAAAAGTTCTTAATTTTGATGAAGTTCAATTTATCTATTTTTTCTTTTGTTTCTCATTTGATGTCTTATCTGAGAACCCATTGCCACACCCAGAGTCACCAAATTTATCCCTATATGTTCTTCTAAGAGTTCTATGGTTCCGTTTCGAGTTAATTTTTGTATATGATGTGAACTAGGGGTCCAACTTCATTCTTTTGCACGTGGAAATCCGGTTGTGCCAGCATTATCTGTGGAAAAGACTAATTTTCCCCTGTTGAATGGACTTGGCATCTCTGTGGAAAATAAATTGGACATAAATGTAGGGGTTTATATCTGGACTCTCAATTCTTTCCATTGGTCTATATGTCTATCCTTATGTCATTATCACACGGTTTTGATTACTTTAGCTTTGTAGTAAGTTTTGAGACCAGGAGGTGTGAGTCCTCCAACTCTGATCTTTTTTAAGACTATGTTATGTATTCTGGGCCCCCTGCAACCATACGAATTTGAGAATAGGTTTTTCCATTTCTGCAAAAAAGGCTGTTAGAATTTTGATAAAGATTGTGTTGAATCTCTAAACCACCTTGGGGAATATTGCCATCTTAACAATATTAAGTCTTCCAATCCATGAACATGGATGTCTTTCCATTCATAGCCATACCTTGGAAATATTGTGGTTTTGTTTCCAGACCACCACAATAAAGCAAATATCACAATAAAGCAAGTCAAATGAGTTTTTTGGTTTTGCAGTGCATATAAAAGTTATGTTTACACTAGACTGTAGTCTATTAAGTGTGCAATAACATTGTGCCTAAAAAACCCAATGTATATACCTTAATTAAAATATACTGTATTGCTATAACTGACTGAGCCACCCAGGCGCCTCTGATTTTCTTTTTTTAAAAGGCTTTACATGTTTTTATTTATTTTTGAGAGAGAGAGAGAGAAAGAGAGAAAGATCAAGCTACCACAATCATGGCAGGGGCAGAAAGAGAGGGAGACACAGAATCTGAAGTAGGCTCTGGGCTGTCAGCACAGAGCCTGATGCGGGGGTCGAACTCATGAACCGTGAGATCATGCCCTGAGCCGAAGTCTGATGCTTAAATACACTGAGCCCCCCAGGTGCCTACATTGATTGATTTTCTTAATGTTAAACTACTCTTGCATTCTTAAGAAAAATCCCACCTGGTCATGGCATATAATCCTTTTAATATGCTGTTAGATTTGGTTTCCAAGTATTTTGTTGAGGCTTTTTGCATTCATGAGGGATATTGGCCTGTAATTTTCTTTTCTTGTGATGTCTTTATCTGCCTTTGGTATTGGAGTAATGCTGGTCTTAAAGAATGACTTAGGAAGTGTTCTCTCCATCATGTTTAAGTGCATCAACTTTGGAGGCAGGTGGTGTAGATTTTAATTCTTCCTCTGCTACCAAAAAGTTTGTAGCAAGTTATTTTGTCATTTACCTTCTCTAAACTTAATTTTCCCTTCTGTAAAATGGGAGTATTAGGAGAATTCATTGGGATCATTCATTGTAAAGCCAGTGGTGTGCTGGTAAATGTTTAACAACCAGCTCTTAGAGGATGTGGAGGTGGAAAACCCTGATTTGGAGTGTTTGCCAATGTCCATGTGCTAACTACTCCTGCCATTACTGGTTTTAAGGTGCAAATAGAGTTAAAGAGACATGCACACAGTCTGTTCTCACATGCCAGTGGGAGCTGACTCCAGGACATTGGTTTGTTTTTTAAGTGTGAAGTACACAATAGGTTATCAATCGATAAATATCATTTTCAGTTGCCTTTAACAAAAATAAAATAAATGAAAATAGGATGATTCCTGCAAAGCAAGATATATAATCTCCCTCTCTATTGCCTTCTGTTCTAAAATATTCTATATTTAATGTTATCCTCGGATAGTGTATCCTCTGTGGAAATCACATTTTATACTCATTTTCTAATTTTAGATCTTGTTATCATTGTTTATACTGAACATAATCACAGGGAGGATGATCCTTGCCCACAAGTCTGTTTGCCCTGCTGGCAACTGGCCGCACCTGGAGGGACTTGTTGCTCCTAACTGCTTAACATACTAACCTTGATGGCTGCAGGGAAACTTAGAAGCATCATTCTGCCTTGGCTCCCTGGTTGCTAAGGTCTTCTGCTTGATATTGGCCCTGGCAGGAATCACCAGCCAGTCCTGGTTTCCCTGGAAGGCACACATAGATTGCCCAACTGCCACCATTGGGCAAATGACTCAGCAAATGTCATGCCCTCTACACTTTTGCTCAGACCTGGTCTTAAGAAAATTTATGAAGGAAACAAAGACTATCTTACCCTGTCTCCTGGGCACCTAGTGTTAAACCCTTGACTAACTAAGTCACTGTGTTGTCTCATGTTCTTTATCCATCCATCCATCCATCCATCCATCCATCCATCCATCCATGACTTACAGAATGCTTGTGGCTGCATATATGAAGATGCTAGATAGGCCTAGTGTCCATAAACTCACAGCCTGGGATGGGGCCAGGTGGTGTGGAGATAGAGATGCAAATGAATAGTGAGAATAAGGTATGATAAGAAAAAGCACGAACATATATGCAAAGTATTATGGGAAACTAAAGGATGAATTCTGTTTGCCTGGAGGAGCTATGGAGGTTTTTGCAGAGTGTGTGCAGGTAACCAAAGGGTGAAGCAGAGGTTTGGGCCAGATTATGACAGACTTTCTATGCTCAATGTGCCATTAAACTTGATCCTCCAGCAACAGGGAGTCTTTCTTTCCTTTCCTCTTCCATTGCCCTGTATCTTAGGACTTCAAGGCCCTGGTCCCTGCTAATAAAATAATAACCAACTTTTTTAGGGCTTACAGTGTGCCAGATACTGTACTAGGTGCTTTAAATTCATTATTTAACTATCTTCACAACAACCTTCGAAGACAGAAAATATCATCATCCTCGTTTTACAGAAACGTTTTACATAAAACGTTTTACAGTTTTATGAGAAAACTGAGATTTAAAACTCCAGGTCACACAACTGGGAATAGGCAGAGCTATAACCCACTTCTGATTCACAGCCAAGCCTGTGCTCCTAGAAACATGAGCCAGTAGGACTTGGTATCGTTGAGGCATCGGGAAGAGTGGTTCCATCTCCCCAAACCCGCCTCCAAAACTTCCCTACGTTTTATGATACTCATACCTCAAACCCTCTTACCTCCTACCTGGGCTGATAACAACCATCTGAAAGCACCTTGTTTAGGAGACATTCATAGTTATTGGGGAGAAGGGCTTCGGAGGATGTTGATGGCAGTGTCAACTCACCCTCAAGGACTGTGGTTGCTTCTGGGTGATGTTGAATTAACGATTCATCTGCTCATGCATAAGTCACCTAATGCCCCTCCCAAATAACGTAATGTGTTAGCCCAGTTAAAAACACCCACTCAGCTAAATGGACCGTCAGTTCTGTCAACTCCCATTGTACACTCTCTGCAAAAGGAAGCAGGAATTCTCTTTAACCTTGTCAGGCAGAGTTAAATTTATATAAGAAATTAACTTTATATTAAATATGCATATATTTATAGGCATAATTTAACTCTAAAATTGTGTGTACAAATGAATAACCTGAAGCTCAGAAAGATGAAACCACTTGTTCAAGGTCATAGAATCAGTTTTCTTCCTACTATTAAAGGACTCTAACATTGGGGTGGTCTTTAGTCTGTATCCTAGCGAATAACTGCCCTTCTTTTTAATAATGAGACTTGGAATGTCCCTGAAGAAGTATTATTATTTTAGAGATGTGGTGTAGTGAAAAGAGCAAGGGCTCTGAAACCAGGTATTCCTGCATTAAGATTCTAGCGCCTGCTCTGTAGTGGTGTGACCTTTGGCAAATCACCTCACGTCACCTGAAAGGCTGACTGTGGGAATTGCAGCAGATGACTGGCTCCTGGGGTACCTCAGTACGGGTTAGTCCTTTCCAGCTCTCCTCAGTGTAACACGAATGGACATCTCCAGCCATCTCAAGCAAATTGGTTACATACACAATACATTCTTAGAGGTATGTTAACTCATTTTAATCAAAATAAATTCCTGACGTGGTATTTTGAAGGGCAATTTGGGGAAGGTATTGTGAAACTAGGCAAGTTATACAGCTCCCACAAGGTGGGACTCAGCAGACCAGTCAGGGAGGCCCATGACCCGTGAGACTTTTGGGGAGGAAAGAGAAACGCTGCTGTATTGGGGACACAAAATATCTGGTCACATAACACAGGGATAGATGGAAGGAGAAATAGTAATAGAAGGCATCAGAGGACAGATTTCCAGAGAATGATGCCCATAGTACATGCTGTGTGAATGTGGGGGAGAGAGACCAGTTGCAAGGGGCCAAGAAACCCACCATGATGCCCCTCCTGCATTCTCTCCTGCTTTTGTCCCCCCATAGCACTTTGGGTTTCTCTTAGAGTCACCAGTGCACTTACCTCTTTGTAACAAGGTGGAGAAAATGTCACTATCTTTTTTTTTTAAGTTTATTTATTTTATTGAGAGAGAGAAAGAGAGAGTGAGCAAGGAAGGGGCAGAGAGAGAGGGAGAGAGAGAATCCCAAGCTGGCTCCATGCTGTCAGTGCAGAGCCTGGTGTGGGGCTTGAACCCACGAACTGTGAGATCGTGACCTGGGCCAAAATCAAGAGTCGGACACTCAACTGACTGAGCCACACAGGCACCCCCAGAAAATATCACTATCTCTTAATAACTGGTGCCAAAATTCCTCTTGGAGCTAGAAGCATCTAGGTTTGGAAAGCTGGGTAGAACAGAATCATTTGGAGAGCTTGAGGCAGAGCGTTGAGACTTGAGGACTTGGGTGTTAGAGGAGGGGCCACTTGCTGTGGGTACTACAGGGAGAATGTGCAATCCTTGGGGGCAATCTGGGATGGAGAGCATGAGGAAAAGAGAGGAGGGAGAGCAGGGGGAAAAGGGAGAGAGCGGCTAGCAGTGCACCCTAGCTGTGATTCCTCCCTACCCTTCCCTACGTCTCCAGCGATGACCACCAAACCCAGGCACCTTCATCAAAGGTGAGTGCCTTTGATGAAAAAACTGGGAAGGGGCAGAGTTTCATTGCAACATTGTGCAGGACAGATTAGATGTGAGGAAGTGGAAGTGTCCCTTCGGATGTTATTCCTCTCTTGGAAGGGCTGTATACTTGCAGAGGCCAATGAGGGGTTGGGGTCTCAAACGAAGTTTACCCAGATCTATGAGAGGCAAAGGGGCCTCAGCTGACTTCCGAGTTATATCTCTAATTTCTTTCTCTTTCCTTCTTTACCTTTCCCTCCCCTCCAAAGCTTACCCAGTACAGCACCTGACATATAGTAGGCACTCTGTAAATATTTGTTGTGCTGAATCATGTAAATATTATGTATAGTTTCTGCTGTCGTGGTACCTAAAATTGAGTAAAGACAACACACATGTATTTCACACATAAAAATAAACCGAATTCTAAAAATTCTGGGAAGGAAATAAATACCATCTAAACAGGTTTAATACTTTCCCACCTCTTTGTTTTTTTAGTATCCTTCAAGTTCAACTCATATCTCACCCTCCAGGAAGTCTATCTGGACTTTCAGTGATGTTTCCTGTCTCTGAGATCTTATGCCATTTCCTGTCTGTGTCAGCCATTTGCCACTTGATCATTTATTTTTCAAATGGATGTTTTGCCTTTTCCTCTATATACTGCAGTCTCTGAGGACCACCCTTGCTAAGGGCCTAGTATAGTATCCTGTACACATAGTTGTTCAATTGATTGTTACTGATCGTATGTATCTTGCATCAGACTCTCAGAAACTGAAGAATTTATTATGTACTTAGCACATCCTGGTACTGAATAAATATTGTTGAATTGAGTTGAATTGTTGGCTGCCACAGACCTCTGAGAATCTCTGATTCCTCGATCTCACCCTCCTGCCAGAATAAGAGAAGATTAGAACTTGGGAAGAGATCAAATCTAATTCTTGTTAAGCTATAATTTTTTTTCCTACTGCTTTGGGGCATGTAATTTAGGCTTTGTACTCCAAATGAAAATATGATTTATTGGCCAGTCACTTTCACATGGATGCTATGAGGTTAAAAAAATAAAGATGCACAGAATTTTGATGCTGACAGATATTATCAACTCAGAAGTATGAGCTCAGAGAGGTCAAACAGACTGCCTTATGTTTCCTCGGTTTGTTGCAGAGCTCACTGAGCATTTGGGTCCCACACTTTCTGGTTCGTTGGCTTTCCAGGCTCTATTCTTGGTTGTCAGAATAGCATTTCTTCATAGTGTTTTCATTATTAATGCAGCATACTAAGTCCTTGGGGTGGAATAAGCCTCATTATTAGAGCTAGTAAGTCAGGCCAAGGCAATCTGATATTCTTATAAAATCAAATATATTTTGAAGTAAAGAATCCTGGAGCTCACTACCTTTATCCTACCTATATATAACATCATATATATACACCCTGTAAGTGGACACTTCTGCGTGGACATTCATTATAACAGTTTTATTGATTCTGTTGTACTGCTGTTAATTACATGAACCACAAAAACCTTCAGTTAAATTAAGCCATAATAAATAAGATTAATAACTCTGCTCTGTATATTGAGTGTTTTTACAAGAAACAATGTTCATCTTTTCAGAAATTACTACATTGACGCCTTGTAAAATAATTATATCAGATATGTGGACTTTTTTTTTTAGTAAAAAAGCTTTTGCGTGTCTTCTAATAACTAATGGTGTGAACTACGATTAATTATCCTCATGATAACCCTATGAAGTGGACATTATGATCTTCCTCACTTACAGGCGAAGAAAATCAAAGCTTATGGAAATTTGGTATCTTGCCCAAGATCCCACAGTAGGGGAGGCCGACACTGAATGCGATAAGATATATGTACTTAGCACAGTGCTGGGCAGATAGTGTGTTGAATAAACGCAATTGGAAAAGTCAGCATGAAGGGAAAATCAGTGAAAAGGAAGACAAAAGCTGTTTTGAAGGTGGTACATAAAGTATATATTAAAAGTTCCTGTATATAAGAATGCCTGGATGGCTCAGTCGGTCAAGCGTCCGATTTTGGCTCTGGTCACGATCTCACAGTTCGTGAATTTGAGCCCCGTGTTGGGCTCTGTGCTGACAGCTCAGAGCCTGGAGCCTGTTTCAAATTTTGTCTCCCTGTCTCTCTGCCCTTCACCTGCTTGTGCTCTGTCTCTCTCTCTCAAAAATAAATAAATATTTAAAAATAAAAAAAAAAAGAAGTTCCTGTATATAAAACATGTATGACTAAAATTTGATTCTGAGCTTCCTAACAATCAGCAGGACAAATACAATCAGTTATATGAGTGGTAAGTAACCTTGCCCAAGAGAAGTATAAATATCTGGAGCTCAGACCTAAAGGCCTTTTTTTTTTTTTTCAATATATGAAGTTTATTGTCAAATTGGTTTCCATACAACACCAGTGCTCATCCCAAAAGGTGCCCTCCTCAATACCCATCACCCACCCTCCCCTCCCTCCCACCCCGCATCAACCCTCAGTTTGTTCTCAGTTTTTAACAGTCTCTTATGCTTTGGCTCTCTCCCACTCTAACCTCTTTTTTTTTTTTTCCTTCCCCTCCCCCATGGGTTTCTGTTAAGTTTCTCAGGATCCATATAAGAGTGAAACCATATGGTATCTGTCTTTCTCTGTATGGCTTATTTCACTTAGCATAACACTCTCCAGTTCCATCCATGTTGCTACAAAGGGTAAGGGTCTTTTTTTCAAGACACAGCATTTAACCTCCTATGAGAACCTTGGAGGATGAGGCAAACTCACCGTGGAATAGATGGGATGGCTGTTAGAAGCCTGGAAAAAGTACCAGCCAACCTGAGTGAGGTGGAGATGCCTGAGTTGCCCTGGCAGAAGGCAGAAGAAGGATTAAGAACTTGAGGGAAAGGGCATGCTAGAGTGGAAAGGCCAGAGGCCCACGAGAGGATTGTTTCATGAGAGACCCAAAGGATACACCATTTACCAAGACGATTAAGAATGTACTGCAGAGAGGTACCAGTGTCACTAAGAAGTCACTCCTGAAGACCTGGGCTTAAGGTAGGAGAATAGTCCCAGAGCTGGGCTCCTTAATGGCCATGGGCATAATGGGGCTCCCTCTAAGAAACAGAGACCAATTGGAAGCATTTACCTATCAGAAGCCATGAGGCCACAATACCATAATAACCAGTAGAGTCAGAGGGCCAGCCAAGGGTGTGGTCTGCAGGAATTACAGAGAGGGTAAACAGCTCATAGTGTCCCAAGGGACAAATGTGTAGAGGACAAAAGTACTACATAAAATCTAAAAAAGAGAGGGCCTATGATCACGTGGTCCTGTGGTCATATATACCACATATGACACCACATAAAGCAGCAGACCTTGTAGAGTGCTGGCAGGCCTTGCAAAGGCACATCTGAAGTGACAGATCAGAAACAACCCTCTGAGAGACTCGGTTGTCTTCCTGTAGGATATGCTTTAAATCAGAGACCTCTGTATGACAGTGTGTCCACACCTAGAAGAATGAATGGATCCAGGAACAAAGGAATCAGAGTAGGAGTGGTGCCATTTACCATCACTCCTATTGACTCACTGGGGAACTTTGTCCACATTCTGGTCTCTTCAAGTGTTAGGGGTCTTGGACCCTAAACATGGTGTACTCTTGTCAGGGGATGTAACAAGAGTCCCATGGAATTATGAATCATAGCTGTCACCAGGGCCCTTTGGATTCCTCATCTCCAGGGACCAGCAGGGGAAAAGAGTCACCATCATGGCAGGGAGAATCCATCCTCATCAGTAGGAGGAAGTAGAGTTCCTTTTACACATGTAGCTAGGGAAGAATGTGTGTGGTGCCCAGGAGAACACAAGGTCCTGGCACTCTGTTTCTCCACTGGAACTGTGATTGGAAGTGGATAGCACTCCTGGCCTGAGGAGGGTATGACTGCAAAGGGCTCAGCCCTCTCGAGGGTGAGATTTGGGTCATGTCACCAGGTAAGCCACCAGGACCTGCCAAAGTAATAGTTAAGAATGAGGGGAATTTAGAATAGAACAGAAAACAAACAAACAAACAGAATGGACAGAAGAGGGAGAGGATGTGAACCAGCTGTGGCTCTGAGACCAACGGCAGTGACCTGGCCATAGTTTGCCTCATTAACCCCCCTTTTCTAAATTTCCCTGCAGACAGACAGATCCACAGACCTGTGGAGGTCCTGCTCCCTGAACCTGCTATAGAAGTTGGCCTGAGCAGTGCAGTGGGTAGAATGTAGCCTCTATGAAAGTGCACTGCCCAGATCTCCTCCTATGGGCGGCATGACTGACCGAGAGTTCCAGCTTTTCCCCTATGCATCCATTGCTACGTTTGTGTAGGGACTAGGCTTCCCATGCCAATGACTGAGCATGGCAAGCATACTAAGGCAGGCTAGTTCCAGTGAACAATGGCCACTTTGGCTTGAGGACTCCCAAGTGGCTTACCCAAGGTTTTCTTGGAAATGCGTTCTTTCTATCCCAACTTCCCTTTCCTCCTCTTTTCTTCCACAGATATCGGAGCTGCATCATGGTCTGGAGTTGAGTCTTCCCTCGCCTTCTTTTGCTTCCTCCCCAGTAAATCTCTTGCTTATCTAATCCTGTCTTACTTGCTTCTTTCTTCTTTTAAATGAGAGAGAGAGAGAGAGAGAGAGAGAGAGAGAGAGAGAGAGAGAGAGACACGGAGAGAGAATCCCAACCGGGCTCCATGCTGTTAGCGCATAGCCTGACATGGAGCTTGACCTCACAAACTGTGAGATCATGACCTGAGCTGAAATCAAGAGTTGGACACTTAATCCACTGAGCCACCCAGGTGCCCTCTTACTTGCTTCTTGAAGGACCTAAACTAATGTGTGTTCTCCAGTTAATGACTGGCTAATTTAGTACAGTCCATACACCTTAATGGAGTTAAACTGTGAGTTTGTATATACCCGCTTTCTTAGTCTTCATAAACATTTACTGAGGTAAATGGGCTGGGTAGTATTATTCAGATTTTACATTTGAGGAAACTGAGTATTAATTTAGGAACTTTCCTGGGGTACCCAGCTAGTAAGTGGCAGGGCTGAGCTGAAATTCAAACTTAGATCTCACTCCAAAGTCACCTTTGCTACTCAGCCTTTGGACAGTTGGGCTAAGGGCAGAGTTGATAGCTTAAGAGAATCGAAGTTTCTAAGGAAGATGAACCTCATGTTTTAACAGGAGCGAGCTGAGGTAGTTCTCCAAATCAGGACTAAGGTATATCTCCAGCAATAATTTTAGGGTAGTACTAATGCTGTTATCAAATACATGATAGAGGCATCAATGTTCTGGAAAGTAATCCCTCAAAAATTTTAGCCTGGAAAGGTTTTAAGGTGGGTGCTCACAATCATACATATATGATTCACTGGATTTTATCTTTTTTCTTTCTCTGAATTATACTTTTATAACAAATATCTGCTGAACTTTTATGGCATGCATGATTCCTCTCAGGCAAAAATTACATACATTCCTTTTCCTTCCCCATTACATTTAATCAGGCTCTTTTTTCTTACTTTCAGTGTGTCATTATCAGTATTATTTTTTTTTTAGTGTTTATCTTATTATTTATTTTGAGAGAGACAGAGAGAGCATGTGCAGGGGACGGGCAGAGAGAGAAGGAAAGAATCCCAAGTGCCTGAGTATTATTGATGGCCTACTGTTTTCATGGCACTAAGAAATGAGAAAGGATCTCTTTCCTGTAAGTGTAATAATTTCCCCACCTTAGAAGGAGACTAATTCAATGGATTAGAGACCACATAGGAAAGAATTGTCCAGTTACCATCTTAGTTTAGAGGGAAAAGACCTAACATTTTATTTTAGTTTTTCTTTCTTTTCTTTTTTTTTTTTTTTTGGAGAGTGGGATGAAGGAAAGGGAGAGATTATTAAATAAAAGCCATTTATGGAATAATATAGTTTCAATATAAATAACAAAAAGTTTCAGACACTTTGGAGCATCCATTGAAAATTCAGGTGGATTAAATATTGGATATTTAAAGCATTGAGCTGTATAAAACCTAGAGTAATATAGAAAAAACATTTGAGTCATCCTCCCTCATTCTGTCTCTTAAATATTTTTTCCTCCTTAGCATATATCACTATCTGACATTATTCTAATTACTTACTCATTTACTTGTTTTCAACTATCCTCACCAACTAGGAACCTTTTCTGTCTTGTTTCACTGCTGTATTCACAGTGCAGAATAGAGACAGGCACATAATTTGGTATTCAAGAAATATTTGTTGTATTCGTTTGTCTAACCTAGGGAAAGAGGATGGTTTCCTAGAGAATCACGGATGACAGCATAATGCAAACAAACAACCCACAGTAATCAATATACTTCACTATAAGAAAATGGAAAATTTTTACAAGCATTTTTTTTAGAGTAAATAGTATGCTGGAAAAATATATATCAAAAGTAGGACAGAAACATTGCTATCTTTATTAGAGATATCATTATTACAAATTGCTAGAAGATACTATGATCCCTGTAGATATCAGGTAAAGAATGAAAACAGAATTTCTCCTGCCTACTCCATAGACACACATTGATAAACTAAAAGAAAAATGAAAAATAGAAACTAGTGAGAAAGCACATGGAAAATTATTAATCTCTTTAATAATCATGGAGATTCATGGGTACCTGGGTGGCTCAGTCAGTTAAGTGTTGGACTTTGGCTCAGGTCATGATCTCGTGGTCTCTGAGTTTGAGCCCCACGTGGGGCTCTGTGCTGAAAGCTCAGCCTGGAGCCTGCTTTGGATTCTGTGTCTCTCTCTCTCTCTGCCCCTCACCCGCTCATGCTCTGTTTCCTTCTCTTTCAAAAAATGAATGAACATTAAGAAAAAAAAAAACAAAAAAAATCATGGAAATTCACAATTAAAAGTAAAAAAAAATTAAACATTAAAGATGTAAATATTTATTTACTTATTTTATTTTATTTTATTTTATTTTATTTTATTTTATTTTATTTTAAAGTAAGCTCTGCACGCAATATGGGGCTCAAATTCAGAACCCTGAGATTAAGAGTTGTATGCTTTACTGACTGAGCCAGCCAGGCACCCCAAAGATATAAATCATTTTAAAATGATAATGTTCATTCTTGCAGAACTTGACATTGTGTATGTTTTTTAGGACAGTGTAAATTTTTGGAAACTTCCTGGAAAGTGACTTGCCAATATGAATCTATGATCAGGAATCTAAAAATATGCAGTCCATTTAACTCAATAATTCCATTTCTGCGAATCTCTCCTAATGGCCTAAATAGTATATATTTAATTATTATTTAAGTTATTTGCATGAGGAAATCTATTAGTTATGAAGACTTCAGTAGTAACAGAAAAATGCTCATATATTGAAATAAATTTAAGGAACAATTTGTAAAATTACATGCACACCGTGATCATACTTACATTAAAAATATGGCTAGTGAAAAAAATAACTGGAAGAAAATATATAATATGGTAAGCATATTTATATTAGGGCTGCAAAATTACAGAGATTTTATCTGTCTTCTCTAATTTCCAAGTTTTTGTAATTGAATTTCATCATCTTTACAATGGCATTTTAGTTTTGTTTAGTACAACCTTTTAAAGGCAAACCTTATTGTTTGAATCTATTTCCCCATTGTAATCTAATCTTTTCCAGAGACATAGACTGGTGAGCAAACACTCTTAATGAAGATTTACGTGTGAAACCCATGTGTATGATTGCTGGTTGGATGGAGTGGGTTTTTTTGAGAATTTCCCAATAAGAGGGTTAGTTCAATTTAGATGAATGTTTGTAGCGGGCTTGCAGATTTCATGCCACATGTTACCAATTAGAAGGGGATGTGTGTAGTCCTCCTTCTATACTGTTCTCTGCTTCATATGTTCCTTATAGGGTAACTGTACAATTTTTTTTTCTATTTTGAAACATAAGATTGAATTCCTCATCCAATTTAGTTGGTGTTCTTGGTCAACCTGTCAACTAATTTGGAAAATTTGGGAGTCACGTGCCGTTCTGCCTTTTGCTTCAGCACCCACATCTAATCAGTCACCGCACAGTCTATTATATCCCCTCAGGCTTTTGACACTTTCATGCTTATCCCTCCTTAGTCTACTGCTTTAATGTTGTTCTTATCACTGGTAGTTTGCGGCTCTACAATGCTGTGGAGATTAATCTTGTCCTCCAATCCATCATCTACCTTATCTTCACATTAGTGGTTCTCAATAGGGGTGGTTTTTGTCCCCCAGGGAACATTTAGAAATGTCTGAAGACATTTTTGGTTGTCATAACTGGACGAGGAGATGGGTGGGTGGGGGGTGGAGGGCATGGAGGAGAAGCGAGGGGGATTGCTACTGGCATCTAGTGGTTAGAGGACAGAGATGCTGCTGAACATCCTGCAATACACAGGACAGCACCACATAACAAAGAATATTCTAGCCCCAAATGTCAATAGTGCTGAGGCTGAGAAACCCTGCCCTAGGGTGATTCTTGTAAAATGTAAACCTGCTTAAATACCTAAAGAACACACTATATTTTTCAGGCAAGATTTTTGCATGACTCTTATCTTATTCCCCAGCCACACAAGCATATATGTATTACTGTCTGAATATGCCATGATCCCTCTGGGGCTCCTGTGATTTATCTGCTGCTTATAGCATCTTCTTCCTGACTTCTTCAGGCTAGGTTGGGTAATTCTCCTCTATGACCAGTTTTGGAAGAGCATGAATCACACTGAACGGTCACCCGTCAGTTATGCCACTCCAGTGTGAGAACCAGAGGTCAGGAGCTGGGTGTTTCCCCCCAGAATCCTCAGCACTTAGTGCAATGCCCAGTATGGGGAAATACACTCAGCCAAGGCCCTCTCTCCTTATTCCATGTCGTGAGTCTTTCATAGCAGTCAGATTCATTCTTGAGTACAATGGGGTCATTGCTGCTGTCCTGGGCTGGCCTTTATCTTTACTTTTCGCCTTCCCTGAAATGTGGCTCTTTCATGTTTCTGTCTCCATTCATTCACTCCCACCTGTTCTTTAAGGCCCAGCTCAATAAAAATGACTTACCGAGCCCGCCACTGTGCCAGACCTGCATTATCTTCTTTATAAAATGTTTATATATTTTTGAGGGGGGGGGGCTCAGTGAGAGAGGGAGACACAGAATCCAAAGCAGGCTCCAAGATCTGAGTTGTCAGCACAGAGCCCGACCTGGGGCTTGAACCTGCAAACTGTGAGATCATAACCTGAACCGAAGTCAGATGCTTAACCTACTGAGGAACCCAGGCACCCTGGGGCTGCATTATCTTAGTTCACCTTCAGCATAATCCCTGTAAGGAAGGTATATCCCAATTTAACAGGTGAGGAATGTGATGTGAACAGCCCTGAGTTGCAGGTGAGGCAATACATGCACACAAACACCCACAAATGGAGACAGCTGGGGCCACAACCCTCCCTGCTTGCTTCTCCTGTCCTCTCTGTTAACTCTTCTATCTCCTTCCAGAAGGCAGTTTGGAGATCTTTTAGTCTGCCCCTCAACTTTTATGAGTAACCTGTAACTTGTTTATGGTATCACAGGTGGCTAATGGTGGGAGCCAGACCTAAAATCTAGAACTCAAGAATCAAGTGCTCTTTTCACTCACCAGGAACCACACTGGCACTTCTTGCTCAGTATGAGGTAAGTCTTAGTAGTCCCCCAAGTTATCAGGAACCCTCCAGCAGGATTAGCTGGGCAGGTGGGGCAGTCTTAGTCCACAGTGACTGAACTGCAGAAGCCTGACCTCATGCCTAGGAGGATTTTCCCGGGGAAGGCACTGGATTGTTTCAAGCTTGGGAGTGGAACAGATTTGAAATTTTAAAAGCTCACTGTAGAAAATTAAATAGAGACTGTAGTCTCTTCTATTCTCTAACTGTTGGAACAGTTAGAGAAGTGAAAGGACTAGAGATTCCTTGGAAGTAAAATTGTCAGGATCTGACTGTAGACTGCCTACGGGATATGAATCCTGGCTGTAGTGTGACTTTAAGATACATAAGCCTCAATTTGTTTTCTCATAGCTAAAACGAGGATAATACCTACTTTGAGAGATTATTAGTAAAAAATGAAAAGTGCTGAATACATGAATACATTAGGTATCAACAAATGTTTTTTTTTTTTTTTTTTTAATTTAAAAGAGCTCTTTAAATAGGGCATGGGTTGGATCTGAAGTACCTTGTCTATGTCAAATAAAATTTGTTCTTAAGTTCCTGCTAGTCAGGTGCTCTACAGCTCATCTCTTATTCTGTCGCGACGAGGGGCAGAGGACTGTGATCAAAGCATCGCGGTGCAGGAGCACATCAAACTTGGGAGGTGTCACCCTATGGCCAAAACCTCACAACAATTTTACTTTTTGCCCTTTCAGACCTCTCCTCCATAGACTGGTATTTCTAGAAGACGCGGTGTAAAGAAGCGAGTGAGGCGGGGGAAGCATGAACGACGCCGAGTGGGAACCGGACGGGAACACTAGTGGCGCTGGTTCTTGGGCGGTAGCTGAGCCCACCACTGGTCTGCAGCCTCCGCCCCCTGTTTCTTAGGCTGTAGCTCGTGACGTCACGAGGAGGCGGGACCGACTTCGGCCTGGGAGGCGGAGCCAGCGGCGGGGCGGGGCGGGAGCGTAGCGAGGGCAGGCCGCGGCGGCCGCGGAGTAGCTAGCAGCCGCTTCCAGCGCTGGCCTGCGCCCCAGCCCTGATTTCCCATCCCGCGCCCCCTCCTCAGCCCCGGGCGTGCGCTCGCCGGGGCCCTTCGGGGCTGGCCGCTGAGCTAGCAGGCCGCCGGACCTGCGCAGCGACCCGGAGCACCCTCCGGCCCAGGCGCACACGGAAGTGGTGAGTGTCACGGAGGGGAGGTGGAGAAGCCTGTGGCGGCCGCCGACGGCCGGGCGAGGGGCGCGGAGCCGGGCGCCGGCGGCCGACGCGGCCGCTGCTCTCTGTTCTTGGGAGTCGCGCACCCCCGGCCGCTCAGCAAGCGGGGCGGTGGACCGAGGGGCCCGGGCGGGCTGGGGGCGTGTGGGTGCGGGCGAGGAAGCGGGGGATTTCCAGCCAAGCGGAGTCTGCTGGCGGCGGGGAGGTTGGGGGGCGGGAGCCCCACGCCAGGATGGGGGGGATGGTTAAGGCTCGCCGCCCCCTCCCCCAGAGCACACACCAAATTTTCATAAACAAGTCTGGAACGCGCTGACATCCTGTTTATACCACCCTGAGATACAGGCGCGGGCTTGAGGTCTGACGTTCTTCGCTCTTGCACCGAGAACTTGACCGCCAGCACTCTGGCATAATTGCTGTTGGGGTAGGGGCGGGAGGAGGTTTTCTCTGGCCTCAGGACGGAGGCCGAGGGTCTTCGCCGTTGTCCTCCTTTGCCATCTCAGCGAGGGAAAGTTTGTGAGATTTGGGGGCATGTCTGGGGCAAGGAGGGGACATCTGTGGACTCAGGAAACGCCCCCTCCCCCTTTAGGGTCTTTTGGGACCGTGGCCTAGCAGCCAGCGAGGAGGGGGAAAGACACATCTTGGGCGAGAGGGCCTGGGAAGAGGAACAGTGAGAGAGAGCGACTGGGGGAAGTGCGAATCCTTCTGTAATGGGACTGAATAACTGAAACTAGGGCTGGTCTCTGGCCTCCTGTCTTACTCCTCAGACCCCATCCGCGCGTGGTCGCCAAGCATCAAAGGGAGATGTCGCTTTAGCAGGACTGGTAAACACCCCTCTCAAGTCACATCCCAAGGTTCTAGGGATGTGGGCTCCTTGGATGTGTGTTCATCACGGAACTTCTTTAGGGAGAATAGATAAAAGGTGTGATTATTGGCAGGTGTTCACATTTTTAAAACATTGTGTATTCTCTGAATTCCTGTGTGTCCGTTGGGGAAAGGAGCCAGCCACTTCTCTGATAAGTGGCTGTGAGCCGTCGGTCTTTAAGCCCAGGGTAAATACATGCTATTAACCTTTCTTTTCTTTCTTCCTTTTCTTTCTTTCAGAGTCAGAGTTTTTCTTTCAGTGGCAGGAGTTCACAGCGGTATAAAATTGTCATTGCTTCTTTCAGGGAGGAATGCATTAAAAACCTTGGACAGTTAAGTGAGGAGTAGAATGCAGAAACAATTAGATTTGACTGTGGAGTCTTTGTTGGCAATTTTTAAAGGAAAGGATCATGGGCATATACACGGTGCAAAAAAAATTTTTTCACATGAGCATTTTATATTGATTAAATCCTTGTTCTTCCTTTTCCAAAACCCCATTTTGTGCTGTTTCTCGCTTTTGCTTTTGGTGACTCTGTTTTCTAAGACCAGGGAGTCGTTCTCACTGAAGGATCAATGTGTTCTTTTTTGTACTTTGTGGTGAAGGTTAATGGAGACCATAAGGGTACCAGACACTTGGGGTACAATATGCTGTGTATTATGGAGAAAATGTCTCCAATATATATAGATCCAGATCATGTTTAAAGTACATCATACCTGAGTGATTGTGGACATTATGAATAGGAATAATCACCATCTTAATAATTCTACTTATCATATTAACTGAGCACTTTCACTGTATCTTGATTTCTCTAAATAGCTACAAAAATGCATTTTTAAATCCAGAGATTGCAGTGTGATATTCTGCATTGAATAAAAGCCAGTTTAGTTTCCCCATTCCATGATATACTAATTGCAGTTATTAGGAAATGATGATGGAGGGTAAATAAATTGTACATATATAGATAAAATAATTCACTTTCCAAAATATAACATATAACTACTTGCAAATTGCTATAATTTAAGCAGTCTTAGTGTCCGTTTAATACTGTACTTGTGACTATCTTTCTGGTCATTTGGTATCCACCCTTAGTACAGATTAAGATGAATTATGTTGCAAGATTTTTTCAATTCAGGAATTTGCTAAGAAGCTGCTAAAAATAAGGAATTTTGAGGGTGGAGTTGCTTTTGCAGGAATAGGGATTTGGATGAAATGGCATGAAGGAACTTAAATTGAGTGCTTTTAAATCAGATTGTTAGGTCTACCAGTTTAGATTCTGGGTTCACAAACACTAGTGGTTTCAACTGCAGACCACAAATTCTAGTAATGTTTTAAGGTTATCACTCAATTTCTTCTGAAAAGCTTTAGGTCATACATATATTTGGACAGAAACCCAACTGAAGCAAGTATTGAGAGCGTGTGTAGGTTTATATTCACTTTTCTAGAGGGAACACTCGTGTATAACTGCGTTAATAAGGTTCATTAGCAAAAACCAAGATCTGTGTTTTCTAACTCCTTTGATAAGTGTTTTTCCCCCTAAACCCATGTGTATCATTTTATATTTTTTATTACGTGTGTCCTTGTTGTGTTCTATGAGGTAATTTATGCTTTTCATAAAAATTTATCATCTGAGATGTAACTATTCGTACAACGATATTTTTCTTGTTCATTTCCACATTTAAAGTTTTTTTTAAGTGAATGGGGAATTGGTTAATTAACTCCATGTCCCCGAACAAGCAGCATCTGATGCTTTGTGATTTCTTGTGGCTTAGTGGTATATGGAGCTTTGTCATAAAGTAGAGATGCCAAAAAGAACCTCCCAGATACTTTTAGACCAGTATTTCTCAGCTGGGTATGATTTTGTGCCCGAAGGGATGTTTGCATTTTCCAGAGACCTTTTTGGTTATTACAACTTCGGGGGTGGTATGGGAGGGGGCAGTGTTGTTGGCATCTAATGGCAAGAGGTCAAGGATGTTCCTAAACATCCTATAATGCATGAGGCAGCTCCATAGAACAAAGAATCATCTGGCTCAAAATGTCAGTAGCGCCCGGGTTGAGAAATTCTCTTTCGAAATGCCAGGTAGGAAACAAGAAGATGTGGGCTTCTGTCTTGGCAAATAGCTTCCCTTCAGTTCCCAATTTTCCTCATCTGTAGAATGGAAGTAAAAGTGTTCACCATTTCAAAAAGTTGTTGGGGGAAAATCAGTTAAATAATGCATGGAAACTATGAAGTGCCACACAAATATAATTGTTGGGAAGACATGATTAAAAAAAAAATTTTTTTTTTAACATTTATTTATTTTTGAGACAGAGAGAGAGCGTGAACAGGGGAGGGTCAGAGAAAGAGGGAGACACAGAATCTGAAACAGGCTCCAGGAGCTGAGCTGTCAGCACAGGGCCCGACGTGGGGCCCGAACCCACGGACCGTGAGATCATGACCTGAGCTGAAGTCGGACGCTTAACCGACTGAGCCACCCAGGAGCCCCAAGACATGATTTTTTAAATTGTTAGATATATTAGTAGTTGACGAGCAAAGAGGTTAAGGTTATGGAGTGAAAAGATTGGATGGTTTGGTATTATTGAATTGTTACTAATTTTGGGGGGAAAGGATTTATTTAATGTAGTTTTCTTATAACATAAACTTCAAAGCTCTATAATTTCTTTAAACCTAAGGATTATTTTTTCATCATAGCAAGAGGGAACACTCACTGTAGAATAATTAGAAAATTGAGGAAAGTGGAGGAGAATAGTCATCCATGGTCTACTCCCTTTCCTGTTTAAAGACCACTGAGTTCTTATCAATTTCTGGAAGAGTCCTTAAAATTGGAAGAAGAGCTAACGATGAGAAAAGGGGGAGCAGTGAAGGTGCTGTTGACCAGAGAAGGTACTATTTGTTTCTAAGCCCTTCATTTTCTCTTTTTTGGTAATTACCACGTACAGGTAAAATGCATTATAGGAGACATTAGAAAAATTGGTTCATTGTTTTCATACTTTGTGGGCTAACCTCCAAGCCATGTTCTCACTCGGCATGTTGTTTCCTCTCTGCTTCTTGCTCTCCCCTGTACTCAGCTAGGTGTGCCACTATTGCTTCCTGTCTCGAAAACCCAGCGGTAACGTGGGGTTTTAAGCAGCTGCCATGTTGAAATGACTGGGTTTCAGGGGCAGGAAACTGCTTCCTATGAGTATTCTTCCCTCTGAAGTGCACCAGGTTTTTTGGTATTTGGGGGCAACAAGCAAGCATAAAACATGAAGTTCATTTCCATGATATATTTACTTCTAAGATTTTATGATCTGTGATTCTTAGCAGCTGGCAGCAGGTACACATTTTTCCTTGGTGCTCTGTGAATAAATTGCCCAGTCTGGAGGCGAGACTTGCATTAGAAGAAAAACGAAAATTTCTTTAAGTCTGCTCTAGCCAGAAGACAGAGCTGGTCTTTGTTGGGATATTTTTAATCTGTGGTAACTGAATTTATTTAACAGTAATATTCACACAACACTTTGTTCACTCCTTTATTCATTCAGTAAATACTTGTTGAGCCTGTGCTATGAATCTCAGGGAGTGAATAAACAGAAAAAAGCATGCAAAAATCCTTGTCCTTACAGACTTTACAGTCTAGTGGAAGAAACTTGGGAGTTGTTCATTCAGGGTTTCTCGGTTGTAGATTTTACACATGCAAAAAAGTAAATCCTTTTTTGTAAATGTAGCCAGGCTGCTTGTTTTGATCCGAGCTGCGACAATGTGGGCAACTTAAGCTTGTCTCATCAGTAAAAAGAAATAAAGATGGTACCTACCTCTAAGCTTGTTTCGAGAATTGAATGACTGTGCCTGAAGAGTTTGGAATGGTGCCAGGCACAAGGTATAAGCCAAACATTTGTGTTTTTATTTTTTTATTGGTGAGTGCTTTGGGTTAAAAACAAAATGAAGAGCTTAAATCGTGTCCAGAATGCTTTAAAATGGTAGGGAGGGGCGCTGGGGTAGCTCAGTCATTTAAGCTTCCGACTCTTGGTTTCAGCTCAGGTCGTGATCTCATGGTTCATGGGTGCAAGCCCTGTATTGGGCTTGGTGCTGACATTACAGAGCCTGCTTGGGATTCTCGCTCTCGCTCCCTCCCTCCCCGCCCCCGTTCTCTCTGCCCCTCTCTACTTTCTCTCAAAATAAATAAACTTAAAAAAGATGGCAGGGAAGTGTGACCCATTAAATACAAAACAGAGTGGCTAATACATTCTATATTAGAAAGGCTTCGATTAGAAACGGATAAACCAAAGAAGTTTAGGCACTTAAAGTATGCAGTTTCTGAAATCTAGAGGAATTTGTTATGTAGACCGCACCAAAGATGATAACACATTAGGTGTTGTATTTTTAAGGAAAAATGAGAAACAAAGGTGCCTTTAATTTAACTTTAAAGGTCATGCAAAGTATATAATTTGGTAGGAATGTATTAGACTTTCTGGGCAAGTCAATATAAAGGTACGGTGTTGCTCTCACTGATTCAGTTTACTTAGGAAGTGGCAGAAACATAGGCATACCCTTTTGTAAAATGGTGTTTTCAGAGTTGTGTGCAAGTTAAAAATCTTACAAGTCAGATGATGTGTTAGGGAATTTTGCTCTTTAAGCAATTGTAAGAGTTTAAAGGAACTCTGAAGTATATATTCAGTTTCTCCTGAATTTTGTCTTACCAGTTTCTATTTCAGATATGTGCTTTCCAGAAGCAAGGTTTACCCAAAATACAAATTGCACAAGAAAGTTAGCCCTTCCTCCTACTTATTTTAAATATACCTTTAGTTCCTTCTCAGTACTGTTTATATTGCATTTATATTCTCAAGAATAACAGTTGCCACGTGGTTGGAGAAGAGCTCTTGACATTTTCATCCCATGTTCTTTGATAACAAAGGTGTTAGTTGTATCTTTTCCTTGTCTTCTGGTAAAATTCTCTGATTTAACTTTGTGGAGGGGCAGCTCAAATGGTGAACAGGTTGGCCTATAGGTATTTAAAAAATAAATTTAGGTTGATTATTTTCAGGTGCATTGGGTAACTCAGGCAAGTTTGTATATTTAAAGTAGAAATAGGTAAGAACATTTTGTAATTAACACAGCTCTTGTTTTTAATGGTGATTTAAAGGGCTTACGGCTATTAGAATTGACAACAGTTCATTCAATTAAGCACAATTATATCTGCAGACTTATTTGCAGTTAATTTGCTCAAGCTGTAGCAAGGCTGTAATTTTAGCAGTTTTTTTCAATAAGTAGAATTTAAAATCTTTATCGTAAGAGAAAAGACAAAAAAATTAAGGAGAAAACAATCTGCCAAATGTATATTTTCCCAGTAAAAAATTTTGTTATTGAACAAGATTGTACACAGGGAGGCAGACACTACCCCCCCCCCCCCCCCCCCCGTTAAAGCCATTGTGTAAAACTAGGTGAGTCTGCTAATCACCGTATATGAGTTTTCTAATTGGAAAAATCATTTCATGTATTGTGGCATCTCCAAAGAATCCCATCTTTATACCTGTTTAGAATGACCATTCATGCGTGTTGGTTAGAGACTGCTGGATGAGCCTGAATATAAATTATAAGCCCACTTGATGTGGATTTAGGAAGTGGGCTGCTAGAGATGTACAAACTGGCTGATATAGAAATGCTTTCAGGTTTTCATGTTTATTCCTTTATTTAACTATTATCTGTAAATGTGTATTATGTGAGAGCAAGATAGGCCTGATGTCTGCCCTCAGGAAGCTTCCTTGCTAACAGAAAACACAATAATTCAACAATTCTACAGCCTGTGTTACAACTATGCGAAGTACCAGTACTAGTTTGCTGTAGAGGTTGAAGGCAGTAAGAAGAGGGGGTCTCTATGGTATATTTTTAAATTTTTAAATATTGAAATTTGAAGGGTGAAAGAGTTAGCCAGGCTAAGAGGATGAGGAGGTTTTTCCAGCTAAAGGAGACAGCATGTGCAAAGGACCTGAGGTGCAACCAACACTGCAGCTGGAGCAGAGGGGACAAAGATGCAGACTGGTAAGGTTGGCAGGAACCTGATCAAGCAGGGTGCTTCTGGGCCATATTACCTTGGCCTTGTAACATAGCAGGGGAAATTGAAGGCTTTAAAACAGGGCATCAAGTGACATGATGGGACTTGAATCCTGTGTGAAAAAAAGAAAGAAGGATTCCCCGATTGCTACCACCCCTGGGAACATCTCTCTTCTCTCTCTCTGCCCTCTCTGCCAAATGCCTTGAAAGCCTTCATTTCCTTTCACTCACTCATGCTTTAATTCTTTGCAATCTGACTGCCACCTCCACACTCTTGAGACTTCTTCTTTGAGGTCACTGGTGACCTTCTTGCTGTCACATTTTGACACCTTTCTTCTCCTCTTGTTATCTAAAACATTGATGCTGTTAACCCCTTCCTGAAAGCTGTCCCACAGCTCCACTGCTGTCTGGCTTCTGAAGCACAGTACCTCTCTCCTTCCTTTCTTTGTCTTTGCTCTCTCCTCTTTGGTGTCTTCTCCTCTTCTCATCTCTCCCTTTCCCCCAGTGAAGACTTTTCCCCAAACTTCTGTGAATGGCAAGTCTCTTTTGTTACTGCAACTGCGTGGATGGCTTGCTTTCACCTGAGCTCCAGTTGTTGAGCACCCCTAAGTGCTATTCAAAGCACTGGGGATGCTCTAGGCAACAAGAGGAAAGGCCTCTCCTTAAAGAGCCACACTCCAAGATGTTAAATGCATCCATAAATAAACAAGATAATGTCAGGTGGTGATAAGTGCAATAAAAAAAATAAGATAATGAGTAGAGAATGCTTAAGTGGGTGGGAGAGGGACTTCCCCCTGGGAAGTGACATTTGAGTTCAGGCCTGAGTAATAAGTGGGACCCAAGCCATGCCAGGATCTAGAGGAAGATCCAGGCAGGGGGAACAGCAGAGGCCTAGGCCCCATTAGGAATGGTCTTTCCATTTCATGCTGTGCTCTCTTATCTGGATGTCTTACTGATACCTCTTATTTGACTGCTTCAAACTTGGTATCTCTCTTTCTGGTCCCGCCTTACCAATGGATGATTTCTCTGTTCCTCGTAATACCATCTCTGTCTGCCACCCTCAAAACCTTAGACCAGCGGTCAGAAAACTTTTTCTGTGAAGGAAAAGGCAGTAGTTTTAGCTTTGAGGACCATGCTGCTTTTGTCACAGCTACACAATTCTGTTGTAGAACTGAAGCAAATATAGACAGTATATAAACCAATGAGTGTGGCTATGTTCCAATAAAAGTTTATGTATGGACCCTGAAATTTGAATTTTCACTTGTCACAAAATATTTTTTCCCAACCACTTAAAAATGTAAAATTCATACAGCTTCTTAGCTGTCCAGAACAAGTGGCAGACGGGATTTGGTGCGTGGGCCAAAGTTTGCTGCCCTTAGTGCTCCCTTCCAGTATTTGCACCTTTCAATGCTCAGTGGTCCCTGCCTTGAGCTAACTTTCTTCTGCCTGGTGATCACAGCAGTCTCTAATGTAGCCTCCCTGCCTGCAGCCCTTTCCCTCCAGTTTGTCCTCCACACAGATATTGAATAATCTTCTTGCAGCTGGATTCAGGTCATAGAATTTCCCTGACCACAAGCCTTCGGAAGCCCCTACTGCGTACAGAAAATAGTCTAAACTCCACCTTGCTGTGGCATTCAAGGCTTCTTATGATAAGACCTCAACTTTTCTGCTTCTCCAATTTCTCTTCCTCTGCACTGTGCCAAAATAGATTATTTACTGTATTGCATTCAGCCTTAAACATTTCTTCTGTTTTTCTGCAGTCTTCTTTTTTTAAAATTGTTTTGTTTATTTATTTACTTATTCATAGTGTGCATGCATGGATTGGGGGAAGGGGCAGAGAGAGAGAGAAGAGAGAGACAATCCCAAGCAGGCTCCACACTGTCAGTGCAGAGCCCAACACGGGGCTCAATCTCACAAACCCATGAGACCATGATCTGAGCTGAAATGAAGAGTCGGGGACAATCAACCAACTGAGCCACCCAGGTGCCCCTGCAGTCTTCTTTTTTAACGTACTTTGCCTATGCCTTCTGCTCTCTCTGTCTGCCAAATTTCTATACCTTTCACGGCCCCTTCAAATGTCCCTACTCACTCCCCCTCATCCCAGACAAGAAGTTTGTATATATGTAGCACTTCAGTGGTGTGCAATCCTCTTTTCGAGGGCATCGTGTTCTGCCTTGTGCCTCAGTTCTTTTGTAGACTGGCTTCTACTGTACAGTCTCAAAGTCTTGGAGGCCAGGAACAGTCTCACTCACTGTAGTATGGCCTTTCACAGTAGGCACGTGGTGTTTATTGAATAAATGCTAAGTCCTATGTAGATATATACAATATGTAGATGTTGTAAATGAGAATGTTTTGCTGATGGGAATTTGGTCAGATTAAATCCTTGAGTCTTATATAAAGAGGTACAGTTTTGTGAAAGATTAGGTGTTTTGGAAGACATTAGTTGTATTCTTGGTCCTGTCAATATTGAGCTTAGATAAATACATTCAGGCAAATTACTGATGTTCCTCTTTAGGAATTGTTGTTTCCTTTCATAAAGAAAAGAATGCTCTTTAATTCATAATGTTTCCTTGCCTGAAAGCTCAGGGCCGAGTTATTTGCTTGTTTTAGCTTGCTATCTGTTTTTTCTGACAATAATCTCCTTGCCTCAGTCTCCCATCAGATCACTTGTCACATATGTTAAGTCCTTCCTTTAATGAGTGGTTCTGTCGTATGTGGCTTTTATATTCATGTAGGTAGCCTCAACGTCTTTTTTGGTGATAGGATTATAAATAATAAATACTAGCTCCTTAGTGTAACCATCCTGAAGTGACACCAAGATGGTAGAAGTAACTGAGAAGAAACAGACTAAAAGGCTCTGGGGCAACGTGGGAAACATGATGTGGGTTTGGTGGAAAATGAGAAAGCGACTTTATAAGTGTCTTGTAATCTTTTGATTAACGTGTGCCTGGGGCAGATTGTCTCCCAGGTTTGTGGGTGTGTAGCACATCTTTATCGATAGGAAGGAGAGGGAGCAAGAGGATGAAACTCAAGATTAGTGAACTTTTATGCCTGCTGTTGTATGTGCTTTGTATTTGCTATTTAATCTTTTCATAGAGGGTTGGATCTTAACAGCAGCATTTTCCAGATGGAGCAAACAAAGCTAATAAATAGCAGACCCAAAATTCAAATTTGAAGCCCTCTGGCATTAAAACAGATAAACACCCTTTCTACTCTTTCTACTCTATCCCCAGCTTTACTGAGATATAATTGGAAAACGCTTCTCTTAGAAGAACCCTTTGTACTGTCTGGTCACTTGTCTCTTTGTTTTGTGTGTATGTTTTGGTTTTTTTTGTTTTTGCTGTTTTGGCATTTAAACCAATGGAACTTGTTTCTGTCCCATTTTATAGCTTAATGCTTCTGAAGCAGTTTTTGCCTCTCCAAAAAGTGCCTTTCCGCACCTGTATTGTGTTTGGTATTGTTAGATGCTAAGTAATAAAGAGGATCTGAGAGGATTTTACCGTGAGGGGATGGGGGTGAAATAGGCAACTGGGTTCATTTAGCTGTCCTAAACAGAGTTTTCAGTACTTTCGTGTGAAATCTTTTTGACAGTGTAAATCAAACTTGATTTACTGTTATTTTTTATTACCTGGTTATTATATAGTATGTTCCGTGTTTACAGGTTTGGATCTAGATGTGTTGTGAAAAGCAGGCTGGACTTGGAACCAGCAAGAACTGGGTCTGAGGCTGTCCTCTGCCACAGCTAGGTCTGTGACTTTGGGTTCATAATTGACCCTCAGTTTTTCTCAGCTGTAAAATGGATTTACTAGTGCCTATCACAAAGGTAGTTTTGTGAAGGTTAAATGAGGTAGAACATATGAAATAACTTCAGACGGCACCTGGGATTCAGCAGCATTTACTAAATGTTAGTTTCCCACTCCAGATACTGAAAATTGCCAGGGAATGTGTAAATGATTGTAATGTTTGCATGTTTATAAATGGGAACTTGATCGATAGATCATACTCAAGTTATGAACTTGTGACGCAGGAAACCTCCTAATGCAAATGGCTGGGTTCCCACTGCTACAAAAACATCAGTATTGCATAGTGGCTCAGACTTCCAAATATGGAACTAGAGTCTGTGGGTTTGAATTCTGCTTTATTTTACTAGCTTTTTGATCTTGGGCAAGTTACTCAAACTCTTTGTGTCTTGGTTTCCTCCTGTGTAAAATGGGGATAATGATAGCACCTAGTTTTTAGGTTGTAAGGATTACATGAGCATATGCATGAGCATGTGTGTGTACGTGTACCAGTACTCCATAAGGGTTTGTCACTACTATTTACTACCACTCCTGTCTTTTCCTCATTGTGTAGACAGACCATAAATCACTGGAAATTCCTTGAAATCCCCTGCCATGTCTTCTCTTATCAGGAGAATCCTCTGTGCATTTTAGGTCTATCTTTTCCCTCTATCTTCAGTCCCTTTTTAGCTACTTCATTTTAACTGAGGCTGTCATTTTCTCATATGCTCTCCACGGTGCTTTTCCTTGTACATTTCTTGTCTAGACGCTTAAAAAAAAATGGCTTTGTTTTATGTGGAAACTGAACATTTTCTAATAATGAATGATAAACCCAGCTATGTGTTAAGCATACTTTTATGCCAGGGAAGATGAAAGCCATAAAGTCTCAAGCAGATTTAAAAAAAAGTGTATAAACTACTTTATTGTGTATTGAATGCTTACTCTGTGCCAGACATTAAGTTCAGTACACTGAGGCTAAGAATGACCAAATATGTTTAAAGACACCCAGGTTTTTTTTTTTTTTTTTTTAATGTTTATATTTGAGAGAGGTGGAGGAGCAGAGAGAGAGGAGAGGGGAACAGGATCTGAAGCGGGCTCTGTGCTGACAGCAATGCTGACAGCAGAGAGACCAACGCGGGGCTGGAACTCACAAAGTGCGAGGTCATGGCCTGAGCTGAAGTGGGACGCTCAACGGACTGAGTCATCCAGGTGCCCCTAAAGGCACCCAGTTTTTTTTTAATTTTTTTTTTAACGTTTATTTATTTTTGAGACAGAGACAGAGCATGAACGGGGGAGGGGCAGAGAGAGGGAGACACAGAATCTGAAACAGGCTCCAGGCTCTGAGCTGTCAGCACAGAGCCCGACGTGGAGCTCGAACTCACAGACCGCGAGATCATGACCTGAGCCGAAGTCGGCCACTTAACCGACTGAGCCACCCAGGCGCCCCTAAAGGCACCCAGTTTTTAAGTGGAGGAACCTAGATTTGATTGAAGTGAGGCCTCCCTGACCCTTGGTTTCAAAATTCCTGAGGTGAGTTGCCTTAAAGCCGACAGCCACCTCCTCAGCACTCCGTCTGCACCCCTTATTAACCTACTCTCTGCTTTCCCTTAAGCTCCAGCTTTCAAGGTGACAAGATCACTCACAGTTCTCTGGCTGCAGTAATGTTTCCTGCTCCTTTTGCAAGGCAGATGTATAGTGTTTCAGTTGCTGTATGTGTTAAATTGGTCTTTTGTGTGTTGGCTTGGAAACCTAGCCACATTTATAGCAGTGCGTGTTGGGGGAAAATGTGCTTTACATTTCAGACAGCCAACTGGGAGCAAATTTTCAAAAAGGCAAAACCTTTTATAAACTACAGGTACTAATGTATTTGAGTATACATTACCTGCGTTGGTACACTTGAAAGGCTTATATGTCATGCCTGAACTAGGCACGTTCTGGAATTTATACACATTATTACACTTCTGCTTAGCTGTCTGTTCTCATCTGTGCCTGACCTTTGTATCCCCAACCACCACCATTGTGTTTGGCACATACTAGGAACCCTATGAAGAGACCTATTTAGTCCTCTTTAAAAATCGATGGCTTTTTATACTTTTCTGTATGTTCGATATAGTTCAATAAAAAAAAAAATCAATGCAATAAGGGTCAGGCAACATAGAAGGAGGGATGTTGCCACGCAGTTACCGATTAGATGAAAATACTGCTCATGCTAGACCGAGTTGAAGCATTGAAAGGTATTTGGGAGCCAGACACTTAGACAATATTGCTTTGATTATTGGAAGGCAAGGAAAGCAGTCAAACGAGTTCTTTCTTGGCTTGGAGTCTTGTTTACTTTTCTCAGGTTGAAGTGATAGCTCTAATGGTTTTAAGGAATCAGGGAGACAGGTCTGCCATGAACCCAGCATATTGGGTTCTAAGTTTATAAACATTTTCTAGTTGGTGTTGTTTAAAGGTTTGTAGTACACAGTGATCATAAAATCTTATAATAATTGTAAGAGTTGGAAGAAATTGAAGTCACCCAGAGATACTTCCCCAGTTTTATAAGAGAAAACTAGGAATAAGAGCATTTGTGTGGCTTGCTCAAGACCTCAGTGGGCCACCACTTCTGTGTTTTATTTATTTACTTATTCATTCGTTCAACTGTTTATTTTTGAACTAGAGAGAGCGCGAGTGGGGAAGGGAGAGAGAGAGAGGGAGGGAGGGAAGATCCGAAGCGGGCTCTGCACTGACAGCAAAGAGCCCGATGTGGGGCTCAAACTCATAGAACCATGCGGTCATGACCTGAGCCGAAGTCAGCTGTTTAACTGACTGAGCCACCCAGGCACCCCTTTGTGTTATTTTTAAAATACAACCTCATGCAGAATTTGTGATTGAGTGGTAAAATGATATAGAAAGTATTGACATGTAGAACTTAAGAAACTAAATGCCCATTTGTTGAAATAGTTCTGAGAAGTTTAAGATGTATTTGTGGGTGAAAGATTTAGAGATTATTTAAGAGCAGTGGGGGTTATGTAGGGTCCAGCCATTGGACAGTGGACATTGTGAAGTGCAGTGTCTTGTGGGAGAAGAGTGATCATGCTGCTCTCTTTGGCTCTTGCCATATTAGAAGTTATAGAGGTTAGGGACCAAGTCTCTCTTGATTATCCATTAGTCCCAGTCAAGCCCTATCCCTGCTGCCAAGCAGACGGTCAGTAAGTATTACTGAACACGTGAATGCCAATTATAAGATGCTAAGTATGGGTTTGTGTTGTGTAAGTTTGATTGTTTTGGCTGGCATTTCTTTTTTATGTTCCTTTTATCAGGAGAAAAGCCACTTTACCAAGCATTTCCAGCCTGTTAGACCTTAATGGAGGTAACAGTTAATATTAAGAGCAGCAAAAACAAAGTATTGTGAGGTCAGGGAGATAAAAAGGTGTTCGGTATAACTTTCATTTGAGACTTAAGGCAGCTGAGATTCAGAGGAGTGAAGCAGTTATGAGCTAGCCTGGAGCCCTGTACTCTCCCATTGTGCCCCAGGGCTGCACTTGACTGCTTGTGACTGGTTTGGGGGGACAGCACAACCTGTGATGCCTTCTTCTGTTGCAGTCCGCTCAAGTTCATCTGCTCACCCACTGGCTCCTGTGTCCACCTGGCTCCACAGAGCCTCCCAGAGGCTTAGAATTTATGCCTGCTGTCTTCTGGTCACACTCAAGGCCCTAATCACATAGCTGAGTCAGAATGACCTGTCCTTGACATCTTGCAATGAGGCCTGCTCTTACCATATTCTCACTGTGGGAATGAAGCCTCAGGAAGTAATTCAGTCCAGGTATTTATGGCTGAAACAGGTGCCTTAAAGCAAGATAGTCTGCTCACCTTGACTTGGGACTCTGAGGAGAGAGGTTTTTACTTCCTCTTTTGACCTTTACCTTAAGTCATTTAAAAGCTATAGCCTACAAATGCAAAATAATCGTAACTGTTCGATTTTCTAGAAGTAAGAGACATATGCTGTAGAGTCTTTTGTATTATGTTTAGTTTCTTTTTCACAGTATAATACCATTTATTTTACAAACTAGTTACCCAAACTATATATTCTTTATGTACACGTATATGTAACAGATATATAGAAAACTAATGATGGCAACTGAAACTATTATTTTATTTGAATATTTTGAAGGTATATGAGAATACATTTATTTAATGTTTCTATAATTACAATATTTACTTTTAAAGAGATTACAATGATTATAAATATAGGAATTTAAAAATGGTATATTAATATGAAGCTGTCAGGGCCATCTTAAAAATGCCATAAAATGAAATGAAATGAAATAATGAAATAAAACTATTTCTACTCAAAGATGGCTTTTATTGTATCAATAATTAGAATTCTTTTTACTGTTAACGCCATTTAGATGATATGTCAACTGCTAACCCCTCTTATTTTCCATTTAAGCTTTATTTTTACAATACTTCTCACACTATGAAATTAAATACTCTATGGAAGTCTATACTGGCTCATCACTGTTACCATTAAAGTGAAGATCTTCTGCACACACTATATAAAAAAGTATATGCTTTTATATACTCTTCAAGGGATCCACTAATTTTATTTTATTTAATTTTTAAAATTTACATCCAAATTAGTTAGCATATAGTGCAACTATGATTTCAGGAGTTGATTCCTAAATGCCCCTTACCCATTTAGCCCATCCCCCCTCCCACAACTCCTCCAGTAACCCTCAGTTTTTTCTCCATCTTTAAGAGTCTCTTATATTTTGTCCCTCTCCCTGTTTTTATATTATTTTTGCTTCCCTTCCCTTGTGTGCATCTGTTCTGTGTCTTCAAGTCCTCATATGAGTGAAGTCATATGATATTTGTCTTTCTCTGGCTAATTTCACTTAGCATAATACCCTCTAGTTCCATCCATGTAGTTGCAAAGGGCAAGATTTCATTCTATCTAATTGCTGTGTAATACTCCATTGCATATATATGTGTGTGTGTGTGTGTATGGGTAAGGGGCACATCTTTATTCATCCATCAATGGACATTTGGGCTGTTTCCATACATTGGCTATTGTTGATAGTGCTGCTATAAACATGGGGGTGCATGTGTCCCTTTGAAACAGCACACCTGTATCCTGTGGATAAATGCCTAGTAGGGCAATTGCTGGGTTGTAGGGTAGTTCTATTTCTAATTTTTTGAGGAAACTTCACACTGTTTTCCAGAGTGGCTGCACCAGTTTGCATTCCCACCAGCAGTGCAAAAGAGATCCTCTTTCTCCGCATCCTCGCCAATGTCTGTTGTTGCCCGGATTGTTAATGTTAGCAGTTCTGAGAGGTGTGAGGTGGTATCTCATTGTGGTTTGGATTTGTATTTCCCTGATGATGAGTGATGTGGAGCATTTTTTCATGTGTCAATTGGCCATCTGGATGTCTTCTTTGGAGAAGTGTCTATTCCTGTCTTTTGCCCATTTTTTCACTGGATTATTTGTGATAAGTTCTCTATAGATTTTAAATACTAACCCTTTTTCTATGTCGTTCGCAAATATCTTCTCCCATTCTGTTGGTTGCCTTTTAGTTTTGCTGATTGTTTCCTTTGCTGTGCAGAAGCTTTTTATTTTGATGAGGTCCCAGTAGTTCATTTTTGTTTTTGTTTCCCTGGCCTCTGGAGATGTGTTGAGTAAGAAGATGCTGCAGCAAAGATCAAAGAGGTTTTTGCCTACTTTTGCCTCGAGGATTTTGATGGCTTCCTGTCTTACGTTTAGGTCTTTCATCCATTTTGAGTTTATTTTTGTGTATGGTGTAAGAAAGGGTCCAGGTTCATTCTTCTCCATGTCGCTGTCCAGTTTTCCCAGGACCACTTGCTGAAGGGAGTGTCTTTATTCCATTGGTTATTCTTTCCTGCTTTGTCCAAAATTAGTTGGCTCTACGTTTGTGGGTCCATTTCTGGGTTCTCGATTCTGTTTCATTGATCTGAATGACTGTTTTTGTGCCATATGTTTAGTTTCTATAGACACTAGGCACTTGCATTTTTAGTTGTTTATCTAAAGAGTTTTTTTTTTTAATTTTAGATACTTTGTTTAGCCAGTGTATTATGTTCAACAAGTAGTTACAGTTTCATCTGGAATACTGTTAGCCATTCTTTTATTTACTTGCAGAGAAGTCAGGATGTCAGCCTAAATTGGTGCTTCCTAGGCAATCACTTGAAACTTGCTATAGTACCTGAATTCTTCTTTTAAAATTTTATTTAGCATTTTAAAGAAATTAAGACAAATACTATACATGAATTTTAGAAAATTCATAAAAATTCATAGAAAATTCAATAAATAAAAATTATTTTTACCTGACCTATCACTCAGATAAACATTTTTGTTATTATTTTAGTGTTTATTATGTCAGACTTTGTTTCATGCATAATGGACCTATAAATTTAAAAAAAAATCAAGGAGATCGTAGAACATAATGCTGTTTTGTAATCTGGTTTTTTTCACCAAGTGGTTCCTCACAATTTTATCCCCATATGGTAATAATTTTGGTTAGGGTGACCTAATGTTTTATGGTACATAGTTTTCCTTCTAAAGTGCAACATGCATTGTTTGTTTTTCCTACTGTAAATAATCCTATTGAAAACATCTTTGTGCCTCCATTTTTGTGTACTTTTCTGATTGTTTCCTTAGGAGGCCGTGAATGGTATTGCTTTGTCAAATTTTTTCACATTTTAAGATTTTGGATAATTATTTATGTCATGGTTTAAAAAGCATCTGCTGTGCTCTAATGGAAACATCATAAATCTGCCCAGTTGGTGTTGTACAATAGCAGGTTGCATAGGTTCTTTGGTGAATGTATGGTTCTGGGGATTTTGGATTCCTGAGCAGTGTTTCTAATGGTTAGATTTCCCCGGAGTACCATAAACATTCTGGGCTGCCAGATTCCAAGATTTACTTTGAAGCTGTGAGGTGGAAGCCACCTTAAATACTTAAATAGTGGGAAGATAATCTGTGGAAGAGACAGGCTTTATCATTGTGTGTTTACCAGGTGTGTTGTAGTGAACCTTGGAAAGTCTTCCAAGTAAAATAGGGACTTCTTTTTCCCCCCTTATGATTAAAATAGTTTCTGCTAATCTTTCATGACAAAGAGAGACACCCAAAAGCAATTTCAGAAGACAGATCTTTTACTGATCAGTGGTTATCAAGATTTCACATGGATAGTATTCTCAGTGTTCTCAAGTTATTTTATCAGTCAGGTCTGTTTCAGTGAAATAAGCAAGGCTAGTTTATCTTTGCAAAGGCTTGCTACAACAAGCTCATAACTGTGTTCCCTGGGGAGCAAAGAATACTTTTAAGATTTTGCTTTAGGCATCTCTGTGCAGCCTTATGCTATGAGCCTTTCAGATTCTGTATGTGAAACTGGTGTGACGTTAATTCTAGCATGACAGCTTTTCAGATAGTCTTTTTGCTTAAGTCAAAGTCTGCAGAGCTAACACCATGCTGGGTACATTAATTTCTTTTCTCTTTATTTGCTCCTTTCTCCTTGCCTCCTGATTTATACAAGAGAGTCATTATACCTAAGCGGTCCTACAATTTTTTGATTAGATTTATATTTGATAAAATTAAACTGTGTCAATAATTAATGGAAACCAAACCAAGGGAACCTATGTTAAGGGAGCATTGAGTTGAAGACCTGGTAGAGGGCAAAGTTCTTAGAGCACAGATGAGAGATCCTATCTGTGTATTATCTTCCTGTTCTTTGACTTCAGTGTTCGCGTGTTCCTTCCAAAGCCTCCGTTTCAGGGTAATAAAATAGGCACTCTTTTCTAGGTTATACTTCAGGTAATTTAGAAACATTGATACTTCTAATTCAGTCTATTTCGGTATGAGCCTTTAATGCTTTGTAAGTCTCTCCTTCTATATATAATCTAGTGTAGATTTAATGATTTTTTTAAATTATGTTTTTTCTTCATAAATGTAATAGTACTCAGGCCTAACATAATGCTGTATTTACCAACTGGAAGGATGATGTTAAATTTGAAATTGTACTCACAAAATTACGGAATTGTGTACTACTGTTCTAATAAAGGCATGTGATACTGCAGATAAGATATCAAATGGAGCTATGGAGAGAAATTCTTCTACAAGGACCTATATAGTTCAGCACGATTTTGCTTTTTTTTTTGGATTTCTGTGTTGTCCCTGGTGACAGATGTTGAGGTTTATTGGCCCATGGAACTAGAGCCTTTTAAAAGGAGGGAGGGAGAGAATCCATGAGATTCAGTGATGTCAAGGCATGATCCCTTCATTAGGGTTCTTGTTTCTGTTTCATTGGTCTCATTTCTTGCCAATAGTAAGGTTTTCTCCAAGTGGCTTGAAAGAGAAGAACTGGCTGCCCCAAGATGATATTCTGGCTTCTGTTCATCAAATCTCCCTGAGGGTCTCTTGCTTGAGTCACTCCTCAGTCCTGTAGGTAGATAGTGGGAGGTCAGGCCTCCATCATGGATGGGGGTCAAGCAGGACACTGCCTGAATTGTAGCCCTAACAGAACCACATGGGATGAGAAATTTCTAGGCATAGATGTCTACCATAACATCTTGAACTGGAAGTTTTTTAAAAAGTTTGTTTTCAATTGTGAAATACACAACATAAAATATACCATCTTAGCCATTTTTAAGTTATAGTTCAGTAGTATTAAGTACGTTGCACATTGTTGTGCAGCCTGGCTCCAGAACTCTCTTCATCTTGCAAAACTAAAACTATATTCCCAGTTAAATGTACTGCCCAGCCTCCATTCTCCCCCTCTTCCATCCCCTGGCAACCACCATTCTACTTTCTATGATTTTAACTACTCTAGCTACCTCATATGAGTGAAATCACACTGTAGAGGTGGAAAATTTTTCCTTTCTTCTAGGTTCATTGGCTGGTCTAATAATTAAATTGGCATCAGATAGATCAACAGGAGAAACACATTTAATTTTATACATATGAAAGCTCATAAAAATATGAGACTCGAAGTGACAAAGCAGGCAACTTTTTATACCTTAAACAATAGATTTGTGAAGAATTGGCAAGACAGAGAAGTTTGGGCTTGGGGTAGCAAATTAACAAAGAAGTAACACGTTATGTTTATATAGCCTTTTCCACCCTGGATTTGCTGTTTCTAGCAATAAGGGTGCTTTCTACCCTGTAGGTGCAAGGAGGGTACCTTTCACATGGGGGAATTTATGCCTGCTTTCAGAGGTACAGGGGAGGGTCAGAGTATCCTTCTTGTACTGGCTATTTTTAAAGTAACTTTAATTCAAAATAACCACTATGTCAGAGTGGCACATTTTAGGGCAGTCTGCCTGGAACTCCCTCAATACGGTATTTGTCCTTTTGTGATTGGCTTACTTCACTTAGCATAATGTCCTCAAGATTCATCCATGTTGTAGGATATTTCAGAATTTTTCTCCTTTTTAAAACTAAATTAATATTGTGTTGAATGTGTATACCACATTTTGTTTATCCATTCATCTGTCAGTGGACACTTGGGTTGCCTTATACCTTTAGGCGATTGTATATAATGCTATGAACGTGGATGTACAGATATCTCTTTGAGACCCTGGTTTCACTTGCTTTGGAAACTGGCAGTTTTTAGACAATTCTAACTCAAACAGGACCAAAACGAAGTTCATCTTTTCCCTTAAAAACTTTCCTATATCTTAACCTCCCTTTCCTGTCACCTCCACTGGTCACCTAAGCCCAATCCTGGGGCTTTTTTATCTCCTTTCTCATGGACTATTAGTCACCAAGTTGGATGATTTTTAATGTTTAAACATCCTTTTAATCCAGTGCATCTCTGAGTATGTTTGTTCTGAAGGTGTTCTTTGAATAAAAAATTTCATGATCTGGTAAGTTTGGGAATTAGATGTTGCTTAGTTTATCCTTTTCTTGGAGAACCAAAATGTATGTTAACATTCTAAAGTCTCAAGAAGGCTTGCAGTAAAGTAACTCTTGAATGTTACTGAGTTAACTCTTTTCCAGGTACACTTGATTATGGAATCAGTGTTTCACTTAACACTTTACTCATATGGATTCGAGTAAGAAACACAGCTCTCATCTCTCCTTTCTATCTCCACTCCTACTGCCTGCCTTCCTTTAGTTTTTATCTCTTGCTTGGACTATAGCCTAAACCTCTGAAATCAGGAGTTTTAAATCTGTTTTTTTTAAATCTCATCGATCCATTTGGCAGTCAGTTGAAGCCTCCTTCTCTTGGAATAAGAGAACATATACAATTAAATACATAGGATTACAGATCATTCACTGATTTGCTAGAGAAGCTGTCATCTGGTTCATCATCAGTTACTGCAGACTGGAAATGCTTTGTGGGGAGAGTATTGTATGGTGGGGAATAGTGTAGGCAGTACAGTTAGGACAGTCTCTGTGGGCAAGTTATTGAATTTCTCTGTCTCAGTTCACTCATCTATAAAACTAAGATAGTAATAGTACCTACCTCATAGGATTGTTCTGAGAGTTAAGTGAGTCCTTATATTTAAAGCACTTATAATGGTGACTGATAATATAAAAGTGCCCAGTAGCTGTTAGTTGCTATTTCTTTCCTCCCTTCCTCTGTGGTAGCATTATTTTGATCACATTGCAAAAGATGATTTATGGTTCCTGTGAGGTTCATTACTTGCAGATTTTGCATGCGTTTCCATAGTTCATCCCCAATGAAGGAAAAATGCATCTGTTAACATTACCTGTAACTAACTTTTTTGGTGCTCAGTAAGTGGAAAATAAAGAACATCCTTTAGTGTAGAACGTTTGCTTTATTTATTCATTCATTTATTTATTTTAAGATAAAAAAATTCTTAAGAAATCTTTCCACCCAGTGTGGAACCCCAAGATCAAGAGTCATACACTCCACTGACTGAGCCAGCCAGGCACCCCGAATATTTGCTATATTTAACAAACACTTATTCTCAAAACCTAGAAAACAGAATATTAGAGGAAACACGTGGAAGGAAGTATGGTTACGGGTGAATGGCTGACAGTTATTTTTACTGAGACCTAAATTTTCCCTTTGAAAGTTTCAGCAGGTAAAAGCATGAATTCCAGTCATAGCCCTGTGACTTTGGGCAAGTTACCTAATGCCTTGCTATTTACTTATTTACCACCATTTGCTTATTTGCAGGAATGGGGCTGGTTATTCCTCTGAGGGTTAATTTGAATATTAAATGAGATGACTTACACAGAAAACACAGCCCCTGGTAGATGGTCTGTAAATGGTTTCCTCTCTCCTTGGAGGGAAGTGGAAGAGTATCCCTGTGTGATCGATTGCTCAGCTCCAGTGTTCTTCGCTGTGGGTGGCAAATGTCCCTCTTAGGCTTTCTTGGCAAGTGTTTTAAACAACAACATCATCATCATCATCATCATCATCATTGGTGGTAGTGTTGATGTTTTGTTTGGCATGGGTGCTATATGGTTCAGAAACCCAAGCACTAAATAACAAGGTGCACATTGAGAAAGCTCCTTTCCATCCTTGTGTCTGGCAACTTCCTTCCCTGCCTACATAAGTATCCTCCTTTATTAATTTCTTGTGTTCAGATACAGTTAATACAAGTATATATTTTGTCTCTCTGTATACTGTTCTGCACTTTGCTTTTTTCTTCTTACAGTGTATCCTTCTCACTTTTTTTATTAGGACATAGAGTATTTCCTTATTTACATGCATGCATGCAAGTGTGTATGTGCATGTGTGTATATTTGTATATGTATTAGAGCTCCAGATTTTTCCAGTGTGTGAATGTACCATGGTTTACTTAACCAGTTCCCGTATTCATGGATATTTGGTTTCTTTCTACATTTTTGCTGTTGCAAACAGTGCTTCTTCATATAACCTCATATGTACAAGGTTGGACAAATTCCCAGATGGTACTGTTGGATTAAAAGATAAGCATGTTTATCATTTTTATTAATATCGAAAATTGCTTTCCATGAGGTTTGCACTATTTTGCATACATTGGTATGCATTTATTTTTATTTTGCATTGCAGATAGTTCTTACCTCTCTTCCCTCCTGGCCCCCCATACCTTTTTTGAGCTGCCATCTTGTTAATATAGAAGGTATTGTACAAATGGAGGTGATACCTTCCGGTGTTTCCTAAGTGGTACTGGGCTGTTCAAATCCAGTGTTTTCCAAGCCAGATACTAGGGCACAGGGTTATAGTGTGGTGTGAGACAAGGCTTTCTGCCCATCCTTATCTGCTCTTGTCCCTGTCTTGGGATCTGAGGATGGAATGGGTGGGTGTATTGTGTGCCTGGGGCACCAGGTAGGTATGGGGAGATAGTCAATTGCCCTGCACATAAACTGTTATTGGCTACAGTCTCCCATCCTTGGAAGTTATTTATATTTTAAGGAATTATGTTCACTGCTTTTTGCAAAAGTTATTTCTGTTTATTGAAGGTTTAGAATAAGAGAAAAGAATAAAAAACACTTGGAATCTCATAACCATTGTTAATATTTTAAATATCCTCTCAATCTTATGGATGTATCTTGATCATAAATGGTAATCATGTACTGAATGATGTTTTATAACCTTTCATTTATTAGTGCATTAGGAATATCATTCTATCTTTCAGTAATCATACACACACACACACACACACACGAACATGTATGTATATATATGTGTGTGTGTAGAATTCTGCTGGGTGGCTTCACTACAATTCTGTGTTCCTGGATGGATGAACATTTTAAGATTGTTTTGTTAGTCATTTTAAACAGCCTTATGATGAAGATCCTTGTAGCTTAATCTTATGTATCATTGTTATTTTCTTAGAAGAAATTCCTAGAAGTAGAACTGCTGGGTCAAAGCACATGTGCAGTTGCTCAGTTCTACTGAGTGCTCAGGCATTCCTGAGACACTATAACCATAGTTAAAACTAGTAACTCAACATAATAAAAGGTTACATTTTGGGTTTTGAAGGAATTAGGAAAAAAACCCAACAAAACAGCTTCTCTGGCTTTAATTTCTCATTAGCCTAATAGAACCCAATCACTAAACCAAAAATAAGCATGTTATAATTATTTTTAAAATCTTTACCGGAATTAAATATAGTAATTAATGATTAATAAATATAGGAAAATGTAACAATTTAATGATAAAAAATAGAAAAATGTAATGCTGCATTTAGCTTTTCACATGTTATTTTTCATTTGTTTTTTTTCTTTCTTTTTAAAAAAATTAAGACAGTTCCTTTATTTTGAACAAGAAAGTTGTGTAAGCAATTGAAAATATGCCCCATTATAAGAGAGGTTCTTCCCCCATTCTACACCATACCCCAACATATAATTTTGGAAGGAAAAATACCAGATTTAGTTCATTGTGTTACTTACTTATATTCCTTCTTCTAGGGCAGGTGTGGCATTGACTGATATCTGGCTTAAAGTCTAAAAATGATGCCCAGGTAGAGCATGCTAAATACATTTGGGGAGATTAACCTTTCATTTGGGTTAAAGTTGAATGCATGTACTAACACAGTGCAACTGAGCCACTATTCTTGATTTAATTAAAGAAAATAAATGTGCTTTATCCACATTTTTGCAGTTTCTTTCATTACAAATCCATCGTTTCTTTCACTTAAAAATATTCTAATGAAATAATCTTGCAAAGGAAAGCTATCCTAGCTGTGAGTCCACAATAAAAAAGCAAAGAGTAAATGTTTAATTTTCTGTTCAGTTGTGTTTAGGACCTTTACAAATAAAGGAGCACCACTATGCTGCCTCTGCCAAAAATTTCACATTCTCTCCTTGAGCCTCAAAGTGGGAACATTGGTTCTGCAGCAAACAGCCAGAACAACAATACTCTTTTCATCCACTGTGAAGTCGTGATAAATTCCTGCAGGAAATAGCAGGTCTTCTTTCTCCATGAAGCTCTGGAGCCACTGTCGTCTTTATCTCTGATATCAAAATCTCCACTCTCATCTGAGATAGATCAAATTCCATCATTAAATGTTCCTCCTAAAACATCTTATTTTTTCCTTCTAATCTGGAAGTTTATCTTTGCATATTTTTTCTTCTAATTTGGAACTTTATCTTCACATACGGTTGTTATGTTCATCCAGGAGTAGTTTTTCTCCTTTTGGATTTTATCTGATTCTAGATTGTTCTCACGGTCGTCAGCAATCTGTTCCCAGTGACAGATACCAAGCTGATGCGATTGCTGCAGGCTGACTGGACTTCAGTAGAGGTTCCTCTGGCCTGTATCCCACGCCTCCAGCATCTCCTCTCCCTCGCCTGAGTATTGCCTGCAAATCCTGGGGGACACTGATGGGACACAGCCGACCTCAGGCTCTTCATTTGGTCTTTAGATTCAGACATTTCCTCTGAACTTACACAGTCAGGTGGCTCGAGTTGTGTGGGGATCTGATAATAACTGACTTTCAGACCATAGTTAAGTCATTTCATGCTACTGAGCTTTGGTGTATTCATCTGTAACATGAAGCTCCTTTGTAGGCATTTGAATGTAATGTCCCAGCTCTGAGGTCCCCTTTGCAGCCCCAGTTTCACTGATAGGAGGGACAGTTTTTTTTGCATTCTAACCATGGGAAATTTGAAATGTTGACTTCACTTCATTTTTATGTCCCTAAAATAGAAGAAAACGATCATTTTACCTTTGATTCCTGATTATTATCAGGGTAATGAGCAGGTAAGCTTCAATGAAAGCCCCAAATGAAGGAATTTCCAGTATTGTTATTGTAGTCCATATTTAAAAGTGTTTCCATAGAGGGGCGCCTAGGTGGCTCAGTTGGTTAAGCGTCCAACTTTGGCTCAGGTCATGATCTCGCAGTTTGTCAGTTCGAGCCCTGCCTCGGGCTCTGTGCTGACAGCTCAGAGCCTGGAGCCTGCTTCGGGGTTCTGTGTCTCCCTCACCCTCTGGCCCTCCTCTGCTCACTCCCCCACTTCCAAAAATAAACACATATTAAACAAAAAGTATTTCCATAGAGTTAAGGAATGAATTTTTTTTTTCACATGTAGATGCAAAGTTACAGTGCAAGTTACTTGCAGTGTGTATGCAAGTTAAATTCTTGACTCTTTTCAGACCCTTAGGGATGAATCATTTTGGGATAGCCAAGTTTTCTAGATGGATGAGAGTTTATTCTTATGACCATATTTTAAAAACTTTAATCACTTTGATGAAAAAGTTCAAAAATATATTTATTATGTCTTTGCACTGAGGTAACTAGAGCCAATTTATTTGTCTCTATTAATCAGGTTCAGTTATGAATGTAAGTTGTTATGTTGAGCCTTGTGCTTATAGGGGCATAGCATGGCCTGGAGTAAAAAGACCTGGGCTTAAATTTACATTTTACTACTATTTGTTTGCTCAGCAAACCCCTCCTAACTTCACTTTCCTCATCTTTTAAGAAATTGAGATTGAAAATCTTTGTATATGATAGATCTTCCGTAAGTGATAGCTGTTATGATTGGGATGATAAATAGAGGGATGTCCTCCATTGTCTATTGAATTGTGTGTATACACACTCTTTCTGTCTCACACACACAACATATATACACACAGTGTATTTGTTTCATACTGACTAACTTTGGACTAGAATTCTTGTGCTTTCTATAGTTTTTCTATCAACCTCTCTGTTTTCACTTCCTGAAGTGATCAGTGTGCCTATGTATAGAGCCTTATCCCATAGGATTTACAGGCTTGTTGGCATCTAGTCACTTTTATTTTATGCACAACTCTACATGAGAAGGCCTGGCAACATGTAATGTTCATGAATATTTGTGTGAAATTTCTGTAGCATTTCCTTTGGTGAACTCATATTTCATGTGTGTTCCAAAACAATGAAGCTTAGCGTTATTCAAACATAAGAGTGTATTTGCACACTGGTCTTTATTTACAGAGGAATAGTATTGAGCCACCCACTGGGGAGACACATAGTCTAAGTGGTTCTTTTATTTCCTCTCCCCTTTTTATTGACAGTGTGGCACACATACACCAATAGTGGTATAATACATCTGAGTTTCAAAGCACAGATTGAAACCATGTGGTTTTGTTCTTTTAAGCCTTGTATAGGGATTATGCCTAGGACCTTGACCTTAAAAGTTACACATCTATCATGTGCCCAACCTTTGTGCACTGGATGATATCCCCATTTAAAGATGAGGGAGCCAAGATTTGCAGAAATTAAGTACCTCGTTTTGTAAATGAGTAACTCCTGTCTGACTTCAAAGTTCTTGCTTTTTACCACAAACCATGCTATATGTTAGCTCCAAACTGAAGCTCTTGTGAACTTGGGTGGATGTATTGGAGTGATGAGCAGTAAGCTGCCATCTGCTATCTCAACTACATGGTCACTTTCAGAGGCGTGTGTTGTGCTCATATGTATACATTTATGCAAAGATACACTGCTCACAGAACCATCCCACATCTTCCTGCCTCCAGAAAAGATGGCTGGTGGCAGCCAGAACAGTGTGCCACGGCAGACATCTTTAGGGGAAAACATGTTATCAACTCTCAGATAGCAGTGCTCTAAGCACACATGAGCCAACAGTCTCTCCATGAAAAGAATGCTAGATGGATCTTCAGTTTTGTTCCGTTAATTTAATTATTAAATATTAAGTTAATTATAACATTATAAAGACTGCCAGGGGAAGGGAGATGACATCATGATTCTGTTCTGGGGCACTACTGAGATCGTGTGATGCTACTGTCTGCCCCTGCCTCCATCACATCCTTGTGTAAACATAAAATGTGTATTAAGATGAGAGATTCCACGAGGAAACAGTAGTTTTTCAGTTTCTTTTGCAATGAACTCTTAATTTTAGATGAGATACATGGAACCAGCTGGTCTTGTATTGATAAAAGTGTTTACTTGGGAAGTTTCATTTAGAGCTAATATTGTTTTGGGTTTTATAAATGGTTATATTGAGGGAAGGAGAGAAGATAAATAGTGCTGGCATTGATGGAAATGGAACAATAACATCAAGATAAAACGTCACTAAGCCCAAACTAATCAGATCATCTGTGAGTCTTCAAATAAGGCTGAATCAAGGATTCAGACAGGTACAAGTGCTTCTGGATTTTTTTTTTTTTTTCTAACCAGGCTTAGTTTATGGACCAAAGAAAGGTTCTGCTGCCATTCCGTTATTACTGGGCCAATAGTTGAAAAAAGTCTGTCTGTCATTAATGGAAAAAAAGGCAAAATCATACAGTGCATCCAAAATTTGTGATTAAAGTTGTTCTTTATTAAAGGGCCATTTCTTATGTCTTTATATAATTGAATTTAAAACACTTTTTATTTTGAAATAATTACAGGTAGTTACAAAGATAGTACAGAGAGGGCCTGTATTGTTTAATTGACCTTTAGCACAAGCAATAATGCTTTTCTTTCTAGTTTTTAAAGATTTTAAAGATAAAAGATGCCCAGTGTTGGGTCTTTGAAACTTGTTTTGAACTAGTTTTCTGAATGACTCCAGGTACAACTGGAATAATGGCCGAAATCCAGATGGCGCTGGTCAGGAGTGTGACTGTGTCACAAAAGGGAAGTGGTTTCCCTGGAAGCCAGAAGCACCATTAGAAGGCGAAGAGTTCTCTGGTCACTATAGCTTGGGCCTCTTGAGCCTTTGAGCTGCCTGTAGATGCCTGGGGTTTTGTAACAGGTCCTAGTAGCCCTAAAGCTGCAGTTGTCAAAGCAACAGGTGGTAGCTGGAAGCCAGCTTGGCAGCCAGTCAGCTCTGCAAATAGCCAAGGTTGCTCAACCTTCACAAGGTCCTGCAGACCAAACTGGGGGTGTAAGGATCAGCCGATCAGCCCCACACAGATATTTGATTCTTTTTTTTTTTTTTTTAACAATCATTTGAAGTCAATCGCTTTGTGTTTTCTTTCATACCTATTTGATTTAACTATATGAAATGGCCACTTTTGTGAGTTAAAAAAAAATGGTCAAATGTTGGAAGTTTAATATGGTTCAGCCTAATGCTTTCTCCTGTCACATTGGAAACTCTTATGAGTGTGGAATAGCATATTTTCAAGGAGACCTTGGCTCTGCCCCTTTCTTTATGGAGGAAATTTAGCATTCCCCATTTTAAGTAGATTAACTTAATCCTCTTAAAAATCGTGAGGTAGGTCCTGATATTTTCCCTCTGTTTAAGATCACAGGTAGTGAGTGGTAGAGCTGGGTTCACACCCAGGCAGTCTAGTCATGGAGTTGACAGCTAGCTTCTCAGCACTTCTCTTTGGCCCCACCTCTCCAGTCATGCTTGTGAAAGTCCTGGGTGTCTGGCCACCTGATGGGCAATGATGTAGGTGTTTATTTTGACTTCATGGGAAGAAGAACTTAATTTCCCCCTAAAAATGAATTCTGCAATACAAGAGTTTTGCAGACTTAACAAAGATACTCTTGCAGTCTTTGGGCCTCTAGAATTGAGGGTAAGAATAGAGACTTGTTGGCCCTAATAATGAAAGTATAGATGGTTGCTGCCTTAGAAGAGGAGGGTGAAAGTTTATCTGTCCATTCCAACCATGAAATCCTGTGGTTCTCTAATAAATCTCTGCCTCTCATCTGTGTTGCTTAATCTCTTTGATCTTGAGCATGAGCATGGAAGGAAAGGAAGCAACATAGCCCACGAGGGAGCTTTATTTGGCAATTGCTCATGGTCTCTTGCTTGCTGAGTCCCATATTGATATTGGTGGAGTGAGGCAGAGGGCTAGGAGCCTAGGCTCCCTGGAAGCTTTGTGAAGTGGGGAGAAGAGGGGTGTGTCCTTGGGTCATGTGTTTCTGGGGCAGCTGTCCTAGGTATTGAGACACACACAGATCTATTCTAGAACAGTCCTACTGGAGCCTGTCACATCACACTCTAGCCTTTCCTGATTTATTTATACATCAGTTATGGCTCTGATGTCCATTGAACAAAATTGTAAAGGCTCACATAGTGCCTTTCCAGGGACTTTCCCTCTTTCTCTCCCTTAGCATCAGAGATGAGCCATCATGGTTGTAGGCAGTTTTGTCATCAGCATCTTAGGTATTCTGTCACAGCAGGAAAGGCTGGACAAACAGTGAGTGACTGCCAGAGACCCAGATGACTTCCCACTCAGGCTGAGTAGGAGGAAAGGACAGGTTGTTAGAGACTTGGTTTAAAGTGAAGTACGATCATTCTTTCTGGTTGTATCCTCTTATAGGCAGAGGAGGGAAAAGGTCAGAAAACTGTTTTGAAAGTATTTTTCAGTAACCTCCAAGTCTGTTGCATTAGTTTGGTCACAGTGGATGTGAGGTTGAAAGCCAGTTTGATTTGTTTGGCAGTGACAGGGATGTCAGCTGCATTTGCGTTATCATTTCTAGAGGGCAATCAAGGGAAAAGCTCCCTCATTCCTATGTTAGAGAAAGTAAGGAGGGGAGTGATGCATATCTGTATGGCTAGGATTCGATTGGTCTTCAAGTGAGTTGGTTTCATAAGTTGAACGTGAATCTTCCTGCAGAATGCCATGGCCTTTGGAACTCTGGATGGTCATGAGTTTATCCATTCATTCATCCATTCAGTACCTACTATGTTAGAAGCCCTGACTCTGAGAAATAAGAATGAGTAAAGCACAGCCTCAGGCGCTCCTATGGCCTGGTGGGTTATATTTACAGAGCAAAACAAGCTTAGGTTATAATTCCTGTGTTTAATAAAGTGCTGTTGAGGCACAGACAAGAGAATGACTGCATTTGTCTGGGGAAGCCAGGAAGACTTAACAGGGAGGGTGAAGCATTTGAGCTGGACTTTTAGAGAATAAGATAGAATTCTTCAGGTCCAATAGATGGGAAAACTTTCAGAAAAATCTCAGGAGGACAGAGCCTTGGGAACAGTCAGGGTTGAGGGAGCACTCATACAGGTCCGTGACCTGAGGTCCTTACCCATCTCATTTTGTAAGTAGAATGCCAGGCTCTCCCTTTAATGTGTTTTTCTTCATTTTCCTATGGATTCATCATGATGAGTCACTGCAGTTTCTGTTTGCAGTTATACCAGGTACAGCTGCTGAGAAAAGGACACAGCTCTTCACTACCTGGGTCCCCTGGTTGTGGCTTCTCCCACTCTTCACTCTCCCCTTCTCAGAAACAGCCTCACATGTTGTGCCCTCATGTCATTTATTGAGCATATTTCTCAGGTCAGGACCGGTCTGGAGGATATTTGCATGATGCCTCTTGGGATTTCCCTGAAACCTTTCCTCACTGGTCTCAGTTGGTGACCAGGGACACAGGCTGCTTTTGGTCCTTTGCCATGTCTCCATGTGTTTTCTGACATCTTGAGATACTTCTGTCCTTCCTGGGTGTGGGCCAGCATTTCTCTTTCCTCCTGTGGACTCCTGGTAGTGTCTGCGTCACTGTGTGCCAACTCCCTAGTTCCAGAGGTGGACCTGAGGTAGGCCCTTGGCCGTATGTCTCGTTAGTGTGTTTGCATTACTTGAGGGTCTCCGTGTTTATATAATAATTGTGTACTCTGTAGTGCCTGAAAATCCTAAAGGCCAAGGCTGGTTTGAATGATTCAAAGTTAGTCACTTTGGTATGAAACAAAGTGAGTCTAAGGCAAACCAAGAATTCTTTGAAAGCAAAAACTTTTGTTTAGAGCAGCGTGTTTGATGAAGCAAATAGATTGATTTTGTGGTGCCAGAAATATGCTGTTCTTTTTTTATACTGTTCCTCCTGCCGGTGGTCAGAGACATGAGGATCTTTTGGAGTGAATTCTAGCCACACAGTTCTGGGGAGAGCATCAGGGCGATAGTGCAGCACGGAACGAAGGCCGTCCGGTCTCTTGAAGAGTGAGCGTCACTCAGCCTGTTGCCCGCGTGGATTGTGAGGGGAGGATGCAGGTGGGAGGTGGGTAATGTGCGGGGACACTGTGAAGACACGTGTGAAAAGCCCTTTGGAATCTGCTTCTAGGCAGTGTTGTGCAAGTCCCTCCGAAGTTTCCTCACTTCCCCAGGAACGTGTACAGAGAGCGATATATCACTGGTATGTGAAGATTACTCAGGGCCTGAAAAATGCTGCACTTGCAAACAGTTTTGCTGAGCTGAACATTGGTCAGTTCTGATGTTTGGATGGTGGCCACGGTTATTAAAAATAACTTCCTGAGTCCGGGAATCTAGGAATTTACTAGTTCAAAGCAGAGGGGTGGGAGCCCTGTGTTCTCCCTCTTCCCAGGCAAGGGAAGTGTTTTACTAGCTGTAGAACTTTCAGTAAAGCTTAACTTCTTTGCGCTTGGGTTTACTCATCTGTAAAGTGGGGGTAATAGGGGTACCCACCTTATGGTATGGTTCAGGATTAAATGAGTAAGTATAGGTAAAAGTCTTGGCTGATGCCTGATACATATAGCTAACACTGATGTAGTGCTTATTTCTATTTATTTTCCTCCTTTCTCATTTGAGATTTCCCTGAGATCCTATACCCATTTAAAAAACATAACTCTTTCTATGGTTTTAGGCTCCATCAGCAGTGGCTTAAGAATGCTTCCTAGGAGGGACTTTTGGTTTGTGGTAGGCTTCTTTATTCCCTTCCTTTGCCCTTGGGGTGGTGCAGGGGAGGGGGTGGTGCAGGGGAGGGGGTGGTGCAGGGGAGGGGGTGGTGCAGGTTCAGAAGCCAGTGGGGAACAGAGGTGTGTGGTCGCAGGCAGAGGCACCAGCCGGAGCTACTCCCTGCCTCATAGTTGGGCCCTTGTATTTGTTTGAAGGTGGAATGAATGGTTATTCCATTTTGCCAAAAAAGCCATAGCTTCAGTGGCAGGAGAAGCTGAACAAAGGCATGTAGGACTCTCTCAGTTATCTTTGCAGATCTTCTGTAAATCTAAAATTAATCCAAAATAAGAAGTTTTTGAAAATCAAGGGGAACGAACAGTTGCTCATGGTTATAGAGTTTGAGTCATGCGAGATGAAAACAGCTGTGTGCATGTAGTTAACAATACCATGATGTACACTTAAAAATTGTTAGGAGGGCAAATTTATATTACGTGTTTTTACCACAGTAAGAAAAAGAAAAAAGTAAAAAAAAGTTGAAAAGCTCCAATGACAAAACTGGCAAGTAGTACCATGCCCGGCACATTAGTAAATACTTAAGAAATGCTTCTGTTGGCTATGGGAGTGAGTGAGCTAGGTTTGAACCTGACCTTGACACTTACTAGACAGGCAACCTTGGGCTGAATTGTTTCTTCTGTGAATCTGCTTATTTATAAAGCGCAGTCATATCTACCTCATAGAGTTGGTGTGAGCATTAAATGAGGTTAAAGAACTTTATCAGAGGATCCAGTGTTAGTAAGCGCTCTAAAATGTGGGGATTGTTACTATTAATTATAGAATTGATATACTCTTGTTTGGATATCCCATTTTTAAAATCTATCCTTTTTTTTGGTACATTGAGGTTGCTTTCAGATTTTTGCTATTGTGAACAGTACTGTGATTAATAGCCTTACAGTTAAATCTGTGTGCATACATTGTTTTCTTAGTATATATTTCAGAGAGTTGCATGGTTCCTAATTTTTAGGTCTTCTTATTCCAGTATCACACTGTTTCCAGATAGTTTGTAACAATTTGCTATTCTCCACAGCAGTGTGAACAGACTTTCGATAGGCAGAGATGGGGGCTGGAGGGGGAATGGACCCTATACAAGTGAGGTGCTCTCTTCACAGTAACGTTAAATGTTGAGGGCCCCTCTGAATGTCGACCTGAGCACGAGAAGTCAGCCTCGTGCCAAATAGCTGAGTGCCCACCACATGGCTAGGGTGAGCTAAATGGCTTTCAGCCTGTGGCTGGGGAGGTGGGGACTGTGTGGCTGGCATATGCAGGGTGGACAGCTGCCCCAGGTGTACAGAACCCTACTGCTGACAGATCAGGGAGCAGAAAGGGAGAATTTTTTTTTTTAATTTTTTTTTTAAACGTTTATTTATTTTTGAGACAGAGAATGAACGGGGGAGGGGCAGAGAGCGAGGGAGACACAGAATCTGAAGCAGGCTCCAGGCTCTGAGCCATCAGCCCAGAGCCCGACGCGGGGCTCGAACTCACGGACCGTGAGATCGTGACCTGAGCTGAAGTCGGACACTTAACCGACTGAGCCACCCAGGCACCCCCAGAAAGGGAGAATTTTTGCTTAGGCCTTCCTTCCCCATGGGAGCTATAGTGTGGGTAAGCAAGGGTGGGCAGGTAATACAGACCTAATTAGAACTTGCCTTCCTCTCTGAATATTAGAGCCTGAAGAGGACTTTGATGGTATCTGGTATAGTGCTTTTTGACTCTTTGGAAGCCAGGGATCTCTATTTCAAATTTAATCCCACATGGAACCTCAGCATACTGAAGAGACTAATTTTATAAATTCAGACACAATACCATAACTTGCCAGTATTATAGTAATTATGATAAAGTGAACAGAACAATGAATCTGATTATGGGCACTGAATTTTGAGTTGGGTTCAGAGTGGAGTGGCAGTCCCAATCATTTGCCAGTTCTATTACCCAATTTACTTCTGAATTTAGTTTTGGTTGCAGTATGGAAAAGTCTGATTCACATAAATAAATAATTACAGATAGTTTACTAATAACTTACCTTGCAGTTTCAGGATACTCTTCACTTGGCCCAGAAGCCTGAAAGAAGAATAGGGGGAACTTTTATCACAGAGTAGATAAAACTATCACCACTATCTAACGAATGCTTTATTTTCTACACATAGCGCAAGACTGATGCTAGGTGCTTACTCTTTATTCCAGTGCAGGCTGCTATGAATTTATTTGTTATTGCATAACTGACGATGCCCCTGTGAGTCTGAACCCAGCGGATGTGCTGGAGATTTGCCCGGCATTCAGTTGAACATGCTGCAAGTATGCTCTAGTAGTTTGTATATTTGTTTGAGCAGTTTTCAGGGAGCATGTCAGTAGAAGTCTGAGTTTAAAAAATAGAGTTCCAGCTTCCTTTATAAGATGTTGAAATATAAGCTCAGAATTGACAAGAGAAGCTTTATTCTGATGTCTTCAGAAAGAGAATGTGAACACATTGGTCATCTTCAGTGGGTTAAAAGTTACTATAAAATTGAGTTTGTGAGGGTTCATTATAATTTCAAAAATTGTTAAAATAAGGCTGAAAAGTGAAATTTGAATGTATTTTCCCCCAGAATTTTAGAGCACTCCAAACATTTGGTTACTTAGAACATAGCTTGAAAATCCTTATCTCGAATATAGTACAGCTTCACTTATTTTGTAACATGATAAAATTGAGGTCTCAGGAGGGGAGGTGACTTTCCAAGGGTCACTCTGAAAGTTACTGGGAAAGCTGAGAAGAGGGATCCTTGGGTCTCTAGATGCTTCTGTCTCTTTAAAGTTTATTTTATTTATTTTGAGAGAGAGAGAGAGAGAGCAAGGGGTGGGGTGGAGAGAGAGAATCCCAGCCAGGCTTCGCACCATCAGCGCAGAACCTGATGCACGGCTCGATCCCACGAACTGCAAGATGATGACCTGAGTCAAAATAGAGTTGGATGCTTAACTAACTGAGCCACCCAGGCGCCCCTCCCGATATTTTTTTATGCGTTTTTTTTTCTGCTGAATCGTGAGGACTTCCCAACGGGGCAGGAAGCTGGGAAACATGTGTAGGCACGTGCACGGACTCCCATATACTCACCCACACGCTATATACCCTGACAGCCAGCTTCAGGTAAGGGGGGGAAGTGTGTGAAGTTTGGAGTCCCCAGACTGAGCTGCCCTTCCTGGCAGTATTGCTTGTTGTGAATCTCTCCTGAGAGACCTTTTGCTGCATGAAAACTTAATCTTCTCAGGACTCTACTTTCTGGCTGCTTTGCTCGGACAAGTAAAAGTAGCTAATCTGATAAACTTGTCTAATTTAAAAGGTGGGAGTGAACTGACTGGCTGCCCCTCCCTGTTTTTGTATTATCATAAGCATCTCCTGGAATACAGTGCTTTCACCCTGACTGGCTGTTTCAGGGGCACTGTGAGGGTGTGTGTGTGTGTGGGGGGGGTGTTCTTAATAGTGTCTCATTTGCCTTTAAAATAAGACTGACCCTCCCCAGGGCTGCTGCCAATCTGCTGCCTTTGCGGGAGTTAGAAAACAGCCCTGCACTGGGAGTGCAGCCTGGCCAGTAGAAAGAAGGCAGCCATTGCGATTTTTTCACCTCAGTTGGGCACTCTTGACAGGACTGTAGTCCTGATCCTGCTTGTTGTCTGTCTTCCAACCAAATACAATGACTTATTGTTTTGCATTATACAGAGAACATACAGATTTGCTCCTTGTGGGTGCTTAATAGATGTTTCGGTTCACTGATAATTCAGAGTTGACCAAATACAGAAAATGGCACCTCGCAGGATGACACCTGCTCTCATAGCAGCAGTGACCATTCGGCATTAACTTTAGGATTCCATAGTTTATACATTTATTTATTTATTTTTAATTATTTTTTAATGTTTATTTTTGAGAGAGAAAGAGTGAGAGTGTGCAGGGGAGGGGCAGAGAGAGAGAGGGAGGGAGACATAGACTCTGAAGCAGGCTCCAGGCTCTGAGCAGTCAGCACAAAGCCTGATGCGGGGCTTGAACACACAAACTGTGAGATCATGACCCGAGCCCAAGTCGGACGCTTAACTGACTGAGCCACCCAGGTGCCCCTTAATTTTTTAAAAATCATACATTTATTAATTCAGTAGACACTTCTTGAGCACTTACTGTGTAGAACCAGGCTCCGGGTAGACGTAGTTTGTTCTCTCATCTCTAGTCAGGATGATGGACCCCAAACAAATACACAGACCAAGTTATCATAAATAACAGATTTCTAGGTTGTGATAAGTGCTCTAAGGACAATAAACAAGGGTGTGGTAAGGGGTGGATAGGAGTGGCGGAGGGAAGAAGAGGGCACTGGAGGCAGGGCCGAGATGACCAGGATCTTCTTGATCTGGGTTGTCAGGGAACATCCCTCTCTGAGAGAAGCACATAATCAGACCCAAAGAATGGAAAGGAGCTGGTGTGAAAAGAGCAGTCAAGGAAGCTTGGATAGAGGTGGGTAATAGTTTGGTATACTTGAGGCCCTCAGAGTATGGACTTGGAGCATAATATGAGACAAGGTTGGAGGCAGCACGGATAGTAACAGTCACGAACACTGAGTCTATATAGTATGTGCCGGTGCTGAGTGCTTCCCGTATATTAACTCTCCAAAGGCTGAGAATGATCCTATGAGGTATGTAATAACACATACTTATTATTTTACAGATGAGGAGCCGAGGCACAGAAGCTAAATAACTTACCTGAGATTTCACAGCTGGTAATTGGTAGAGCAGGGATTCAAACACAGGCAGCCCGACTCCACACTGTGCTGGTATCCACTATGGTGTAATGCCAGTGGAAGCTGAATAATGCCAGGTCTCAGTTTCCTCATCAGAAGAATGGAACTGGTCTATAGATTAAAGGAGATAATATCTGCAAAGTGACTGACACATGGGTAGGCACTCATTAAGTGGACTTTCTATCTAATGGTGGTGGTGGTAGTGTTGGTGTTGCGGGAGGGGAGGGGCGGAGAGGAAATAAGGAACTAAAGCTCTATGGAAGGGATGTGTATACTGACTGCTGTGATGCAGGAGAGTGCTGTGAAGGCTCTGAAGTAGGTTGGTTCCTTCCACCTGGAGCATGCAGACAGTCTTAGTGGTAGGGGAGGGTAACCTTACTGTAGACCTTGAAAGATGGGCAGAAATCAGATATGCAGAGCAGGTAGGAGGGGAGAGCTAGCATTTGCTCAGAGGCTGGGAAGTAGGGCCTGGGGGCAACAGTACTGGCCCTCCCGAGGGGAGAAGCAGGATCCAGATATAGGCCAAGTGATGATAGGTTGGAGCCAAAACCCAGCAGGGCTTGATGCCATCCTGAAGCTTTGGGTCTTCACGTATCAGGGAATGTGGTGTCCTGGTGTCCAAAGCTTGGTTTAAAGATCCAATTTGGGCTCCTCCCAAGTCTCAGATTGGGCCTGTGGCTGAGTCAGTGAGAGAAAGGAATTTTTTATTTTGTCTTTTGACATGGCATCTGGCTGTCCAGTAGAGGTGTCTGCCCACCTTCCGGGTCCACGCAGAGAAGCACTGCTCTCTAGTAGAAAGCTCTATTACCCTGCCCCTTCAGACAAGTTTTATAGGTAGTTGCAGACAAATAACTAGCACAGGCTTTGGAGCCAGATAGCTGGGCAGGAATCTGGGCTTTGATTCTAGCTTTTGATCTTTGGGGCTTGTGTTTGGGCCTCATTTAGTTTCTGTGAAGTAGAGATTTCTACCACCTCATGTTGTTGTAGGAGGGTCAAATAAGCATTTAGCACTAGGTACCTAAAGCACATAGTAAGTGCTCAGATGACAGTGGTTGAAGTTACTAGATTGCATGTTGTGGAAAGCTCTAAATACCCAGGGGAAGTTTTTTGAGCCTACTAATTGCCTTCTCCCGTATTTCTGAGGTTAGGAAGCCTAAACAGTTGGCGGGACTCACTGGAGCCATGTTGAGATGGATTTTAAAGCCATTCCCAGGCTCAGTGGGACATCATGCTGCAATGTGTATTTGCTGTCCTAGTCTTAGGCTGTCATTTTAGAATAAGAACAGTAGCATCTTTTGAAGTGTTTCTGATTGTGAGTGAAGTATCAGCAGTTTTACATTCCAGTCCGGTAGACCAGTCATTTTCATATTGACTGAAAATATTGCCTCTGCTTTTCTGCTACCTAAGAATGAATTTTTATTTTTTTTAAAGTTTATGTATTTATCTTGAGAGAGAGAGCATGCACACATGCATGGGGGAGGGACAGAGAGAGGGAAAGAGAGAATCCCAAGCAGGCTCTGGGCTGATGTGGAGCCCAACGCGGGGCTTGATCCCACGAACATGACATCATGACCTGAGCCTAAATCAAGAGTTGGACGCTTAACTGACTGAGCCACCCAGGTGCCCCTGAGGCACCTAATAAAGAATTTTGGAAGCAATATCACCCAATTCCGTAGACCCTTTGAGCATCTGCTTAGGAGCCAAGTATAGCTCTAAGGTCAGTACTGGAAAACACAAAGACAGTAAGACTCCACTTGGGCTCAAAGCTGCATTCTTCATCTCAGCTGGTTCAGTGACTTGCGGTGAGATGTTGTTGGTTGATGGTGGGTGGGTATCTTTGGCATTTAGAGGGAATGGCTGGGAATAATAATTATCCTGTAATGTGCTTAGGGATAGTCCTGTACAAAAAAATATTTTTCAATAATCTGCATGACTTCCGAATGTCTCTCCAGACATTCTTGTGGGGGAAAAAAACCTGTTTGTAATTTTATGAGCCTAGAACCTAATTTTATTTTACATAATTTTTGCATCATTTTGATATAACCTGAATTTCCTAGGAATGCAACTACTGTATAAATTGATATATGGTACTATAGAAACCTAATAGTATTTTATTTTGGTTGGAACTTTACCAGAAGCTGTTCACCATTTTTATAAATTGTGCTACCATTGTTGGGGTGCTTGTATTTGTGTCCCCAAGAAGAACCTGCCAGTCAGTATCTGTCTCTATTTGTAGTTACTGCATTCATGGCTGCTCTGCTGTTGGTGCAAGACGTAGACTATATCATTATGTCTTCTAATGTACTTTTGACAGGAATTACATGTTGAAATACAGATTCTTATAAACTTCTTTGAGTGACCCTTTGTTTATACTTTGGACGTCATTTGATTATTTTGAAATTTTGCATATGAATAGTTTTTATTTTTGATTTTCATTTCAGGGTAGTAAGGGAAGCATTACAAAATATGTGTTTAAGAAAAGGGGGAGGAGAATGTTAGAACTACTGGTCTGGTGCATGGGTTCCATATCAATTATACCTGCTGATGTGCGGAGAAGTCTGTAGGGAGAGTTACACCTCCAGTTTGTTTTAAGTTCTGGTATGTGTAGCCTTGATTCTAAACTCATTTGCATCAAGAGTTGTTTTTAGCTGATGGTTTTGCAGTTCTAGAAAACGGGTATATCTGAGTGGATGTGAAGTGGTTACAGTGGTTTTGTCCACAGCACCCTGCGCCTGAGAATCTTAGCTGGAGGGATTCTAACTTGTGTTCTAGTCACCACAGCCAGCAAATGGGAGTGTCCCCATGTGAGCTGAACCAAAGTGGTTTTAGAGAAGGTCGAACGCTCATTGCAAATGTTAACGTTATCTCTTAGTGTTCAAGAGTGATTTTGAAGTTTTCGTAATTCTCACTAAATGGCATTGTGTAATCGCTTGTGGTCTCAGTGTAGTTTATAATCATCAAGAGTAATGAAAGGGTAATGAGACTGGAAGTTAGAGAAACACAGAGAACTCTTTCCCTGAAGGTCTTCAATGGATAGGTGTTGGGGCTGGCCTAGTCATCATCCTGGAAAAATAATAAAATGTTTAAGGGCTGATTGTGTTATATGTCAGTCATTGTAGGCCAGAGTTGATGGAGATAGGTAGTGGAAGAGGAGGTTGGATCAAGGTGGACCCCAAAGGGAGGAGCGTAGAGTATAAAAAAAGCTATATTTGTTTCCTACCCTGAATTTCCATGCTATTATTACCCCAGCAATCACGCTGGCTTGTACTCTGAATTTACAGTCATAGGAATTAATGGATATCTTTTATTTAGTACCTAATGTATGATTTCCTTTGTGCTTGGCTTTTGGCAACAGTTAGATGAGAGGGACTTGGAATTGAGCTCAGAGACATAAGTGCCCAGGGCCACATAGCTCTTAAGTGGTAGGGTCAGAATTTGAACTCAGGTTCGAGTGGTGCCGGAACCTCTCCTTAAGCCTTTCCATATCTTCACTGTGGAGGAGGTGATCAGGATTAGCTTTTTTGCTCACCATTTTGTACCCAGATTGTAAAGCAGATTTCATTTGGCCTAATTATGGCGATTTAAGTTTTTGACATATAATCTCTGATTGTATTTAAATTAGGGATGGTTAGAAAGTTCCAGCCCAGTTAGTAATTTAGCAACTTAAAGCGTTTGACTATCATGGTTAACCAAAAACCTAAATCATACTAACTGTTTGAAGTGGCAAAGAGTAAGGGAGCTTTTTATATGGTTACTAGTCTGCTTTTTAAAATGTGTTTGTAAACGGAGAATCCTAGGTGATCAGTATTTGTATAGTGATGTTAGATGGGCTTTGGAAATTCCCTCACTGTGACTTCTTGAAAACTTGGCTGAATAAACTGACAAAGGATTCCAGTCCTTGTTGTGTAATTGAAGGTAAGGATATAGAGTGAGTTTCTGTGCCCCCAGCTATCATCAAGTTAGTTGTAGCTGCCAATGAAACTGTCAGGTTAACAAAAAAAAAAAATCTTACTATTTTTTTTAATGTTTATTTATTTTTGAGAGTGAGAGAGACAGAGTGTGAGTGCGGGAGGGGCAGAGAGAGGGGGAGACATAGAATCGGAAGCAGGCTCCAGGCTCTGAGCTGTCAGCACAGACCCTGATTAAGGGGCTCGAACCCACAGACCACGAGATCATGACCTGAGCCAAAGTCGGACGCTTAACCAACTGAGCCACCCAGGCACCCCTAAAAAAAATCTTATTTTTTAATGGTGCTGGTATGGCTAGCTCTCCTCCACTAGGGAGTGTGTTTAATAGTGGATTTGGTTTTTGTTTTTTTTGTTTGTTTTCTGAAAGACAATCTAGTGAGGAACCTAAGGGCACCTTTGGTTGCTGACACTGAACGGACTATTGAAAACTGTGATTTTTGGGAAGGATTGCCACATGTCTTAATGTCTGTGTGGAGAGAGAGGGTTGAAGGCCCAGTGTTGTTCTGTGATTTGAGGCCCGTTACTTAATCCCTTTCTGGCTCCATTGACTCAAGCCATGCTGTAACTAGCAGCTTCTGTTCTGAGGGTAGATCTCAGGAGTTGTCTTCTCAGTTGGGAATGGAAGACGGGGCACATCTCGGGTCCAGCCCAACTAGGTAGGCTGCCTCAGTTCCTGTCCTGACTGGCTCCTCTCCCCACCTCTGGAATTTCTACCTTGGCCTCCCCGTCCTCTGCCCTCCTCTTCTGAGACTGTTCTGACCCACTTTGTGAGGGACAAGAAACAAAAGTGATGGGGACAAACTGGGGTGCACTTAGCCATGGAACTGTCACTAGGCCTGGTTCTAATTTTGGCCCCGTCACTTCTTTGTTCTTTTTGGAAATAGATGGAATTCACTCACTGGTGATGTTGGGCATTGGGACAAGTGAGCGGTACTAGCTTTTTATGTACTGACTTTTTCTAGCTGGCCCTTTCTCAGTGCAAGGGGACTAAAGAAAGGGAGAAGGAAGTTTAAGAATCTTTTTGTTGTTGTTGTTTACAGTGTTTACAAAATATTGAACTCTCATAAGTAAAGTTTACAAAAGATTGAACTAGTAAGTAAAATCACAAGAGTTTCCAACAGGTTTCATTTCCATCAGTTGTTTTCTTATCCCAGATCACAAAGCACTTTGGTGAGAAGAGGCCAGGTTTTGGTTTTGGATAACCTGGGTACAAGTCCCAGCTCCACCACTTGCTAGCCGGATACCCTTAGGCAAGTCACTTAAATTTTCTGAACCCCTGTTTCTTCACCTGTTAAAATGGGCACAAAAACGTTTGCCATAAGCACTCTACTGGGTCCCTGGAAATCAGCTAAGTTCATAGATGGGGAAGTGCTTTGTAAACTGAAAAGGGCCATATAAGCCTGAAGGACAATTGTTGCTATGGTTTCACGTATCAAAAGTGGCCGTGCATTGAGAGGTGAGGGAAGTTATATTGTGGGCGTCTGACTGGAGGTCCTATATTCCAAAGCCCAGAAATCCTCCCTGGAGTTTTGTCCTAATGCAGCAGTCCTGTGGTGGTAGTTTTTGGAGTGTGGCCAGAAGCACATGCTACACTTATTAAAGGGTTTTGGCACTCTGTAACATGGGATTACTAGCACCGGAAGATGAAATGATAAAGGAACATCACATTATATTCAGATGTGTGAGTCATGCACATTTATGAGTTACTTTAAAAAATGGAATCATAATAGAAATGGGCATGGGTTCAACTTACGTTCCTTGGCTTTAGAAGTTTTCAGGTTAAAAGTCACTGCATTTAATTGTCTTAAAGTATAGCTTTTATAAAAAGCTTTTAGAATTTAAACTCTGTGTAAATGAACCTGAATTCAAAACTGTCTTTTAATTTTCCTGCCCGTAAGATATTAGAGACATTTTGCATTGTGCATGTGTGTGTGTCCTGCTCTGACTCTTACTGAATCAGAAGCAGGAATATATGATTCCTACAACCCTGGTGGCCTTCAGAGAGCTTCATGGTCTTATATTCTGCCCACTCATTCTGTGGTGAGGAACCCCTGCGGTCCTGAGGGGTTGCCGGATTTGTCAAGGCCCAGAGCTAGATTATGGCAGAGGCGGGATTAGAACTCAGTCCACATGGCACTGCCAACAGGGAGATAGACTCCGGGAAAACTTAGTCACGGCGTTAGGTGAGAAGTCCCCCTCCACTCCCACCCCCTGCCCCAGTTCACTCTATCTAAAGATCATGGTTTGTTTAGTTTAACCTACTTGCCCCTGGTTTAATTCTTTTCAGAATTGGAAATAATTTTCAAGGATTATCCTTTATGTCATACTACCTCTTTATGCTTAAGATTTTTGCTTGATTCATTTAACCAGGAACGATTACAAAGACTTTTCCTTTTCTATAAGGGGCGACTTTTCCATTAATCAGCTTAGTCATATTTGTCACTCTACTTAGAACTTTTTTCTTCAGATTTCATTTATTATATATCAACAGACATTTGAGTTCTTACTCTGTGCCAGTTCCCTGTGCTAGGTAGATGCTGTGAGTAGGAAGGCATTGAGTAACAGAGCGAAGGACCTCATCTAAGATCTTGACTTTCTCCTGAGAGGATCTAGTGTGCCTGTCAGGCACCCCCCACCCCCCCCCCCCCCCATCGTTGTGTTTTATAGTAGAGAATGGAAGGCTGAAAGAGAAAATCATTAGCCAAAGTAATGATTTTTCTAAAAATGTTCTCAACCTAGCTAAGTAGACATACATTACCAGTCAATAATGACATAACCTGGCAATAAAAGTCAAGGGGATTCTTGCATAGCCAGGGTTTCAGAAGATTGCTGCCACTCGAGATAGTCTTTAAAGCAGCTCAGGATTTAGATACCTGCAGGGAATAAGGTAGGTAATTGATAATGAATATCTGATAAAGATCTCTTGCTGTGTTTGGAGCTTTAAATATTTTTTAATGTTTATTTATCTTTGAGAGAGAGATAGTGACAGAGTGTGAGTGGGGGAGAGGCCGAGAGAGACAGAGACAGACAGAATCTGAGGCAGGTTCCAGGCTCTGAGCTGTCAGAACAGAGCCTGACATGGGGCTCGAACTCACGAACCACGAGATCATGACCCAAGCCGAAGTCAGATGCCTAATCAACTGAGCCACCCAGGCACCCTATGAGCTTTAAATATATTAGCTCATCTAACCATTTGGGGAGGGATTTTTTTTTTTCAATTGAAAAATGTATTAAACAGATGAAAGAGGGGTGCCTAGGTGGCTCAGTTGGTTAAATGTCTGACTCTTGATTTCAGTTCAGGTCATGATCTCAGGGTTGTGGGATTGAGCCCATATCGGGCTCCCAGCTGAGCATGTTCAAGATTCTCTCTCCCTCTCCTTCTCCCCTGCTCACGTGTGTGCACGTGTGTTCTTTCTCTCTCTCAAATTAAAAAAAAAACACACACACTGTGGTCTGAGGATCTTGATGATGACAGCCCTAAGCATATCCATTTCTTGGGTCTCACTGCCCAAGTGTGGACAGGTTGTCCTCAAAGTCTGGCTATAGCTTTTACCCTGAGATCTCTGTTCTGTCCTCCTAGAAATTCCCTTTGCCTCCTCTGTGTTTAATCTTTATTTCTCGTTTTGGAGCTTCTCTTCTAGTCACCCTTTAAGGAAAGGTAGCAAGTAAATTATTTAAGATCTTGAATATCTAAGTATGCCTTTATTACTCCTTCAGACTTCACTGATACTTGGCAGGTTATAGATTTTTAGGTTGCTACTGTTTCCCTTCAAAATTTTGAAGGCATTTGTCAGTTGTCAAGTTGCTTCATGCAGCTGTTAAAAAGCTACCCAATTACTTTTTTTTTTTTAAGCATTTATTGATTTTTGAGAGACAGAGACAGAGCATGAGTCAGGAAGGAACACAGAGAGAGGGAGAACAGAATCTGAAGCAGGCTCCAGGCTCTTAGCTGTCAGCACAGAGCTGGATGCAGGACTTCAACTCATGAACAGCGAGATGATGACCTGAGCCCAAGTCAGACGCTTAACTAAGTCACCCAGGAGCCCCAAAAGCTACCCAATTATGGAGAAAAAAAAAAGCCTGTTTTTTTATCTTTTGGATGTGGTTGGTTATATTCTCTTTTGGGCATGTATGGATTCTTCTGCTGTTGTTTCTAGTGTTCCCAGTAATACTTACAGTGAGTCTTTTCATCCATTGTATTTTTAGGCCTTTTCAATTTGGCAACTGGTGACCATCACTTCTGCAAAATCTTTCTTCAATGATCTTGCTGATGATGGTTTTCTTCTTCCATTTTTCTCTCTTTCCCTTAGGAACTCCTTTTACTCAGATGTGTGATTTTCTGCATTGGTCCTCTTAATGTTCTCATGTTTTCTCTCTTATTTTCAAACTATTATTTGCTAAGCAATTTCCCCAACTTTATCCTCAAACCCTGCTATTGAGCTTTAAAAAATAAACACATATTGTATGTAAGTTTACATACAGTAAAGTGCACCATTCTAAGTGTTTATTTCACTTAGTTTTGACAGTCGTATCCACATATGCAACCACTACCCAAAACAGAGTATATAGAACATGTCCATCAACCTAGAAATTTCTGGAGGGCCCTTTTCCAGTCGTGTTTTTTTCATTTCTGTGGCCATCTTTTTAATAATCAAGAGCCCTATTGTTTTTTTAACATTTATTTATTTTTGAAAGAGACAGAGTATGAGTAGGGGAAGGGCAGAGAGAGAGGGAGACACAGAATCTGAAGCAGGCTCCAGGCTCTGAGCTGTCAGCACAGAGACCGAAGCAGGGCTAGAGCCCACGAACCGCAAGATCATGACCTGAGCCGAAGTCGGACACTTAACTGACTGAGCCACTCAGGCGCCCCTTTTTTCTTTGAAATGTTACTTAAAAAAAATCTTATTCTTGCTTTGTAGATAAAATATATTTGTTTATCAACCTGAAGACATTATTTACTTTTTAAGGTTTTTTTCATCTCTATAAATAATCTTTGTTTATTCTGAGTTGCTTTTTTTCCTGTCTGCATTAAGGGCTTTCCTCAGACATTGGTTTATCTTGGATGTCTGTTCATTATTAAAAATGAGAAGGAGCATGAGCATGGGACTTATGGACTTTGAACTTCACTAAAGAGTGACTTGAATGGGCCATCAATTAGGGAACCCCCAGTATTAGTATCTTTAGGTGTGTTCTCATGGGATGGTAACATTCCTCAGAAAAGATTATTTCACTTTCTTGCCAGGAGGGTCAAGGAGTGTCTGCCAGCATTTCTGGAGCCATGTGGGGAAGAGGGTGGAAGTTGCAGCATCCTAGGCCTCAGCATTCAGTGTGCGTGCAGACACAGCCCCCCTGTGTGCTGTAAGCGCCCTGTGCTTTGCCTGGCATCTCCAGTCCTAGGATCCTCCGGCTTATCCTCTCCAGAAAATAAACCTCTAGACCCATGCTGCCCTAAAATGCAATAGCCACTAGCCACGTTGAGCCATTTAAATTTAAATTAATAAACATTAAATACAAATTTAAACATTAAATAAAAACTTAAAACTTGCCCTAATCACATTTTAAGCTCTCCATAGCCTCATGTGACTAGTGGCTGCCATACTGGGTAGAGCAGATAGAGAACATTTCAATTGTTGCAGAGAATTCCGGTGGACAGTGCTAGTCTAGACTTTGGCTGGGTGGAGGAGTGGGCAAGAGAATTCGATTTCTCAGATGTCTCTCCCCAGTCTTCCTTGTTTACCCCAGGTGCTGGTGCTTCCAATTCCTGTGACTTTTTGAGGCTTCTGTGGTATACATTTATTTGGTTTTCAGCTTTTGCCACTGTCCACGTGGGATTCAGTTAAAATGGATCATCTGTCATTTTGCTATACATCTGTCTAATTACCAGCTTCCAAAATTATTTGCAGTTTTCTCCTCTCCTATTCCCCTGCCATAGTTGTGATTGTGGTCTTAAAACAAAAAGGCCTTAATGTATCTGTGTTATACACACACACACACACACATTTTAGTTGGGTTTCAGGAAGGCATGAAGTTGGACAATTGTGTTCACTGAGCCGTTTTGACCAGGAATCCTAATTCATTCTCATTTTACAGTGAAGAGAGGCAGGTAAAATAATTGGCTGAAGGTCATATAGCCACTTAGTGGGTTTTAAACTTGGGTCAGATTTAGAAATCTGGTATCTTTCTCACTGAACAGTATTATGCCTCATCTTGTTGTGCTCAGGAGGGATTCTCTCCTCACACATACCCCAAGTTTTAATATTTTATAGTTGTGTTTTAAATCTATTATTCCAGATATTTCTCAGTTATCCTTAAACCTATTTAAGAAAAGAGGTCAACTTTGAGTACTTCTGTCTCAGAAATGTTTTCTCCCCCTGCTCTTCATTTCTACTTTTTTTGAGGACTTCATGACTTCTAAACTTTGTGTTAGCATTCTCTTCAGCAATTCTTGAAGAGTTTAGAGAAAAGTATTTAGAAAAACATTCTGTTGTTTAATTTAAACATTGTATTCACACTATCTATCATTCTCATATAAAATTGTCCCTGTATCTGTCTTCAGTTGGACCCCACTTTCCATAAGACAGTGAATAATTCTATTTGTCTTCTAATCTCTTGTCTGAGGTACAGGATTCATGGATGTTTATCACTCTTTGGCTCGACATTTCTTTTCTTTTCTTTTCTTTTCTTTTCTTTTCTTTTCTTTTCTTTTCTTTTCTTTTCTTTTCTTTTCTTTTCTTTTTTAGATTTTATTTATTTATTTTAAGTAACCTCTATACCCAGTGTGGGACTTGAACTTGCAACCCTGAGATCAAGAATCACACGTTGTTCCAACTGAGCCAGCCAGGCGCCCCTCGACATCATTTCTTATTTGGGCCATTGCATTGCCTCCTAACTGCAGGTGTCTCTGTCTTCTGTCTTCATGGTTGCCCAAGATGACCTATACAGATTGGTCCTTCTCAAATGCAACATTCATTGGCCTCCTCTAACCTTCACTATAAATTCCTGGCTCCTCAGCATTGCATTGAGGGTCGACCACGGTCTGCCTTTCCTACCACTTTAGCCCCACTTTTGGGCACCCACTGTAACATGTACTGTCCCCACCCTGCCTTTCAAGGAAGGGTCTCTGTATGGTCTTGAATCTGTGCCCTTTATACGTGCATTTATCTCTGAGATGTGCTCTGTTCCCATCTGTTTCTTCTCCTTTTTAATATCTACTATTTTTCTGCAAATCTCAGCTCCAGGATACTCTCCCTGTGAAACCATGCCTGAATGAACCACCATTACATAGACTTAGAGGATTCTGCTTTTTGCTCCCACAGCACCACATTTCAGTATACTTCATCTGTCCATACATCCAGATGGAATCCTGTCATACACACTATTCTGCAGCTGGCTTTTTCATGTTGTAACTGTCACATGACTAGTTAGTTCTCCCTCTGGTTGCAATTTTATTTTCATATACCAGTTTCTAGCATAGAGGCTGGCATGTAGTAGGCACACAGATTATTTTGTATTGAGCCAAACTGAGACCTAGTGTTCAATGAGTTTATGGCAAGTGATTTGTCCTTTGTTGTCTTTGAATTCTGCCATCAGTGTGACCATAAATTACACTTATATCTATTTTCCCAGGATAATTATGAATAGCACCCCACTTTGACTCTTAAAATCTTCTAGTTTGGACAGTAAACTGTATGTCCACCTGCCAATCAAACACATCCAGGTTGAAACCCATTTTTTATTTATTTTTCTTTACTGGAGCAACTAAAGAGAAAGAAATACTTGGGGTATGAGGTTGCATTTGGAATATTGAATTCTATATCTCTCCAAGCAGCCAGAAAGGAAAGCCTCAAATTACACAATGGAAGCGTCACCTTTGAGGTACCTTTCAAAGTCTAAACATTTCATTTTCCAGAAGGACTGCTGATTCCTTCCAGAAGTACTTTTATAAAGAGCAGTTTATATTTCAGAAATACACCTTTGTCTCCCTTTCCTGATACTAATATTTAGATTTCAGTTTGTCTACTAGAAAATCCAAGAGCTTTTTGGATTCTTTTTCCATTGAGACCCCGGGGGGTCCTGGGTTGTGATGCACAGCCTGCGTGGAAGCTAGCTGTCCTGAAGGCAAGGGAGACTCAGAATAGCTTTAGGTTAATTGGTGGGTATGTTGAGAAGAGCTTGGGATTTAGGTTTGAGTCCTTGCTCTGCCACTTCCTAGCAGTATCACTTTGGGAAAGCTATTTTAACCTCTTTAGTGATGTGAAGTGGGGATGGGAATAATCCCACTTTGCAGGGTTAATGTGGAGATTAGGATCATGCATGCAGAGCAATTAGCACAGCTAGTGGCATAGCAGGTGCTTAGCAAATATAATTTTTTGTATTGTTATGATTAGGACAGTTATCTTTTGCATAGGCTAAAACATTTGAAGATGTTCATGATGATGTTGGGAGAAGAATGAATAGGATCTACCCCACAGCTTTATGCCTGCACTGTGCTCGTCCTCTCCGGCTCATCAGTGCTGCATTGCAGAGTGGAAAAAAGAAAATCAATAGAAAGAAATCATGTGGATTGTGGAGGAGAGAGTCAAATGACATATCTGTGGTTGTGGGCAGGTGGAATATTACTTGTGTCTACCTTCGAAGTCTTGTGTTGGATTGGGATTAGAAGGGCTGGATCTCAGAATCACCTGAACAGTTTAAAATTTTTTCTTCTCTGGATTCCTGATCTAGAGAAGTTCGGGAATATACTATTTCATACTATACCTTGGATAGTATGGTGCAGTATATTTTTAAAAAGCTGTCGGGTGATTCTGATGTACAGCCGGGTTTGAGAATAACTAGATTAGGTGACTATTTCTTACCCAATAATACCATAAAACATTTTCTAACCATTTGTTATTTAATGTAGGTCAGGTGATGGCATAGTAATACTCATTTTTGGGGTCAGAGAACAGAGATTATTGTGTGGTTTTTTTTTTAATGTTTATTTATTTTTGAGACAGAGACAGACAGAGCATGAACGGGGGAGGGTCAGAGAGAGAAGGAGACACAGAATCTGAAGGAGGCTCCAGGCTCCGAGCTGTCAGTATAGAGCCCGACGTGGGGCTCGAACTCACAGACCGTGAGATCATGACCTGAGCCGAAGTCGGAAGCTCAACTGACTGAGCCACCCAGGCGCCCCAGAGATTATTGTTAATGTAGTAAAATGGAGAGCCCGACTTAATTGAGTTCAACTGAATTAAATTTTATAACAGTTTTGAATTTAAGCTTGTCATGCATCTGTGTTGTTTTTATCCAGGATATTTGACTGTATTTAGATTATTTGAAATGAAGTAACAAGGAAATTGTGATATCAGGAACCATAAAAAAAATTCTATTAGCAATATAAAATACTCAAAATCCAGGTAGGTGTGCATTTCAAGCAAAAAGGAAAATATTTCTCCCTGTATTTGGAAATGTCTTCAACTTTTATTACTGATACTGGAAAAGAGAACTTGAATAGGTCCACGTCCTTGATATCCGGCTGTTCTGGGTCATTATGTAGTGGAAGGGTATTGGGGTAGGAGTCAGTAGACCTGGTTGAGTCTCTGCTCTGACATTCCTCTCTGTAAACTTGAATTAGTTACTTGTCTAATCTCTTGGGCATGTGCTTTCTTTATCTGTAAAATGAAGGTAATATTATTGGCCTTCTCTGTCCTATATGATGCCGTTGGGGGTATCATGAGGAAATACATTCAGTAGGAATGTAAGGCTGTGATGAGCTCACAGTGTGACCATATATATGGTCCTCTTTAGCTGGGATGGCCCTGGTTTATGACTATTCTTGGGTGTGATTATTAATAGCACCCTATTTAACTCTCAGGTGTTCCAGTCTGGATGATAAATTATTTGGTCACCCTGTTCTCCTAACATCCACCCATTGTTGACTCCTAGTCTGCACAGTAGGAGGGTTTTCTGGCCCTATTCCTATAGCCCTAAAAATCCCTCACCAGATAATCTAGCATTTCTTTGATGCTTACTGGTAATTTTCTTCACTTTTAGGTCAGTCTCATCTCTCTGGCTAGATTGATCAGTGGATAAACATGGTTTGTTTTTCTACTCCTGAATAATTTTCTAGATTTATCATAGATTTAGCATTTTAGACACTCTAATTGCCTACTTTGATTGATGTGTCCTAAGGAAGTAATATCTAAGTGTGAGGAGAAGACAGAGGAATCATACACAGAGCAGGAAATGGCTTTGTGGAAAAATGACTGAAAAACAAAGAGAAATACAGTTTTTAGGTTGGTGTCCTGACTTGATTTTTTTGAAATATAAATGCCCTGTGTTGATATTTCCAAGTGCAGCATAAATCTCTAAGTAATTGGAAGAACAACAGAAGCTTCGTGAGATCAAATTTCAAATGCTCCCTACCCCCTCAGGAGAATTTGGTGTTAGAACTAAGACTAGAAAAAAAAATTTTCATTTCTCAAATAACGGGTGCATTTTCTTTGCCCCTTTTGACAATGAATATAATGTATTTGGTTGTTTCCCTTTTCTTTTTGACCTCTAGGAAACTAGGAACCAAATCCATGGCTCATCTGTTTGGAAGGCTGTGGCTTACAGATAACTTTCCCTTAATCTTGAATTGTTGGCCCTTTGTTATAATTTCCCTGGATCTGGGTTTTTTATTTTTGATATATTTCTGTTCTATTAAATATATTCTTATAAACTCATTTGGAATCTTGTGGGTTAAGTCAGAGGTTAAATAAATAACCAATGTAAAGACAGCATATAGTTTCAACATTCTTTTCATGGAACTCTTTGGAGTTTAGAAGGCCAGAGCTTTTGAGACCTGTATTACCTCAGAATAATAACGAGTATGATTGATGTGCCATCCTGCTGAAGAAGTCACCTCCCTCCCACAAGAATAAGGGCTGAGTAAAGTAAATCACCTTCCATAAGTTAGCTCTTGGACAAAGAATCAGTAAAACTAGTGTAGCGCAGCATTGACTGAGGATAAGGACTGAATTTTCAGCAATTCAGTCTGGATTAGAATATGCATTTTCTTTTGTCTCACTGCTTCTCATGATAGTGTCTCTCCTCATCTCCCCCTCCGTCTCTTTTGGTTTCTCTTTTAGTTTTCTCAGCCTCACTCTTCCCTATCCACTGTTCCTTCCTGGTCTGTCTTCTCCCTGCCTTCTAGTTCTAAAACCTTGAGGTGTTTTGTTTTTGGTCATTAGCCAGTTTCTCTTCCACTTCATCTGTTCCGCTCTGTGAAGCACACTGTACCCCCCACCTGCTTTCAACCCTTCTGCCTCCAGGACCCTTTCTTCCTAATGTCACCTCAGACCAAGTGGTATGCATGTACCAGCTTGCCTGTCAGGCAGCTCCTCTGTGAAGCAACCCCCTACTAACCAGCTACCCTCAAACTAGGAAGAGAAATACACCAAGATGTGATTCAGGAAAAATAAAAGAAAACATTTAATTTGATGGGAATACTTACACTGCACTTCAATAGGTTAGTAATAGGAAGGAGAACTAAAAACGTGGCATAATGCTAGACAGCAGTGAAGCAGTTCTTGTGTATTTTGTTCATTTATTCACTGGTACATTCATTCACTGGTTCACTGAGCAACCACTTGTTCTGTGTCTGTTGCATTGCCAGTTATGTTTCAGTGGTCTGAGCTTTTGATGACTGGAGCTTGGTGAAGCCTGTTAACCTCATCACGGAGTTTAGTACTTGATGGATTTTTGTTCTGGAGAAAGGCCACCTCTACTTACACAACTTCACCTAAACATAGAGGTTTGCGTTAGTCTGTTGGACTGCTGTAACAAAATACCAGAGACTTAAGGGGCTTATAAACAATGGAGATTTATTTCTCAGTTCTACAGACTGGATGTCCAAGATCAGAGTGCCAGCACGGTCATGTGAGGGCCCTCTTCAGGGCCGCAGATTTCTCATTGTGTCCTCATGTTGCAGAAAGGGCTAGAGAGCTTTGAGGTATCTCTTTTATGAGAGCAGTAATACTGTTCATAAGGGCTCCACCCTCATGGCCTCATCCCCTCCCAGAAGCTCCACCTCCTGACACATCACCTTGGGTGTCAGAATTCCAACATGAGTTTTGGTGGGGGACACAAACATTCAGACCTGACAAAGTTATGTACACTGAATGCTTGCTTTATTTAAACAAGGTGTGTGTGTATGTATGCCATATATTATATTCTGAAGACTGTTTGCATATGCTTCCATTTTAGCAAGCTTGGAATGAAGTGTAGCAATTCGAATGTCTGATGAAGATTGTTTAAATGTGGGGTGCCTGGGTGGCTCCGTTGGTTGGCTGACTCTTGACTTCAGCTCAGGTCATGATCCCAGGGTAGGATTGAGCCCCATATCCGGCTCCACACTGAGCGTGGAGCCAACTTAAGATTCTCTCTCTTCTCTCCCTCTGCCCCTCTTCCCTGCTCACACGCTCTTTCTAAAAAAACAAAAACAAAAAAATCCATGAGTCGTTAAGTGAGTTCAAAAAGCATCATTAAACACAAAGATTATTTAAATGGGGTTTTGCTACTAAAAATAGTGAAAACATTAATACTGGGAAAGATAGGAGTCTTAACTACCTGCTTCTACGATGAGGTCTTTGGGACCTTCTCCTTAATGCACTAATTTAAGCAAAACATTATTAATATTTTAATTTTTAATCTGCATAGTAAAACTTTTACTAATTGGAACAAGTGGGAAGAATACTTGCTTGAATATGTTGAAAGCTTGAATAGGGGAATATAGAGTACCTGCAAATGGTAGCTGAGGAGAAAGACCCTGATTGTGTTAAAAATTAATAAGGATATGGGGCACCTGGGTGGATCAGTAGGTTAAGCATCCAACTTCGGCTCAGGTTATGATCTCGTGGTCTGTGAGTTCGAGCCCCGCGTCGGGCTCTGTGCTGACAGCTCAGAGCCTGGAACCTGCTTCGGGTTCTGTGTCTCCCTCTCTGCCCCTCCCCCACTTGTGCTCACACTCTCTCTCTGTCTCTCTGTCTCTCAAAAATAAACATTAAAAAGTTTTTTGGGGTGCCTGGGTGGCTCAGTCGGTTGAGTGTCCGACTTCAGCTCAGGTCATGATCTCACAGTTTGTGGGTTCGAGCCCCGTGTCTGGCTCTGTGCTGACAGCTCAGAGCCTGGAGCCTGCTTCAGGTTCTGTGTCTTCCTCTCTCTCTGCCCCTCCCCCACTCATGCTCTGTCTCTTCTGTCTCTCAAAAATAAGTAATAACATTAAAAACATTTTTTAAAGTTTTTTAAAAATTAATAAGATATAGCTCAATATGCATGTCATTTTGAGAGGATCACCACCATAAGAGTAAGGACCGAAAAACTAGCCTTCTATGTGACTTTATGTTTAAGGATTTGATAAAAACTATTCGTGATCACAGTGTATAATGTTTTAACCTGAGCAGTGCTGACTTGACTTCAATTTACATTAGCAATACTTTTTGGAGATGAATGGACCTTTTTAGAGTAGCTGAAATGTTCTGATAAAGAGGTCAGTGGTCTCCTTTATCAGTATTCTTTTTCTTTAGTTTCATTTTGGACAGCTAGTATGGTGCTAAATGCTTTTATTTTTATTTATTTTTTAAGAGAGAGCGTACATGCATGGGCATGCAGGGGAGGGGCAAAGGGAGCGGGAGAGAAGCTCAGGCAGGCTCCATGTCTAACACGGAGCCCAACGTGGGGGCTTGATCTCACAACCCTCACAACCATGAGATCATGACCTGAGCCAAAATCTAGAGTCGGACTGAGCCAACCAGGTGCCCCAGTGCTAAATACTTTTGAAAATGTCTCAAGACCCAAACTGGGAAAATCTGATTTAGAACGATGTAGGCTAATGGGAATAGCAGAGTAAGGATCATAATTATATTTCCGTCAGCAGATAGAATTTTGGTGTGAGCTGAGTCTCCCTAACTTTTTTGTAGTCTTTACGGTCTGGTAATAAAAGAGCGTGTGCATTTCAGTAGTATGTTGTATTGCACATGGCGGTAGCTCCTGTGTTTTCTCAGGGGCCCAGTTTCATAAGATTAGGGGAATCCTGCCAGCACATTCCTAACGTATCTTATTTGTATGTCCTTGTACCTGAAGAACCTGAGTCTCCTAGAGGTAAAGAGATACATTATAGCAGAACCTGTGTGGGTCTGGCGCTCTTTATAAATTCCACTCTGCTGCAGGTCTGACAGTGGCCCAGAGAGGTTTGTTATGCTAGAAGAGTGTTATTTTTCCTTTCAGAGCCCAACCTTTTCGTTTTCTAATAGCTATTCTTTAAGGGCACCAGTCAGAATATGTAAGTGCATTTAGATAACATGTATGCATTATATCAGTTTACATCATAGAAGTACCCCCCCGCCCAACCTATGTCCTGGTATTTTCAGTTCAGAACTGGGGTTAGGCTACAGTGGCACCTGAACTGGTTCCATCCTCCATCATCATTATTACTCTTTAAAACTGGTTACATTGTTTTACCAAACAGACTTCATTTTATTTTACTATTTTTTTGAGAGAGAAAGGGAGTGAGCGTGCCTCCGGACTCCATTTTAAAGATGTTACTGAAAAGTTTACTGTACTTTGAACATTTCTCTCCTTTGTGTGCATTTCCTCACTGCTTAGACTAGAGGTTTGTTGGAAAAGAAGTTTTGAGTATGTGCATTTGAGAAAGAAGAGTGAAAGGAAAAAGAAAAACAAGCACAAGGATGAGAGACATCCTACAGATGTGGAGCCTGGGTCTTGTCGTTACTCTGTGAGTCCTGTCACTTCTCGGAGCCAGTATTCATTTACTCATTAACTGTTGAGCATTTTTTGCGTGTCGAAACATTGCCGATACAATATAGAGAAAACTAACACAGCCTCTGCCTTCTTGGTTGTTTATGTTAAGAAGAAGGTGCTGACTGAGCAGCAGAGGTGGTGAGAAATGGTTGGATGTGTGACATACTTTGAAGCTAAAGCTGATAGAATTGGTGATGGTTTGGATGTGGGGTGTGATAGATATGTCAAGGCCAACCTCTGGGGTTTCTACTCAGACGACGTGTTGAATAGTGGTGGCATTTACTGAGATGTTGAACACTGGGGAGGAGGGTGATGGTGTGTGGTGTCGCAGGAATCGAGTGTTGCTCTTTCTATGAGCTTTAAATGCTTATTAGACTAAACAGATGTTGAAGAAGTAATTAAGATGGGAGTCAAAGAGAGAAGTTTGGAAATTGTCAGCATGTAAACCACACAGCTGGTTGTGATTGCTTTGGCTGTGAGTGTGGAAAGAGAAAAGGTCAAGATCTGAGACCTGGGGCCCACCAACAATTTGGAGATAGGGAAATGGAGGCGGCTCCAACGTCTGAAAATGAGGATGCTAGAACCTGACCTCTCTCTCAAAATTGTTACAGAAATTGTGTAAGATAATACGAATGAACACACACTGAAAATTATTTGCTCCTTAACCACATAAATAAATATAGGAGTTGGGGGAGTTAGGTAGGAAAATCATTTTCCCACTTGACTTTTCTTCTGAAAATCTGTTTGTATGGGATTGGGTGAGGTGTGTCTGAATCTGTATACAGCAGAGGATTGCAGTGTGTAGATTATGTAACTGAGGGAATGGGGATGGAGGTGTGGAGGCTGTTTGGGAAAGTTTACAAGAGGCTTACCACAAGATGCATGCTTGGAATATAGTTATTTCTGTTTTTTGTCAGTTCAAAAAAAAAAAATACACAGCCAAAGGATCATGAACTATTTACTGTTAACGGGGTTCTAATAGTAAAAAAAAATTAATGCTGATATTGACATATGTAGAGATACATGCATACAAACAATGCATGTGCGCTAAATATGAATTGGATACAGTTGGAGTTGTCTATTTTGTGAACCGATTCTGCTTGAGTTCCGGTCTTAGTAGGCTGTTTGAACTTGGCATCATCTCACTCTCTGCCCCTCCCTTCTCTTCATCTTCCCCTCAGTGGGAATGAGGCAGAGTTTCCTGAAAAGTGGGCTCTCTTCTGGGAAGACTCTGTGGCCATTTGCCAGTGTGTCATATAACTTATCCAGTCACATGGTGAAAGAGAAGACTTGCAAAAAGATGGGGGATAAAAACAGGAAAAACCAAGTGGGTCAGAGGAGAAAGAAGCAAGACCGAAGCAAATACAGGCAGAGGTTCATTTGGAACAGAGTTGGGGATAGGCACCTTCACTGTTCACTCAGTGACCGTTTTTTCCCTCTCTCCTTGGGTTATTTTCTTTGTGCCCACCTGCTGTTATCAGAATTGCAAGGGCTTTCCCCAGGTGTTTGGGTTATTGAGTAATAGAGAAGTGTAATTTTTCCCAGGCGTTACCTTCCAGAATGCCTGCTTGAGATGACATTGCAAAAACGCCCCTGGCTCAGTAGGTTAAGTATCCAGCTTTGGCTCAGGGCATGATCTTGCAGTTCATGAGTTCAAGCCCCGCATCAGGCTCTTGCAGTTCATGAGTTCAAGCCCCGCATCAGGCTCTGCGCTGGTGGTGGGGAGTCTACTTGGGATTCTCTCTCCCTCTCTATCTCTCTGCCCCTTCCCCATTTGTGCTCTCTGTCTTTCTAAATAAATAAATAAACTTAAAATAATTTTTAAAAATGCCACATTCTTCCCCATTTTTATGAGTACCTCTTTCATCTGATGTGATTAAACTGTAATCTTGGATTTTATTCCTATACTTGTGTCTATCTGATTTTAGGATGTGAGAGAGGACATATGTGAGAGACAGGGGTAGAGAATGTAAGTGATTGAATGATGGATGGATGGATGGATGGATGAATGAATGCCTTTCTGAAGAATTTGGTGTATTAAATTATCTGCCCAGGAAAGAAGGCTTTCTGAGATGGATACTCTTAGATATATTTATAGAATTTGATAAGTGAAAGAACATGGAGATCATCTGATTTAGACTTTTCCATATATATATATAAAAGCTCCTAGATGGAATAATTTTGCAAAAGTTGGAGACTTATTACACTCATTAACACATTGAAGGCCAAGTATTCTTATTATTAAAGATCCTGTTTAACTTTGCTTAAGTAGTATTTCCCCAATTTATTTCACTATGGGCCTCCACTTTTCTTCTTCCCACTTTCTGAGCAATATGTATATAGAACAGTTATTATCATTGCACAGAAATACAAGGTTTCAGAAAACAGTTTGGGAATGCTGATTTAGTCTAATCCTTACATTTATTTTGAGCTTGCCACTTCTCTGGTCTTTGCCCACGTGTATAATACAAGTAAGAGTAGGTTGAATGAATTAGTCAGTGATGTGATGCTATTCCTGGCTGTGACACTTCCTGGTTCAGGTAGATTCATTAACAAAATCAACATTTAAAAAATTATATCTGCTTCTGTATTAAGAAGGTTGTCAGGGCACCTGAGTGGCTCAGTTGGTTAAGCGTCCAGCTCTTGATTTCGGCTTAGGTTATGATCTCACGGTTTGTGAGATTGAGCCCTGAGTCAGGCTCTGTGCTGACAGTGGAGACTGCTTGAGATTCTCTCTCTCCCTCTCCCTCTGCCCCTCTCCACTTTCTCTCTTTCTCAAAATAAATAAACATTTTTTAAAAAGTTGTCTTCCTTGTTCTTCACTATAGCTTTGGTATCTACTACAGTGCCTGATACATAGCAGCATCTCAGTATTATTGAACAGACATTTATCTTTCAGTTTCAGAGCACTGTGTCAGCTATGCCTTGAGGCTTAGAGAAGAGAAGATCTTGTTTTTGCCCTCTAGGAACTTGTAGTCAAGTTGATGACTTTTCTAAGAGTGTGGGATCTGCCAAGGAGAGAACCCAAGTTAGATTTTGATTGTGATCATCTGTAGGTTGTGGATATATTGGACATGATTTCTGAACCTGAGTCAGATGTGTGGACTAGAACATAAGTGGGTGTGTTATCATAACTTTCATGAGAAAAAGTGTCATTTAGAGTTGTGGTCATGGTAGCAACCACAGAGTTCTTTTATCCCTGACAGGGATTTCATGATACTACCAGCACTAGGAGATAAGAGCTAGTATTATTCCCATTTTGTTTTTGAATTCTTGCAAATTTGTATTCTCTTTTTCACATTTTTTTCTTTTAATGTATTTCTAATATGGTGCTTATACTTCTAGTCTCAATCAGGTCAACAGACATTATTCATTCATCTATTTATTCCTTTATCTGTTCCTTTATTTAGGTATAATTGGCAAATAACATTGCATTCATTTTAGGTGTACAGCATAATGATTTGAGATAGATAGGTAGATAGTGAAGTGATCACCCACACTAAGTTTAGTTTTAATATCCATCACCACACATAGTTATAAACTTTTTTCTTAAAATGAGAACTTTTAAGATTTATTTTCTTAACTTTTAAATATATAATACAGTATTGTTAACTACAGTCACAACACTGTATATTACATCCCCAGGAGTTACTTACCTTATAACTGGAAGTTTGTACCTTTTGGCCACCTTCAGTCCTTTTGCCTACCCCTCCTGCTTCTGACAGCCACCAAAAGCATCAATCTGTTGTTCTCTGAGTCTATGAGTTCAGTTTTTGTTTTTGTTATTGCTTTTAGATTCCACATATAAGTGAGATCACATAGTATTTGTCTTTCTCTGACGTATTTCACTTAACATGATTTGCTCAGGGAACATTCACGTTGTCACAAGTGACAGAATTTCCTTCTTTCGTATGACTGAATAATGTCTCACTGTATGTATGTGTATAAATATGTATATATCACATTTTTTTATCCATTAATTGATGGACACTTAGGTGGTTTCCATATCTTGGCTGTGGTAAATAATGCTGCAGTGAACATGTGGGGTTCACGTATCTTTTTGAGTTAATGTTTTTGTTTCCGTCTGATAAGAATCCAGAAGTGGACAGGGCACCTGGGTGGCTCAGCTGGTTAAGTGGCTGACTCTTGATTTCGGCTCAGGTCATGATCTCACAGTCTGTGAGATTGAGCCCTGTGTTGGGCTCTGTGCTGACGATGTGGAGTCTGCTTGGGATTCTCTCTCTCCCCGCCTCTGTCTCTATCCCTCTCCCACTTGCTCTCTCTGTGTCAAAATAAATAAATAAACATTTAAAAATTTTTAATAAAAGAACCCAGAAGCAGAATTGCTGGATCGTATGGTAGTTTTATTTTTAATTTTTCAAGGAACCTTCATACTGTCTTCCATAGTGGCTGCACCACATTACATTCCCATCAACGGTGTACAAGGATTCCTTTTTCTCCACATCCTCATCAACACAGATTTCTCATCTCTTTGATAATTGCGATCCTGACAGGTGTGAAGTGATATCCCATTGTGGTTTTGATTTGTATTTCTCTGATTAGTGATATTTAGTACCTTTTCATACCGTTTGACCATCTGTATGTCTTGTTTGGGAAAATGTCTATTCAGATCCTCCGCCCACTTTGTAATTGGATTGTTTGGGTTTTGGGTTTTGGGTTTTTTGTTGTTTTGTTTTGTTTTGCTTTTCGCTATTGAGTTGTATGAGTTCTTTGTATATTTTGGATATTAATCTCTTATTAGATACACAATTTGCAAATATTTTCTTTTCAGTAAATTGCCTTTTCATTTTGTTGGTTTCCATTGCTGTCCAAGCCATTTAGTTTGATGTAGTCCCACTTGTTTATTTTTGCTTTTGTTGCCTTTGCTTTTGGTGTCAGATTTAAAAAAATCATCTCCAAGACTGATGTCACAGAGCTTACTGCCTTTGTTTCTTTCTAGGAGTTTTATGGTTTCAGGTCTTCTGTTCAAGTCTTTAATCCACTTTGAGTTGTTTTTTGTGTGTGGTGTAAGTGTGGTCCAGTTTCCTTCTTTTTACATGTGGCTGTCTGGTTTTCCCAGCACCATTTATTGGGCCTATTTTATAAATAAAGGACTTGTGGCTCAGAGATTTAGGAACTTGTCTAAATTGACATATATCCTGAGTGAAGAGCCAGAATTAGGACCAGGTGTGTGATTTTAAATTTTGTATCCTTAACCACTTCCTATCTTCCCATTCAGTCTTGGTCTCTTTCATTATCCCATTCATATTAGAAGCTCTGAACCTTATTTAGGTTCAGAAGATGTGCACGTTTCCAGAAAGGGTTAAGAAAAAGGTGCAAAATTCATATGCTCGCCTTTTGGGAAGAAGCTTCTACGCAGCACTTTGTTCATACCCCGTTGGCCAGAACTTACACGGTTTCATCCTGCAGTAAAGAGAGGTCATCAGGTTTAGTCTTCGTTATGAGTGCCCATGTGCACAGCTGAGAATTATTGAAGAAAGGGAGAAAGGATAGGGGCATACAAGTAGCAGTTTCTGCCATCCCCTCTTCACTGGGGGATCTGTTGCCCATCTCCTCCTATCTTTGACCGTTGGTCAGTAGATCATCCTTTTCCCCTCTCACACCTTAACCTTCATCCTTTTAATCCTTTTCTCCTCATTATCATTTCAATGTTCTGAAGTCTCTCTTAACATGATATGACACAAAACAGCAACCAGTCTGTGAATAAAGGCACTTTGTCCCCCACCCCCAGTGTTCATGTTTTATCCCTAGATCCTCATACAGGGCATAGTGCATAGGAGTTTTTCCAATAGTTGAGAAACTAAATGAATGAGTGAGGAGCTGAAACTTTGTTCTTAGCTTTTATCAGCCAGTGAACAGGGAAATGCTGGTCAGTTTTTCTGTGGTAAAAATAGTAAGACTGATTTTACTGATGAAAGTGCCAAGACGGTAAAACATATTGGCTATTCTGATTTTGCCATTTACTGGCTACACGGACATTTGGCAAATCATGTAGTCTCTATGAGCCTGTTTCCTCACTCACCTGAAGAAATGAAGGCTCCCTGACCTCCCTCACAAGGTTGTTGCTATGATGAAATGAGAAAACTGTGGTAGAGAATGTATCTTAATACTATTTTCACTTTCTGTGTTGATTTTTAAGATCAAGGAACATCTTTACTTCTTTTTTTTTTTTATTTTTTTATTTCTCTAGAGTGATTTGTAATTTTTAAATGCCTTCACATAGTGGAATATTATTCAGCCATAAAAACAAATGAAGTATTAGTACATGATACAACATGGATGAGCCTTGAAAACATGTTAGGTGTGGGGCATCTGGGTGGCTCAGTTGGTTAAGCGCCCGACTTCGGCTCAGGTCATGATCTCGCAGCTCGTGGGTTTGAGCCCTGTATTGGGCTCTGTGCTGACAGCTCAGAGCCTGGAGCCTACTTCTGATTCTGTCTCCTTTTCTCTCTGCTCCTCCCCCTCCCCTACTCGTTCTCTCTCTCTCTCTCTCTCTCTCTCTCTCTCTCAAATAAATAAACATTAAAAATTAAAAAAAAGAAAAAATATGTTAGGTGAAGTAAGACAGTATTGAATCACGTATTGTGTGATTTCATTTATATGAAATGTTCAGAATAGACAGATTAATGATCGCCAGAGGACGTGATAGGGAGAGTAGAGAGTAGCCACTAATGGGAATGGGGTTGTTTTTGGGGGTGATGAAAATGTTCTAGAATTAGGTATTAGGGATGGTTGTAAAACTTCATGAATATACTAAAAACCTTTGAATTGTACACTTTAAAACAATAAATAAAAATATTTAAATGCTTTCACAGGGCAATATAAGAGAATATTTTAAAACTTTGTAGTTTTGTTTCACAGTTTATCACTAATTCTTCTATAACAGAAATCAGCATTTGGTTCATACCTACTATGAACTTGTGTTTTTTCACTTGCTGGCCTAATTGAATTGATTTGATATACTACATTTGATTATATTATTTCCATCTTAAGCAACTTCCAGCACACTGAGAAATCTCAGAGTATGTTTTTCCTTATGAGAAAGAAGAATTAGCTGTGGGCTCCTTCATGGGTACCGTGGTGGGGGGAAGATATAAGAATACAAAGCTTAATTGTTTGTCACAATTCAGTTAGGCATATAACTGCACATTTAATGTTATAAACATTTTTTATTTTATTTTATTTTATTTTATTTTATTTTATTTTATTTTATTTTATTTTATTTTATTTTATTTATTTTATAAACATTTTTTAAATGCCAAGTGGTAGGGATGGCTAGCTGGCTTAGTTGGAATAGCATGTGACTCTTGATCTTGGGGTCATGGGTTTTGAGCATCATGTTGGGTGTAAAGGTTACTTAAATAAATAAAACAAAGTTTAAATGCAAACTGGTATACTGTGTTCACATAGACTGGGAGAGTACTTCTGGAGGGAAGTGGGGATGGTCAGGGAAGGCATCCTGAAAAAGGAAGTGTTTAAGCATTCCTTCCACAAGCAATTATTGACTGCTGTACCCTAAGCATTGTTGTTTGGTGCTACATATAGCTTGATAGCAGCTACAGTCCCTGCTCTCAGGGAGCTCAAGGACAGTGGAGAAGACACAGTTCTGTAGATAATTTCAAATCAGGATCATAAAGCCTGCTGTAAAAGTAAGCACAGGATGCTGTGATGCCTAGACTTGGCAGATGGATCATGTCAGGGAAGCTGCCTGCATAACTCAGCACATTTGGAGTCCAGGTACAAATGGTGTTAAGCCACGAAAGGTTAGATCACAAGTAGCCTTGAAGTCCATCTTTCCTAAGAGAGTAGGAAGAAGAAAGCATAAGATTTTTAGATTTGTAGTTTAGAAATCTGACTGGCTACATTGTGGAGACAGGAATAGAGGAAATGAGAAGGAAGATGAGAACTTTTCAGGAGACTGTTGCCCTAATTTGAGAAAGAAATCAGAATGATGGGGAGAAGTGGAGGAAGACAAAGCAGTTACAGTGATTGGGGCTTACCAGTTGGACATGTGAGCCGTCTGTGACTCCCAGTGTCCTCTGTGCACCACACTGTTGTCCCACCCATCTCTGTCTAAACCCCGCCTACCTCCACCGTCTTGTCTCCTGCCTCTCTGCATGAATACGTGCAAGTCTCCTGCTGCCTGTCCCTGAAGCAGGCCTGCTGATATTCTGCCTGCTGCCTGTGATCACACTTTTATCTTCACCTTGAATGGAGCTCCCTTCTCTTTACCTGTCCAGATCTCTGGCTTAGAAAGCCTGTGAAATCATTCTCTGTTAGGATGGTCTCTTCCTCCTCTGAAGTCACAATACTTAGTATCTCTATCACTCATTAGCAAATAATTGCATTTTGCCTTGTCACATCTCTTAATTGCTTTTAGTCATTAGTAGCTCCTGAAGTGTTTTAAAATTACAGCAGGCAAAAAGAAACAAATAAATAAGATTATAGCAGGCAGAATGACATATTGACATGAAGACTTAAATAGTGGAATAGGAATCAGCTCTCCTGAATCCCAGTCTGAACCTCAACTCCCTGTGTAACCTGGGGGAATTACTCCCTTCCCCCCCCCCCCATTAGAGTAGTAACACATAGTTATCAGAGAACACTTGGAAAATCTGAAAAGGGTTGCAGGACGAACTAATCCCTAATCCACAAGCACCTAAAATAATCACTGTTAACACAGGTAATTTTTCTTACTGTGTCCTTCCCATTCTCCATTTTTTTTCTTTTTCTAGGATTATATGCATGTGTCTGTGCAACATAGCTGGGGCATCCTCTACGTGCTACTTTGTAACCTGCTTTTTTTTTATTACTGTATTGCAGGGTTGCTGAAACCAAATACAAGTATTTTTATTTTTTTTAAATTTTTTTTTAACGTTTATTTATTTTTGAGACAGAGAGAGACAAAGCATGAACAGGGGAGGGTCAGAGAGAGGGAGATACAGAATCTGAAACAGGCTCCAGGCTCTGAGCTGTCAGCACAGAGCCTGACGCGGGGCTTGAACTCACGGACCGCGAGATCATGACCTGAGCCGAAGTCGGCTGCTTAACCGACTGAGCCACCCAGGCGCCCCGCAAACACAAGGATTTTTAAATACAAGTTGACACATGGGGCCAAATTGTCCTCAAGGAAGGTTGCACCAAAAGCAGAATAGTGGTTATCTCTGAGGAGTAGGGAGAAGAACTCTTGCTTTTCAGTATATCGGTCTGTATACTGAATGTGTATTTTTATTAACATGAGTCTAAATAACTTTTATAGTTTGAACATGACAGTAATTTATACCTCTACTTAATTCAGGCTTGAATCTACATTTAAAAACTACATAACCTTTACTGATCAGATGGATTAAAAAATGGCATCCTGTTATTTTATTTTGAGTATTGGTGAAATGTGACCTTTTCACCATGATCATTTGTCATTTTTTCTTTAGACCTTTCATGAGTCACTTAGTATCTTTAGGCCTTAGTTTGCTTATTAGTAAAAATAAGAGGAACGATATTTAAAATTATTATGAGGATTAATGGAAACCATGTATTGAAGATGCTTTGTAAGCTATAAGAAGTATATAATTGTATTTATCATTTGTGTGTGTATTGATTTTGTATTGACTTTGATTACTTAATGATTATGAACAGTTAGGCCAGCTTTGCTTTTTTGCATTCATTTGGAGAAAGTGTAATATTTATTTTCATGCAATGTACAATTCATGACATGTGGCATCTGAGGACTTGGTCTGTGCTATAGCTCTGCTATTTATTAGCTATGTGTACAGATGTCATAGTGCATGGACATACACAGTTCTTTTGGCCAAGATCAGCAGTGTTCAGGGAACACCTAGCTGGACACACATCAGAGAGTTCTGTGAGCTGATAAAACATTCATGCAAGCTCTTGAAGATTATCTGTTTAAATGGATGATAGTACAAGGGACCTTGTTTGTGCAAATTCCACCAACTGGATTATCTCCCGCCTTATTCCACCCTGCATGGTTTTATGAAATGAAAATTGGTCAAAATCATAATCCTAAGGCCTGGGAAGTATCAAAGGCAGATAAATTTCCATACGACATGATTTTTGTGAATTCTATATATAGCTCTCTGGAAACATGGGTACCTTATGTCTTTCATTTATCCAAAACACTGAATTCTGGATAATAGGGAAACAGGGCTGTGTAAACAACTCCACTGAGTAATAGATGACCTCCCCACCTCCTATTTCTGACTGTTTCCTTTTATCCAAGGACAAGATGTTACAAAAATAATTCAGAGTGACTCCCGAGGGTAGCCCTGCGAACTCCTCCCTCGGACTGTACTCGCAGAGGAGGATGAATCACCACAGCAGAATGTTGATTCCCCCAGTGCTGTTAGTAAATGTCCCAGCCAGGCTCTTAAACTGTGAGGACACAAGCAATGGGAAAGTTTTTTCTGACTCATTCATAGTGTAATTTGCAGAAGAAACCCTCTAGCTTCTCATTTTATTTTTTAAAGTGTGTGTGTGTGTGTGCGCGCGCGCGCTTAGTAAGGTGAGGTTAAAGTATGGATCTCCCAAATGAATATTCAAACTAGCTCTTACCAGTAGCAATATTTGGGGCTATTTTGTCAGTTTTTGTGGTCCTGGATGTTCACACTGGGGGAAGACGGATGGAGAACCTCAGTGTCCAGTGCCTGTCTATCCATGAAAGACTAGTTGATTCATTCAAAGTATTTTAGGGGCTCCTGGGTGGCTCAGTCGGGTAAGTGTCGAACTCTTGATTTCAACTCGGGTCATGATCTTATGGTTTGTGGGTTCGAGCCCCATGTTGGGCTCTGTGTTGACAGCATGGAGCCTGCTTGGGATATTCTCTCTCTCTCTCTCTCTCTCTCTCTCTCTCTCTCTTTCTCTCTCTGCCCCTCTCCCCTGCTTGTGTGCACTTTCTATCTAAAAAATAAATAATAATAATAAAAGTATTTTAAAACAATATTATTTTCCACAGTGACCTTCAGGTGTCCCCCTGCCTTTTTTCATCACTTCTTCTGTCTGAGACCCCACTCCTGACAGAACACACGTTCATGTACCAGGGGACTTTCTTGCTTCAGAGGAATTCATCTGAGTCTGGGGATTCATGGGCAGTGTCTCCTCAGAGGAAAGTCCAGACTTTAGTTGGCATTTGTGGTCCACTGTAAATTGACCTCAGCTTTCTCTCTTTCCTCATTTCTTTTTGATTTACACAGACCTTCTCTTTACCCTCCAAAGGGGGACTCCCCCTTTCCTTCTGCTGCTGTTTCTTCTTGTTTCTGTTATTTGGAGTGTTCCCTTTAGTCAGCTTCCATTCTCTTCCTGTTTGCAGCTTCCCCATCCCTAAAGGCCCAGTTCAAATCCCACCTCTGCCATAATGGTCATACTATTACATGACTACTGTGGGCCAGCTGTTCTACTAGGCCTGTATATATTATTTTTCACCGAGTTTAAAACAATCCTGAGAAATAATTACTATTATCCTTATTTACAAATGAGGAAACAATCACAGAAAGTTAAAAAGTGACCTGAACCAAGCTACTAAGTGGCAGGGCCAATGTTCTGACTCAGGTCTTCTTCCTCCTTCCTCCTCCTTCCTCCTCCTTCCTCCTCCTTCCTCCTCCTTCCTCCTCCTTCCTCCTCCTTCCTCCTCCTTCCTCCTCCTTCCTCCTCCTTCCTCCTCCTTCCTCCTCCTTCCTCCTCCTTCCTCCTCCTTCCTCCTCCTTCCTCCTCCTTCCTCCTCCTTCCTCCTCCTTCCTCCTCCTTCCTCCTCCTTCCTCCTCCTCCTTCCTCCTCCTCCTTCCTCCTCCTCCTTCCTCCTCCTCCTTCCTCCTCCTCCTTCCTCCTCCTCCTTCCTCCTCCTCCTTCCTCCTCCTCCTTCCTCCTCCTCCTTCCTCCTCCTCCTTCCTCCTCCTCCTTCCTCCTCCTCCTTCCTCCTCCTCCTTCCTCCTCCTCCTTCCTCCTCCTCCTTCCTCCTCCTCCTTCCTCCTCCTCCTTCCTCCTCCTCCTTCCTCCTCCTCCTTCCTCCTCCTTCCTCCTCCTTCCTCCTCCTTCCTCCTCCTTCCTCCTCCTTCCTCCTCCTTCCTCCTCCTTCCTCCTCCTTCCTCCTTCCTCCTCCTTCCTCCTTCCTCCTTCCTCCTCCTTCCTCCTTCCTTCCTCCTTCCTCCTTCCTTCCTCCTTCCTCCTCCTTCCTCCTTCCTCCTCCTTCCTCCTCCTTCCTCCTTCCTCCTTCCTCCTTCCTCCTCCCTCCTCCCTCCTCCCTCCTCCCTCCTCCCTCCTCCCTCCTCCCTCCTTCCTCCTCCCTCCTCCTTCCTCCTTCCTCCTCCCTCCTCCTTCCTCCTTCCTCCTCCCTCCTTCCTCCTCCTTCCTCCTTCCTCCTCCTTCCTCCTTCCTCCTCCTCCCTCCTCCCTCCTTCCTTCCTCCTTCCTCCTTCCTCCTTCCTCCTTCCTCCTTCCTTCCTCCTTCCTCCTTCCTCCTTCCTCCTTCCTCCTCCCTCCTCCCTCCTCCCTCCTCCCTCCTCCCTCCTTCCTCCTTCCTCCTCCTCCCCCCTCCTCCTCCCCCCTCCTCCTCCGCCCTCCTCCTCCGGATTGGACTAACTACACCAGCTCCCACCTCACACCTTCTCTGAACATGCTCTTTTGCCTTGGTTGGGTGTGTCTTGTGTTTGGCAATCAATCATGTGTTATTTCCTTGTCACAGTCTTGGGTTGCTAGCTCTTCTTTGATGATGCATCTTTTCTTGCATTCTTTGCATCCCACAGAGCTCTGGTTCATAGGCTTTTCATGATGAATTTTGCTTGTTTATAATAACTTAATGAATGATGTCTAGGAGTGAGTTACTCCTCCTAGTTGTTAACGTTTACATTTTTCTAGTTTAATTAGTCGTCAGCATCCTACCATAATATTTACAGTAGTCTTAGTGTATTATCTTACCCTCCTGTGTTTCTACATGTTTATTCTCTTGAAAGGAGGGACAAAAGAAGCTCCATAGCTGGAGTATGTACTACTCCTCCACCTTTCCTGCAGGAAAATTAAATGTAATGAATGAAGACCAGGCATTCCACTGAATTTGCAGTGAGATGGATAACATTTGGTTAAATTCAATTGTTGTCTGTTAGGCAAGGGCTTTTTGATAAAAGAATTATGGGTCTAGAATCATGCTGTGGATGTATTTGGGACAGGAGTGCAAAAAAGTGCTTCACCGAGGGTTCTGCCTTCTTAGGTGCCAAGTATGAAGTGAGCATTTATCTTGAGGAAAGAGAGCTGTATCTGTTTACCTTTTTCGGTTCGTTGGTAGAAAACTATAATTAAAGTTGATACAAAGGAGTCCTAACCTCATCCATGGAATATACCATCTGTCATCTAAACCTGCAAAACCTGCCTAGCTCCCCCTCCCCAGAAATTCCCATTGGTGGCCATACACTGAATTCTTCTGTCCATCCACAATGGTTATCAACATGAAATACATTGAAAAATTTTGCACAGATGAGAAGTAAACAATGGATTTTGAATTCCTTAGGCTCCTGCAAGGCATCACTTTACTGTGATTGTGAAGTTAGAAACTGGGGACTGTGGGAATAAGTTATGAGTTTATGAATAAATCATGGGTTTTAAGAAGAGTGGTTATTGGCAAAATTGAAAGCATGGATCTTCTGTGCTCTGTGGGTTTAGTTTCTGTGTTTTCTCAATCTCCGGCATCATTGTGGAGATTTAGAAGGTAACCCGACTGAAGAGCTTCCTGGGAGAAGAAACTATTGTGAAAGGAAGACTCTGAGTGGATTGCACAGTGGATCTCAGTGTAGCTGTCTGGGTTGAAACTTCATAGGCTGCACACTGTGGGAAAAGAGGAGTGATCTTCTGGTAGTCAGAAGAATTTCAGAGAAATACATTTCAGTGTTTTAATGTCAGCTAGGGAAGGAAGGTATACACATTGAATATAAGCAGTGAATATAAAATACATTTTATGGAGCACCTGAGTGGCTCAGTTGGTGAAGCATCTGACTTCAGCTCAGGTCATGATCTCACAGCTTATTATTATTATTATTATTATTATTAATTATTATTAATTTTATTTAATTTTCTTATTGGTAATCTTGTTGAGTCCTTTAAACAAGTGTTTTTCAGACTGGTTTGTTATTCATTAGTGGACTATGAAATTTATTTTGAGGGTCTTGTTTAGCATTTAAAAAATGTATTAAATGAAGAAAATAGCATAGAATAGAAAATAGAATGAATTGCATACAGTAAGGTATCCTTCTGTGAAACTAATTTTTTGTCACACACATACACACACATATACTGTAAAATATATTTTTTACTATGCATCATGGTCAAAAAGGTTTGAAAAGATGTTGGAAAGCATGGCTGTTGGCACAGGTTCCTAGGACATCAGATAGTGAGGTATAACTCTTCTAGATACTCAACTGGGGCAGACCAGGGAGTTGAATGAGAGGTGGTTTAGTGCTCTGCAGTGTTGACCTAGTGATCAAGTCTGCTGCCTTGATGAGGACAAAGTACACTACTCATTGTACAAATATGGTCCACTGAGGAGCTCTGCCTGCCATTTCAGACTTGGCTGGCAGACTATTTCAAAACTAAACATAAAAATTGGTTCTAGTTTCTTGGTTGGGGAGAGGTGCATGGGACCATTTTTCTTGAGATTTCTTTTTATTTTTCTCCCCTGACTTCCCCTAGCTGAGTTCACTGGAAGTATAGACTGGAGTGGACACTTGCTGTTTGGGGGATTGTCTAGCATCTGAACTCTCTTTGTTTCTAGAGTGATCATCTGTTGTTGCTGTCGAAGTTGAAGGAAATGCAGACACATGACTGGATGAACTTGGTTCACCTCTTGGGTCCCTGTGTCCCAGGATATTGAATCTGGAGGGGACAGTACGGACACATAGGGGCGGCTTGAGTTCACCTCTTGGATCCCTGTGTTCCAGGACGTTGAATCTGGAGGGGATGGTACAGACACGTAGGGGCAGCTTAAGATCATTGAAGAGAGCAGCAGAGCTAGGAGTCCAGTTGTGCTAATGTCTGATGAACAGTGGTAGCTGTCCTAGAATGGTGTCCTTATCAGACTTCTCTGTGCTCTTAATTCATTTTTATCTTTCTCTTAATTCATTTTTATCCTAAGGTAAGCAGAACTGGTTTCTGTTGTTTGCATCCAAGAATGCTGAGTGGTTAAAGAATTACAGGAGAAAATGTTAGATGGTTTTTTGCCCTGAAAGAGCTTAGTACATAACAGAGAGAGGGGGTAGGTTAATACGCAGTGACACACAAATAAATTAGTAAAAATTAGCGAGGGGTGGGGGGATTCACTCTTGTTTCCTGTGTACTCCATTAAATTATGGTTTCCTGCAAGCTTTGTCAGATGCCATTATCAACAAAAGGTTGTTGAAGCATGTCATCTTGGAAATACAAATCAATGAAAAATTAGCTGTGTTAGGGTGTGGTGTAATATGCTTTCAAACATTCTGTTCTTTAAGGAACCGCAGAGGTCATCTAGTATTTTTTTTTTTTTTTTATTACACACTATTTGAGCTCAGAAAGCTTTAGAGGCTTAAGACCAGGCAGGTTCTGGCAGAACTAGGCTGGAACTAGGGCCTCCTTCTCTGGGGGGTTTCTCTTGTTGCCCGAGGGAGGAAGCTGGCACACAGACTGTCCTCAAACGGACCCTCCTCCACCTTTCCACGCTGTCTACCTCCTTCCTATCTGCCCCTCCAGGTCTGCATATTCCTTCTTATACACCCGCCCTCATGATTTTCCTTGCTCCTGGTCCTTTTCCAGAAGCTGCATACTTCCTTTCTATCTTTGAAAATCTTCTGTCTTCCTCAAGGCTGGGAACAGATTCCACTCTCCCTGATTACCTCACAGCCCTCTCTTCTTGACTCCTGTTGTTCCTACTGTCTGTGTCTCAGCATCCCCTCCACATCTGCTTTCTTGAGGTCCCCGGGTGTCTTTTTCTCTTGCCAGCTATTAACAGACCAAGGTTTTGGTGAGCTTAGATTTTAATCCTAGTACTTCTTTAGATTCCACCAAAGCCCCATGCCTTGACCAAGGAAATGTGGCACAGTGAGAAAGGGCAGTGAAGCTGGAGGCGGAGAAATGAGTGTGAGCCCTGTCTGGCCATGCACTGGCTTCTCGAATGTGGGAACGTCTGAAGCTGAATATTCTCATTTGCGAAAGGGGCTGTGAGCCTCAAATGTGGTTATAGATGTGAAAGCCATTTTAAAATATAAAGTACCGTATAAATGCAAGGTTTTATTGCGATGGTACAAGTGCTTAATATGTATTTTAGGAATGAGTGGTTGAACAGCACATAAGGTGAAGACAAGCCATTCTTCCGACCATGTTTGGAGTGTCCACTTCTGCCACCATAGTCCTGACCCCGAGATTCTGTGTTCTCTAATAACATTATAGATGTATTAGTGGAAAAAGAAGAAAGAGTAGCAAAGCATCTTGATACTCTGTGGCTTTTAGGAAAATACTTATTGACGTTAATTAGGCCAAGTACTGTATTTACTTTGATCAGAAATTGTCTCTCAGGGAAAGCAGGCTCGTTGGGAGCAGTGCAGAGAGCCCTGACCCATTGAGTTGGCATTGATTGTTTGATCATCCCTGGAAGTTTATTGTAAATGAAGCAGCACTTACGGTTCTGGGGTATTCCTGGAAATGCTATAGTTAGAAGTGAGTTATTCTGTGTGGCAGGAATGGCATATAGAAAAGCCATCATTCTGACTTGCTGACAGGGAAAAATAGCAGGTTTTGTATTTATATTGTGTCGTCCTTTTGGCTGGAATCCATCAGTTCTGCACAGTATCTTGTGATGCTTTCATCAGACAGTTGTTCTGGGTCTCGGCAAGGCAGGGGGTACCGGGTGCACCCGATACAAGTCCCTTCCAAAGTTCTTGTGTGTGTGTGTGTGTGTGTGCAGAGTTCCTACTGGGGAACTCTGGAAGGGAAGCAGAGATGCTCTCCCTGCCTCTGTGTGTGTCTTAGGCCTCAAGGAGGTTCTGTGATGTGTGAGCTGGGCCCTAGTTAGCAGCCACCAGAACTTTCCTCTCCATACCTGAGGTAGTGGTGCTGGAGCAGTGTTTAGCTGTGGGCTTTGGTGCAGCAAGGCCTGAGCACTTGGCTGGTTTTTTCAGTGACCATTTCTTCAGTCTCTGGAGGGAAAGCCCTAGAATGAGTTCAGTCTCCCAGGTGGATGTTAAGCTGTGAGAAATACTGAAAAGCCAGAGAAGACCATGGTGTTGGTGATAGGGGGCATTTTAAAGCAGGCTCCGTCATTCCCCCTGCCGCCCTGTGGAAAGAGCAGGGTCCTTGGAATCAGGAGTCCTGTGTTTGACTTTCGGCACTCTCACTGACTGGCCTCAAACCTCTCCTGCTTTTTATGAGAATTAAGTGCAAGTGCCATTGATGCAGGAGTTGTTGCAGAGGCTCAGTGTATACTGGAGTTCCCTCTCCTCGACTGGAACTGTGTTCCATCAATATGTAATCAGTTTAGCAGGAATTATGGCCAAAATATGAATGCTTGCTGCCTGCTAAACTCTGCCTGAGGCAGAGTTTATATGCATTAACTTATATAACCCTTAACAGCTCTATGAGACACATGCCATTCCCTGCCTCCCGCCATAACTGAGAACATTGAGGTTTAGGGATGTTAAGTAGCTTGCCTAAGGTTACAATAGCTAGTAGGTGAGGAAGGCAGGATTTGGACTCAGGGATGATCCAGCTCACTCTCCTAACTGCTCTGCTAGATTTGTGAAATGGAACTTGATTAATGATAAGGCTTTTGTTCAGAATGCCTATTTATTCTGTTGTCCTTCTCGCAAGCTCACAACTCACTTGAGTCCTTTGCCATAAAGCCTACATTACACTGTTTTACCACTTAACACCTTTCTGAGCACTTTCACATCAACAACTGCACTTGAAAAAGGTGTTGTTATAGGAGCTTGATGAAGACTTTTTCTTTTTTTTTTTTTTAATTTTTTCTTAACGTTTATTTATTTTTGAGACAAAGAGAGACAGAGCGTGAATGGGGGAGGGGCAGAGAAAGAGGGAGACACAGAATCAGAAGCAGGCTCCAGGCTCCGAGCCATCAGCCCAGAGCCCAACGCGGGGCTCGAACTCACGGACCGCCAGATCGTGACCTGAGCTGAAGTCGGACGCTCAACCGACTGAGCCACCCAGGCTCCCCTGATGAAGACTTTTTCAAAAATTTTTCTGATTCGTTAGGCGGGATGTTTCCTCTAAGGTTAAGCGGATGAGGAAACTAGGCTCAGAGTTAGTTAAAATGATTTGTTCAGGATCACACTTGCTAGTTGTGTATGGATTCAGTAATGTTGTTACTTTGTTACCTTCATTTCATGTAACAACTGCAGTTGACCCTTGAACGACAGGAGCTTGAATTGCATGGATCCACTTATACACTTCCTTTTTTTAATAAAAAATCCAGTGCTGTAAATGTATTTGCTCTCCCTTATGATTTTCTTGATAACATTTTCTTTTCTTTAGTTTACTTTATTATAGAAATACAGTATGTAATATGTATAATGTGGAAAATATGTGTTAACTATTTGTGTTATTGGTAATTTGGATGGAGTCAAAAGTTATACACTAATTTTTGATGGCACGGGAGTTTAGACCCCTGACCCTTGTGCTGTTCAAGATTCAACTGTATTTAACTAATAGCACCTAATATGTGCTGGTGATCAGCACTTACGGGACAATGATCCTTGCCCTCCTGGAGCTTGTATTGTGATGTTAGGTTTCATTGCCCAACTTAAGGCAGGTGCCTGCTGAAATAGTTTAAGGTCTAGAAACTTTAGTCTTAAAATTTCTTAAGCAGCTGATTTCAGGAAATACTTCTAAATTACATATTTTTCTTCTCAGTTTTTCTAGGTTCATACTTTAACTTATCAACATTTTTTATTTTCTACTTCAGAAATCAAAAGCTTTGATTCCTTTAAGATGGACATAAAGTAACCCTGTGTGTGTGTGTGTGTGTGTGTGTGTGTGTGTGTGTGATGGTTTCTTTAGTAAAAATAACCAGCTACCTACCCAAAGTTTTGTATTCTGACTCTTGTCATTGATTTTAACTATCATCCAGTCTATTTTTATCATATAAATCTGGCAGTGGCCTTTGGCCAGAAGCAGTCATATTCTGATCATACTTGTGAATTTTAACATGGTCTATTTTTATGTCTCTTCACTATTCAAAGTTTAATTGTATATTCTTCCCTTATACAGATACTTGTACTTTAAAGGGTGTCCTTGACAATTTAAGAGGATTTCAGCATCTTCAGACATAGATTTCTAGGAGTTTGCATCTTGGAAAATAGTTATGATATGCCTCTATTGCAGCTAGGCCCTGTTCAGACTCGCAAGTTGTCTCTTGTTTTGTTACATTTTCCTCGTTCGGGAAGCATCAGCTATACTTGGATCAGACTTTTATAAACTAAAGAACTGTGAGATTCTACAAAATATCCCCCCTCCCTTTTTTTAATGTAAAGTAGCATCTAACAAGATCGAGCCACAGAAGCAATCCTCTAACCATAGAAAGAGAGGCAGTTTTTTTTTTTTTTTATTCAAAAACTTGAAATTTTGTAAGTAAATTAGTATGGAAGAATTCAGTGCTGTCCTCAAAGAGCTTTTGATTATTCACTTTTATTCTTCCCATTTTCTGAGCTTCTTTGTGTTCATTTGCATTGGGAATGGAACCCAGTGAATCATATTCTTTTGAAAGGGTATTGCGCGATTCTTACCAGTCAGGTTTCGAGCATTTAAGATTTTCTTTTTGTATTTGTAACGAAAAACTTGAATTGATTGCCTGGAATTATCTGTAGTATTTATAAACTTGATCTTGCTCTTTTCCTATCTGTTCTTAAAATAAATAGAGAACAAACTGAGGGATGCTGAAAGGGGGGGTAAGGGTGGGGAGTGGTGTTGGCTAGATGGATGATGGGCATTAAGGAAGGCACTTTTCGGGATGAGCATATGTAAGAGATGAATCACTGGGCTCTATTCCTGAAGCCAAGACTACACTGTAAACTAACTTGAATTAAATAAATAAATAGCATTTTGTTTGGTTTATATGGAAAGAAATGCTACCTGAATGAAGCCTTTACACAGACTCTGTACCAACAAAAGACTCTTCTCATCCTGAATGAGAACAGATGTCATTTCATACAAAGTGGATCAGCAGTCCTAGATTTAAGTGCTTAGAACGGTGCCTATCCTGTCTTTTAAGTGCTTTATGGGTGTTTTTACATTTTTATCATTAGGATGTCAGTTTTTTGAGATTCTGTTGTTATTGAATCAGCATATAAAAATATCATAGTAAATACATATGGTCTAGCAATTCTGTTGCTGATTCTGTTTTCCCTGTGAGTTTGATCTCTATGCTAAGCATCACAATACCATTTTATTGTCCTATCCAATAATATGGGAGGTCAGTTTGAAAATTAGGTGTATTATGACTTCAGTATAGTGTGGCTTGCAGTAGGGAAGGAACACTGGAAAAACCAAACTCTGTTTTATTATGGGTTTTCATAGAATCCAATCCTAGAAAAATGTTAGTAATTTTAGGCTGACCCTCGAATCTTACATGAGGCTCCAAGCAACCCTGTGACTCCTGAATGCAAGTAGTAGGTGATCTGATGGTACACCTAAAAATCCTTTGTGAATTCTGAAAGGTTTTATGCTGTAGTCTTTGTTAAATTGGGTCTGTTGGAACCTACAGGTCTCTTCCTGATCTGAAAGGCTCAAAGTATGTTCCTTTTGGGGCAGGCTTCTTAATTCTCCAGAGCATAGGGCTCATCTGGGCCCATCGGTTTTCATTCATCCTTGGCAGCAGCATATAATGGCATGCTTCCAGGAAACCTCAGGTAGGCCCCACACATGCTATTAGCAAATACTGCTGATGAACCAACTAGGGCTGTTCTTTGCCCAGGTATAAAGGGATATTGGAGGGATTTCCCCATTTATGAAGCTGGAGAGATGAGACTAGCTCCTTCCCTCTACCAGGCCTTTGCATATGCCAGTCCTTTACCCAGACTGCCTTCTCTCCACCTCCCTAGATATCCATTACATCTCAGCTCAATATTAATTCCCTCCTGAGTCCCATGCTAGATGATATTCCTTTTATTTTACCTCTCTCTTTTTCCGCCATGGCATTTTAAGCTCTTTATAATTCCCTCTTTATGTGCATCTTTGTTTGATTCCACTACAGACTGTAAGCTCCATGTGAACAGGGGCCATATTGCTCCAGTTCTTTATTGTGGCCTCCTGATGTAGGTCAGTTTCAGGCATGAAGAACTGCTCAGAAATAATGAATCTCCTAAATGTGACATTTGAAACTCTGCTCCTGAGCCAAAGCAAGGCATTATAGCATGTAGCTAATTGCGGATTGCTGTTTTGATGTGGGGTGGGGTATCTATTCTCATAATTAAAACAATGGATTACGTTAGATTTTTAAAAGCTGAAAGTATAATGGTTTCTTCTTTGAATCTTGATTAAGTTGTCCATGTCAGAATAGCCAAGTCAAGGGGCGCCTGGGTGGCTCAGTCGGTTGAGTGTCCGACTTCAGCTCAGGTCACGATCTGGCGGTCCGTGAGTTCGAGCCCCGCGTCAGGCTCTGGGCTGATGGCCCAGAGCCTGGAGCCTGCTTCCAATTCTGTGTCTCCCTCTCTCTCTCTGCCCCTCCCCCATTCATGCTCTGTCTCTCTCTGTCTCAAAAATAAATAAACATTAAAAAAAAATTAAAAAAAAATAGCCAAGTCAAAGTTGTCATATCAAAATTCATACTTATATCCTCTGCCTGGCTTCCCGAAGGTGACATTGTGACACACTCTTCTGGTTTAAGAATTTTTTTTTAATGTTTGTTTATTTTTGAGAGAGAGACAGAGACAGACAGGGAGTGGAGGGGGGTAGGGGCAGAGAGAGAAGGAGACACAGAATCTGAAGGAGGCTCCAGGCTCTGAGCTGTCAGCACAGAGCCTGATGTGGGGCTTGACCTCACAGACTGTGAGATCATGACCTGAGCCGAAGTCAGATGCTCAACCGACTGAGCCACCCAGGCACCCCATACTCTTTTGGTTTTAGATTGCTTGTATGTTTTCATTTGTGCCATCCCCCCCTTCGATTGTAAGATCCTGTGGGACTGCTAGCCTGTAGCCTCATTTCTGTCACCCCACTCCCTTTCTACTTCTGCCGTGTAATGCTTGGGAAAGTAGAATTCTGATAAAGTGTATTAAATGACCAACAGAAAACAGACAGTGATCTATATTAACTTGGAAACCACTTTCACACCACTAAGGGTGGTTGCTCCTGATTTGCAAAAATAATTAGATTCTACTATTAAAGAGAATTTGTGAGAGGCACCCGGAAAGTTGTTAAAACAATGCAGAACTCTGTGTGTGTTGGGCGGTTGGTGGTGGTTGGTGATGAAGATGATAGGATCAGTGCTTTAATTCTAGAGAATCAAACTGGCTTTCTTATGTAGTGTAAGTGTGAAGTGAGGTCAGGGGGTTGGAAGGAGGCTTTTTTGCTACCTAAGTTTTCAAATAAGAATGGCTCAAAAAACATTTGATGAACTAAAAGCATTTTTCACTGGATTTATTTCTCGGTGCTCCCCCTTTCACCATATCATATGATGTATCACCATTAAATGAGGCCAAGGGCAGACCGGGTTGGGAGGAGGGTAATTCTAAAGGAAATGGAAATGGGAAATAAAAGTGCATAAGTTTGGGGGTCCTGAACTATTGTTCACGGCCTCAGGGGAGAAGTTGTTGACAGAAAAGGCACATGGTCTTCATTTGCATTGGACCGGGCACTCTATGCCAGGAAGCAAAAGTCCCTGGCTTCCTCTGTTGAAGTGGTAAAAATAATATCTTCTTTGATATTCATACCCTACGATGCCTCTCTGTCCTCTCAGTGTCCTCATCAATTTTTTTCCCTTCTTCCTCCCAAATGCTTTTTCCTATCCACTTATGGTTTGGGCTGCTTCCTTAATAAGAATGTCCTCTTATTCTCTGATGCAATTACATCTGCAGCTGATTTATTTATTTATCCTTGTCTCTATCCCAGCTCTGAACGGACTTTGGAAAGTAGAGAAGAAAATCCAGTCAGCTTTTGGAGGACATTGGACAGCCGAATAAATGCAGGTATGTACCTTTGCATATCTTTAAAAAAGGACCAAAAGGAAAATAGCTTTTAAAAAGAATAATGAAACTGATCTTGAACTTGTAAGGATAACCTGTACTTCTGTCCTTTCATTTTTCAGTATTGGTAGTTTAATTTTTTTTTTTCATTTCCAAATGTTGAATGTGCTGGTTTAAAAATAAATCTCAAGAGTATAAAAGTATAGGAAGTCCAGAGTAAAAGATAAAGCTCCCTTATAGTCCTTCCTGGATATTCACCACTTTAGCAGTTTATCACATGTTTTTCCAGATTGTGCATATAGGCATGATCAAAAGGGTCATGATATACATATTATGCCTTTTTTCACTTTGTAATATGTCATATATATTTTTCAGTGTTGATTCACATAGCTTTATGTCATCTTTTTAACAGCTGCATAGTATTCTTTTGTGTTGATATTTCTTATTTTGTTAGCCTTCTATTGTCACTTGTATTTTTTTCCTATTATAAATGGTGCCCCACCGTATACGTGTATAATCACGTATACTTGCCTGATTATTTCCTTAGAGTGAAAGCGTGTAACACCATCTCTCAATTCTTCCCATGCCATGCCTGTATAAGGCCTCAAGGACAAAGGTGTATCTTACATTATAAAGCAGACTGCAGCTTATTTGTTGTCTGTTTCTGTTTCTCATTGTAGGGTGGAGTTGGATGCTCAGTGTTGGGTTTTAAACCTTTCTTGCTCAGGGAGCCTGGGTGGTTCAGTCAGTTAAGCATTCAACTCTTAATTTCAGCTCAGATTATGATCTCGCGGTTTGTGAGTTCGAGCCCCACATCAGGCTCTGCACTGATAGCACAAAGAGATTTTCTCTCCTTCTCCCCCTCCCCTACTCACTCTCTCTCTCAAAATATAGAAACAAACTTAAAAAAACTTTCTTGCTTGACAGTTGATCTGAACCCTTAAGGTAAGTTATGAACTTAGTCTTTCAGCCTGATCTGGTTTTCAGATTTATTTTGGAGGTGAAACAAGTAAAATTGAGTGCCTCTTAGTTTGTAGCATTGAGGCCTATCTGGTTCATGTCTCTCCTATAAGTATCTCACCTTTACCAGGGTGGCTAATAAACGAGCTCATGAATCTGGTGAAGAGAGCTATGTGACTTGTTTTGAGGAGCTTCCTTGGGCCATTCTGCAAGCACCCTTTAAATGTAAGGCTCTGTGCTAGGTACTGGGGAAAAAGATGAATGACACAGTCCTTACCCTTAAGGAACGCCCAGCATAAACCATTGAGAGAGAGAAAGACAGACACATGAATAAGATGGTCATAATCCAGTGTGGTTAGTGCAGCGAGGTGAGTTTGGGAGAGGGCATCTAACTTAGGGGATGGGATGGAAGTTCATAGGCATTTCCTGGAGGAGGTGATGTCCAAGCCGAGTTCTAAAGAAAATTACAGTTTTTCATGAAAAGATGAGGTGGGAAGGTATTCCTGATAGAGAAATGAGTATGACCAAAGGCAGGAAGGTGAGAAAAGCAGAATGGGGTGGGGCGGGGGGGGGGGGGCAGTAGGAGTAACCAGAACAATGGCAACTTTGTCGGTTTCAGGCATGAAGTAAGAGGCTAGGAGTGATGGAAGATGAGGCAGAGAGGCTAGCTGGCAGCTGATGGAGGACCTCTGTGAGGAGTTTGAGACTGCTCTTATAGACTAATGGGGGCTTTTGGAGGACCTGATAGGTGTTACAGAGATACTACTTTGAGGGCTAAGTGAAGGTTGGCTTGGCAGGCAGTAGGAAATTAGGAACCTGGTGTCAGGGAAATTAGTTTGTAGGCCACTGGTGTTGGAGTGAGGGGAAGAAAGATGTTCCTTTTCCTTCCTGGCCTTGTCTAAGCTAAGTTGCTGGGGCTGGCTCTTTGATCCTAGTTGCCCTGCCTTTAGAGGCTCCGGTGAAGGACTTTTGCAAGTTTCTGACCAGCAGGTTCTGGCCTCTTCAGAGCAAGGCTTCCAGCCCTCATTCTGCTGCCACACAGTGCTGCCCATCTGCCTGCCTGCCTGCCAGTGGAGTGATGAGGACTTGGCCCCGTTCAGTAATTTTCGAGACCCTTCCATATGGCTCATGAACATGAATTGGTGGTCACTTGGTGTGTACTATCTGTGAGCCAGCCCTGGGCTAGGCTCTGGAGACAGGAAGATAGATAAGACGCGGTTCATGCCCTCCCTGAGCTTGCAGTTTAGTGGGAGATAGACAAAGTTAAAAGACAATGTGATTTGTGCCCTAGGTGGGCTCAGAAGTGAGATGATTCCAGTAGAGGTGGCAGCATGAATAACATTAACGTGAGCGCTTCCAGAACGAGCCACGTTTTTCAACTACAACTTGTGTGCAGATAGAGAAAATAAATCTAGGCCATGTCTAAAATTATTCTGATTTTTGAGAATATGGTCTGGTCATAATGAATTAGAGTGTATAATTGATTATCCTCATAACTATAATGGATAGTTTGACCTCTCGTAAGTTCGGATGCATTTGATTTTCCGAGAGGGAAGGGGCAGTAGGAAATTACCTGCTTGAGAGGTATTTATGCTTACTTACCTTCCCAGCATTCTCTTTTACCACTTGACCTTCTAGCACATAGAATGACCACGTGGTCTCGCTTTCCTTCCACTACAGTATCTAAATATAAAAGAGGACTGCAATGCCATGGCTTTCTGTGCTAAAATGAGGAGCTCCAAGAAGACGGAGGTGAATCTGGAGGCCCCCGAACCAGGAGTGGAAGTGCTCTTCTATCTGTCCGATAGGGAGCCGCTCCAGCTGGGCAGCGGGGAGTACACGGCAGAGGAGCTGTGCATCAGGGCGGCGCAGGAATGCTGTGAGTACGGGCTGCTGCCTGCTGGCCCGGTCGTGTGTGGTGTCCCTGAGCCTCGCAGCTCTGCTCTGTGTGGGCACGCGTGGGCTCTGGCCTGCCTCTGCCGCTCACGTGCGTTTCACCTTGGGCCAGTGGTTTGAATTCTGAGGGTGTTACTTTTCACTGTCTTCATGGTAAAGTGACTTATTCCTGCTCTGTCACTAATGAGCTTGGGGTCCCAAGGAATGAGGCTTTTGCCTTCTGTGGAGGCGCAGTTTTTATTTCCCCTACAATCTGGAAAATTGGAATACTATCAGCACTAAATGAGTAAAAACATCTGGCACAAAGTTGCAAGCTATTCAATAAGGGGCATCTCTCAAGATCTGAAAGTCTGTTCAAAACTTCTTCAGAAGGGTGGAATCCATCCTTTGGCCGCTGTAACCTGCTTCCCTTTTGTGATGCTGACTTGAAGTGAGAACTCGAGTGTCACTTTGTGGCTTGGTCAGACTGCCAGGTTGTAAAAAGGGCAGTGAGGCTGTGAACAACATGGTCTTTTTCTTTCTTTTTTTTTTTTTTGCAAGTGAGCCTGTCTTTCTTGAGTTAGCCTGTTGCCAAATAGGAGAAGGTGAGAAACCAAACTGAGTAACAAAATGAATCTCCTTTAAACCTTGGGGTCAGTGACAGTTTTTGTCTACCTACTTTTAAATGACAAGTAAAGTTAAATTATAGAAACTTAAAGATCTAATCCACTGGGGTTGTGGCAGCAATTGTATCAATGTAAATATACTAAAATTCATTAATTGTACACTTAAAATGGGTAGACTTTATGATATGTAAATTACATCTCAATAAAGCTGTGGGTTTTTTTTGTTTTTTTTTAAACAACTCATGATGATTAACTGTAATGGCAGACGTTGTGATCCATGCTTAATTTATATCATCTTTAGCCCTCAGGACAACTCTATTGGGATAGTATGAACATTTCAAGAGTTACCTACCTAGTTTGTGATAACAGCTTGTCTAGAAACCCCTTTTTCTTTCTGATATATATCTTTCTGTTTCCAATGCTTTAAATACCAGAGTTCCAATAAAAGGGGAGAGGTTGGTGCTACAGGGAATAAAATTGGCTGAGCTGTATAGATTATGAGGTTCATGCCCTTATATTATATTCTAAAGTTATTTTGACTAGATAGCAAAGTATAAAAGGAAGCATCTTTAGACATTAGCTTTAAAAGTATTTGTAATTAGCAAAACAGCTAGATGTAAATTGATGCTTCTAAAGTATTTTTTTAAGGTGTTGTGTTTTTTCTCCTTTCCCTTGAGGTTTGGTTTTTATAGCGTTTCTTCTGTTGACCCAGTTTCTTACCATCATATTTGTACAGAATTGTTGGGCTGCAGTTAATGAGAGATCAAGGGGCTGCTGCTAAAGGAGACGAGGAGAGAGCCTGAGCCCACAGGCAGACGCAGCCACTGAGTCTGCTGTAGCTCTGGGCTCAGGGCCAGGCAGTGTGGGGCAGCAGTTTCTAAGCCCAGTCTGTAGAGAATGAGGGAGCTCTTTTATAACTGACTCAGGGGAATGTTGCAAACATTTATTAATTTTAAAAGTACATGAATACAGAATGCCACATATTATTAGAACTCTCATTATTATTATAGTAAGTGATATTGGGAGGCAGTATGGTTTTCTTCCCTGTTGTCCAAAAGTGTATGGTCCATTTTTGTTCTTTCAGCTCTCATTCTTTCACCTCCTCAGTAGCTCTATCTTGGTTTGAATCTTAACTCTGACTTTTACTGAGTAGCCCTGAATCAGACTAAATCGCGGGAGGCCACAGTTTCTTCACCTGTAAAATGGCAAAAATATTAATTATGTCATTAAGTGTTAGGATGAAAAGATAATAAATGTAGAGCGTGTCAGCCTGATGCCTGACACTTAACCCTCAGTAAATGTTAGTGTTGTTGTTACCATTATTCTGTACTTTTGTATAAAAAGCTTTGATCTTTTATCTTTGATCTTCCTGTTTTAAGTACTAAAATTTTAGAATCAGACCTGTGATAGAATACACACAGATTCATGATCACAAATAAGTTATGCTTCACTATGTATGTGTCAGTGCCCATTCAAGTATGAGTATGTATAAAGAAAGTCTAGGCTTCCAGGCCAGCCCACAAAGGCCAATTCACGGATGGAAAACTATATAGTATACCCAAAACATAGTCCTAACAGTACTGGATCTAAAACTCATTTGCTCTTGTTCCCAAGAGATGATGCCCTTTGAAGTTTACTCCCTCTTCTCTGTTACAAGGAGGAATAACCTCTGGAGGGGTTACCCCAGATATCTTGAGAGGCAGGAATCAAGGAGTTCAGCGAGATGTCAGCATGCCGAGGCATCTGTCTCTTTTTCACTCGGTGTGTGCATTGGAGAGAGTTCGTGCCTGGACAGGCCGAGCCTGGGAAGATCCCTGTCAGTGTCAGTTGTGCTCCAGATATCTGATTTGGGAAACTCCTATTACCTCATATTTTCATATATTTTTTGGTTAGGTTGCCTGTATCTTAGTTTGAGGCCTGGTCACAGATGAAAGTATCAGTAGTAATTATTTGCAATCACCTTCTCTGCTTCCCCCATGCTTTTAGATTACAGGTCTGTGTAATTTTAATTATGGGCTCAGAAGTGAATGGAAAGGTGCTTTCCTGGCTTTATAACCTCCTTTATCTCTCTAGTTCTTCTTGTGTCAAAGGAGGCAGTTGGTGGGGCAGGGAGACAAGGGAGCACTATTGGACTACTTTTGTTAAGCATATATCTTCTTGTGAGTTGGCTACTAATAAAAAATATGATAACTATACAGAGTACTTACAAGGTGTATCTATTAATGGTAACAGATTTTTATCATTGACAAAAATCACTTTGGTTATTTATTCCAACACATGATTTTGTGTGCTACTGCCAGGAACGCCTTTGCATGTAATACATAATCACAGTGTTAGAATTGTTTAAACATTTTCTGTAGGAGACGGATTGGGGGTTTCCTGAACTCCAAGGATGTTTCTGACTATGATTAGCAAGGTGCGCTTCAGGTGGGATCTGGGAACCTCTCAGCTCACGTATTTTTTCTTTTAAGTAGGATTTGTTAAGACTGTCATAGACACCGTGATGAGAAACATTGTTAGACTTTTGTTGTAAAATGTTTTTAATCTGGTTTGTCAGGAGCTATAGTATATATTCCTGGGGAGCCATAGTTGTTAATTATCATGATTAAAACTGACTGACTGAATATGGTTGGAAGTCATATTTACCCTAAGAGGATACAAAATGTGACCTAGATTCTTTGGATAAGAGAATTTCTTGTCTTTGTGTATATCATGCTTTGGAAGCAGATGGCCTAATGTATCTATCTTTAATTTTCTGATACGTGTTTTACTTTTTCCCCAGGTATCTCTCCTCTGTGTCACAACCTTTTTGCCCTGTATGATGAGAACACCAAGCTTTGGTACGCTCCGAATCGCACGATCACAGTTGACGACAAGACATCACTCCGGCTCCACTACCGGATGAGGTATGGGTGCCTGCTTGGCTTCCTCTTGCAGGGGGAGGATGACAGTTAGCTTGGAGGCCTGAGTCACTTACTAAGAAGATTTGTAGTCATTTTGTAATTGGTAAGTTTTATATTTGCTTGGTATGAGAAAGGACTTCTTCAGTATTTGGAATGCAATTCAAGATGAATTTGATCACTTTGCCACATTGTAGAAAAGAAATCATTATGATGCAGAGGGTATTTTGAAAAGAATTAGTGTACTATGGCAGAGTTTTTCAAGTGATGAGTCATGGTTATGAGTTTAATTTCATGAGTTGTGACCAGAATGTTTTTGAAAAAAGAAACAGGCAAGAATAAGTAATATCAGCATATATACATATCCCAAGAATATTGTTTTAAAACTTCTGTTTGAGATATGCAAGTGTATATACCAGCTCATGATACAATAAAATATTTCTTCTTAAGAGTTGCAGCTAAAGAGTTTGAGAAGCACCGCCTGAAGTGGTTCCCTATAAATTCCAGGTTGCTGTTGCTCTCAAGGGGTAGATGTTTTGAATGTCTCCCTGAGAATTTTTGCCTAGTGGGTGGGACTCTCATTTTTCTTCTGATAGGTATTGCCTTTTCTCTTGTATTGTAGACTTCCTTAAATGTCACATAGTCTCCCAAGGTGTCATAGGCAGTCACTACTTCACTGTAGTGTCTTGAGTTGATAAACATTTTTGCGCTGTTACCTAGAATTGAAAATGTTTGTTAGATACTAGTTAAGCACAACTGAGTGTGCTTTTAGCAAAGGAGCTTATAAACAGGGTGAATACTTTTTGAAAAGGATCTTGACTTACATAGATGTGATGAAACCGGCAGTTGCTGATGGAACGTAGGGACCTGCTGGAAACACCCTCAGGGATCTCAGAGCCTCTCCATGGTAGCTTAGATGCTGCTTCCTTCGGGAAGTTGGTGGAGTTGCTAACATTCTAGAATGGTCTGGGTGTTTTTCTCAGCAGCAGTTGAACCAGATCTGCTTTCTTTGATAATCATTCTAGGGCTGACTATTTTTTTCTTTTTGTACTCACCCAAGGTCTCACCTTAAGAGGAGAGGTGTGTACCATGTGAGATTTCTCGCCCCAGATTTAGGGAGACATTCACCCCACCCAGCTGAGCCTTCTGACTATATTTGGATTGTTTTTCAAAGTGTAATCTTGCTTTCTGTGGCCTGGGGGTTGTCTGTGTGAACCAGCATTGAAACGTGTTATTTGCAGCCGACAGTCTAGGAAGGGGGCATGTCACCGAATTCTAGTTCTTTCCCTCTAGGTTTGTCTACTTGGCTCAGAATTTGGAATGGTAGAACTTGGGACTTGGATAAGACCTGAATTTACCTAGTTCAAGTATTGTTAATTGTTTAGGGGTGAACTGATGTCCACAGTGGAGAAGTGAGTTACACAAAGTCACACACCTAGTGAATCCTCTTGTCCGCCCCAGAACCCTCCTTGAGGCACTCGTCTTTGTGGATTGTGCTAATACCTCACTATTAGGGGCTGTCTTTGCCTCCTCCCTGTTCTGTTAGCTGCCAGGAAGTGCACAACTACTTCATTTTTGGCACCTTGACTTTGTACCTGACATCGAGCTTCAACAGGATATTGCTTTGTTACCACAGGCCCTTTGAACTTGGAAGGAAAGATCCCACCCTAAGCTAAAACATTTGCATTACAACAAACTACAAAAACTTTGAAAGCTCCTAATCTCACCACTGTAGAAGGTGTCATATGAAAACAAATGTTGGCGACTATTTCAGTGGAATCCCAGCTCTATTTTGGGAAACACTCTGCTTCAATTATGAGATTCTGTTTTTGGATCATGATTTTTAATGGTTATTATTTTATAATGTGTCTTAGTATAAGATAAGCATATTCTTTTTTATGAAAAAGAGTATTTCCTTTTTCATTCAAATGAATTTCACTATCTGTTAGTAGAGTTCTGTAGAAACCTAAGGAGAATTCCTTGTGTATAATATCTAAACATAAACTTAGAATATGCAGTCATCTGTAATATAATTTTCTCAAAGACTTGCAAGGAAGTCGTATCTCCTTGATAGGTCTGTCTACCTCTCTCCCCCTCCCTCTTCCTTCCTCTGTCATTCCTCCATGCCATTCTGAAAAGAATCTACACAGCTATCATACTATATTTATTTATGCCATTCTTTATTTTTTTCCATTAGCATGTTCCAATCCTAGGAATTTGTGTGTGGCCCCAGTTTGATGAACATCTTGATGATTAATTTTAAAAAGGAACGTAGAGCATCTTTCCATGTGTCTGTCGGCCATCTGTATTTCTTCTTGGAAAAATGTCTTTTCATGTCTTCTGCCCAGTTTTTAATTGAGTTATTTGTTTTTTGGTTATTTGTGTAAATTCTTTATTTTGGATCTTAATCCCTTATTGGATATATCATTTGCAATTATCTTCTCCCATTTAGTAGGTTGTCTTTTTGTTCTGTTGAGGGTTTTCCTTCCCTGTGTACACCTTTTATTTTGGTGTAGTCTCAATAGTTAAATTTGTTTTTGTTTGCCTTGCTAAAGGAGAAAAGTGTTTCTGTGGCCGATGTCAAAGAGGTTACTGCCTGTATTTTCTTCTAGGAATGTTACAGAATTGTTGAATCATTGTACACCTGAAACTAACAGAACACTGTATGTTAATTATACTTGAATTTTAAAAACATAGAGTGTCTGTCTTCAGTGTACCTTCTAGTTTTGTCTTATTAGGGTAAAATTAGGAAGGTGTTGATTTTGGTAGTCACTGATTTAAAGGCTTTTGTTTTTTGTTTTGTCATCTTATTAAATAGAAAGCTGTCAGCCTTTGACTATGGGCAATTTCTAGAGATCCAGCCTTGTTTTAGGCTCCTTTCAACCTTTACGGAAGTGATGGAGCAAGTTAGTTTGATCTCCTCAGCCTTATCTTGTCTGAACATCTTGCCAAAAGATTTCCAAACTGAAGCTGGTCTCACAGGGCTCAGATAACAGCCTGGAAGAATGTTTTTGTTCAGACCCGACTGGAGATTGTGTTTTGCCCAAAGGGAGTATGTTGGGCCCTTGATTTACCAGGTCCAAGGACTCTTTCTCATAGAGACTCAGTGGGATGTGGCAGAAGAGGACCATGCCTTGGACCGGTTCAGGGAAAATCTGTCTTCATTGCTTCTCTTTCAAACAACCTCCTGCTTCCTAGAGACTCTTACTTTTCCCAGGTACCCTTCCATGTTGCACATAATTCTCATCTTCTCACCACCTTCCTCCACTACCAAAAGGAATGTACCTGTCGGCCTGCCCTTCGGGGAGAGCTCTGCTTTGTTTGTTTGTATAAAGAGTACCTGGCACAGGGTAAGTGTTCGCAAGCCCTTAGTTACTGTCTTCATTGTCCTGTTCGTTGCCTTTTCACCTGTCTCCTTCTAGACAGATCCCGAAAACTTCTAGTAGATATCTGGTTATTGTGTGAATGATGAGAACTCTCCATTTTGGACTTGACTCAGTAGCCAGAGGAGTTGGCTGTGTCCTTGTCAATTTTTTTTCTGCCCCAATGTCAGATTTTCCTGTATTTGCTCAGTTGGTAGAGCCAGTTCACCCTTACTTCCTGCCTATCTTGGATGGCTGATCCTGGCTGAGTCCTCCCATCCTGTGCTCCGTCTGTCCTTGAAAAGTAGATTCTTCAGTCTAGGGATAGAAGTGCCAGCCTCTTCATCAGCAGATAGCTGTGGGCACCCGATCCCCTCTCACATAGGAGAGTGAGAGGACAATCCCACAGCTGTGGTTTATGCTGCATGTGGGCTCCTGGATATGTGTTCTTTCTGTGTGTGAGTGAGAGCTACCAAAACCCACAGTCAAATTCTCAGTCACTTTCATAAGTCATAGGGAAGATGAGGTGTATAGAATCCCTGAAAGTTCTAAAATACTGATTTTACTTTTATACTAACTTCTGTATCCATCCTTCCCTCACCATGTTAATTGCTACTCCCTGAATTTGTTCATTCATTTCTTGTTTATTCATCTGACAATGATGTGTTAAGCAACTGTTATTTGCCCGGAGATTCAGTGCTGAGCAAGACCACTGAGGCATCTGCCTTCACAGAGCTCATAGCGTTGTCCAGACTATTGCCATAGGCATCTGATTTGGTCTCTGTCATTTCAGTCCATCTTCCATTGGGCTTTCTTCCGGGGCATCCTGTCTCACGTGATCTTGCCTTGCCATCTCCTCTGCCTGCTGTGTCTGGTCCAGGCTCTAAAGCTTGGGATTTATTTATTCTGGCCCCAACTTCCCTTCCCAACCCTTTCTCCCTTCCCCTGGCAGTAGAGGATGGTTTTTCCCTTGTTTGGCACCTCATCAAAGACTCCCTTATGTCCAGGGACATCTTATCTATTGGGCACAGTGCCTAGGGCTCATAATATTTTTAAAGACTCAGAAAAGTGTTTTAATTTCATTAAAACCAGAAAAAGAAATCCAAGCTGGATTATATTTATCTTTATATCAATGTGGTTGTAAAATACAACTTTTAATATTTTTTTTATGAAGGAAGGAAAAACTGGCCTCCATGAAAGTCACATTCTAGTCCCGCTTATGAGACATGCCCCTTGTATGTTTCTTTATTGTTATTGTTGGATTTGACTGGTTGCCATGTAGACATATAGACAAGGAACTCACAAGAGTATGGAGACCAGGCCCTTTGAATCCCAGCCTGGCAAAAGGGCCTGCCATGTGTAGGCATTGCAAATACAGCTCAGTGACAGATGTCTGAGTTTAGTGGCAGCACTTTTTTGGGAGGAAATTTTATTTGTTGCTTCTTTATGCCACGGTGGTTTTGCCAGCACACAGGCACGTCAAGGGAGAAAGACCCAGGTACCAGTTGAATCTGTAACCTATAGATGGCCTGCGCCAGCTTGGCTCAGTCACTTTCACACACTCAAGAACTCACTGCATTTCCCCTACAGGTGGCAGAGGCATGTAGTAGTTAAGAGAAGTGGCTTGGGGTCAGTTCACCTCACCTTTTGGAACCTCTGTTTTCCTTGGCTGTAAAATAGGAACAGTGAAACCTACCTTGAGCAGTTGCTGTAAGGATTAAATGGCATGAAGTGCTTATTAATTTTATTCACAGCACTGCAAGCTGCCGCTTGTAAGTAGTGCTCATGTATTTCTTCTATTTGTAACTCTATTCATTGTAAGATAAGCCATCAATTAAATAACAGCAGTCTGGGAAATAGGAAGCACTGCCACATTAACTGTGCATCTTGATTAGACAACGAAGCTACATTTTCTTGAATAGAAATGTTAAAATGTCAATTAAATAGGTCTTGGATTCAAGGCAGGATAGCATTATTAAAGGTAAAGGGAGTTGCTGGGCCAGCTCTTGCACCTAGTCAGCATGTTTTCCTATTTAGGAAGACGTAGTGGAAAGTCACTTTATCTCCTTGAGTCACTGACAGGTTCTGGCAGGATGCTGTTCACAGAGTGCTTGTAAGAGCGAAAAGAAAAAGGACCTTCTAACCAGTGACGTGCTATACAGTGGAAAAGCAAGCAAACGCTTCCTTTCCAGGGAAATTTAGCCTCCGGCATTGAGCACTCTGGGTACAACAAGGACACCTCTCCCATGCATTCGAATGTCCCCTTCCCCAAATTGACACTTATCTTCCTGCCTTCTAGGTTCTATTTCACCAACTGGCATGGGACCAATGATAATGAGCAGTCTGTATGGCGACATTCTCCGAAGAAGCAGAAAAATGGCTACGAGAAAAAAAAAGTTCCAGATGCAACCCCTCTCCTTGATGCCAGCTCCCTGGAGTATCTGTTTGCTCAGGTGAGAAGTCTGGGCCCGGGAGAAGCTGGAGGGCCTGGGATGGCTGAGGCATCACAGGTTCAGACCGCCTGGTGTGGCTGGACTCATTGGTGGCTAGGATGTTTATGGCCTCCTCTCCTGCTCTGCTCTGTCTTATGGCTGTCCTTGCTGCCCTAGGACTTGCCCAGAACGAGGAGGGAAGAGGCAGCAGTTCGGCATCCCAAGGGGCTGGTTGTCCCACTTGGGGATTTTCGAGGCATCACTTCTTCCCTGTTCCTTTCTTTTTCCCCTACCTCCTATCATTTCACTTCTCATCTGCAGTGCCTCCCGTGGAGAGAGCAGAGGGAAGCTGCAGGTGAGGGAGGATGTAGTTCAGTGGGGTGAATGGGGACATCTCAGCAGTCAGAGTAACGTTTGGGAAGGCAGGAGGTGGCCGCTCTGAGTCACAGCGGTAGTGGGGTGGGAAGATTAGACACTAGATAAAAGCCAGAAGAGAAGTTAGAGTCCCTGAATTGCATTCCCCAGAGATAACCAGCGTTTTTGGTGATCTGCTTCCTGATGTTACCATGCAGGTATATATTGTGTACCGTGTAGTTTTTTGAAAATACCCTATAATTTTTGTAAACTGCTTTTTTGTCCATTCTATTGATGATCCTTCAGATGTCAGTTAAAAATATAAATCTATGCTGTTTTAATGGCTTCATAATCATTCATTCATTCAACAAATATTTACTCCTGTGTACTCTTTGCTGAGGCACTGCAGATACTATGGTGAACAAGACAGATGTGGTCTCTGCAAGCAGCAGATACAAAATCAAGCTGGGCAAACAGAAAACAAGTAAAATGATACATATGGAACACATAAGAATGGTCAGAAGTGCTATGAAGGAGAAAGCTTTTGTGATAGAGAATATAGGGAGGAGGTTTGATTGGGAAAGTCTGATTTAAATAGTGTGATGGGAGAAGGTCTCTAAGGAGGTGACACTTCTATGAATCTGGAAGAAGAAGGAGTCTGCAGTTCTAAGGAAGGAGAGGGGAAAATATTTCTTCTCCATTAGAGCAGTTTTTCAATAGCACTACTGACATTTTGGGCTGGATGGTTTTTTGCTCTGAGGGACTGCCCTGTGCGTTGTATGACATTTACCCACATTCCTGGCCTCCGCTCATTAGATGCCATCTCACCAATTGTGACAATCAAAACTGTCTCCAGACATTGCCAGATCTCCCCTATGGGGCAAAATCTCCCTGGTTGAAAGCATCTGATAGATAGGGAACAGAATGTGGGAAGACTGTGAGGCAGGTGGGAGCTGAGAGGAGAGTCAGTGTGGCTGGAGGAGAGGAGGGTGATGGGAAGGAGTGTTACTGGTGGGGCCAGCGAGGAGCAGATCATGTGCCACGTTGGTCCACGTGAGAGAAGATGCTGGTTTGGCTTAGTGGTGGTGGCAGTAGAGTTTGGAGAAAAATGGTGGACCTACAATTAATTCTGGAGGGAGAATTGATTGGATTTGCTGATCAGTTGGCTGCGCAAGGGGAGAGAATCCGAAGTATCAAAGGTGATTTTGAGGTTTCTGTTTTGGGCCTTGTTTGATAGATAATGGAGTCGTTCCCTAAGTAGAGAAGGCAGGGAGGAGCAGGGAGGAGCAGGTTGGAGAAGGGTTGGGAATGAGGCATTCTCATTTGGAGATGCCTATGGAGAGATTTCAGGTAGGAAGTGAGTATGAGGCTGTTGTCCAGAGGACAAGCCCTCATTTATTAAACTCGCCTCCTCTTTCTGGACATTTTTTGTTTTTCTTAAGTTTCCCCTATTAGGCTGTCACTGTTACAGTAACAGGTTGTTGTGAACAGCCTCCATATGTGTTTATAGATGTGTTCTATTTCTTTAAGATACACTTTCACGTGTGATTTTTATGTCCCAGTTACATTCCATTGCACAGCTTTAGTTTCTGGCCAGAAAACTGGCCATTTTCAGATTGATCGTTTTTTATTCAACCTCCCAGCTTTATATATTCAAAGGAATAGTGCACCATACTTCAAGAATAAGTATTGCATTAGAATCTGACCTCTCAGAGGTTCAGGAATGAGTTACTTGAGGTGGTTGTACAGTGATATTTACAGAAAATCACAGCCAATCAAAATAGTTTCAGATTCTGCTCTGCTTCTTCACACGTTGCCGGCAGAGATGATTCTTGTTGGTCCTTAGTAGTTTGTGGAGGTTGACGGTGTCCTGTTCTTACCGGAGAGAAATAAATCCTATCTGGGAAAGAAAAACAGCTGCAGTGAGAACCCTCCATCCAGAAACCACTAAACTAAAGTCCCTTCAGAGAAAGTGAGTGTCTCACTTATGTGGAAACAGCACCCCTAGATTTCACACTACCTCTGTTCCATCGAGAGAAAGGCTAAAGATTTCAGTGTGCTTGACATTAGTAAAGTTGAGTGGCTACAGCACAGTGTTGATGAACCATAGCCCTGGAGTCACATCTAGGTTTGACTTTCCCCCACCACTTCCTGGGTCCCAGCTCCCACGGCATTCTGTCTTTCCACTTGACTTTGTTCTTTATAACTATATTATATTATATAGTTCTATATTAAAGAACTATATTAAATAACTATATATTAAAGTTCTATCTATATTAAAGAACTATTCTTTATAACTATAACTATATTGATGTTCTATATTCCTGTTTGTTTATTCTTCTCAACATGGAATCTCCCTGAGGTCAGGAACACAGTTTGGCTTACTGCTATGTATACCCCTGGCCCCTAGAATAACATCTGGCCCATAATTGGTTCCCAGTAATCAATAATTACCACATGGGTGAGTGCAGTGATGTAACTTTTGGGTGCCTTACATTCCTCATCTGTTAGGTAGAGGTGATGGATGATATCAGCACCTACGTCATAGGGTTGTTGGGAGGATTGAATGAAACAGTAAATAAAGGGAACCTAGCCCACAGTCTGGCACTGGGGCTAGGGTTTCACAAAGGGGAGGTAGCACTGACATCATCATTACTCTGTACAAGACAGGTGGTGTACTTGTACTCTGTATAAGACAGGGACTGCTCTTTAGCTTTTTTGTTTTTGAAGCCCTCACTGGGTCTTGGAATGCTGTGCACCTCCAACGGGAGTGGGGGGCGTATATTTTGGTGATATGTTTCACTACTAGAAACTTAACCAGCAGGTGTCGAAAAACTCCTGTGTGGCAATGATTCACTTGCCCTTTTTCTAACTCACCATCAGAATGAGATGTGATGTGCTGTCAGTTATACAGCCAGTGCCTAGGCTAGGATATCTCAGTATATGTTTGTGGAATTAACGAGCCAACCCCAGCCAGGTGTCACCCTCCCTTGCCCTGGTGCTGTCCAAGCCCAGAACGTGGTGCTGGCCACGGTCATTTATAGGATAAATCCTGCGAAAGGGCTCCACGTATTTGTGCTATTCAGCAGCAGCTCGCATGGTGCTCAGTAAACATTTGTTAAATAAATGAAATTTATTCCTGGGGAGAACATTTCCTGAGCCCCCTTGTGCCCAACTTTTGAGAAGGAGCTTTGGTGCCAGAGAATCTATAAACCTCGTTCGTGTCATCGCTGTTTTTCTGGGTGGCACCTCCCTGTGTGGGGAACCTTTCTCTTAAGACTAGAGACACAGAAAATCTGGTGGTTCATTTCTTTTCACCTCTGCTCCTAAGGGACAATATGATTTGGTCAAATGCCTGGCTCCCATTCGAGACCCCAAGACCGAGCAGGATGGACACGATATTGAGAACGAGTGTCTGGGAATGGCTGTCCTGGCCATCTCCCACTACGCCATGATGAAGAAGATGCAATTGCCAGAACTGCCCAAGGACATCAGGTAAATCTTCCTGCTGGCTGAAGAGTTGATCGTGGGGACAGTGTTATTTTTATACGTTCCCTGACATCTCAGTTTAACCCCTGCCAGTTTTTGGCTGACCCCTGCTCTCTGCAGCGCCTAGATCTTTTTTAGAACATTTATAAAAGGTAGCACAATTACAATCGTGTCTTGATTTTGAACACGGGCTCATGACCTCAGAAATTTGCACTCCGGTGAAAGTTCTAGATGAGCGATACCAATCAAATTGGTGGCCCACATACCTGCCCTTTGCCTCTCTTCCCATGGTGGGCATTGCCATCTGTCACGGCGTTTTTTCCTTTTGTGCCGGAGCTGTCCTGAAATCCTTCTGAGTATTGTTCTACAGGCAGCTACTGTCATCCACAGCCTGAACTAGAGTTCACTAGAGAGCTGTTTATCTGATGTGAAGGATAGTACCTCAAGAAAATGGCATTTATTTAAAATAGCATTCATGATCAAGTCTTTGTGAAGGTGTCGTCAAACTGCATAATTTCTACCTATCTGTATAATATTTGTATGTATGTATTTACCAAGGAGTTTCTGTGAATGTCGTAAAAGAAGACAGATTCATTTTGAAGAACAAGTTAATATAGCTCTTTTATTTGAGATAGGCAGCATGCACCTTCCCATAAGCTTCCTTCTTGTATCTTGCCCTTGAGCAGAGTCTGGAGCAGGTGCCGGGCTGCCCCCTCAGTGATGCAGGGCTGGTTAGATACATGCTGTACTGCTGCTTTCTCTTTTTTCCGTGACTTTTGCTCCGGGTACCTCCTCTTTACTTTTTCATGAGACAAAGGTAAAAAATGACAGCTCTCCTCTGATCTTCCTCTCTATTACATTAATCTGAAATGTCACAATATCTGTTGGGGAAAAATTCTAAACTTTACAATTTTCCACTGTCATGAAACCATTCGTGCAGCAGGGATTACCCAGGGCCAGATGCTGTCTCAGGCCTGAGAGTATTAGGCAGACTGGTCTCTCCACTGGTTTGGTTTCCAGTTTGTTCTTTCTTTCATGGGTGTTCATACTGTTCTTAAAACCGGCTCCTTCCAGCAGTCTGTCAGTTTGTCAAGACTCTTGTTAGTCATAGATACTTTCCTATTAGCACCCGCATAAGTAATTGATCGTTCAGTTTCCTTGCCAATCCATTTAATTCTTCTGGGACACTTCCACATGGCAGACACGAGGTCTTTTATATTTAATTGGATTTTATGTGTTTTTCCCATTTCTTGTAAAAGCAATATGTGATCTTTATAGAAAAATTATAAAACCTAAAAGTAGAGCCTACAGAGCATCTATAATCACTCTTGCCTCCTCTCACACCACCTTCTAACTGATGCTTAATCTTAATAACATTTGATATGAGTACTTAACGTGCACAGGAACAGTGACGCTGGCAAGCAAAAACACAGATAAGTCAATTTTGCTGCCTCCCTTTGCAACCCAGAAAATTGGATGATACTTGTAGGAATTCCCATCTCAGTACAGTCTGTGAACATGTGCTTTTCTTTCTCTTTCAGTCCCTGTTCACCTCCATCTCCTTATGATTTTCAGCCTAGTGCTTACTCCATCTAAGACCCTCTGGGAGCAGGTCCTCCTTTCCTATGGGGCAGTGCATGGAAGGAAGATTTCTAGACTAGGTTGGTTTCTGTACTATTCTATGCTGGCCTGTGCATGACATACAGACATATTTTCCTACTTTGTTTTAGCTACAAGCGATATATCCCAGAAACATTGAATAAGTCCATCAGGCAGAGGAATCTTCTCACCAGGATGCGGATAAATAACGTTTTCAAGGATTTCCTAAAGGAATTTAACAACAAGACCATCTGTGACAGCAGTGTATCTACTCATGACCTGAAGGTGAAATACCTGGCGACCTTGGAGACTTTGACAAAACATTATGGTGCTGAAATATTTGAGACTTCCATGTTACTGATTTCGTCAGAAAATGAGATGAATTGGTTTCATCCAGATGACAGTGGAAACATTCTCTATGAAGTGATGGTAACTGGAAATCTTGGAATCCAGTGGAGACAGAAACCAAATGTAAGTGGTGATAGGTGGCTGGTGGAAGAGACCATCCTGTGTCACATACCTATTCCGTTTATCCTGTTGGGATTACCCATTTGCATGTCCATCACCCCTGTCAGACAAGTGTCTTCAGGTTAGAGACCATGTATCATTCATCTTTTATTGTCTTCACGAATATTTATTTATTCTAAATAAATACTTATTGAGTTCTATAGGGAAATAGAGAAATGTAACAATAACATATATAATATTAATAATAATGGCAGATATTTATTGAGCACTTACCATGTACTAAGTACTTTTCTAAGCATTTTACATGTATTACTCATTTATTCCTTAAAAAAAAAAAAAAAAAAAAAAAACAACAACAACAGAAGAAGAAAGCCTGGAGGGGAGTCCTATTGTTGTCTCTATTCTATAGATGAACACAAAGAGGCTCAGAGAAGTTAAGAAACTTGCCCAAGGTCATAACTAACTAATAAACAATAGTGCCAAGAGTTGAATTTAGACTTCTGGCTCCGTGAGATAGGGTAATTGATTTTGCGATTTAAAGCTGCTTTTTTAAGTGTTTGCTGGATGAGGCAAGGGAGCAGAGTGGTTTAAAAGCATGGATTTTAAACCTAAATAGTCCTGGTTCAGGTCCTAGCTCCACTATTTGTAGTTCTGTAGCGTTGGGCGTTCCTTCCCCTATATCAGCTACATATTACTCATCTGTAAAATGGAGGTACTTAATGTATCTGCCTCATGGAGTTGTTGAGAGAACTGAATGTCAGTCAGCACAAAGCCCAGCATGTAATAAATGTTTGGAAACTATTATAGCTGCCATCATCATCGTTATAATTATCAATAATAATGTTAAAGCCAAGGCTATTTTTATTTTCTCCTGGTTTATTCATGCTAAAATAACAATGCCTAAAACTTAACCAAGTGCTTTTTATATAGTAGATACACTGTTAATGAGAACTAATCCTCAAAGAACCTGGTAAAATATAAGATCTGTTCTATGGATGGGGAACTGGAGGCGCAAATTGATGACCTAACTAGTTAATAACTGGCAGATTATTCAAGCATGGGATTCATACCTTCTTTTGAAAGTTTCATCTTGGATATTGTTAGAATGTTAAGATAATCTGTGATAGATTCTAAAAGGAGAAAGCTCATGTTCTGTGCAGCCACATTTGGGAAGAACATGTTCTCTGCCTGTGTTGAAATATCCATCAGTCCGGAAGTGAGAGGACCTGAGGGTGGATGCCTGTCTAGTGGGCAGTTATTTCCCTTTCTGACTTGACTGGTACAATAGAGATGTTGTAAAGAGTTTATTCAGAGTGCTCATTAAGGTCCCTGCCAGGTATAAAATCCCAAGATTCCCTGATGGGACACTAAACTGCCATCCTAAGCCCACATGTGCCACCTGTTCTAATTCCTGTGTAGATCCAGGCAGGCTGGCTTTCTTCTCCTTGAATGTAGCCTCTGTTTTAGTTTTCCAGAAGGGTTGACCTTTTTTGCCAATAGGAAATGAGAAAGCAACTTAACTCTGGCACTTTAATGCATCTTATCAGGTTGTTCCTGTTGAAAAGGAAAAAAACAAACTGAAATGGAAAAAGCTGGAAAATAAACACAAGAAGGATGAGGAGAAAAACAAAATCCGGGAAGAGTGGAACAATTTTTCTTACTTCCCTGAAATCACTCACATTGTAATAAAGGAGTGTGTGGTCAGCATCAATAAGCAGGACAATAAAAAAATGGTAAGTTTGCTCTGGAGGCAATTCTGTTTGGATCCAGTGATAAGAGGCAGACTTTGCTGAGGACAGTTAGGCAGCACATGCTTGCAGAGCTCCTGTCCTAAGGAGAAAATCTGATGATTTTCTTTCTTACTTCAGCCAGAAATCCCTCTTGCTGACATTGGCATTATCCATGTTGGTTTTTGAGTTATACTGGTACGTTCTGGAGCCTTTCATTGGTCTTGCCAATGTGTATCTACTTTTCAGGATTTGCTGCCCTCCCAAAGACATTTTAGCATAAATACTTAGTTCACAAAAGTTAGTGGATTTGAAGGAAAACAAGATGGGTGAATGTTAGCATTTCCTCCCAAGGGCCCCTGTGCAGCCTCTCCGCTGAGTTGGGGGAGCCTTCTGGGAAGAAGTCTCCAGGAAACCCCGCTTTGCACTTCAGGAGCCTGTCAGGCTGGTGGCTGTGCCCACAGTGGCAGTCCCCGTTACGGTGTCAGGCACACCCAAGTGACTCCGGACAGAGGAAGGGGTGTTCAATCTCACTTCCTCTTTTTTGGTATCACTTGAGGACATGATCTAGACAAGCAGGCCACTTTTGGCAGGGGAAGTAGGAGCGCTGCCAAAATAAACATGTTTGTGTTGGGGAAGTCATGGCCGATGGCACGTGGAGAGCACAGGCAGCTGAGGCGGGTACTCGTGGGGCGAAGGTAGTCAGCACCAGGGAAATACCACGCTTTGCCTTAAATGTGGCAAATACTCTGTCAAGACGGTAACATAACATTCAGTGTTGGGAACGAATTTGGTGATAGGGTTGAGAACAGATGGTCACTCTTTTATAGCTGGTGTAACTTGCCTTTTTGTTACACCTTTTAGATAGCAGTTTGGCAACACGTGCTAAAAGCCTTGAAAATATTTATATATACCTCTATTTGGGAACTTAGTGCTGTTTTCCAGAAACAGAGATGAAGCCAGTGGTCTGTGCATGAGAATGTACCCGAACAGAATTTACAGAGTAAAATCACTGAAAATTACCCCAATCTACAATAATAGGAGAAGAGGAAAAATTCATCACAATTCACCTGAGTAGTAAAATACTATATAAACAAATTGTTATTTTTTTTAGTAATATGGAAAAATGCTTTGTAAATGGAAAAAAGGAGAATATTAAACTATCTACAGAACGGTACCAGTTTTGTTCAAAACATTTTTAAAAGAAATGCATATATGTATATACACACACATGCTCTTAGAAAAATAAAGTATTAACAGCTGTTAGGGTCCCTGGATGGTTAAGCGCCTGACTCTTGATGTCAACTCAGGTCATGATCCTATGGGCTCGTGAGATTGAGCCCCGAGTGGGGCTCCAAGCACAGTGTGGAGTTTCTCTCTCTCTCTCTGTCCCTCCCCCCACTCATGCTTGCACTCTCTCTCTTAAATAAATATTTTAAAATATATTAACAGCTGTTATTTACAGTGGGATTATGAATAATTTAAATATTTTTATTCTCCTTATCTCCCTCCCCCTTTAAACAATAAACATAAGTTAATTTCATCAGGAAACTAATGAAAAATAAAGTGAAGGGAGAAGCAGTAGAGTCCAGATAGATGTTAGTGGGAAGATGGAGAATGTAAGGAGGAAGAAGATAAAAATGAGTGCCATTTATTCAGCATATCATAGCTATAAGGCTGCATTCTGTGTTGTGTCTATACTATTTTATTTAGTCCTTACAAGGATCTTAGATGTAGGAATTTTGGCTCTGTTTCTGGGCGGGGGGGAGGGGAGGTCTAGACTGTGGAGAGGTGTGGAAACTCGTGCAGGGTCACGGAGTAAGAATGTGCAGCTCCAGCTCCAAAGCGTTCTCTTCCCCAGAGACTGCAGGGAGGAAGAGCTTGGCACAGCCGTGGTCGGGCTCTTCACCTCGGTCAGACCCTGAAGATGCATGTAGCAGAGGGGAGAAGCCACAGCCAGCTGGTACCGTGTCTGTGAGCCCGCCCCATCCTATCCTGGCTGACAGTCACGTTGGGCACCGCAGTCAGCGCCCGCTCGGACCACAGGGGCTGGCGAGTCTGTGGCAGCTGCAGGAGGAAGGCAGGGAGAAATAAATACTTCATCTCCTCTTTACTGCATTTTCCTCTACAAATACTAGCTCTTACTACATGCCAGAACTTCCTGTTCTAAATGCTTTGTGAATGTAAATTCTTTCCATTTTCACCGACCTTATAGGTAGGTGTATTATTGTCCCTATTTTACAGAGGAGGAAACTGAGGCACAAAAAGCTTAGGTACCTTGCCCGAGGTCACACAGCTCTAAGATTAAACCATTTGAAATTGCCAATATTTGACAGTTTTTGACCTGTAAAAATGGCAATTGCATGTGCTTAACCATAATAGCAAGTTGGAGATACTAAGATATGAACCCACGTAAACGGACTCCAGAACCTGTGGGTTAACACTGTGTGATGCTTTCTCTTCTTTATCTCCTTCCCCTGTCCCTTGCCAGCCATGGGATTTCCAAGCCCTTTGACCAGGCAGTACTTTGGCTGCTGGTCTTTCAGGAAAGCATGATGCTAGCATGTTATCAAACTATATCTTGATTTATCTCTTCTCTCTGCCTCTTCTTGACGTCTCCCATTTCCTCAGACTTCTCTCAGGGAAGTGCTTATGTGGTCTCGGTCTTTTAGGTGATGGGGGGAAGGGCTGCCCGATTCAGACCATTTGCTCTGAATTTGCTCTTTGGGGATCTGCAGGTCAATGCCAGGTAACATGTGAAAGGAAGCACACTTAGCACAGAGTCTCCTTACTGAATAACCATCTCTGTGGTGGCCTTGGCCTCCTTGGCTCACAAGTCTAGAGCTGACCCTTCCTTTGGCAAGGTAGCTGTCATTAGCCCCACTTGCCTGCATCCTTTCTAGTTGCTTCTCTCCACCCCTTTCTCTTTCACTGATTTTTCTCCTTTGTCTGTTTTTCTTTGCCACCAGCCTGTCCTTTCTCCAGTACTGTGGGCAGAGTCTTATACTCACATGCTATTCTGCCCTCAGAAGACTCAGGTGCTTTTTAATATTCTTGTGAGCCAAAGCTCTAAATGGCTTTCCATTCCCCCCTCCATCAGGAGATGTTCCTGGTTGAGCCCATGGCTTCTCTCAGATAGGCAGTTTTTGTTCAGGGCTATATGACCAAGACAGAAAAAAAATTCACCTGTCTTTATCTCCAGGCATTTTTTTTGAAAACCTTCTTTCTGTGGATATTCCTTCTCTCATCTCCATTTTTGCCTTTGTTCTCCCACTTTGAGTAAGACTCTCTGCCGCCTCCAAACCCTCAGAGGTCTCTGGACTTAATCTAGCAACCTCATCATTGTCTGGGACCATTCCTGGATTAAGACTTCGGAGTTTCACCTTCTAGACCAACTCCATATGAGATGAAGCATCTGTGCCTATGTTTCCTTTTCTGTAAAATGGGTGCTGAGTCAGTCATTGCTTAATGCCAAGACCAGAGTACCACTTCCATATGCTTTGCTGCTCCTCCCTCCACCTCTTTTTTTTTTTTTTTTTTTTAAGCTCTCTGTACTTTTATACCTGAGGCAGTCTTGTTCCTCCATCTAGACCCCTGTGGCAGCCTCTCCATAGGTCTTCTGCCTGCCATAGCTGCCTGTTCTGCCCTTCCTCCCATGCAAACACACCATACCTCATCTGGTAGTTTGAAGATACTAGATGAGAAAGTATGGAGAGTCAAAATCCTGTATAAATGCAAGGGGTACAGTTATTGTCAGCAAAAAGTGCTTCCTTTTGAGGTCATGCCTCATCCATTGTGTTTTAAATATCTTTTCACTCTGTACCTCCCCATAAAGTCAGCTGCTTGAGGTAGTAGGCACATGATGTAACCACGGGCATGTCTTCTCTCTCATCAGGAACTGAAGCTTTCGTCCCACGAGGAGGCCTTGTCCTTTGTGTCCCTGGTAGACGGCTACTTCCGGCTCACAGCGGATGCCCATCATTACCTCTGCACTGATGTGGCTCCCCCACTGATTGTCCACAACATACAGAATGGTTGTCACGGTCCCATCTGGTTGGTTCTGGAAACTTTTCAGTTCCCTTTGGTGTGAACGGAACCATATTTTAGTGATGGGATGTGTGGTGTCATCAGTTGATTAGGTTGGGGCCAGTTGAGCATGTTGTTTAGGACTTTTTTGGTGCCTTCTTTTCCATCCCTCCCTGCTGTCTACTGGTCAGGCCTTCCTGCATCACCTTTGTGGGGGGGGATAGCTTCTGTCAAGCTGGAGACCACATGTGTAGGGAAGTCAGGGTCAAGCTGGGCTCAGTGCCTTAGATGGCAGACGAGTCCTCTTTCTAGACCTTGGAGACTTGATACGTGTTGAGGCTCCTTGGCATCTCAGCTTGCCTCATGTGTCCTCTCAGACAGGACTTCAGGCCCCAGGTTGGGTAATGGGATGGGCGCATAGGACTTGAGCCAGCTTGGGGAAGTGGCTACTCCAAGGGATTTAGAGTGCTGTCATCGGTATGAACTCTTTCTCCCTTTCCCTTTCTCTCCCTCTAGCACAGAATATGCCATCAATAAATTGCGGCAAGAAGGAAGCGAGGAGGGAATGTATGTGCTGAGGTGGAGCTGTACCGACTTTGACAATATCCTCATGACTGTCACCTGCTTTGAAAAATCTGAGGTCAGTCAGGCCGAGTCATATTGGCCACATGTGTTCAGTGCAGCCAGCCTAGGAGCTGCTGCAGAGAGGACCACCTGGGGGGAGCGCTGGGGTGGGGGTAAAAAGCCCAGGGAGATAGACACCCAGAGAAATGCAGAGCAGGATGTTGAGCATTATAATTTTCTGAGAGATCCCTGGCAGTTCTGACTGGAACAACCCCACTCTTCAAAAGGAGACTTCCTGAGCAGCCAAACCCCGAAACTTTCCTCCTTGTGGCCCTTTCTTTCTTCCCTCAAGAGACCCATGTCAGGGATCCACAGCAGCTCTGGAAGGTAGAACATGGCCAGAAAACCAGTTCAGACCAAACATTTGTCATTTAGTGCATTTGTTCGGTGACAGAATCTCAGACACAGAGCCACGTCTGTCTGTGGTACTCACAGGTACCAACCAGTGCCAGGAAGGCCAGCTTGGCAGCCTGGCCTAACACAGCTTTCCCTGGATGGTAGCTTCAGATATTTTAATGGACGACTTGCCGTGCCATGGTTTGACAAGTGGAGATGACTCTACTTAGTGACTCTACAGTAGCTGGAAGCTAGCAACGATGTGAGAGATACCCAGAAAGCAAAGATAGAAACCAGAATTGTTGACCTTACCTCACTAGACTACAATACTCCCTTTGTCATTCATGCAATCTTAAATACAGGAAATGGAATATTTTAAAAGACCATGAGTTTTACAGAATTAGTCCAGACAGATACACTAGTGTTGACTGGGTTAGCACGAACTGGGAGAACTAGGATGGCAGGGGGTGGGGCTGCAAGGTGGAAGTGAGCACATTAGTGCACCATAGCCCTCAGACACTGGATGGAAAAGTACTGGAGAAGACCTGGGGACTAGACTCTGTTCAGAGGGGGAAGAGGAAATGGCAGAAGGAACCCAGGGCTGTCAAGTGTCTGGGTACCACTGCCTGCCTGGGAGCCTTCCTATACAGCAAGGCCTCGTGGCTGATACGGCCACAGCGGGTCAGAACTTGTCGGCTTTGTTGTATGGGCAGCATGCCTGTCTTCTACATTCATCAGTCTGTGAAGGGAGTAGTATAATGTTGTTAATATGGATGGGCGCACGAGACAGCCTAACTGCCTTCTGAGGTGGAATCGGCTTGTGCTGGACCAGGAATGTCGATGACTCAGGAGTGTGGTCCGCCTGGTGTCAGATTACCTGGGGAAAACAGGATCATAGATACGATTACTGGCACAGTTCATTTTAGCTCACCAGACACTGTGCTGACCACTTTACATGTCCTCATTTAAACCTTATACTGACCCTGTGAGATTGACCCCGGCATTATCCCCATTGTACAGATGAATAAAAACCAAGGCTTTGCGATCTTAAACATCTTATCCTAGTATATACCATAAGTAGATCTTTCCGACCTTCATCCTTAATGACTAAAATATTTATCTTTGTACAAAAAGTGCCCGTGAAGGAAAGCTGCTTATACTTCCTCTCTGTGGTACTATAGAATCTGGAAACGGACCAGACCACTGACCACCACCTCCCAGAGGGGTTCTCCTCAAATAGATGCATGGCCTGGAAGGGCTCAGTTTGAGAGACTTCCTGGATAAATGTTGTTATAGTAATGATTATTTCATGCATAATAATATTTGCAAACCTTTACAAAGCACCTTCTAAGTTTTTTACTTTGTCACGCAGTCACAGCAACGTTCCTGTGAGGTTGGTTTTTCCTTGAACTCCATCTTACAGGTTTAAAACGGGGTGATGCTATTGTAGAAGTCCTGCTGTGTTAGGCTTTCTCTCTAGTGTTAACTCTCTTTGATCATTGTCTTCTTCTGGACTTATTTATTGTTTACTTGTTTGTAATAAATATTTATTTTTGAATAATTATAGATCTACAGAAATGTTACAGAGATAGTACATAGTTCCATATATCCTTGTTCAGCTTCTCCTGTTGTTGATACATTTGCCTGAGCCTTTTAAAACAAATCATTTCTGGTCATTTTCTTGAATGGCAGGTGGTGGGTAGCCAAAAACAGTTCAAGAACTTTCAGATCGAGGTGCAGAAGGGCCGTTACAGCCTGCATGGCTCGGACCGCAGCTTCCCCAGCCTGGGGGACCTCATGAACCACCTCAAGAAACAGATCCTGCGGACGGACAACATCAGCTTCGTGCTGAAGCGCTGCTGCCAGCCCAAGCCCCGAGGTCGGTCTCCCCTGGCCAGAGCTGGGCCCTGTCCCTTCGCTGATCCCCTTTGCCCCTTGCTGATGCTCTAAGACACGGATCAACCAGAAGCTGCTGGTTGGTTTGAAGAAAGTGGCCCCTCCCCACAGTTTCTAGGTGTCCTTCATTTAGTTTTGTTACGAGTCTGTCCTGAACTTCAATCCTGGGCCTCAGGTGTCAGCATTGTCTATAGATAAAAACATACACCTTTTCTTAGCATCTCAGGCTTTGGAAAGAGCATGTTTAGGATTAGTAAACAGAAGCTTACCACTTTCCTCTTTAAGGTAAAATGTTCCCCTGTGAGTGGTTTATTTTCTGAGAAATGTTCCTAGTATATCCTCTGTGGGTCAAGAACTGTGGTAAATGCAGAGAATCAAATGCCTGACACTCAGGCCCCTCTCTCCAAGGGTTTCCAGTCTAACATAGAAAATGTTTCAGGTAAACAAGGCCACCGCACTACGTGATGGCTGTTTTCATCAACACCTACATATCAGACCTCAGGCTTGCAAAGAAGTGCATGGTCAGAATCCCTGAGTCGTGGACTGGAAAGCTGCACAGAGGTGGATCTTGAGCCTCATGTTGGACAGTTAGCCTGGCCACTAGATAAGGGCTTTTCTAACAAAGCATGTGTAGGGGCAGTGTGGTAGGCCAAAGCAGGAGCTGCAGAAGAACAGGGGCTGAAGGGCTAATGCATTCAGTGAAGTTAGAAAGAAGAGGTAGGATGGTACGCCTGGGCAGCTCAGCTGGTTGAGCGTCCAGCTCTTGATTTTGGCTCAGGTCATGATCCCAGGGTCATGGGATCGAGCCCTGCGTTGGGCTCGATGCTGAGCATGGAACCTGCTTAAGATTCTCTCTCTCTCCCCAACCTGTGTTCTCTTTCTCTAAAATAAAATAGAGTAGGGTAGAATAGAATAAAATAAAAAGAAGGGGCTGATGAGACTGGGAGAGGGCAGATTTGGGTCCTAGGAGGCCTTGGATGCCATGCCAGGGAGCTGAGTGGGGAACCATAGGAGAGTCAGGGAATAAAGTGGATGGGGGGTTGACGGACTCAGCTCTTCTTTTTGAAGCCCCATGGTTAGTGTCACTGATACCCTGCAGGTGAATTCATCACCTCTTAGAATGTGAGAACTGGAAGGACAGTTAGGTATCACCTAGTCAAGTGCCCCATTTTAGAGGTGAGAAAATTGAGTCCTGTAGAAATGAAGTGAGTCTCACTGAAGGTCAGGTCAAAGAGGGGTTTGAGTGCCAGTCTACTCCAGATAGTTTTTTTGACATTCCCATAGTGTGAGGTGCTGCCCTACATGTGTCACATCCTTCCCTCAGAAAGGGTCAGGCCTCAAAGAAAGGGCGGGCAGCGCATTTGGGATGGGCAGGCCCCAGTAAGTGTGGTCGAAGACTCTGAGGAGTCTCTTTATCTGACACATCTTGTTCTTTTAAGGGAATTTGTCCGTGAGCCTTTATGTCAGGGGTGGGCAGAGGATGCAACACCGGGACAGAAAGGGGCCTGGGTTCTTGATGTTTGAATCACTGTTTGGTCTCCCAGCCACGGGGCTGCCACTGCACTCAGGGAAAGAGGAAGGTCTTGTGTTCTTGTTGATCAGATAGGGTTTCCTGCCAGCTTCAGGGGTAACTGCAGCCTTTGTTTTCATGCTTGAAGATGTTCCGTGAGGGTAAAAACACATCTGCCACTTGGCCCTGAGACCTTGGCCTCAGAGGGAGGTAAAATCTTAAAGCCCAACTACCCTATTTACTTACATAATCTCTCTTCCAGGTAGTACAGGCAGATTGGTGGTCTCCGGGTAAGGTTGGGGGGGATGGAGGGCAGCAGCCACACATAGTGAGAAGTGGTGGCAGATGGGAGGCTGGGACAGGATTTCTTCCCTGGAATTAGCTGGGTAGGTCTCTGGTGTAGATTCCTGCCCTTCCCAGTCCAGACCTGGGAGCCAGTAGCCATGGCAGGAAAAGCACAGGAACGCATTGAATCCCTCTCTCACGGCTTCCCTTGGGGCCCCTGGAACTCCACACTGAATGTCCCTCCCACTTGAATATGAACTATTCAGACAGGCTCTGGGTCTATCTTACCACCCTGTGACTCGTAGGGTGGGTACACAGCACCCGGCACGGAATCCACGTTCGCTGATGTCTGATAATTACGGCAGTAGCTACCATACTGGTGGGTACTTAACTAATTTCAAATGCTTTACGTGCATATTTGCATTTATGCCATCTGTACAATAGCTCTTTGTAGCTGTTACGGAGATGTGGAAATTGAAGCCCAGAGAAGCTCAGTGCCTTGCTAGTGGTGTCAGTACTAGTTATGATAAAAGTAGCAGCAATTTATGATGACGATGGTGATGGTGATGGGTACTATCATGTGCCAGGCCCTGTCATTCAATCTTCCAAACAACCCGGAGTATGTTGTAATCGCCATTGTGCTTGCCCAGGTAGTTCGAGCAGGAGTGGGGAATTGAACTCAAGTCCTCTGACCCCACCTCAGATGGTCTTTTCCCTACATCACACTCTGCAAATGCGCAGGGGCAGCCATTAACCCACGGCTGTGGGGCAGGGGCCAGTTCTCCTGACCTGGGGGAGAGGAGGGACTGCTGGGGGGCTTAGGGAGAAAGGAAGAACAAGCTCTGAGGATGAGGCTGGTTTCTGTGTGCCCTCAGAAGCCCTCTGTCTTCCCTCTACCACCTGCAAATTAGAGAAGTGAGGAAATCATGACTATTAAAGAAGGTCGTTTTGGGTTCCTGAATGCCTCTGCCCTCCTAACTCTAAGGCTCTGATAGCCAGACTCTGACCTGGGTTTCTTACTTGAAAATGCAGCTGAGAAGCTCCTCATGGACTCAGTGAAAAGCAGGCAGCCCTCAGAGTGGATGTGACAGCAAAGCAAATCCACATCTCTGTGTCTGGTCCAGCCCCACGACCCCTCTCTAGGCCTGAGGGCGGCCATGTCAAGAAGGGGATAGGGACCCAGCAGGACTCACTGCCCTAGTCATCGCTGACCCACATCCTCATCTGTGGAGTCACGCTGGGTGTTTGATTTCTGCAGCCTTTCGCTCTGACACTGAAAGCTTCTGCAGGCCGTTGCCAACCAGCTGGTACAAGGATGGTGACGCTGACCAGGATGTAATGTTGGTCTTAACCACAATAGCTACCAGTTTTGGAGTGCTCCCTAGATGCCAGGCACTGAAGTGAGCCCCCCCGTGTGCATTCTCATTTATCCCTCACAGCAACCTCACAAGGGGCACAACTGTGTCTCCCATTTTTCCAGTGAGAAACCAGGCTTGTGGGGGTTTAGCGGCTTTTCCTCACTCACATGGTTGACTTCAGTGCCACATTCCCCGTAGCAACCATGCAGATCATCATCCCGTAAATGGTTCCTCTTTTCCTTCTCCTCTCTCAGTCCCAAAGCAGCTCTATTGCCCTGACTCTTCCCTGGGGACACTTTTCAAGTGGCCCTTTTTGATGTCTTTTCTCCAGGGCAGTCCTGAGTTGGCCTGTTTGAATCTGATTTTATCCAGGTGATTGCATGGAGTCAGGGTAACAGAATGGGGGAGAATAGACTCTGGAGAAAGGGTACCCAGAATGTGATCACAAGGGGAATCTGTGTCTGAACCTAGTTTCTGGCTCCCAGAACCTCCTCTGAGGTTGGTGTTATTACCATCCATGTTGCCGATGAGAAGATCAGTGTTCAGAGGAGTGGAAGGCACACTTGTCCAAGGCACACAGTAGGGGCAGAGACAATTTGAACATAGGAGGACACCAGTTCTCAACTCTTAACCACTATTGTACAGATTTTATAGTAAGTAGATTTAAAAATCTAACTTAAATTTTTTTTATTTTATTACAAAATTAAAAAAAAATTTTTTTTTTAACGTTTATTTATTTTTGAGACAGAGAGAGACAGAGCATGAACGGGGGAGGGTCAGAGAGAGAGGGAGACACAGAATCTGAAACAGGCTCCAGGCTCTGAGCAGTCAGCACAGAGCCCGACGCGGGGCTCGAACTCACGGACTGCGAGATTGTGACCTGAGCTGAAGTCGGACGCTTAACCGACTGAGCCACCCAGGCGCCCCTATTACAAAATTTTTTAAGAATTTTTTTTGTCTTTGAGAGAGACAGTGCAAGCAGGGTAGGGGCAGAGAGAGAGAGGGAGACATAGATTCCGAAGCAGGCTCCAGGCTCGGAGCTGTCAGCAGAGAGTCCAGTGCCAGGCTCAAACCCACAGACTTTGGGATCATGACCTGAGCCAAAGTTGGATGCTTAGGGGTGCCTGGGTGGCTCAGTCGGTTAAGTGTCCAACTTCAGCTCAGGTCATGATCTGATGGTTCGTGAGTTTGAGCCCCGCGTCGGGCTCTGTGCTGACAGCTCCGAGCCTGGAGCCTGCTTCGGATTCTGTGTCTCCCTCTCTCTCTGCCCCTCCTCTGCTCATGCTCTGTCTCTCATTCTCTAAAAAATAAGTAAACATTAAAAAAAATTAAAAACAAAACAAAAAACAAAAAAAAGGAAAACAAACAGTGCCCTGCAAAGAAGTGAGGACTTGAGAGACCATGTTTGAGTTACTTGGCCTAATGTAGGGACCTAGTACTTAGTGCTCATGGGTGGAGTTCTTCCAGAGTTCCAGAACCCTCTCACTGCCAGTCTGAATCTGGAAGGTGCTCTCTTTCCCCACAGCGACATAGCTCAAAGTGGCTCCATGGTGGGAAGTCTCCTTCTGTGGGTTATAAATTCCATCAGCCTCCTGTGCTCACCCTTGCCCAGCAGATTTTGTGAAGTGTTCAGTTTGCTGTTTGAATTAGTGGTATTTGGGGATGGTCTGCTCATAATCTGTACATTTATATAGCACCTCCTTGGAGTCAGGCACTGCTGGGAGCCCAGAAAGGTTCAGGCACAACCTTCTCTCTGGATTACTTGTCCTGTTTTTTTACACAAAACCAGTGTTTTTCTACCTTCCTAACTCAGTTCCCCTCACTCCCCAGGCCCAACGTACTGCTTCTTCCTCCCTCTTCAGCTCTCATCCTTCATCCTGATTATTCATTCACACATTTAACAGATACTTACTGAGTACCTACTCTATGTTCCAGGCTGTGGAGGTAGAGCAGGAAATAAGACAGATAGTGGCCCCTGCCTTCGGGGAGTTTCTGTTCTCAGATTTTAAAATTTCACTTCCTTAGGCAAACCTTCCCTGAGTTCTGCTGCCACAACAGACCCTGCTCTCGCAATCTTGAGAGCAGCTGCACAAATGGGAGCTTTCCTTTCGATTGGTTGATTACTCGATTAGCTTAGGCTCTGTTATTTGCCTTAGCAGCTCCTGGAGGGCAGGAATCAGGTACTTAATAAATATTTGTTGAATGACTAAACCAACAAATGTACAAATGTTGTGTTCAGCAAGCCCCATGGTTCGGCAGACGTTGGCCAACTGGGATCTTGGACCTTCGCTGCCCTGCTCAGTCTTCTTCGTTCTCTCCCGCAGAGATCTCCAATTTGCTGGTGGCTACTAAGAAAGCCCAGGAGTGGCAGCCTGTCTACTCTATGAGCCAGCTGAGTTTTGACCGGATCCTCAAGAAAGATATCGTGCAAGTGAGTCATTGCTAAGGTTCCTGGGTCCACCTTGGTCCTGCCTCCCCATGGCAAGCAGTCTGAGGATTTGGGGGACTGAAGTCTGGGTTTGGGGAAATCCTATTGGAAAAAACAAAAACAAAAAAAAGAGACTTTTCTTTTGTAGTTAAAGCTGTTCAGTCAGTACCCTGCCATTCTACCCAGCTTTGCTCATGTTCCCAAGAGACACTTTGTCTTTGAAGGAAATGGATTTGTGGGGTTATCTAGGGTTACAGGACCTTCTGGGGAGTGGTCTTCTGCAGATAGAAGGAGTTGGAGAACTTGGTGGGAATGCTGACAAGGCAAGAGTAGGGTGTCCATGGGGCGAGTCTGGGCTGACGACCCTCGTTAACCCACCACATGCTGTGACAGAGCACTTCTAAAGTTCAACCCTGGGCTTTCAGATGATGATTCCAAAGGGAGCAAAGCTGGGGGAATACAGAATACAGTAAGGAGGCAGGAGAACTGTCTTGAGAGATAGGTCCCTTGGACCATTGTCCCAGCTTGGGAGGCCTCTTGCCCAGAGTCTGCAGCTGTAGGCAGGCCCAGTTTCCCTTGTAGCTGCCCTCGGGCTAAGGGTGTGAGGCCCAGGGCAAACCCCATGTTCTCTTCCATGCCCCTGCCCCAGTGGAGCATGGTGTGGAGCCACACACCAGGGAGGCCAAGGAGACAGCCTGCCAGCAGCCTTGGAGGGAAGGAACGTTTACTGCCTGGGAGAAACTGTGACACTTTGGAGGTGTTGGAGAATGAATTGTGGGCTCACGCCTACTAGGGAGCCTAGTGGAAGGTGGCAGGCTTGGGGTTGGTTTGCTAGTATACTTTCTTAGGTTAATCCCTAAAACTGTTGGGCAGGGTTTCAGGGCATAGAGGTCCGCAGCTGCAGCTGCCTCTCACTTCCTTTGATAAATCCTTCACTGAGGGCCAGATTGTGTTGTGTTCTGTCCTTCTGGTGGAGTCGGAGCTGTGGCCAGAGATTGAAATCACCAGAGTGGCAGTACCCTGGGTTTTTTTCCTGCCTAAATTTGGTCCTGTACTTGGGCCCTTCCTTCTTTCCTTGCCTTTGAACCTCTGCACAGATCATAGCCACCCTCCGTGTCCCCAGCACTCATCTAGCCAACAGTGAGCACTTTCACGTGTCACGCATGATGGCAACCCTTGGCAGGTGCACAGTGCGCTGGAGGAGCCAACTCGCATCTTAAGTAGATAATCGCGTTACCAAGACACAAGTCCTAAGTAGGGAAATACAGCAGGATGTGGGACTGTCAGATGGGACCATGCCGCCTAGCCTCGGGAGGACAGAAATGGCTTCCTGGGAAAGCGGCATCCAAGCAGAGTCCCAGAGGATACACAGCAAGCACCAGACAAAGGCAGAGGGAGCAGCACGGAAGGAAGCCAACGTGTAATACGCAGGACCCTCCGTGGGGCACTGTGGAGGCCTGTTGCCATGGCTTGGCTGCTGGGATAAGCAACCCTTCTGGGGAAGAGTAATTATTCTGCAAGCATATGGCTTTTACGGGATGTTCTGGGAACACAACTTCCCATAATCTTGATGAACCGCTTCATGACAGATGCAGCTTTAATGAATAGTCACAGGACCTCACCAGGATATGGGAGACAGGGCAGATGCATCGCCACTGTGCTATGACAGATGACAAATGGTGGCATTTGTGCAAATTAATATACCCGATTAACGATTGTATACATTCCTGTAGGGGCAGGACTGATTCCAAGGGAATCCATTTTCTGCATTTACAGAACGCGCTGGCATAATAGAATAATAGCACCATAACTTAACAGACTTTGCGAGGTTAATGTCAATAGCTTGAGAGTGCCTGAGTTTTATGAATCACATTTTGGTTTCCCAATATTAAGAATGTTTAACTCAGAATTATTAAATCTTGAACTGGGAGACTCCTTAGAGACAGATGATTATGTGCTAAGGGCTTTTTGCTTTTTGGGTATGAGGCTTTTAGTCCTCATACCGGTTATTTGGTGGTATTATTCTCTTTCATATGTGAGGATACTGAAGGCCCATCCTTCCAGTCTCTGCCTCTGCCTTGACACCCTTCCCCCGCTGTGGGATTGTGAGGGCAAGTCCACATGTAAATGCATCACAAATTTTAAAGCTTAGCACGCATGTGCATATACAGACACACACACTGGGTAGATATCTGAAAAACGAACAAGTGCCTAGTCTAGAGGGCAATCAAACAGAACATATCAGCCAGCAGATCGTTTCTGCCCATGATGTGCCAGACTCTGTACCTGGAGCCTTTATACCTGCCTCTTCACTTGATTCTAACACAGCCCTGGAAGGCAGGTACGATTGTTATCCCTGTTCACAGAAAGGAGTCGAGGAAAGAATGTCTCAAGTTAAATGGCCAGTGAGCAGTAGCATGATCACTAATAAGCCCCTTTTCTTTGTACCCTAGCCTATAGTAGAGTTGCCCCTGTGGGGTCCTCTCTGAGTCCACTTTGGAGGTGAGGGTGGGGCTGCTGTCACTGGAGGCTATTGGTGGCGCTACTAGAAGTTTTATGATTGGTCAGGATTATGTTTTAGCCACAGGTTGTTTCCTGGAAGTAGAAGGGAAGGAACCGTTTGGGACTGTAACGGTCTCCTGGGGCCCAGGAAGTGCCACATCTGTGTTTGGTTAAATAGCTTTGTATTTCTTTTGGAGGCCTGACGGGGACAAGACATGGGGAGGCTGTGATCTTTGGAGGCCCTTTTGCCTTCGCCCCACCCCTGCTGGTATTCTGTGTTCCCATTAAGTCCTCAGTGCAGCCCCAGAGAGGGGTCATCACCCCAACCTCCTGCTTCCTTCTTCAGGGCGAGCACCTTGGGAGAGGCACGCGGACACACATCTACTCTGGAACCCTTCTGGATTACAAAGATGACGAAGGAACTTCCGAAGAAAAGAGAATAAAAGTGATCCTCAAAGTCTTAGACCCCAGCCACAGGGACATTTCTCTGGTAAGTGTCTCCTTCATAACCCCGTCCCCTCTTCTCCCCCAGTTCTGGAGCCAGTGGAGCACAGTGAGCCTGGAAGAACCTTTGTCTTTAGTTTGGCCTTTGTCATCTAGTCTGGATGCCTTTCTTCGAGTATAATCTGAGATAAAGCCGGCGTGGAAAATAAGTGAGGGAGGATTGAAGATGAAGTGGGTTGAGCAGCCTGTCCCTTCCTGGCCCTCCCACTGTCCTCCTGTTTCCTATCTAGAGGTCCTTGTGGTGGAGCCCAGGACTCTACATAGTCCCTGGTGTATCACTTCACAGTCTACAGAATTAAAGCCCAGACGAGTAAAAGGACTTACCCAAGATCCCACAAACTGTTAGAGTGATAAAGCCAAGTCTTGACTGAGATCTGCCTGGGTTTTTGTTTATTCTAACACAGTGCCAAACATTGTTATTTCTCAAGGTTTAATGGAGAGAAAGTGGTGGATGTGCGTATCTAATGGGGAAATTGTCAGCTAGCCTCTCCTTCCAGCCTGGCTCCGTATCCTATTAGGTTGTCTAAATATATCCCGTATCCCAGCCGGCTTAGCAATGCCTCTGGACAGGCAAGGCCAAGGGAGCAGTTTCAGGGCCTGGGATGACAGTGATGAGTTTTCCTGGGACCCATTGACTTTCCTCCCAGCAGAGCCCCTTTGGCATCAGAGCAGTGGAGTCTGACCCTTAGCATTCCTTGTCCTCTTCTCCCACAGGCCTTCTTTGAGGCAGCCAGCATGATGAGGCAGGTCTCCCACAAACACATCGTGTACCTCTATGGCGTCTGTGTCCGAGATGTGGAAAGTAAGTGTATTCGCTGTGGAAGGGGAGGTTGCCCTGGCTGGGAGCGTTGGCGCTGTGGGGATGACTCGGGGCTGATGCCACCTTTACCTTGCCTGGGCTTCTTGCCTCTTGCAGCAGTTCTTGTGCTTAATAGTGGATGTAGAATTAAGCCCCATTTGTCTTTTTCACTCATTTCTCGAACGTTTACTGTTGCTGGCCCTGACTGCACACCGTGCTGGACCCGGGAGGGTGGGGTGAGCACGCTGAGAGAGAAGAAGGCGCTCTGGGCGGGGGCAGAGGTGTAAGCGCTCATTCTGCTGTTTGCACCTCACAAGGATGGTTGTGTCCTCCCAAGCCGAGGACCAGTCAGTAAAGTGGGCTCCCCTCAGGGGGTGAGGGAAGATACTGTCCCTACTGTGGCTACTTTTGTGCCTATAGATATCATGGTGGAGGAGTTTGTGGAGGGGGGGCCCCTGGATCTCTTCATGCACCGGAAAAGCGATGTCCTCACCACACCGTGGAAGTTTAAAGTTGCCAAACAACTGGCCAGTGCCTTGAGTTACTTGGTAAGTATGTTCTGGAGTCTGTGGTGGCCCCCATCAGGAACCAGAATGCCCGAGTGGTTGGTGGCAGGAAGGGACTCTGGTGAGGTGGGCTGGAGGGGCCTGGTCTCTGGTTAAACACAGGTGTGCCTGGTGCTTAGTGGCCTCGACCTTGGTCATTTGGGGCTGTTCGTGTGCTTGTGTACGAATCCTGTTTTGATGGAAATTGTATCACGTCAGAGGACTGACTTCTGTACTGCACTGTAGGTAAGAGTGGAAATAGTGCGATTCTTGTCACACAAATGAGTGAAACCGCCAGCGTCAGTAGTGCTTACCGTGGGTCAGCCGTTCAGGGGTCCTACTCGTTCTCCTTGGTGTCATTCTCACAAAAGCCCTATGAGGCCCACTCTGCCATTATCCCCGTTTTACTGGTGAGGGGACCAGGGCGCAGGGCCATGGTGCAATACACCCGAGTCACTCAGATGACTGGGGAGAGAGCTAGGCTGCCCGGGCATGGCTGTCGCTGGGGAATATGGAGAGATGATGTGAGGAGCCAGGCTTGGAAACGGAGTGAAGGAAGGAGGGAAGACGGGCAGCCCCATGGGCAACTTGACTGAGTTCACCCTTCTCACTCTGCAGGAGGATAAAGACCTGGTCCACGGAAATGTGTGCACTAAAAACCTCCTCTTGGCCCGTGAGGGCATCGACAGCGAGTTCGGCCCGTTCATCAAGCTCAGTGACCCCGGCATCCCCATCACCGTGCTGTCCAGGCAAGGTGGGTCTCGCCTTTCCTCCCACCCCAGTTCCCATCTGTGCCCTTCACCCTTCCACCCTCCCTGTCCCCACCTGAATTCAGGTCAGGCCAGCAGGGAGAAGGGGGCTAGGGCTCTGGTGTGTTTCCTTTTAAGAAGGACACTTTAGCAGACAGGCATCTGGTGCTGCTGCTGTGCCCCAGGGGCCGAGGGAGATGTGGAGGGTAGGGAGGGCCAGTCCCTGCCCTCTGGGAGCTGTGTGGTAGGAGAAACTCACCCGAGGCACGTGTGGTCCTGACGATAAAGGAGCTGTGTTCAAGGTGCTGGGGTAGCACAGAGGGAGGCTGCTGGGCCCAGGGATGGTCACAGAGGTGTCGAGAGGAGCCGGGTCTCCTGGCCCTCCACTGTAGTTGGTGAGCTGTTGGGGGAGGCCCCCAAGTGATAGCTGTGCTCTTGTGGCCTTTGAATGAGGTCATCGTGAACTATAGGGCTGTGAAGAAAAAGACGGGCCCAGGAGCGAAGACACTGCAACCAGCACTGCCCAAGTAGTACTCTCTGCCTCTTAGCCTTAGAGGCCGTGTGTGGGATCTCAGCGTGGCCCTGGCCTGTGACGGCCAGCCACCAAGCACAGTGCTGGGCTCTTAGAGTTTTGTTCAGTAGGTCAAAGAATGGGCTAAGTTTGGAAGGGAACCAGGATGAAAACAGGCCTTACAAATACAACTGAAATCATTCACTCCTTAGCAGGGAAGTGGGAAGCATTCTTTAGTGCCTATGTAGTGCCCCTTACCCGCCCATCTCCCACCAGTCGGCCAAGATTCAGCCCTGAATCTGTCCCGGGACCTGTCCTCAGAAAGCACCTGGGGCGCAGACACTGGTGACTCCAGAACTAGTAGAGGAGCCTGGGTATCCCCAAGAGGTGCCGGTAAAATGCTATGGGCATTCAGAGACAGCGATATCACCTAGCTGGGGACAGAGGTGATTCAGGGAGGCAGTGGGATTTCATCTGGGCCTTGTGGGTCAGTGAGGTGGGCCTGACTGTGACTGCCTCTGTTTCCAGCAGGAGCCAGGAGGCTGTTGCTGGAGACCACAGTGCTTGTTGAGGGACACAGCAGGGGTGTCTACTCAGATCACTGGCCTTGGCAGGAAGCCAGAACAGGGCTGCAGAAGTAGCCAGGTGCAAGAGATGTAGGACAGCTTCACCTCAGGCTTTCATTCCCTTGTTCTTTCCCACACGAAGCAAACACACAATTGCAGGGGGATTGTGCAGAATGCATGAGTGAGGTTAGCCCATGCCTGCTCTGCATGTATGGGCCTCTTGTCTTTCCCTGCCTTTTCTTCTTTTTTTTTAATGTTTATTTATTTATTTTGAGAAAGAGAGCACACGCACAGGCAAGTGGGGAAGGGGCAGACAGAGAGGAAGAGAGAGAATCCCAAGCAGGCTTTGCCTGTCAGTGCAGAGTCCGATGTGGGCCTTGATCTCACAAACTGTGACCTGAGCCGAAATCAGGAGTGGGATGCTTAACCGACTGAGCCACCTAGGTGCCCCTCTGCCTTTTCTTTCTTAAGCCTTTGTTCTCCTTCCCCAGGGTGTTGGCCTTCCCCAGGGTGCTTTGCTGTCATCTGAGGCCAGAGCTTCGGAAGCCTGGCCCTATGTGACCCTCCTGGGGGCTTGTGATAAATGGACACGTCTGCTGGCCCTAAGACTGCTGCATGGTGTAGCACGTGCCAGGGTGGAGAGGCCTGGAAAGTGGCACCCTTCACAAACTCCCCCCGGGCCCATGTTTGGAAAGCACTGCTTAAAATAGTTTCTTCGTTAGCTCACAGTTTCTGCTGCAATGACAGTGATTTACAACCCTGGCATTTCCAGAAACTGATCTAGAAATCTCTCTGGTCTTTTTCCAGAGTGCATAGAACGAATCCCGTGGATTGCTCCCGAGTGTGTTGAAGACTCCAAGAACCTGAGTGTGGCCGCTGACAAATGGAGCTTTGGAACCACACTCTGGGAAATCTGCTACAATGGCGAGATCCCTCTGAAAGATAAGACACTGATTGAGGTGAGCAGTTGCTTTCCGGGGTGAGAGCTGAGTGAGGACTCCGTGAGCCCTCGTGAACGTCTCAGCAGTTGTCAGGGAGCCTCATGTTGTGGGAAGAGATGGAGGCGGCTTTGACTGTCCTCCACAGGCTTACTGGCTGTGTGACCTCGAAAGTGTCACTTAACTTCCCTGTCAGTTTCATCATCTGTAAAATGGGGATAAATACTACCTATTTTGCAGGGCTGTTGTGAAGATTAAGTAAATAATGAAATAATGCATGCACAATGCCAGGCACACGATATGTGCTCAGTAGTACATTATGGTAGTGTTTATCTCAGATTTGAAGTACCTGTTAGCAACATTAACACAGATACTTGTTGAGTTTCTACTGCGAGGCATTGTTCGAAGTAAAAGCTGGAGGCTCACTATAAAATAGACACAGGCCTTGGCTTCCCTTGAGGACCTTAGGGTGTGGTTAGGAGAGTTCGCCTATAATAGCAAGAACGAGGATTCTTCACATAATATGTGAAACCAGCGGCCTAAGAATCCTGCAACTTAGATACAGCAGTGCCATCACCTTCATTTCACAGTTCAGGTAACGGAGACGCAGGGAGCCCCAGCACATGCCTGGGTCCCTCAGCTACAGTGCAAAACCAGAAAGGTCTGAACCACTCTTAAATTTACTGGTAGAAAGTGTGAAGACTGTAACTCTAAAGGGATAAAGTAGTAAAATGACAATCAAGGACCACTGATCCTGACTCAGTGGTTCAATTATTGGAATGTGTCTCGTGTATTTATGGGGGCAGCAGCATCACTTTGAGCTGGGAGGGATTGATCAAAATCCAGGGGAAGGTGGCATTTCAGTTGTCCGTGGGAAGCAATAAGTGGTTTCGTTTGCCTCAAGCATGGAGAGGAAAGACAGGTGGTAAGGTGGGAAAGGTTATTTGGGGTCAGATTATTGGAAGCCCTAAATTCCAGGCTACAGAATTGTACTTAGGGGTGATGTGGGACACTCATGAGTTCGCGTGGAGAAGTGAGGTGCTTAGAGGTCGGCATGGGGACAGGTCTTCTAGACACCATGGTTAGGATGGACAGGCTAAGGAGTGACCACATGCTCTGAGGCTCTCAGTGGTGAGGACAGAGACAGGAAGTGGCAATGGAAATCCAGAGTGGAGGGTGCACCTGTAGGAGATCCTGAAGAGGTAGAATGTTTAACCAGTTAACTTTGGCCAGGTAAACATAGTACAGGGCTTGGGAAAGCGGAGTTAAGTCAAAACCAGCAGGGAAGCCCTCAGATCTGTAACTCTGCTATTTGGGATTTTCATTCTAGGGTTTTTGGAGAAAAGTCAGTATCTATTGAGCACCTGCTGTGTACTCAGGGCTAAGCAGCATGCAGGAATGGCGTAAGGAAGGGCCTGTACCTTTGATAAAAGAGGGCTCCTTCTCTCCTCCCAAGTACCCTTGATGGGTTTGGATGGCCTTTCCACCTGGCTGTGCCAGAGCGGGGAAGCGAGCGTGACACTGCGAGGCGAGAGCAGCTCCCAGCTTAGTTCCAGCTCCTCCTCTTCCTCATCCGCTGAGGTCTCCCCACTTCCACCAAGGATCCCCAGGGACAGAGGAGAAACCAGTACTCATGAGATTCACTAGAAACTGGAGGGTAGGGGTGCCAGGGTGGCTCAGTCGATTAAGTGTCCGACTTCGGCTCAGGGCATGATCTCTTAGTTTGTGGGTTCAAGCCCTGCATTGGGCTCTGTGCTGACAGCTCAGAACCTGGAGCCCGCTTCGGATTCTGTCTCTCCCTCTCTCGGTTTGTCTCCCACTTGTGCTCTCTCTGTGTCTCTCAAAAATAAACAAACATTTTTTTTTTTAACTGGAGGGTCATGGTTTGACTTAATTTTTATTTTTATTTTATTTTTTATTTTTTTCTGAATTTTTTTAACGTTTATTTATTTCTGAGACAGAGAGACAGAGCATGAGCAGGGGAGGGGCAGAGAAAGAGGGAGACACAGAATCTGAAATAGGCTCCAGGCTCTGAGCTGTCTGCACAGAGCCCGACGCGGGGCTCGAACTCACGGACCGCAAGATCATGACCTGAGCTGAAGTCGGACGCTTAACCGACTGAGCCACCCAGGTGCCCCTTAATTTTTAAAAGTAGTATCAATTATTTGTTTTAGAACTTTGAAGTAATAAACAGTTGAAAATTGGAAAATATAGAAAACTATGAAAAAGAAAAAACAGCAGTCATCATATTCCAGTCGCTCCTCACCACTAGTTAGCCCTTTGGTATTTTGTCTTTCAGTCTGTTTCTGTCTGTCTTGTTTAAACACAACCGAGACCATGCTAGATATAGTTATATAGGCTCTACTTCTTAATTTAATATCGGGAGTACTTTCCTGCATAGTTAAAAATGTCTTACAATTTTACAAATTTAATGTAAGAGTTGTTTCATTAAGCTCAAATTTACTTAACTAATTTTATATTTGGCATTTAGGTTGTTTTTAAATTTGTAATGTGCTGTCTAATTCTGCAGGGAGTATCTTTGAACATAAATCTTTGTTTATATCTGACTTCTGAGTCATTTTATAGTTGGAATTAATGAGTCAAAGGATTTGAAGAGTCTGCCAAGTTGTATTCCAGGAAGGCTGCATGACTGCACTAGAATGCAGCAGGTTCAGGCCTGGGTCTACCGCCCATCTGACTTGAATTTGGATTTTAGTATGGGGACTAACATTTCCCCAGGCCGGAATTAGGCAATAGTAACACAGGTTTGTGAAACCTGCCTTTATGCAGAGCTATCGGGGAAATAAATTAGGATGGTAACTGGTGCTGAAGGGTTAGTGAGTGGTACCTTTGGTTTCTCCCATGTGGTTTTCTTCTTTACAGAAAGAGCGATTCTATGAAAGCCGGTGCCGGCCAGTGACACCATCTTGTAAGGAGCTAGCTGACCTCATGACCCGCTGTATGAACTATGACCCCAACCAGAGACCCTTCTTCCGAGCCATCATGAGAGACATCAATAAACTGGAGGAGCAGAGTAAGACCCTGTCGTGCAGTGTTTGCATGAGACCAGCCAGTTCCCCGGGGAAGCAGCAGAATAACTAGGAGCCTGTGGACGGCAGTCACTCCTTTTTAGCATGGTTTCTTTCCTCCTCTCCTAGATCCAGACATTGTTTCAGAACGAAAGCCGGCAACCGAAGTGGATCCCACACATTTTGAAAAGCGGTTCTTGAAGAGAATCCGTGACTTGGGAGAGGCAAGTTAGGCTGGAGTCCCCTGCTGACCGTCTGACCTCTTCTGCATCTAAAACCACTCTCCATTCTCTCTGTTTCTGGGCCAAGATTTATGAAGAGAAGGCATCTCACTGGGTTTTCCCTGGGCTACTGGAATTACGGGGGAGTCTCCACTTGGCACACGGCAGCAGTGTGCATATACCTGCCTGTCCAGGTGGCTGGATATGCACACAGGATGTTGGTCTGCTCCCTCCAGACTCGATTTTTCTCCAAGGGGTGGAAGAGAATGGAAAGAGAGAGATATGGGGGAATAGGTATAGATGTGGTAGAAACAGAAAAGTCCCTATCTTGGACTTTGCTGTGCGGCTGCTTAAATAAGGGATATTTACTACACAGAAGGCCACACAGAATGTCAGTTTTCCCTTGGACCTCGAATGGGAGTTTCCTAACGGTTAAGGTGACCAGAAAAGCTACTGGGATTTGTGTCTAAATACAGATTTTCAATAGTTGAGTTAAGCGAACACAGACTGTGTCCTGTGTGGAGTGTCTTCTGTGTGCCCGGGCCGTGTGCTGGGCACATAACAGTGTCCTTAGTGCCTCACAACACCCTGAGGGTCTGTGCACAAGTGCCTCTGGAGCCAGCTCAGAAGACTGGGTCACTGCGCCTTCCCTGTCCGGTGGCTCAGGAGAAGTCTGACCCCACGTCTCCTGAACACCCATCGCGCAGTGCCCTTTTCAGCCACGTCGTGGCGCCTGCCCCGCTGCCTGGGCCCGTGGCTGTCAGAGAATGCCATAGTCATCCTGCAGGTCCAGAAATAACCTTCCTTGTGGGCTGTGTTTTCACGGAAACTGGGATCGATGTGTTGGTTCAATAGTCCCCTGATACTTCCTTGTCTTAGCTCAGTAATAGAGGGGATGGCATGTGGGACCAAGAGAGGAGGGGCTGTGGTGGGTGGGGAAGGGTGGGGGGGCAGTTCGCTGCCTGTAAGGTCGGACTGTGCTGTGTACCCCTGGCCTTCGTGGGAACAGCACGAGGAGCAAGCGTCATCTTCTGAGTGTTCCTGCTGGCCCGGGGTGGGGCTTTTCTCATCAGGCACGTGCATCTTTCCTTCCAGGGCCACTTTGGGAAGGTTGAGCTCTGCAGATACGACCCTGAGGGTGACAATACCGGGGAGCAGGTGGCTGTCAAATCCCTGAAGCCTGAGAGTGGAGGTAACCACATAGCGGATCTGAAGAAGGAAATTGAAATCTTAAGGAACCTCTATCATGAGAACATTGTGAAGTACAAAGGCATCTGTACAGAAGACGGTATGTTGTGCAAAGTGGGGTTGGTGTGAAAACTAAGGGAGCTTCTGGGGTTATACGGCCAGTGCCACCAATCAAGGTGGCAAGCGGTATTTACTAATAAGTATATCTTTTTTTACAAGCCAATATAACACCCACATATTATACTCTAAAACTGGTAATGAAATGATGTGGCTCATAAGTTTTAAAAATCAGTCATCTGTGGTTGTTCGCAGAGCACTGTTAGCTCACGGGGTGCTGATGACTGGGTTCTGTACACACGTGTCACTATCTCTGTTCACTGCTGAGGATCCTGAGGTTCAGGGGCTTAAAGAGGTTAAGTAGCTTGCCTGGGATTTGGGGTGGGGAGTGACACTGAAATCAGTTCGGGGCCTGTGTCTCCTGATCCTGCACCCTCTACTCCCCCACAGTTCCTTCATCTGGCAGCCTTGTCCTGATGGGTGTTCTTTTCTTGACAGGAGGAAATGGTATTAAGCTCATCATGGAGTTTCTACCTTCAGGAAGCCTTAAGGAATATCTTCCAAAGAATAAGAACAAAATTAACCTCAAACAACAGTTAAAATATGCTGTTCAGATTTGTAAGGTAAAAAAAAAGCATGTTAAAGATTAAAAAATCAGGCATTCTGTCCTGGGTAATTGGTTTGTAATTAGACTGCAGGGGGAAGCTTTCCAGTAATTGTACCTGAGTTCATATTGCTCTGCATGATTTGGATGAAAATTAGCCAGTACTGACAAAACGAGCTGAGTTGTTAATATGGGTGATTTAATATGTATTTCTTTGAATTGGGTTGGTTTTACTTGCATTAAAGTAAAAACAACAACAACAAAAATGCATGACAGGTAAATGAAATGGCATTTGTGCTTTCCTGAGATGCAGCGATGGATACAAAACACAGCCTGAACTGACCGTTAACAAATGACTCTACATTGACTTCTCTCCCTCAGGGGATGGACTACTTGGGGTCTCGGCAGTACGTTCACCGGGACTTAGCAGCAAGAAATGTCCTCGTTGAGAGTGAGCACCAAGTGAAAATTGGAGACTTCGGTTTAACCAAAGCCATTGAAACCGACAAAGAGTACTACACAGTCAAGGATGATCGGGACAGCCCTGTGTTTTGGTAACTGAGTCTAATGTTATGTGAATGTCTTTTATTCCTCCTGCCTAAGTCAAGGTTAGAAAGAGCTTAGAACATTTGGGATTGATTGAGCTTTGCCTTCAAGAAACCTCTTTTAGACTGTTTCCCTAAAAGCAACCCGCACAGAAATGCCTGAGGTTTATACGATACCATCTTCCAAGGAAGGGAGGACATGAGCCACCCAGTCAGCATCTCCAGCTTCCCAGGAGAGAGCATTCACTGACAGAGTCCTTGCCCCCGTCAGTCGTTGCAGGGGTCACATGCTCGCACAGAATGGGAAGGAGGTGATGAAGTAGGCTCTGACCAGTCCAGGGAGGTCCCAGACAGAGCAGAGCACAGCACGCCCGGCACACAACTTGGCTGTCTGCTTACAGATCACCGGGGTATCTTGGTCAGGAGGCTGCAGCCTGACTGACCCCTTGCAGCCTGGAGCACCATCCAGGGGAGAGGCTGTTTAAGCCCCTACTCCATGGCTCCTACAGAACAGAGCGGTTCCTCTGAGGTGCATCCTGCATAGACACAAACCTAGATCTCTCCCACCTGTGGAGCCTAAGCCTTATTCAGAATTCATCAGTGTGTATCAGGGTCCTGCTTTGTGTTGGGTACTCTCAGAGATATGTGGTGAACAAGTAGACTGAGTTGAGAATTTAATGGATGGGACAGCCAATATCATAGTATCATAAGCATAGAAGGGTTCAGGCTTGGTTTTCTGGAAGTCTTGTAAACATAAGATTTTAAAAAGATCCATGGGGGTTAGAAGAGTGGTTAGAAGGCGGCATGTGTGACTAGCAAGAATGAGATGAGAGCAGTGACTGTCCCAGGACCTGAATCAGCTCGGTGTGGCTGGATCACGAAGTGGGAGGTCTCAAGGACTTGCTAAGGCAGAGCACTGGAAGCCGAGTCACAGAGCTAGCACTCCCTCTACCCCAAGAGTTTTGGGATACCATGAGAGGGTTTAAGAATGGCAGCTTTTGTTTTAAAAAAAAAAAAAAAAAAAAACCACTGTGGGGGCACCGGGGTGGCTCAGTCGGTTAAGCGTCTGATTCTTGACTTAGGCCCAGGTCATGATCTCACAGTTGTGAGATCGAGCCATGTCTGGCTCTGCACTGAGTATGGAGCCTGCTCGGGATTCTGTGTCTCTCTGCTCCTCCCCGGCAGGGGGGGTAGGGGTGGGAGTGGGGGTGGAGAATCTAAAAAGATCACAGTGGATGGGAGGGGAACAAGACTAGAGCCAGGAAGTCTGATGCAGCCAGAACTCATGAGGGTGTGAACTGGGACAGTGACATTGGGGCTTAAGAGGAGTAGGTTTGAAAAGTATTTAGAAAACTAGATATGGGCGGGGGGGCTCCATTTCTGTCTTGGGCAGTTGGGTATCATCTACTGGAACAGTTGACCTTGGAAGAGGGCTGGGCAGCGAGGTCATTGCTAATTTTGAACTTGAAAGAAAACCTGGGGCCTTCTGTCCTCTGCCACCTCCTCCTCATGGACAACACGTGCTCCGTGAAATGAGCACAAACTAATATTTTAAAGTAACTCCGTGCTACAGAGAGCCTGTAACAGTATTGTTGGACATGTCAGATGTGTACTTCAGCGTATGTGTGGTTAATGTATTAAACACCAAGAAAAACCAAAGAGGTGATTTTTCAGAATTACTCTATAATGTTTATTGAAATATCCTTCCCCGAAAAATGAAGTTTCACGTTCTGCATTCTTTCAGGTATGCTCCAGAATGTTTAATTCAGTGTAAATTTTATATCGCCTCTGACGTCTGGTCATTTGGAGTGACTCTGCATGAGCTGCTCACTTACTGTGACTCCGATTCCAGCCCCATGGCAGTAAGTCTTCCTTGTCCCTTCATCTGAACCTCACACCCAGTTAAAATGTGTAAATTTTGTTCTTGCGTAGACTCTAGTCAGTGTGTTATAATGGAAAGTGTCACTTTTCCATTTGACGTGGTTGCCACTTGACACTTATTTGTGGCTCTCTCCAGTCCTGTTTCACTACGAGCCAAAGTTCTAGAAAACAACACCAGTTTTCAAGGATCTTACCTGTGTGAGGAGTCCAGGGACAGTTTCCTGGGAGAATGGGGGAGCAGCGCATAGGACCTTGGTTGAGCCTCATGTGTTCGTAAATGAGATCATTGTCACTGGGACAGGCCCTTCAACCAGGGGAGGGAATGGTTGGTAGAGTCTGAGAGCTAGATTATAGACTAACCATTGAGAGTGAATCAAGATTTTGAACTCTCATTTACGGTTGGTAAGGAGAAGAGTCTGTTTATTAATTTCCAGTTAATTCTAGGAATTTTACCTTAACCTGGTGTTACATAAATATGTGCTAAAATATTTTCTTTGGTTTTACTTTACATAGTTGTTCCTGAAAATGATAGGCCCAACGCATGGCCAGATGACAGTCACAAGACTTGTGAACACGTTAAAAGAAGGAAAACGTTTGCCCTGTCCACCTAACTGCCCAGATGAGGTATCTGTGGGCCATTTTACAGTACTAAACTCAATTTGTATTATGTTTTCAGGGCTTGAACTCCTCGAGCAAGGGTTTGGGGGTAGAGGTGGAGGAGTGGAAAGTAGTAGAAAAGTAGTTTTTAAAGTAACTTTCTAAAGCTGGATCTCAGATCAGACGTCTGACAAATCATCTTTGGAGCAGATGACAGCTATGCTGAAAGTAAGGATTCCCTCCAGAAGTAGGCTCACCTCAGCGAGCACCCTAAAGGAGCATATTCTGGTGTGGCTGGATTGTGACAAGTATGGGTACCGTCAACCCCTTGACCTTCGTGGCATTGGGGGCGCTGACCTCCTACAGCTGAAAATCTGAATGTAACTTTAGTGTTGACTGGAAGCCTTCCTGATAACAAGTAGCACGGTTCTGCAAATGTTTTTTATAGCGCTGTATTATATTTAGTCGAACAGCTCCGGGGATAACTGGACCCGCACAGCTCAAATCTGTGTTGTTCACGGGACAACTGTAACTGTACTGGAGTCCGTAGCATTTATGACACTCGGTTTTCTGTATTCTCAAGTGAATTGAGCTTTTAAGACTTTCACTCGTACGTATTCTTCAGTGCATCTCAAAGGTCTAAGAACAACCAGTGAGGAAATGGGAGTCTATACTGAGATATAATGACGTGGATTTTTTGGAAGGTCAATTCATGAGCTTCTCAAATGTTAAGATCTAGGAAATGTGATGACTATAGTTCATAAATAATACTTTCAGTTAACAAGAGTAATGGAGTAATAAGGAAAGTCATCTACCTTTTTTTTTCCTCCTCACAGGTTTATCAACTCATGAGAAAGTGCTGGGAATTCCAACCAACTAATAGGACAACTTTTCAGAACCTAATTAAAGGATTTGAAGCACTTTTAGAAGCACTTTTAAAATAAGAAGCATGAATAGCCTTTAAACTCCTGTGTATCAAGTCCTCCTTCCCCAACCAATACCGAGCCATTTTAAAAAGAAATTTTAATGGAAAAAATTTGTATTTGGGCATGTACAAGGCACACTGCGGTGCTCATTATGTGTAAGTACTTCCCTCTTTAAATTTGGCACCAGTAACAAATGATGGCAACCACAACAACAGAAAGCACTTAAGCACTCCTCCTTTTGGAAAGATTTTGTTTGGCTAGTTTACCATCACAGTTGCACAAGAGAAAACAAGAGGAGCTGACCCCAGCACTTGTTCCCAGCTGCCAGTTGATCTGAAATGCTTTCCGGCAGATAAATTGAAGATAAAAAGATGGATGGACTTAGTACTCTAACCTGCCCTCGAATTTCAGTATCTATACAGTGATAGGCCAAGCATTCTTGAAATATTAGATACCAGTTAGTAGATCATTGTTTCTATACAAAGATGAGTGTATTCCTGTCACCAGTAGGACTTAAAGTTTGAGTTGTTTCTTCAGTGGCTTAGCTCCTGCCCCCTCGGGTGACCAAGTACTGATTTTTGAGAGAATGGCTCATACCCAGGGGGACGGCTGTGGAATAGATACTTTGCTGCATGTTCATTCTTGAGAACCAAGCCTGTGCCAGTGCATCTTTAATCAGAACTGACTCCAAGACCCTGGATACTGTCCTACATGCTTTTCAGAGATGCCCACGTAGATCCCTTTAGAACTCAACCTCTTCGGGGTAAGCTGTTCCAGCACTGGTTTTGGATGCAACCAGTCACTGTTTTAGTACCTAACCGTCTACGAGAGTTCAGGATCTACTAGACCGTTTTCAGTTTGCTTGGAGGTAGCTGGGTAATCAAAAATGTCTCATCTGATTCAGTGTGAACCGTAAGACCTTTATGACCAAGAATGAAAACCTCTGTCAATGCTGTCTATTTGATGTCATTACTTTTCACCTTTTGAGCCTGAAAGAGTTCTGGATTGATGCAATGGCAACAATAAACTTGCCATTTAAATTTGTTCAATAACCCTACATCACCAAGGTCTCTGTCTGTATCAAACCTGTGGCCACTCTATATGCACTTTTGTTTACTCTTTATACAAATAAATATACTAGAGACTTCACATGCATATGCCTTTTAATATTAAGATTTCACTTTCAAAGCATTCAGACAATTTGTTTACATAGAAAAATAACAGTATAGACTTTGCAGGGGGTGGGGGAGTTTGGTAATGGTCCTCATTGCAAACACATACCACTTGATTTATCTGTTATGTCCAATGATGACAGGGCACAGGCCAGTACAGATGGCAGATCCTCATGTGCTCTAATCCAGAATCTCTTTTCGTTCCTTCAACCTCTTTGTGCTTTCATTTTGCAGCTCTGATTTACGTGACTAAGCACTGAAAATGCTTAATGCAGTGGGAGATGGGAAGGTGAAGTACAGACTGTGGAGTTAAAAACTGGTGCCAGTTACTTAGAGGCAGTTTACTTCTCAGACATTAGCTTTGTAGCTGTCATTTTCGAATAGAAGTTAATATGTAAAATGAATTAGACCGAGTAAATTTTTTTTACAAGTCCTACAATATGTGTACTAATTTTAAACTTCATAATTAAAATAGGGTACCTTATAGTCAAAACTTGTCTCCCAACCGAATTACTATTTAATCTGATTTCAGAAAGACTAGGATCATTGAGACACCTAAACTCCATATCCTCAATTACAGTCTCATAACAAGGAACAAACGTGGAAATTCCTAGACAGCAAAGGGTTTTTCAACACCAAAGTCTTCAGGAAATGGTGATGTTGAAAGTTATATGCGATAAACACAATTCTTACAGAAGTAAATTGAATTAACTTTTCAGCCTAACACTACAAAAGAGTAAGAGACAAAGCAGAAAGTGAGGTACAACTCGCTAACTCAAAATCGTTACACTCTTACTCCATAGTACTCCTTCAGAAAGAGCAGTACTGAGTGTGGAAATAGGGCATTTGAGGATCAAAATAGACCTTGTTGTAGCAATTAGATCATTACTAGTTTATGCCATGAAATCAGATGCAGAAACTATATTGCTTGCTGCTTACAAGTCTGTTGCAAAAGTTAAAGGATTAGGGAATTCGTGCTATTAGATCAAGGGTTAGCACACTTTCCCCACAAAAGGTCCAGACAATATTTTAGGTTTTGCAGACCATATGATCTCTGTCACAGCTACTCAGCACTGCCACGAGAGCACAAAAGTAGCCATAGACAGTATGTAAATGAATGAACAGATTTGTGTTCCAATAAAATTTTATATAGACACTGAAATTTGAACTTCAAGAATTCAAATCGTTTCTACTTCACTTAAAAATATAAACATCACTCTCAGCTTGCAGACGATATAAAAACAGGGATGACTGAACTTGACCCCAGGGTGTAGGCTGCCAACCCCTGAAATAACTTCACCAAAGCTACTTTTTTAAAAAATACCTTGTTTTTCACAAAAGGTATAAATGGTATGTAACATTAAAAGTAAAGCATCCGTAGTTGTGTATAACTTGGATATCACTATCACTCTGGGTTTTATACTGCAGGGCTGGCGTGGGGGTAGTTTGCATTACCACCACTGCATTTTTGTACTCGCAATCTTATAGTTCTAGGAAAAAGTCCTAAAAATCTATAAATGAGTTATTTCTAGGGAAAGTCAACTGAAATGCACACTGGCATATAAGAAACTCATTCTTCTAAGGCTCAGGAAACAAGACTGTTTCCCATTTATTGCTTCACACTTTTATACCTGGTGTCAAAATTATTCCCAGTTCTAGACAAGGAATACCGGAACATTGTTAAATTCTTCAGTGGACTGGAAGTTAATACCACATTAAGATGCATCTAATTCTAATGGAAAATGTCCTCAATTGTCTTATTGCTACTTATTTTTTATTTGGCAATTCTGCTTGCTGCACTATACAGTTCCTTCTGGGAAATTAGAAACCCGTATTTAAAGGATATGGCTAGTCTGAATGTAGTTAAGGCAGCGATGAACAGCAGAGATACTGCAAAAAACCTTAGGAGGCTCTAAGGAGAAAACTTAACTCAGTATACACGCTTCTTTTTTAAGTAGGTTTCCATGTAATATGCTCCTGTGCCCTGAGGATGCTGGCCAACAAATTCCACGGAACCGCCTTCTGGGGCAGAGAGGAGAGATGATGAACCTCGTTTTTCATTTCTTAAAGAGGACACCTAGGAGAAAAAAGCACAATTGATGTAAATACCTAAATTAAAAATTGGTTTATTCCTTAAGGATGTTTATAAGAAAGGCAATTCTTCTGATTTGGTGTAAAAACAAAATAGGATAAATAACAAAGCTATCAAAAAATTACAGAAACTCGTTTATGAAAACAAATTAGGATTTCTAATTCAAAATCACTTGAGGGACTGTTTGAAAAATATGAACCAGCCTCTGAGTGTTCTCTCAACACTTTGGGGAAAGAAAAAAAGCAACTGCCGTTGCCTCTGCTCCCCCCACCTGGCTAAAGCACACTGAATCAGAATGGCAATGCTAGATGCCAGTATTCCTCTGAGATAGGCGACTGGCTAAGAAACTGAACTGCATATCAGATTAGATGATGGGTCTGTCTGGATATTTAAAAAGTGGTAACAAACTAGTAGGTGGAAAAGCACAATGGTTCCAGACCCCAGCGGAACAGAGGTGTGCACAGGGGGTATGGAACAGCTTCCAGGGCTTGGAGGGAGATGGCGCAACAGGAAGATCCCGGGCCCACCTCGTCCCACAGAGGCAACAACTACATCTATGCAACTGCCTCTGAGGATGGCCTGAAGACTGACACAACTGAGTCTCCACAGCTAATCGTACAGAGAAGGCTACGTTGCAAAGGGTAGGAGGAGCAGAAATGCAGTCTGGAACCAAAGCCCTGGCACAACTGCCCACAAACGGGAGGGACGTCATCAGCACAGAGGAGCAAGGGGATCAGCACACACACCGAGCACCCTCAGGACCTGCACCGGAAAGGGGAATTTCCATATGTCTGGCTTTCAAAATCAGCAAGGTTTAACTCCAGGAGAGCTGGAAGGCTGTAAGAAACGGAGTCCCCACCCTTGAAGAGCTAGTAAGCTAAAAACGGCCCAAGATACAGCACAAAAGACACTGTCGGAAAAGCACCTGGGCCTATACGTGGAGATTTACTGACTAGTTTTAGGATATGTGCCAGTGGGGCAGGCATCTGCAGGGGCTTTCTCTGGAAATCAAAGTGCTGACAGGTGCCATTTTTGTTGCCCCTCCTCAGCCTAGATAGCCAGAGGCTTTCAGGACTCGGTTCTAGCACTCTTCATCTACCCTGCTAGCACCACCTGCCCCCGGTGTCAATCCTCTGTGGACCTGCCCTGGGCAGGGGAGGGAAGCAGACCCACCCAACCAGCACACCTTTCGCAGTCACGGCAGCTCACTACCTCGCAGATAGCCGAGCCGAGCGCCCACCCTGCCCACCAGCGAGCCCCCGGCCAGGCCCCCAAGCCAGCAGCACAGGAGGCAGACCCTGCCCACCGGCACACCCACGGTAGCTGCAACCAGGCCTCACCGGGAACGAGCCCTGCGTACCAGTGCACCTGCAGCGGTCACAGCTCAGCCACAACAGGAGGGCACATGTAGCCACCCAGGGGACGCTCCTGGAGTCCTTGGTTCTAGTGACTAGGGATTCCTCTACAGTTTACAACAGGACCCCACCACTTTCAAGATCAGGAGACATAGCTGACCTACTTAACACATAGACACAAGCACAGAGTTGGACAAAGTGACAGAGGAATATGTCCCAAATGAAAGAAGACAAAAATAAAAGAGGTAAGCAATATGCCTGATGAAGAGTTCAAAGTAATGGTCATATACTCACCAGACTTGAGAGAAGAGTGGATGAACTCAGAACTTCAACAGAGAGAGAGAAAATATAAAAACCAATCAGAGGTGAAGAATACAATAGCTGAAATGAGAAATACACTAGTGGGAATCAACAGATTACAGGATGCAAAAGAATGCATCAGGGATCTAGAAGACAGGGCAAGGAAGCAACCAAGCTGAAGAGCAAAAAGAATAAATAATGGCAGGTTAAGAGACCTCTGCAACATCATCAGTATAATAAAATTCACATTATAGGGATCCTAGAAGGAGAAGACAGAAGGAGGCACAACTTATTTGAAGAAATAACATCTGAAAACTTCCCTAATTTGGGAAAGGAAATAGACATTCAGGTCCAGGAAGCACAGAGAGCCCCAAATAAGATGAACCCAAGGATGTCCACACCAAGACTCATAATAAACTGCAAGAATTAAAGATGAAGAGAGAATCTTAAAGACAAGAGATAAACAGTCACAAGGGAAACCCCATAATTATGGCTATCATCTGATTTTTCAGCAGAAACTTTACAGTCCAGAGGAAAGGGCAGGATATATGCAAAGTGCTGAGAGGATAAAACCTACAACCAAGAACACTATATTTGGCCTTATAAGAAATATTAAGGGGAATTCTTTAACTACAAGAAAAGTATGAAAGGAAAACTCTTACTGGTAAAAATAAACAGAGCGGGTCACCTGGGTGGCTCAGTCACTTAAGCATCTGACTTCAGCTCCGGTCATGATCTCACGGTTTATGAATTTGAGCCCTGCGTTGGGCTGACAGCTCAGAGCCTAGAGCCTGCTTCAGATTCTGTATCTCTTTCTCTCTCCGCCCCTCCCCTGCTCATGCTCTGTCTCAAAAATAAACATATAGTAAACGTAGTAGATCAATTACAGAACTAGTAAGGAGATTACAATGCAAAGGTAGTAAAATCAATTATATGCACAAAAATTAGTCAAGGGATACACAAAATAAAAAGATACAGAATAAGATATCAAATATATAAAATGTGGAGGAAGGAGTAAAAATGTCATGCTTTTATAATATGTTTGAATGTAAGTGACCATCAACTCAGTATAGACTGCTACATACACATAGGATGTTACATATGAACCCAGTGGTAACTAAAAACCTATAACAGACAAAAAGAGAAAAGAATCTAAGCATAACACTAGAGAAAGCCATCAAACCATAAGGGAAGAGAGCAAGAGAAAAAAGGAACCGAGAACTACAAAAAATAAGTAAAATGACAATGAATACATACCAATCAATAACTTTTTTTTTTAAGTTTATTTTGTGGGGTGCCTGTGTGGCTCAGTCAGTTGGGTGTCTGACTTTGTCTCAGGTCATGATTTCACAGTTCATGGGTTTGAGACCCATGTTGGGCTCTGTGCTGACAGCTCAAAGCCTGGAGCCTGCTTCGGATTCTGTGTCTCCCTCTCTCTCTGACCCTTCCCACTCGCACTGTGTGTCTTTCTCCCTTTTTCTCTCTCTCTCAAGAATAAACGTTAAAAAAAGTTTATTTATCTTGAAAGAGAGAGCAAGCAGGGGAGGGGTAAACAGTAAGAATCCCAAGCAGGCTTTGCACTATCTGTGCAGAGCCCGACTGCAGGGCTCGATTCCATGAACCATGAGATCATGACCTGAGCTGAAATCAAGAGTCAGACGCTTAACTGAGCCACCCAGGTGCTCCTCCATCATTCTTTAAATGTAAGTGGACTAAATGTGCCAATCAAAAGACACAGAATGGATGAAAAGAACAAGACCCATCTATATGCTGCCTACAGAAGACTCACTTTAGATCTAAAGACATACACAGACTAAAATGAAGAGACAGAAAAAAGCTAGTCCATGTAAATGGAAGCTAACAAACAAAAACCAAACACACAGCTGGGGTATCAATACTCAGATAAAATAGACTTTATGTATCTTTTTTGAGGAGTGGGGGAGGGCATGGTGAGCGACGGACAGAGAGAGAGAGAATCCCACGAGGGAAAGAGAAGCGGGCCTCAACCAAAGTGGGGCTCGTGCTCACCTCAAGCAGGGCACAAGCTCACCCAATAAGGAACTTGAACTTACAAACCATGAGATTATGACCTGAGCTGAAACCAGATGGTTAATCAACTAAGCCACCAGGCATCCTCAGATAAAATAGACTTTAAAACAAAGACTGTCACAAGAGAAAAAAAAGGTCATTACATATTGATAAAGGAATCAATCCGAGAAGACATAACAATTGTAAATATTTATGTGCCCAACTTAGGAATACCTAAATATATAAAGCAAATATCAACAGGCATATAGGGAAAAACTGGCAGTAATACAATAAGAGTGGGGGATGTTAAAACACTACTAAAAAAATAAAAACAAAAAAACATTACTTACATCAATGGATAGGTCATTCAGACAGAAAAATGAATAAGTAGCTTTGAATAAACTTTAGACCAGATAGACCTAACAGATGTATACAAAACATTCCACTCCAAAAGAGCAGAATACACATTCTTTTCAAGGGTACATGGAACAAATTTCCAAGACAGATTTTATGATAGGCCACAAAACAAGTCTCAATAAATTTAAGAAGACCAATATAAGGAGCATCTAGCTGGCTCAGTCGGAAGAGCATGCAACTCTTGATCTGGGGGTCGTGAGTTCAAGCCCCATGTGGGGTGTAGAGATTACTTAAATAAACAAAACTTAAAAAAAAATAGAAGGTATTATATCAAGTATCTTTCCTGATCAGTACAGTATAAAACTAGAAATCAATTAGAAGAAAAAAAAAAACTGGAAAAAACACAAACACATGTAGACTAAATAACATGTTACTAAACATCCAGTAAGTCAATGAAGAAGTCAAAGAAGATACCAAAAAAAAATATCTAGACACAAATGAAAATGGAGACACTACAGTTCGAAATCTTTAGGATACAGCTAAAGCAGTTCTAAGAAGGAAGTTTACAGTAATACGGGGAAAATGGGTGACGGGCATTAAGGAGGGCATTTGTTGGGATGAGCACTAGCTGTTATGTATAAATGATGAATCATTGGAATCTACTCCTGCAGTCAAGACTACACTGTATATGAGCTAACTTGAGAATAAAAACAAAGAGAAAAAAAAAAACAAGAAAAACCTCAAATCGGCAATCTAACATTATGCTTAAAGGAACTAGAATAAGAACAAAGCCCAAAGTTAGAAGGAAAGAAATAATAAAGATCAGGATAGAAAGAAATGAAATACGTACTCGAAAAACAACAGGAAAGATCACTGAGACTAAGAACTTGTTCTCTAAAAAGATAAACAAAATTGATAAACCATTAGTCAACTAATCAATTAAAACTCAAAATTGAAAACAAAAGAGAAGTTATAACTGATATCACAGAAATACAAAAAATTATAATTACTACAGAAAATTATGTCAACAAATTGGATAAACTACAATAAATTTCTTGAAACATATAATCTTCCACGACTGAATCAGAAAGAAATAGAAAATCTGAGCAGACCAATTATTGGTAACAAAATTGAATTAATAATCAAAAGATTCCCAATAAAAAAGTCTAAGAGCAAATGCCTTACAGGTGAATTCTACCCAACAGTTAAAGTGGTGTTAACACCTATTCTCAAACTATGCCAAAAAATAGGCAGGAAGGAATTAGAAAGGAATGCTTCCAAATTTCATTCTATATGGCCAGCATTAACATGATAGCAAAAAAGCACACAAAGATACTACCAAAAAACAAAATTACAGGTCAATATCCTTCATGAACATAGTTGCAAAAATCCTCAGCAAAATATTAGCAAACCAAATGTAAAAATACATTAAAATAACAGTACACCATGATCAAGTGGGATTTATTCCAGGAATGCAAGGATGGTTCAATAGGTAAAATCAATCAGAATGATATACCACATTTACAAAGGGAAAGATTAAAATCATATGATTATCTCAACAGATGCAGAAAAAGCATTTGACAAAATTCAAAATGAATTCATGATAAAACTCAACAGAGTGGGTGTAGAGGGAACATAGCTTAAAAAATGCCATATATGACAAACCCACAGCTAACATCATACTAAATGGTGAAAAACATAACTTTTCTTCTAAGATCAGGAACAAGACAAGGATGCCCACTCTTGCCACTTTTATTCAACGTACTATTGGAAGTCCTAGCCATAGCAATCAGACAAGAAAAAGAAATTAAAGGCATCGAAAACAAGGAAGAAGTTAAAATGTCACTATTTGCAGATAATAGGCTACTATATGTAGAAAACCCTAGAGACTCCACAAAAAACTATCAAAATTAATACATGAATTCAGGAAGGCTGTGTAATACAAAATCAATATGTAGAGATATGTTGCATTTCTATACACTAATAATGAAAGAGGAAGAAAGGGAAATGAAGAAAATTCCCATTTACAATTGCATCAAAAAGAATCAAATATCTAAGAATAAATCTAATCAAGGAGGTAAAGACCTATCTTCTGAAAACCATAAGACACTGATGACAGAACTCAAAGGTGACAGAAGTACATGGAAAGAGATATAATTTTCATGGGTTGGAAGAATACTGTTAAAATGTCCACACTACCCAGAGCAATCTATCAAAATACCAACAGTATTTTTCACAGAGCTATAGCAAAATAAATAAATCCAAAAATTTTTACAGAACCACGAAAGATCCCAAATAACCACAACAACCTTGAGAAAGAAGAACAAAGCTGGAGGGATCACAATCCCAGATTTCAAATTATATTAAAAAGCTGTAATAATCAAAACAGCATGATATTAGCACAAAAATAGATACATAGATCAATGGAATAGAACTGAGAGCCCAGAAATAAACCCATGTTGATGTGGTCAATTTATCTTCAACAAAGAAGGCAAAAATGTACAATCAAGCAAAGATAGTCTCTTCAATAAATGATGCTGAGAAAACTGTACAACTACATGCAAAGAAACTGGATCACCTTCTTACACAATACACAAAATAAATTCAAAATAGATTAAAGGGGCACCTGAATGGCTCAGTCAGTTGGGTGTCCAACTCTTGATTCTGGCTTGGGTCATGATCTCATGGGTTCATAAGTTTGAGCCCTGCATCAGTTTCCTTGTGCTGACTGACAGTGTGGAACCTGCTTGGGATTCTCTCGCTCTCCCTCTCTCTCTGCCCTTCCTGTGCACACTCTCTCGCTCTCTTTCAAAATACATAAATAAACTTAAAACAGAATGGATTAAAGACCTAAATGTGAGACCTGAAACCACAAAACTCCTAAAAGGAAGCATAGGCAGTAATCTCTTCGATATCAAACTTGGCAATATTTTTCTGGATATGTCTCTTCCAAGGAAAATAAAAGCAAAAAACCCCAACACAAACAAACAAAAAGCACAATTGGGATTATATCAAACTAAAGAGCTTTTTGCACAGTGAAGGAAACCATCAACAAACAAAAACCAAACCCACCTTCTCTTCCAGCCCACTCCAAGTCACTAGTATCTCCCTAGAAGAAGTTTTTACACATGTCTGTGCCCTAGCTTTTCTAGCTGCTATTCAAGGTATGGTCCCTGGATTGCTTGATTCTGATAGCCAACAAGACACAATATTCATGAGTCCCACAGCACTGTAGCAAACAGAAAACAATTTCTTAATGGATGCAGGGATATCCTCTCTACTCCCCACCTATGACTATACACCTGGGCCCAGCACAGAGGAAAGAGGCAAAAACTTCCATTTATATTTCTCCCTGGAAGAAGTTTAACTACATACTTTCTCAGCTGCTGCCTGAATGTCCAGAATCTAATCAGCCTGCATCTAGGTGCTAACTGAAATTCATCCTTTTGGGATACTGACAAGTCTTAGCACAATCTCAACTACAGGGAGTCATAAGAACAAGGAAGAAAACTTGGTCAATCACAAACATTTGAGGACAACTAAGAGCTCAGGCCAGGCTCATCCCCTATACAAGACCATTCTAGTAAGACTGGGAGAGGTGGCTGTTTTATCCAATGTGCAAAAACAAAGAGAGATGGAGAGTCAAGGAAAATGAAGAAACAGAAAAATGTGTTGCAGACAAAAGATCAAGATAAAGATCCAGAAACAGATTGTAATTAAAAAGAGGTAAGTGGTTTACCTGAAAGGAGTTCAAAATAACAGTCAAAAATAATGCATGAACAAAGTGAGAATTTCAACAGAGACAGAAAAAATTTTAAAAGTACAAACAGAAAATTCAGAGCTGAAGAATACAACTGAAAAAAAATTCAATAGAAAGTTTCAACAGAAGATTAGATCACCCAGAAAAAAAGCATTAATGATCTTGAAGACAGATCAGTGGAATTAATCCAATCAGAGATGGGGAAAAAAAAAGAACGAAGAGAGCTTAAGAGACATATGAATCACCATCAAGTAGATCAATATAAGAAGGGAAGGAGAGAACAAAAGGGGCAGAAGACTTTTTCAAAGAATTAATGGATGAAAATTTCCCTGCCCTGAGGAAAGAGACATCAAGATCTATAACACCCAAAGAGTACCATACAAGATGAATTAAAAGAGACATACACTGAGACATACTATAACTAAACTATGAGACATTAAAGACAAGGAGAGACTCTTAAAAACAGCAAGAGAAAAGCATGTTTTTAATGAAAGGAACCCCCATAAGCAGATTTTTCAGCAAACCTGAGACAGTAAAACTCCTAGAAGAAAACAGGTGGTGAGCTCCTTGGCATCAGTCTTGGTGATGATTTTGGGGTTTAACACCAAAAGTAAAGGAAACAAAAGTAAAAACAAAGAAATGGGAGCTCAAGAAACCAAAAAGCTTCTGCCCAGCACAGGAAACCATCAACAAAATGAACAACCTACTGAAGGAGAAAATATTTGCAAATCATATATCTAATAATAGGTTAATGTCCAAAATATATAAAGCACTCACGCAACTCAACAGCAAAAAACAAAACAAAACAAAACAACCCAACTCTATTATAAAATGGACAGAAGATATGAATAGACAACTGTCCAAAGAAGACATAAGATGGCCACTAGGTACATGAAAAGATGTTCAATGGCAGGAACACAGGAACACAGGAACATGTGATGGGACATATCGGCTGGTCCAGGGAAGACAGCAGCAAACAAAGTTAGAAAGACATGCCGGCCTCAACCATGGAAGGAGTGAAAATGAGATATCACCTCACACTTATTAGAATGACTATTATCAAAAACACAGAAGATATTAATTATATTGGAATTAAAAAGCTTAACAAAAAAAAGACAAGATAACAAGCATTGGTGAAGATGTGCAGAAAAGGGAGCATTCAGGCACTACTGGGAATATAAATTGGTGCAGCCACTATGAACAAAACTATGGAGGTTCCTCAAAAAATTAAACTACTATTTGATCCAGTAATTCTACTTTTGAGTATTTATCTGAAGGAAATGAAAACATTAACTCACAAGTGATATCTGGGCCCCCATGTTCATTGCAGCATTATTTACAATAACCAAGACATGAGTTTGGGCACCTGGGTGGCTCAACCAGTTAAGCGTCCGACTTCAGCTCAGGTCATGATCTCAAGGTTTTTGAGTTCAAGCTCTGCATCGCACTCTGTGCTGACAGCTTGGAGCCTGGATCCTGCTTGGGATTCTGCGTCTCCCTCTCTGTCTGGGGGGGGCCCCAGACAGAGGCCCCTCTTGGGGGCCCCTCCCCCACTCATGCTCTGCCTTTCTCTCAAAAATGAACAAACATTAAAAAAAAAAAAAAACATGAAAGCAACCTAAGTGTCCATCAATGGATGAACGGGTACAGAGAATCTCTTTCTCTTTCTCTCATTCTCTCTCTCTCTCTCATACACACACACACACACACACACACACACACACACACACAAGAAGGGAGGGGGAGAGAAAGAGAAAGGGAGAAAAAGAAATATTAGCCATAAAAAAGGAGAAAATCTTGTCATTCGTGACAACATAGGTGGACCTTGAGGGCATTATGATAAATAAGTCAGACACAGAAGGGCAAATACTGTATGACCTCACTTATATGTGGAATCTAACAAACAAGCAGAACAAAGCCAATTAAACTATAGATACAGAACACAGATAGGTGGTTGCCAGAGATGGTGGGGGATGGGGAGTGGGGATGGGTGAAATGGGTGAAGGTGGTTAAAAGGTACAAACTTCCAGTTAACAGATAAGTAAGTCCTGGAGACGTCATGTACCACATGGCGACTAATACCGTATTGCATATTTAAAAGTTGCAAGAGTAGACTGTAAACGTTCTCATCACAAGAAAAAAAGAAATTTGTAACTATGTGTGGTGATGGATGTTAAACTAGACTTACTGTAGTGAACATTTCACAATATATGCAAGTATCATGTTGTAAACCTAAAATCAATATAATGTTATATATCAACTGTATCTCAATTAAAAAAAAAAGAGAGATTCCACCCTAGATAAAGATTGCCTGCAACAAAATCGCATACTGAGACTGGAATTCCTCCAATATCAAGCCTCTAATTACTCTCTTCATGTGCCTTTTGCTGGAGTCCCTCTGTTGGTGATCTTACTGCGTGTCAGACTGTGCACACTATCACTGTCAGACCCTTAGCTTCAGGTATAAAGAACTCTTTTTATTAGTGTTCTTCCTCTAATAAATAGTCCATTAAATTAAATTTTGAAAAGCTACTTATTTGACAGCCCAATTCATTTTTCAAAGATGACAGGGAGAGAAATAGTACCTCACTCCGGGGTCTAGAAATCATACACTTTGAATTCCTTTCCCTTGAATCTTCCTGCTATGAAGTAATCCACGTTTCATGTCTTAGTATAAAGCAAATCAATAGTTTGAATTTTTCTCTCTTTCTATATACTATCTTTATTCTCAGAAGCCAGGTAGGAAATTATGTGCTTCCACCGAAAGGACTTCCCAGTTGTGTACCATGTATGTGTGTGTGTGTGTGTGTGTGTATACACACACACACACACACATATATATAGTACACTTCAGTGGTATATATATATATATATATCTCAATGGTATATATATTCTTACTTTAATGGTGTATATATATATATACACACCATTGAAGTAAGAATCAAGTGAGATGTAGGAGATCAGCAAAACACTCCACTGAGCAGCACAAGAATTAGCAGTAAGAAGAGAAAATGAAAATGGACGTCATTATCACCCATATGGTACTGGGAGCAAACGAAATTTTTCTGATACACTCTATCAAAGATATCTAATTTTTAGTGAAAGGATCGTTGGGTACAATGGGAGGTGATGATAATTAAGATTTTTGAAACAAAGCTCAGTGTTCTAGGAGAAGTAATCTGGATCAGAAAGGGGGGGACCACAAAAGAGGGGAAGAGTATATGTAAAACAGGCAAATACTCTTCCCTCTATTTCATATTCGTAGGTCACAGACACCCATTTCTTTGTGGACAACTATTGAGGTCACTGGGCTGTGTGCTATACAGTTACCTAGAAAAATGAAGTTTGGACTGTGCCCTCTAACAGCTCATATCATAGGGGAAGTAAGAAAAGTACAAAACATATTTCTAAAAGGAGAACACCACCATGCCAAAAGAGAAATAGAGGCAAAGTGCTCAAGCGTTTTCATAGAAGGGAAAATGGGAGAGGAAGGTTTGAGAAGTAAAGTTTCATGGATGAGAAGGCATCAGAATTTGGATATGGAGATGATACTGGGTATGGACATGAGGATACCAGGAATGACTGTTCTGGCAGAGAGGAAATGCCTGAGCAAAGGCAGGTAGTAAGAACTCACGGGCCTGTGATGGGGCAGAGCGGCTGGTCTGTGGAAGAGCGGAGGGGCAAATGAGGTTGGAAAGGCAAGCTGGCCTCAGTCATGGAGGGGCTGGAATGCCAGGCTAAGATTATAAGCAGAATAATCTATTTGATCTTGGAATCTAGAAAAATTAATAAGCAGCTCTATTGCAAACATGGTAATCAAAGAGATAGGCACTAGATATATGCATGTGGGCAAACACACAGATTATATGTGACTTAAAACCTTGATTAAAATTTTACAAGAAAGAAAGTGATATACTCTGGAAATCTGAAAAAACAATCCGATGGGCATTTATGTATTGGAGACACTAAAGAAAGGTCCTGAGTAGAAGAGAATGTCTACTATTCAGGTGGGGATCAAATTAGCAAAATATCCAAACCATAATACACCTGAAAGACAAACTGACAAAATTTAATTATGATGACAGTCTACACTGTATCACCGACATCAGCCCTGTGTAGTAAGCAAAAAAGGAACGATCTCCAGTGAATAGGAGTGAAAACAGAAGCTTGGATAACTTACAGGACTTGCCTGAAATCACAAGGTTATTAAATGTTAGAGCCATGAATCCAACTCATTTTTTCTCACGTTGGTGTCCTTTACATTATTCCAATCTTCCTTATTTTTAAAAATGCATTTTTTTTCTTTGCACACAATTACTCTGAGGCCCATTCTGTACTTATGCAATTGCTATTTTATTTTTGCGTTTGAAGAAATATTTTCTTCCTTTAGTTAAAGTATTTTTATCTTCATGTAAATGGAGACTAATTTTCTTTTATTTCCATGTGAATTTGGAATATCACGGTTTCACTTTTTGACAGGCAAAGTTGTATATTTAAGATGTGTCTTAAGCTCAATATTTAGGTTCACTTCAGGAACAGAACTTAAGGCTAGTTTTTAAAAGCTCACGGAAGAATTCATGAAAACACCATCTTGAATATCCCTCAGTGAGATTCCTTTGGGCTCTTTTTTTTTTTTTGAAGTCTATTTATTTAGAGAGAGAGCACATGCACAAGTGGGGAAGGAGCAGAGAGAGAGGAGAGGAGAGACAGAAGCCCAAGCAGGCTCTGCACCACCATGCAGAGCCCAATGCGGGGCTCTATCTCGTGAACCACAAGGTCATGACCTGAGGTGAAGTCGGACACTTAATTGACTAACTGAGCCACCCGGGCGTCCCACTTTGGGGCACTTTATAGTGAATCTGATGCAGCTCCTCAGCTACTGGTCCAAATTCACAACGTTTATCACTCGCGCTCTTCCGAAAGGAATGCAACGACTTAGTGTCCTCTAAATATACAAATTGTTTTTTGGAAAATTCTGCTTCCACTTAGGGATCCTCAGCCTCACCTTAACCTTTAGCCCCACTTTGCTTCTCCAAGTCTTGTCTTATTAGAGAAGTCAGAGGAGATGGAAAGCCGAAAATGAACAACTGCACAGGTTCTTCTAGAATCTGAATCAAACCCTTAATATTCCTTTCTTACGGTTTCAAGTCCAGCTTTTTGGACTTTATACCTAAACAAACATGAATTCATTCCTCTTTTCTGCATTAAGCATAAAATTTTATTTAAGTACAGTTTTTCTCTTTTCCACAGTTAAAAATGTTTTAAAACCCACTTTCCTTTATTTTCTGACATTCAGGATACAACAAAATGTCTCTTCCTTACATATATGCATAGATGTTTTCAATTTTCACATTAATTTTTGCTTCTCAGCTACTTGCCTTTCTTCATGAGTAACATTACGTCTTAACTTTGAATGGAAGGACTGATCCTCCAAAAGTATTGTAGCACGTTCCAAAAAATAAAAGTAAAATTTCAGTGCCCCACTAGTTTCAGCGTACCAAAGTATACAAATTCTACACCTTAGGTTTAAGTATGTTTTTTTAAAAAAAAAATTTAGTGAGAGTGTGCACGCACGTGTGCGAGAGAAAAGTGAGCGAGCGTGACAGAAAATCGTAAGCAGGCTCCACACTCATCGCAGAGCCTGACATGGGCCTTGATCTCACCACTGTGAGATCACGACCTGAACTGAAATCAAGAGTCGGACACGTAACCAAGTGAACCACCCAGGCGCCCCTAAGAATGCTTAATAAGCACTCTCAAAATATCAAAATACACACATTAAAATCCTTTGAAAAATTAGACTAACAAGTCAGAGTAGCAATTCAAAACTAGCTTTAAATTGCACACTCATTTTATTGATTTTTTTAACGTTTAAAAAACTGATTTGGTTTATAAACAAAAGATTTTAAAGCAGTGAGGGTAACTAAATCAATTCCAAATTATTGTTTTCCTTTAATTACAGTTTTTAGCAAAAATCATTTTTAAAGTATTTTCTAAATTATTGGCTAGAGTTAATATAATCTGTGATTTCATAATTATTGTTTCAAGTAGACTTAGGTTTTTAAAAACATTCTATATGTTCGTGTTTGTCACAAGATTCCTTTTGTCACAAAAATCTTTTTGGCAGGTCTCCCTGTACTATTTTCCCACTAGGTGGCAGCATTGGGCTCCATGTTAAAGGACTGAACGCCAAGCAGACCTTTTTGTTCATTTTTTAGTTTTATTTCCTATTTCCTCATCACACAGTCTTAGCACACATTCTGTGGTGGATTCCCTGAAACAGGCAATCGGCTTCCTCGCAGGAAACACCCCAGTAACCAAGGGCAACACAAGAGTATAACAGGCAGGTAAATCGTGTTCTCTTCACCTGCGACATACCAGACGGCAAGTGTCCCGTGAAAATCCCAAATCACAATTTTAACAGTCCTATGACACAGCAGAAATAATTGTTATATTATTCTTTACATAATTAAAACTAATTACTAAGTCAAACTGAAAAGATACTTAAGTGAAATTTTGATCTATTTTACCTACTTTAAAAGTGGGGAGGAAGGAATGTCTTGTTTTTGACAGATTTTAATTAGATGTTAGGTATAGGCATTTAATAAAAACTTAATAAATTGGCTCAAAGGCTTTTCCCTTAAGGTAGGCTTCTCCCAACCATCTGACATAGATGTACCTCCCTCAGAACCGGACATTTCAAAATCCATCCATCCATTCAAATTAATAGGATTATATAGCTGACTATCATGATACTATCATTGCCAGTGTTATGATAGATTTTTAAATAACTACATCTATTTTTTATTTAAATTTTCTCAATAAAAGAATTTTTAAGGGCAGCCTGGGTGGTGTAGCCAGTTAAGCATCTGACTCTTGATTTCAGCTCAGGTCATGATCTCATGGTTCAAGGGTTGTTGAAGCCCTGCATCAGGCTCTACAATGGCAGTGCAGAGCCTGCTTGGGATTCTCTCTCCCTCCCTCTCTCTCTGCCCCTCCCAGGCTCACATTCTCTCTCTCTCACTCTCTCCCTCCCTCCAAATAAATAAATAAAAACTTTAAAAAATTTATTTAAAAACGTTTAAAAAGAATATTTAAGCAGTACACTTTTGAGAAAATAACTTCGGCTCAATAGCAGTACTCAAATATTATAATCGACTAGAGAAATAGGATGTATAGCCCATTTTAAATTGTTTTCTAATTAGAACTAGATGTGTAATTAACTTGTTTTCTTATCATTAGATACTTTCAGGATCTCTAAAACACTGTGTGAAAATGCCACCCTCTGTTTAGTACAGTTAGGCTTTTTTTTTTTTTTTAATTTGAGTACATTTGTTGATGTTCACAAGGCTGTGTAGCCATGACCACAATCTAATTCCAGACCATTTTCATCACTCCAAAAGGACACCCTGTACCTGAAAACAGTTACTCCACAACTCCTATTTCCCTGACCCCTAGTAACTGTTTACTTTCTCTAAGAGTTTGCCTATTCTGGGTATTTCATATAAACAGAATCATGTAATATGTGACCTTTCGTATCTGGCTCAGCATAATGATTTCAAGGGTCAGCCGTACAGTGACAAGGATCAGTATTCCATCTCTTTTATAGCTACGTAATATTTCATTGTATGGATATGCCACATTTTGTTTATTCACTCATCAACTGATGGACATGTGAGTCATTTCCATTTTGGTTATGATGAATAATGCTGCTATGAAAATTAATGTCCAGGACACCTGGATGGCTCAGTCGGTTAAGCATCCGACTTCAGCTCAGGTCATGACCTGGCAGTTCTCTTGAGTTGGAGCCCCCACGTCAGGTTCTGTGCTGACAGCTCGGAGCCTGGAGCCTGCTTCAGATTCTGTGTCTCCCTCTCTCTCTGCCCCTCCCCTGCTTGCACTCTGTCTCTCAAAATTAAACATTAAATAAAAAAAAGTTAATGTCCAATTTTGTATGTGGACATTGTATTTTCAATTCTCTTGGGTATGTGATTCCTAGGTCATATGGTAAGCGTGTTTAACATTTTGAGGAACTGCTAAATTTTTCTAAAACAGCTGTGCCATTTTATACTCCCTCCCGGCAATGTCCAAGAGTACCAATTTCTCCACATCATTGCCAACCCTTTTTATGGTTCATTTTTCTTCATTCTCTTTCTATCGTTTAGGCTGGATACTCTCAATTGACTTATCTTCCTAACATGTTGGGTTTTTTGCCTGTTCAAATCTGCTATGCATAGTACATTTTTCACTTCAGTTATTGTACTTACTCGAATCTAGAACTTCTGTTTGGTCCTTTCCTAATAATTATTGCCAGTTTTATTGATGCTTTTTTTTTTTTTTTTCAGGAGAGAACACTTAGAGCTTTTTATTGTGCCCTTTTTTTGTTGATATCCATTTGGCCTGGATTTTCCATTTAGGCCTATAATACACTGCAGATTAATTTTAGAGTACGGTTTGAGGCAAGGGTCAGGGTTCACGATTTCAAATATGGATAATCAGTTGTTCTAACATTTCTATTCTTCACCTATTGAATTGTTTTGGCATCTCTTTCAAAAATCAGTTTGCCATTTAAGCATGGGCATATTCTGTTCTAGTGATCTATTTGCCGGTCATTATGCCAAAACCCCAATGCTCGATAGGACTTTATAGTAAATCTTGAAGTCATATACAGGAAGTCCTCCAAATTTGTTCTTTCATAAGACTGTTTGGGTATTTCAGCTCCTTTGCATTTTAATACAAACTTTAAAAATTGGCTTGTCAATTTCTATTTAAGAAAAAGGCTGCTGAAAAACTAGTTGGGGTAACACTGAATCTAGAGATAGTCTGGGGAGAATTGATATATTACCAATATTAAGTCTTCCAATTCACTGACACGATATAGCTTTCCATTCACAGGCACCTCGTTTAATTTCTCTCAGCAGTGTCTTGTAGTTTTCATTGTTCTTACAAATCTTGTTAATTTATTGCTATGTATTCCATGTCTGATGCTGTTGTAAATGGAAATTAAAAAAAAAACCTTTATTTTCCAATTGTTTGCTGCTTGTACACAGAAATACAACTAATTTCTGCATTCTGCCCTTCTATCATGTGACTTTGCAAAGTTTGTTAGTTTTATTGGTTGCTTTTCAGATTCTTAAGGGTTTTTCATGCAAAGTCATCATATGCAAAGAGAGACATTTTTACTTTTCCTTCCCATTTCACATTCCTTTTAAAAAACATTGCTGCAGTGATTGAAACTTCCAGCAAAATGTTGAATAGAAGCGGTGAAAGTATATAGTCAAAGCTTGCTCTGGAAACCTCTTTAATTGGAGCTTATACTCTATTTTAACTATTCTTATCATTCAGTTTAGGTTTCCTGCCTAGCTATTTGTTTTCTATTCATCCTGGGTTTTTTTTCCCCCTTTCCTGATATTTTTTGGCTTAATCAAATGTTCTTAGAATTCCATTAAATTATTGACACTTTATGTATACTGTTTTGTATTTTTTTTTAATGGTTGCTCTATGGGTTATAATGTGTTCCATAACTTATCAGTCTACTCAGTGTTACTGTTCTACTTCATATAAAATGCAATAATCCCACAACTATACTTTCATTCACCCCATACTATACTGTCATTTGTACAATTACCAAATATGTTGTATCTATGCACATTACAAACCCCACACCACAATGTTACAGTTTTGCTTTTAAATAGAGAAAATATATAGTATTTTATTTACCCACATATTACAGTTGTTTTAACACGGTCGTTCTCAATGAGGAGCAATCTAAGGGGTAGAAGAAAGATACTGCTAAATATCTTCCAATGCACAGGATAGTCTCCCCACCCTCTACCCAGCCCAAAATGTCAACAATACCAAGGCTGAGAAACTGTGCCTTAGGAATAATGTGCGTTGTTTTTATCTAGTTGCTTTCAAGATACTCTCTTTATAACTTTGGTTTTCATCATATTAACTAATGTGTCTAGGTAAGTTGTTCTTTTTATTTATCCTGTTTTGCAGGGGAGATGTCTCAGCCTGTTAGGTCTGTAGGGTTTTTACACCAAATTTAGAATATTTTTACAAACACTTTTTCAAATATTTCATGTGGCGTTACCTGTCTTCTCCTGGAACACCAATTACACTTATTTTAGACTACATGATATTGTCCCTCCGGTCTTGAGGATCTGTTCACTGATTTTCATTCTCATTTCTGTTTTTCAGACTGAATTATCTTTTTGTCTTTATGTTAATCATAACTTTTTTCCTGTTTTCTCCAATATTTTGCTAAGCCCATCCACTGTATTTTTGTTTCCAGATACTATACTTTTCGATTGTAGAGTTGCTATACTTCTTTTTTAGTGTATATTTCTTGCTGAAAATCCCCACCTATTCACTATGACTTTATTTTCCTTAAGTTCTTGAACATATAATCGCTGCTTTAAATAAGACCTTATCTACTAAGACCAACATCTGGGTCATCTTGGGGTCAGTTTCTATTAGTTTTCTTCTTTTTAAAAACATTTTTAATGTTTATTTTTGAGAGAGAGGGACAGACAGAGCGGGAGTAGGGGAGGGACAGAGAGAGGGGAAGACATAGAATCCCAGGCAGGCTACAGGCCCTGAGGTATCAGCACAGAGCCCGACGCGGGGCTATAACTCATGAAATGTGAGATCGTGACCTGAGCCAAAGTCAGACACGCAACTGACTGAGCCACCCAGGTGCCCCAAATTACTTTTCTTCTTAATTGTGGGTCACATTTCTTGTTTCTTCAGTTATCTAGTAATGTTTATTTACTGAACATTATACATGGTATATCATAATGATTATACATGTGTAATCTTCCTCTGGTGATTACTGATTTTTTTTTTATAAGAAGGAGATAACTTTGCTGAACTCAAACTCCAAAACTCTGTCTCTTCTGTGCAGGGGAAGAATCGAATCTGTTCTCAGTTCTTATCTTCTAGCTATTGTTTTCCACCAGGACCTGGAATCTCCCTTACAAACATATTTCAGAGGGTCAATTAAGTGTATTTCACCTGAGTTTACACAGAGATTTTTGAGGCTCCTTCCTAAGCAACCCCTTTTTCAGCGACTTCATGCTTACTTTTCAGCCTTGCTAATGGTTCTGAACTCTGTGCTCTGACCCCACCAGCCAGTAAATGCATGGGCTACAGGTGGTGTTAGGCAAACAGCCACACAAAGACAGATCTCATCCAGTGCCATTTCTATCTTTCAAGGACTAATTCCCCTTAGGGTTCTGCTTGCTTTTGATCATGTCCCAAGCCTTTGGATAGTTGTTTTTCTTTCATATTTAGTCCAGTTTTAATAATGGTTATCTGCAAGAGAAATAATGTGATACAGGCAACTTCACCAATATTGGAATACGAGTTAGGGATTATTATATCCATCTGGACCTCGACACATCCATCTCTCCTAATTCTTATGCATAGCAGCTAACACAAAAGAAACAAAAAAAAAAAAAAAAAAAGTTTTTATGAGACCCTACTTCCATGCCCGAAGAAACTCGTCCATGGTATAATGAAAATAACGTGGACTCTGTTATCACAGAAATTGTCTGCTAACTGCATGAACTTACAAAGATTATTAACTTCTTTTCCACTTGTATTAGGGAGGCAGTCTCACAGTGTTGTCAGAAAGGTTAAATGCTCACATCACAAAGCATACAGCGAGTGTTAAAAACAAAAAAACAATGTTGGTTTCTTTTCCTTAGACCTCTCCCTCCATTCCAGCAATGGAAATAAAAGGAATTCCTAAAACACGACCACTTTTTTTTCTAGTTACTTCATTCCATAAGTAACATCTAATCGAGTTCACTTCACGAAGATGAAAGAACACAAGACTGAGAACAAAACTCACTTGATGAACATACACAAGGCAGAAACAGAGACTGTTGAAGGGAATGATGAATCCAGGGAAGATTCCCACATCCACAGTGTCTCTGCGTAAGCAAGTATGGAGGCAGGAGGAAGACTGGTGATGTAAAAGGCATCTTTATCACAGAATTTCTCCATGAGTGAATACAGAAGTGTCTTTCTGCGGCTAAGAAAAGTATACAATGAACCACAATAATCTAATAAGCAAAACTGCTATTGAAAAAAACAGAACAAATTTCAAAAGTGAAATGAATGCAAAGGTAAGGAAAAAAATTAACTCGAAAAAATTAAATCATATATGTCAGCTGGGCAGAAGGTGGAGTAGGTAAACTCTACAATTGCCTTGTTCCATGGATACAAGTACATAACACTCCTCTCAGTGTAAGTAACCTAGAAAATGACCCAAAGACCAGGAGAACAAACTCCACAACTAAAGGCAGGCAAGAGGCTATAATGAAGAAGGTAGGAAGGGTGATGACATGGTCTGAAAGTGAAACAGACCGTGGTGTCCGTGGTGGGGAGGGAGTCAGTGGTGCAGAGAAGAGTGGAAAACAGATTTTCACACTAGGGAGCTCATGAATGGGGAGGACAAATCTCCACAATATTTCCTTTTGAACGTGAGAGGGGCCAAATTTCATGAGTTCTTAAAACCAGCAGGGCTTAAAGGCTGGAATTTTAAAAAACAGCAGGCTGAGCTCTGGGAGAGCCTGGATGGCAGTAGGAAGCAGAGCCCCCAACCTTAAAGAAACAGCACAATAAACAGCTTGTGCAGATACAGTGTAGACCAGCAGTTTGAAAATGCAGGGGTAGATAGGAAGGAGTGGGATTTGCTCATCTCAGAGCATGGCCTGGAGACACAGGGATCAGAGGGAGACTCCTCCAGGAACAACGGAGCTGCCAGGCACCACTGCCCTCCCTACCGCACAGCATAAACAACGGCCATCTGTGGGAACCAGCATGGCACCAACTCTCCTCACCTACCTTGCTTACACCAAGCCCCCAGCCCCGGTCTTCAGCAGATCTGCCCTTCCCAGTCATACATGCCCTAGGCTTGGCACTGTGAACCCGTCCCGGAGAAGACCAGACCACATCTCCTGTACCTTTTGTGAGACCTCAGTTCTGGCAGTAACAGGGGCAGGTCTCATTTAGCAAGCAGACCGTTGCACACCTTGCTAGAGAGCCTCTACAGACAACTGGACTGAAGGAAAAGCAGGCCAAGGCTCAACGGAATGGTACATGCAACACACACAGGAGACACTGAAGTGCCAGGCCCTGGGTAACAGGGGATACTGCCCTGTGGGATACTAGAGGATCTATTCTTCATAAGGCTATTATCATTAAGAGCATGAAAAGTAGCTGACTTTCCTAACACAGAAACAGACAAAGGAAGTCAGAGAAAATGAGGAGACAGAAACACATTCCAAAAGACGGGCCAAACCACAGCAACAGACAAAAGTGAAAGGAGAGAAGTAATATGCCTACCATAAAGATACTCCCTGAACTGGAGAAAAGAGTAGACGACATCAGTGAGACACAACACAGAGATTAAAAAAAAAAAAATCAGAGATCAAGTACACAATAAAATTTACTTAAAAATACACTTGATGGAATGAGCTTGATGAAACAGAGGAACAAATTAATAACTTGGAAGACAGAGTAATGGAAAGTAACCAAACTGAGCAAAGGAAAGAAATTATGCAAATTGAGAACAGTCTTAGGGAACTCACTGATTTCATCAAGCATAATAACATTCATATTATAGGGATCTCAGAAGAAGAAAGAAATAAGAGGGCAAAAAAATTATTTAAGGAAATAATCTGGGAAAGTAAGTAGATCCAGATCAGGAGGCACAGAGAGACCCCTCTAAAATTCAACTCAAGGAGGTGCATACCAAGACACATAGTAATTAAAATGGCAAAAAGTAGCAAAAAAGAAAAAGCTTTAAAAGCAGCAAGAGAAGACAATTATACACGAGGGAAACCCCATAAGGTTATCAGGATTTTTCAGTAGAAACTTTGCAGGCCAGAAGGGAATGGCATGATATATTTCAAAGTGCTGAAAGAAAAAAACATGCAACCAAGAACACTCTATCCAGCAAGGTTATCATTCTGAATAGAAGGAGCATAAAGAGTTTCTCAGACAACAAAAACTAAAGGAGTTCATGACCCCTAAACCAGTCCTACAAGAAATATTAAAGAGGACTCTCTGAGTGGAAAGGAAGACCATAAGTGAGAGTATGAAAAGTAAACACAAAAGCAGTAAAAATAAAAATATTTCTGTAAAAATCAGTCAATGGACGCATAAAGTAAAATGATGTAAAATATGACATCATATACCTAAAATATTGGGGAAGAGGAGTAAAGAATGGGTTTAAACTTAAACAACCTATACGCTAACAAACTGGACAACTTACAAGAAACAGATAAATTCTTAGAAACAAATAACCTATCAAAACTAGGGCGGAGGAAAAACAGAAAATTTGAACTGACCAATCACCAGCAATGAAACTGAATCAGAAATCAAAACAACTTCCCCAAACCAAAACTCCAGGACAAGATGGTTTCACAGGCAAATTCTACCAAACATTTAAAAAAGAGTTAATACCCACTCTTCTCAAACTGTTCCAAACAAATAGAAGAGGAAGGAAAATTTCAAAGTTCTATGAGGTCAGTATCACCCTGATACCAAAACCAGATACAGACACACACCCCTGTCCCCACCACACACACACACACACACACACACAGAAGTACGGGCCAAGATCTCTCGTGAATATAGATGCAAAAATCCTCAATACTCTACAATTAAGTGGAATTTTTTCCCCCAGGACACAAGAATGGTTCAATATTCACAAAACAATCAACATGATACATCACATCAGTAAGAGAAAGGATAAAAACTGTGTGATCATTTCAAAAGGTGCAGAAAAAGCATTTGACAAAGTATAATGTTCACTCATGATAAAACCTCTCTGCAAAGTACGTCTAGAGGAAACATATATCAACATAATAAAGCCCTTATTTGAAAAACTCACAGTGAACATTATACTCTGTGGGGAAAAACTGAGAGCTTTTCCCTTAAGGTCAGGAACAAGACAAGGATGTCCACTCTCACCACTTTTATTCAACACAGTACTGCAAGTCCTAGGCACAGCACTTAGACAACCTAAAGAAATAAAAGACATCTAAATTGGTAAAGAAGAAATAAAATTCAGTATTTGTAGATGACACAATACCATCCATAGAAAACCCTAAAGACTCCACCAAAAAACCACTACAAGTGATAAATGAATTCAGTAAAGCCACAAGATCTAAAATCAATGTACAAAAGTCTGTTGCATTCCTAAACACTAATAATAAAAATACAATCCTGAGGTGCCTGGGTGGCTCAGTTGGTTGAGCATCCGACTCTTGATTTCAGCTCAGGTCATGATCTCAGGGTTCATGAGATGGAGCCTCATGAGGGGCTCTGTGCTGACAATGTGGAGCCTGATTGGGATTCTTTCTCCTTCTCTCTGCCCCTTGCCCATTTATGCTGTCTCTCTCAAAATAAAGCATAAAAAAATAAAAATACAATCCCATTTATAATTTTACCAAATATATTAAATATGTAGGAATAAACTTAACCAAAGGGATAAAAGACCTATACTCTGAAAACTACAAAACACTGATGAAAGAAATTCAAGATGATGCAAAGAAATGACAAGACATTGATGCTCATGAATTGGAAACACCACTATTATTAAAATGTCTACCCTACCCAAAGCAATCTACAGATTTAATGCAATCCCTATTAAAGTACCAACAGCATTTTTTACAGAACTAGAAAAAACAATCCTAAAATTTGTATGGAACCACAAAGGATCTCAAATAGCCAAAGCAATCTTGAAAAAAATAAAATAAAACTGGAGGTGTCACAATTCCAGATTTCAAGTTACATTACAAAGTGGTAGTAATTAAAACAGAATACTACTGGCATAAAAACAGACACATAGATCAGTGGAATAGAACAGAAAGCCCAGAAATAAATCCACAATCACATGGTCAACTAATCTTCAACAAAGGAAGAATCAATATCCAATGTGAAAAAGACTGTCTCTTCAACCAGTGGTGCTGGAGTAACTGTAGAGCAACATGCAGAAGAATAAAAGTGAACCACTTTCTTTCACCATACACAAAAATAAACCAAAAGTGGATTAAAGACCTAAATGTGAGGCCTGAAACCATAAAAATCCTTGAAGAGAGCATAGGCAGTCTCTCGGACACTGGCCATAGCAACACTTTTCTAGAGGTCTCCTGAGGCAAGGGAAATAAAAGCAAAAATAAACTACTGGGACTACATCAAAATAAAAAGCTTCTGCACAGCAAAGAGAACCATCAACGAGAATAAAAGGCAATCTACTGAATGGGAGAAGATACTTGGCAAATGACATATCTGATAAAGGGTTAGTATCCAAAATATACAACTCAACACCCAAAAAAATGAACAATCCATTTAAAAAATGGGCAGAAGACACAAATAGATATTTCTCCAAAGAAGACACATAGATGGCCAAAAGACACATGAAAAGATGCTCAACATCACTCATCATCAGGGAAATGCAAATCAAAACTATAATGAGATATTACCTCATACCTGTCAGAATGGCTAAAATAAAAAATTTTAAAAACAAGTGTTGGCAAGGATGGGGAGAAAAAGGAACCTTCTTGCACTGTTGATGAGAATGCAAACTGGTGCATCCACTTTGGAAGACAGGATCAAAATTCTTCAAAATATTAAAAATAGAACTACTATGGGGCACCTGGGTGGCTCAGTTGGTTAAGCATCTGACTTCGGCTCAGTTCATGATCTCGCAGTTTGTGAGTGTGAGCCCCGCATCGGGCTCTGCACTGATAGCTCGGAGCTTAGAGCCTGCTTCAGATTCTGTGTCTCCTTCTCTCTCCGCCCCTGCTCTGCTCATGCTCTATCTCTCAATAATAAATAAAGTTTAAAAAAATTTTTTTTTTTAAATAGAACTGTATGATCCAGGAATAGTAGCGTTGGGCATTTATCCAAAAAAAAAAACAAAAACATTAATTCAAAAGGATACCTGCACCCCTATGTTTACTGTAGAATTACTTACAATAGCCAATATATGGAAGCAGCCCAAGTGTCCGCTGACGAATGGACAAAGATGTGGTATATATTTGTAATGCAATGTTACTCAGCCATAAAAAAAAAAAAGAAGAAAAAAGAAATCTTGCCATTTGCAACAACATAGGTGGAGCTAGAGAGTATTATGCTGAGCAACAGAAATCAGAGAAAGACAAATACCATATGATCTCACTCATATTTGGAATTTAAGAAACAAACAAGCAAAGGGAAAAAAGAGACAAACCAAGAAACAGACTCAAAGTGATGGTTACAGAGAGGAGGTGGTAGGGGAAATGGGGGAAGGGATTAAAAGTACATGTATCATGATAAAATTAAGTGATAAAAAAAAGTTACATAAAAATTAAATCATACATGTTTAAATAAATTTTTAAAAGTTTATTGTGCTTCCTCCTGTTTATAAAGTGAATTTTGTTCCTTGTAAAGAAAAAAGATAAAATTGTATAGGACCATATAAATTTTAAAAATTAATAAGAGATTATGAAACATTTACCATGAATTTACATGGTGTTTTACATGATTTTTAATATTTGCATTGTATATCTGGGATAAATATGACATGATTTGTTTACGTAGTCTTATAAATTGTTGGAAATTTAGGCTGTTTCTAATTTACAGAACTATAAACTATTTATAAATGATTTCACACATCTCTGATAATTTCCTTGGCTTTTGTCACCTGTAAGTATAATCAGCATACAATTAATGTCCCTATCTCAATTACTACTTAAATATTAATAAAGGAACAAAAATGGAATCTTAAGAAACATGTAAGAGAATGCTTTCCAAGTTGTATCTGTATTAATTCATGATTACTATTCCTTAGATATAGGTCTGTTGCCACCTACTTACATCATCTTTCAATCTGTTTTCTCCATCTTTTCCACGGGTAGGTAAGAGACTTTATTATACAGTATTCGAATATTCAACTGCACCATTTTTACAGAAACTATTACACTTGTGTTTCTAGTATCCTATCATTAAAGCATAATGAGGCATCAGTTGTTCCAAGTGAATTCACACAGGTTTACTTTTCTAAGGTTTTAGAGAGAGATGAGACAAACACAGTTGCTCCAAGGAAATCAAAGTGGAAGCATTGCTCACACAGATAGGACAGAGCTGAGAAGCTGATAGGCTAAGAAATTAGAAAGAATCAGAATGGTTAATTATAAGACTCTCATGATTATATAATCCTATACTGCTAACATATACACTCTCTGCTTAAGCCACTGAAAATAACCTGAAGGAGAAAAGGCCAAAGTAAAATTGACTTATTTAAATAATAACACAATATACCTTCTGAATATAATACTTTTTATGTTATTGATTGATTGGTTTAAATGTCAGAATAATGCCTACAATAATGATCATGTTTCTGTATCAGTAAGCAGGGGTGAAGAACAGAGGCATTTCCTTGGGTTCCTTAGTCAGATGTACATTGATAAAAACCAGAAGTCAGCAGAGTTTTTCTGTAAAGAGCCAGAGAGTAAATATTTAATCTTGTGGGTCCTATAGTCTTTGTTGTAGCTATTTAACTCTACCATTGTGGCACAACACAACCACAGACGATATGTAAATGAATGAATGTGGTGGTATTCCAATACAACTTCATTTACAAAACAGGTAGTAGGGGGGGGGGGTGGCACCTGGGTGGCTCAGTCGGTTGGGCTCAGGTCATGATATCACAGTCCGTGGGTTTGAGACGGAGCTCAGAGCCCGGAGCCTGCTTTGGATTCTGTGTCTCCCTCTCTCTCTGACCCTCCCCCATTCATGCTCTGTCTCTCTCTGTCTCAAAAATAAACAAACATTCAAAAAAATTAATAAAAGAAAAACAGGTAGTGGGCTGGATTTGGTCTATAGTTTGTTGGCCACTAGTCAACAAACACTGAGTAAACACTGAGAGGGAAATATCTAGTAAAATGCTAGTTAATTTCTAGCCTAAAGAACACGGCCTAAAACTCCAAATGAACAAGGAATATTGTATAGATGAATGCAATTTTACTTTCCTATGATATTTCCTATGATATTACAGGAATCACAATTTCAATTATAGGAATCACAATCACAATTATAGGAATATGAGCTCAATATACAGTTGAACCAATTTTTCTAGATATCAATACCTGAGAATCATTTACCTGTGCATAATCACCAAAAGGTTGAGAATAAGAAATGCACTTTTCCAATGTGTGTTGTGATTCATTTCCCTGAGAGATTGCATCCAGAATGTTGCTTGCAATTCCAGTCTTCTGTAGAGTGGTTTTACTTGCAGGGGCTAAAGGCAAAATCAATCATATTTTCAGCTAAAAGTTGTCTTATTGTAAGTTATAAGCAAAATACAAAACTCGTATTCCCAAAAAGAACACAAATTTTCATTAGCCAGTATATGTCTATATTTATTATGCCCAGGGGAAAAATATGTAGTATATGATGTTGTCTTGTTCATTTAAAGCAACTGAAAGTGGAAGTTTGCCCTATAGATAAATAATTTTGATAGAAACATTTTTTAGATCTATATCTAATCTCTAAAAGAAGGCAAACAAGGGGCGCCTGGGTGGCTCAGTCGGTTAAGTGCCCGACTTCGGCTCAGGTCATGATCTCACGGTTCTTGAGTTTGAACCCCACTCAGGTCATGATCTCACGTTTCTTGAGTTTGGGCCCCGTGTAGGGCTCTGTGCTGACAGCACGGAGCCTGGAGCCTGCTTGGAGTTCTGTGTCTCTCCCTCTCACTCTGACCCTCCCCAACCCCTGCTCATACTCTGTCTCTCCCTCTCACTTTCTCTCTCTCTCAAAAATAAATAAGTTAAAAAAATGTTTTTAAAGAAGGCAAACCAAATGTAAACTAACTGTTCTTGTTAATGCAATAGTTGTAACCATCCATTTTTAGACGAGGTAAAAATGTGACATGGGAGAAGCACATTAAATTTTTTTCTGGCTCTTTAAAAAAATTACAAATCAATGTCTACATTTAAGAGGATACTTTATAAAATACAAAGAACGTATATTAAAACCTTTAATCTCCTTCATTCAGTCCTATTCTTTTTCCCAGAGGTAACAGTTTAGAATTTATTTTCCAAAATTTACTGTATGCATTTATACATTAAGTATGCACACATAAGAATATACGGCTTTATACAAACATGAATGGAATCTCTTTGTTCCTACATTGGCTTTTTTCACTTAATTTGCTTTAGAGATAATTTCATATTAGTACGTGTAGCTCTCCCTCAATTACCAAAAAAATTATACTGTATTCTATTTTATGATGAACTAATTTTTATTTAACCACTCCACTACTGAAGAACATTAAGGTACTTTTCAGTTATACCAATTGACAGCCAACATTGTAGTGAATATCCCAGTACCCAGAGCATATACCACATTTGTGATTTTCCTTTAAAATTATAAGTTATTCTAACTGAAGACCTGAGAAGGCCTTTCAAGAAAGTAAACAAGAGTTCAACCTCTGCCAATTATCATTAGCTCAGATATTTTGGGGTAGTTTGCAAATATTCTGGATAGTAGATTACTTACATAGGCTCTTTTTTAAAAATACGGTTCTATATGTATTGCAAAGCATTATAGTATTGTCAATAATTCCTTTCCTCAATTATTTTCTATTATGATTCAATAATTCAATAAATTAATTATATTCTTAATAAAATATTACAGAAGATATTTTCCTTAAATAATCAGAATGTATTTTAAGTGTCTTAATTTTAGTTACTCTTTCAATTTAAAGGCTGGTCATAACTTAAGCTTTAATTAGTCAATAAGCATTATTTGCTTTCATTAAATTAAAAATTAAAGCAAAACTGATTATAGAAAATATTCAATACAACTCCAAAATATTAATACTGAGCTCTCACTTACATGATAAGCACACACTGGGCAACACACTTGCCAAGTTCAAGTATGGATTTTTACTGAGCCGTATTTCTTTTGGTGGTTCTCCCAATAGTGAAGTCTGATTCTTAGAAGCAGCCTATTTATCAAAAACAAAAGAGTAGGTGCTTACTAGGAGGTACAAGAAAATAAAGATACATAAAGAGTAATGCCAATTCTTCAATAAATCCAGTCCAGTGTAATAAAAATCTGTGGAACCTTATATTTGAACATATTAAGTTATGGGATATTTCTGGATATTGATTAAAATTATCACATTCCACTTGTTATTTTTGTCAATTAGTTGTTTTTTTTTTAACTATTCTAGAACCATAAAACTTCAGAACTGAAAGAAAATTAAAGGCCTTCATATAAATCCTTCTCATTTGAATTAGGAGAGAATTCATCTTCATAAGAAAAGACAAATCCCATACCTTTTTTCCAGAAATATTGTTATCCACATTTTCTTATTAAGATTTCTATTTTATATTGTACAGCTACAGCCAAATGATAAAGGAAAGCTTATTTATCTTTGGTTCTAAGAATAATACCAAACAAAATCAGTGGACTTAACAAGATCCAAATACACATTTAGATGATAACCCTAGAAACATTTCTTGAAAAGATATGCTATCAATATAATTTTATATAACAAGGTATAAGCGTATTTCTTTATTTCTAATATTTCTTTAATACTATTTCTAGTATTTGTAGTATTTCTTTAAATGGAAAGGGCTGATTCTTCAGATCATTTCAATTTCTTCCAACAAAATTTTGTGCTTTTCGTTCCCTGTTTAAAGACAACAATTCAGATTACTATAATAAAGTTAAAGCTAGCAGCTAAGTTTTAATTTCCAAATTAATTTTTATTTTGTTCTCCAAACAGAATGAAGAAAGTATAATCTGAAGTGCTTATTTCTATATTTGAGAGCCAGAGCTCCTTTTATTTGCTCCTTATCTGGCCAACATTACTGTATTTGGATTGAGAAATCTATCTTGCATCTCTTCATAAGCCCCAAAGTAGGACTTGTGATATGTAAATCACAGATGTAAATGTATTCATCCATTCACATATGTTTACTGAATGTTCACTATGCTTCAGGCACTGTGGTATTGATAACACCAAAATGAGTAAGACAGGAATACTACCCTTAAGAAATTCACAGTCAAGCAGATACAATAGCTCAAAAGAAGTCTGAGGTGGAACCCTAAGATTCTAGGTGGGAGCTAAAACCATTAGATGTTTGCCAAAAGAAAGCGTATAGCACCAGAAAAGACAATGCCTTAGAATTCAGTAACTGAGTAAAGGTAGCCAGCAAAGTACTCTCAGATTTTGTTTCTAAAGTACTTACATGGCCAAGGTAATCAGATTCTATCCTATCAGGGGTTCTCTAGCTATGAAAGAGAATCAATCATAAAATTTTAAAACGTACAGAGTCTGCCGACAAAGAAAAGCCCTGGACCAAATGGCTTCAATGGATAATTCAATAAGACATTTAAAGAGGAATTAAAACCAATTCTTCTTAAACTCTTCCACAAAACTGACGAAGAGAAAATACTTCTTAACGTATTCTATGAGACCAGCATCACCCTAGTACCAAGGCCAGACAGACACTACAAAAAAGAAACTACAGACCGATATCGAATATCACTATTTGTGCTAAAATCACCAACAAAACACAAGCAAGTCAAATTCAGTGGATTATTAAAAGGGTTATATACCATAACCAACTGGGATTTATTCACAGAACACAAGGACAATTCAACATACAAAAATCATTCAATGTAATACACTACATTAACAGAATGGAGAAAAAACCCCACATGATCACCTCAAATGATGCAGAAAAAGCATCTAACAAAATTCAGCACACTGTCATGATTAAAATTCAACAGGCTCAACATATTAGGAATAGAGGGAAACTACCTTAATACAACAAAAGCTATATATGAAACATTACACTCAATGGTGAAACACTGAAATATTTCCCTCTAACATCAAGAACAAGACAAAGTTGTCTACTTTCACCACTTCTGTTCAACATAATATTAGAAGTTCTAGCCAGAGCAATTAGGCAGGAAAAAGAAATAAAAGGCATCCAAACTAGAGTGGAAGAAGTAAAATGGTCTCTGCTTGCAGATGACATGAAAACCCTAAGTAGCGCGCACACACACACAGACACAAACTGTTGGAGTAAATGAATTCAGCAAAGTTGCAGGATATAAAATCAACATGCAGAAATCAGTTACATTTCTACACACTGATAATGAACAATCCAAAAAGAAAGTTAAGAAAACAATTCCCCTTACAACATAATCAAAAAGCATAAAAAAGAAGATTAACCGAACCAAGAAGGAAAAATACCTGTCTACTAAAAACTACACAACATGGCTAAAAGTGATACTTGAGCAGAAATCTCAATAAAGTGAGAGATTAAGCCATGAAAACATCTAAGACTGCACTGTCTGACACGGTAGCCACTATCTACACATGAATACTCAGCATACAAAATGTGAACAGTTTAAACTGAGCTGTTTGTGAAATGTAAGGTATATACTAAATCGCAAAGAATTAGTACCAAAGAAAGAATGCAAAGTATCTTAGTAGTTCAGTATATATTACATTTGGTAATAGTATTTTGAATATGCTGAGTTAAATATTAAAATATCAAAAAACATTGCTGAAATAAAAGACATAAATAAATGGAAAGATATCCTATGTTCATGGGTTAGACGACATAATGTTAAAATGTCAATATTAACCAGAGTGACCTCCAGATTCAATACAATCCCTATCAAAATTCTAACTTTTCTTTGCAGAAGAAGAAAAATCTATCCTAAAATTCATATGGAATTTCAAGGGACCCCCAAAATAGTAAAAACAATGTTGAAAAAGATGAAAAATAAGAACAAGAATAGAGGGCTCATACTTTGTGATTTCAAACTTACTAAAAAGCAACAGTAATCATAACACTACAGTATTGGCATAAAGACACACAGACAAATGGAATAGAATAGAAAGCCCAGAAATAAGTCCCTGCGTATATAGTTAAATAATTTTTGACAATAGTCAATGGGGACAGGACAGTTTTTTCAACAAAAGTGCTGGGAAATCTGGGTATCACATGTAAAAGAATAAAGTGGATCCTTACCCTACACCACATACAAAAATAAACTCAAAAATCAAAGACCAAAATTAAGAACTAAAATTATAGAATTCTTTTTTTTTTTTTAATTTTTTTTTTTTTTAATTTTTTTTTTTTTTCAACGTGTTTTATTTATTTTTGGGACAGAGAGAGACAGAGCATGAACGGGGGAGGGGCAGAGAGAGAGGGAGACACAGAATCAGAAACAGGCTCCAGGCTCCGAGCCATCAGCCCAGAGCCTGACGCGGGGCTCGAACTCACGGACCGCGAGATCGTGACCTGGCTGAAGTCGGACGCTTAACCGACTGCGCCACCCAGGCGCCCCTAAAATTATAGAATTCTTAAAAGCTTAGGTGGAAGGCTTCATATTTGCCCATTAATTTTTGGGTCTGACACCAAAAGCAGAAGCAAAGAAAGAAAGAAAGAAAGAAAGAAAGAAAGAAAGAAAGAAAGAAAGGAAGGAAGGGAAAAGGAAGGAAGGAGGGAAGGAAGAAGAGAAGGAAAGGAAAGAAAGAAAAGGAGGGAGTGGGGGAGAGAAAGGAAGGAAGGATGGAAGGATCACATGTTGGGTCACAAAATAAGTCTGAACAAACTTAAGAATACTGAAATCATATTGAGTACTGTTCTGACCACAGTGGTATGAAACCAGAAATCAAAAACAGGAGAGAAACTGGAAAATTTATATATGAATAAATTAAACAACACATTCCTGAACAACCAACAGGTCAAAGAAGAAATCAAAAGAGAAGTCAAAAAGGATCTTGACACCAATGAAAATGGAAATATAACATACCAAAACTTATGGATGCAGCAAAAGCAGTTCCAAGAAAGAAGTTTATAGTAATGCGTAGTACAGGAAGAAAAAAGATCTCAAACAACCTAACATTATACATCAAGGAACCAGAAAAAGAAACAAACTAAGCCCAAAATTAGCATAAAGAAGAACATAGTAATGATTAAAGCATAAATAAATGAAATACAGACTAGAAAGGTCCATGAAACTAAGTGTTGGCATCTTGAAGAGATAAACACAACGGATAGACCCTGACTAGACTAACCGAGAGAACAAGAGAGGACTCCAATAGTTACAAATGAAAGAGGAGACATTAAAACTGGTACCACAGAAATACAAGGGATTGTAAGAAACTATTACCAAGAAATATTTGCCAACAAATTGGATAACCTACAAAGAAATGGATAAAGTCCTGGAAACCTATACCCTATCAAGACCAAATCATTACAAAAATAGAAAATCTTATCAGACAAATAATGAAGTAAGGAGTAGTCAAAAACCTCCCAACAATGAAAATAACAGGACTAGATGGCTTCACTGGTAAACTGTACCAGACATTTAACGAAAAATTAATGCCATTTCTTCTGAAACTCTTCCAAAATGTTCAAGAGGAGAGAATACTTTCCTAATTTATTTAATGAGGCCAGCATTACCTTCATACCAAGGCAAGAATACTGCAAGAAAATAAAATTACAGACCAATATCCCTGATAAACACAGATGCAAAACTCAATAAAATACTAGCAACCCAAATTCAGCAATATATTAAAAAGATTGTACATCATTATCAAGTAAGATAGACAACTCAGAAATAAACCCACACATATGTGCTCAATCTTTGACAAGGGAGCCAAGAATTCACAATGGAAAAAAGGAGATCTCTTTAATAAATGGTGCTGGGGAAATTGGACGTCCACATGCTAAAGAATGAGAATGGACCCTGATCTTACACCACACACAAAAATTCACTCAAACTGGATTAAAGACTTAAATATAGGATCAGAAGGCATAAAACCCCTAGGAGAAAATATAGGAAAAAAACTCCTTGACATTAGTCTTAGCAGGGACTTTTTGGATATGACACCAAAAGCAAAGGCAACAAAAGTAAAAATAAACAAGTGGAACTACATCAAACTAAAAAGCTTCTGTACAGCAAATGAAAACACAATCTACTGAATGAGAGAAAAGCAATATGACCATAATGAGAAACAGTATAGAAGTTCCTAAAAAAAATAAACAATTGGGGCGCCTGGGTGGCTCAGTCGGTTGGGCGGCCAACTTCGGCTCAGGTCATGATCTCGCGGTCCGTGAGTTCGAGCCCCACGTCGGGCTCTGTGCTGACAGCTCAGAGCCTGGAGCCTGTTTCAGATTCTGTGTCTCCCTCTCTCTGACCCTCCCCCGTTCATGCTCTATCTCTCCCTGTCTCAAAAATAAATAAAACGTTAAAAAAAATTAAAAAAAAAATAAACAATTACCGTATGATCCAGCAGTCCCATTTCTGGGTATATATTCACAGGACATGAAATCCCTGTCTCAAGTGTCATCTGCACTCTCATGTTCACTGAAGCACTATCCCCAACAGACAAGATATGAAAACAACAGAACTGCTCTTTGATGGGTGAATAAAAAAAAGTGTGTATATATTCAGTCTTAAATAGGAAAGAAATCTTGCTATTTGTGATAATGAGGATGGACCTTGAGGGCATTATGCTAAATGAAAAAAGTCAGACAGAGAAAAACGAATACTGTATGATCTTACTTACATGCAGAATAAAAAAAAGAAAAGAAAAAACAAGCTTACAGATACAGAAAACAGATGGGTGCTTATCAGAGACAGAGGTGAGCAAAACAGGTGAAAAAAGTCAAAAGGTACAAACTTCCAGTTATGAAATAAATAAATGATGGGGATGTGATGTACAGGATGGTGACTATAGTTAATAAAACCACGTTGCATATTTGAAAGTTGCTAAGAGAACAAATCTTAAAAGTTCCCATCATACACAAAAAATTATAATGTATGTATGTATGGTAATGAATATTAACTAGACTTACTGGGGTGGTCATTTTGTAATATGTGTGATATGTATCAAATCCTTATATTGTATATCAGAAACTAATATAATGCTGTATGTCAATTATACCTTAACAAAAAATTTCTTAAAAACGTAAGTCTAAAAATCTAAAGTTGAATGAAACCAATTATGTTTAACAAAATCAAATTTCTTGCTTCATTCTTGGAAAACACACTTTGAAATTACCTGGCACAAACCCCTACTGTCAAAAGAGGAATCACTTTACAGCAATCTGTACCAATGCTCATTTCATGTCTACTTAATTGTTTTCAGTGACAGGACAGTCACATCTTAGTGAAAGAATCAAGCTTTTTGTTTGTGTGAAAGCTTCAACTGCTCTTTGTTGTATTAAGCCTAATACACTATTTTGTTGTATAAAGCCTAATGCTTTACTGTAGCTCATAGTTACTGGACTAGTTCTGCCTACTGGTGAAACACAAAATACCCTGTGACTAGTCTGAGAATATATTTTTTAAATAGATATCCAGCTTGTCTTCTCTTTCAGGGTTACATGTCTCCATTTCCCTCAATTTTTTTCACAGAACCTGTTTTCCTGGCCCTGCACCACTTTGGCTGTTTTCCTCCTGATAGACTCTGCCCATTATGTGAATCACCCCAAATCAAGCTTTTCTAAAGAGCTGGTGCTTTCTGTGCAAAAAGATATAGCATATTCATATATGAGTTCCAATTGTTTAACTTCCCTCAAAAACCCCCAAAATTAATAGTGCAGATAAATTTTTAAAACTCATTCTACAAGATCTGCCTTAGCTTTCTCAATGAACAATTGTAGGGCATCCCATCCATATCTGCTGCTATGACTAGTTGACAATAAAACCACCTCCAAATTAATCTAATTATTTTGACATTTCAATACAGCCAACTACATGAATTTTTTTTCCTCACATGCTGCTTATAACCTGAGTTTTATAATACTTACAAACCAAAGGGTACTTCAGGGTATGAATATAAATTAAATGTACTTTATTCTGCCTACCAAGTTTAACATTTACAAATGTCGCTGGTCTAAGAACAAATAAAATAATTGGGTAAAACTTCCAGAATTAAAACAGAGATTAGATTCTTTTGAGCAGACCAGAGTTTAATAACTGACTTTGACATTTTTCAGATAAAATTGGTTTTGCCTTTACATATTAAACTAATACCTAGTTACAGAGTATAAATTTAAAGTAGAAAAAATTAACATTTTGAAAAGCGTTATTATTTCATTAGAGAGCCTCATAAATAACATCATATCATTAGATAAGTATTAATGATACTCTTAAGCTTTTCCAAACTACAAATTTTGAACTTGGTTTATATTTCATTTCTAAAATATCAAGCATTTGTGAATATTAGAATTCTGAATTCTAATTGAAATACTGAATTTTAGAAAAGTATCTAGAAGAATAAAGAATCCATATTTAAGTTATTTTACATACTTAAAAAACTCATTTTCTTCAAATTGAAATTATTTTATTTACAAACTGGTAAGTAATTAAGCATAGTCACAAACATCAGCTGGCATAACTTATCAAAAGATGGGTTGTTTGCTTATAATAACAGTTTTATGAGTGCAATATTTTCTTCTATTTTGAGAAGTAAATGCACACTATGAAAAAATCATGTCATTGATATATCAATCATCTAGTTTGTAATCCACATTTCTATACTTTAAGTATATTATTAACTTTCTTTGGAATTTAAAAATACTGAAGATACTTTATGATACTTCATAAATTACATTACCTGTAAAATAAACCCCAAATTAGAATCCTCTAGAATTAGAATTTAAAAAATTTTAAAAGAATAGACATATATATTCCTGCGTATTATCTACATACATGTAGTATACACATGTATATGTGTGTACTTGTGTGTTTGTGTGTGTGTATATATGCATAAACACAATTTTCTTACCCCTGAACTTATCTCCGAGCCTCTTGGCTGACTCTGCTGTTGCTTATGGTGTCCTGTCAGCAAGCCTCCTGCAGTAAGGTTTGGAAAGCTCTGAAGATAAGCCTGTGACCCTGAGAAATTTCCTTCTGCCTTCCCCACCGAGGCTGGCTGTTTCTCCTGAGTATTCCCGTGCCCTGGCCCAGCTTGTCCAGCAATGTGCTGATTTGGAAAGAATGGTAACATGCCCATTCCAGCTGTTATAGTTGTTTGAGTTGGAATCAGATTAGATGCTGTAATAAACCACAAATGCAAAAAGATTTGATTAGACAAGAGTTCTTCACAACAGTCCTTTGGATGTTTGTTAAGTTATGGGCAAAATGTGGAAAAAACTATTTTGTGCCCGTTAGAGAAGAGTTATATTTAAAACATGAAGTTAGTGGTTGTAAAGTAGCAGGTTTCCATATGGGGGTAATAAAAACAAACCCTATAACAGTAATCATGCTTTCCTTATTTTCAACAACTTCCAGGATAATCTCAAGGATATTTTTTAACTCCAAGTTTTAGCTGTATATTGTAAAATATGAGAGCAAAATGTGTATACTTTTTGGCACTTAAGTTACATCAGGTGCCTTTGTTTTAATGCCCAATCACTGTAATTTGCCTGCTTCCATAAATAATTAAGTCTTCAGCTGAAAAAATTCTCTGACACTTAAAAATAAAGTTAAATTAAATCCAACAATAGTTTTGGTCAGCCAACTTGTACCAGTTCATAACAGCTGACTATGGGTATCTTTTCCCAGCTCCTGAATTCAGTGTCTTCATGTGGGTAGTGTGCAATTGGCCATGACTTGTAGTGCTTACACATAGACCTCTACAAATGCTATGAAAATCAAGACTTTTTTTTAGACCTAGAGAGCTGGTTTTTAAACATCAGCATAACCCTGGTTTGAAAAACTGTAATATTTGTGAATAGATAGGCACCAATTTAACACATGAAAGCTTTACATTTTTATTTACAGGAAATACCAAGAAATTCTGGAAGAGATGAAAATTTTAATAGGAAAATTTTGAACCATTCCACTTTTTAAAAATCTATGGCTCACAATTAGAAGAAAAGAGCTAATTTTGATAAGTATGTTAAGTCAAATTTATATTTTACAAATTCACTGAACAAATTTCTTAAATTATTTCTAGTACTAAATAGAGGTGGATACTTCAGTTCTTCTAGCAATGTATTTATTTGGACATTTTGTTGTTTTTTTTTTTTTTTTAAATTTTTTTTTTTCAACGTTTTTTATTTATTTTTGGGACAGAGAGAGACAGAGCATGAACGGGGGAGGGGCAGAGAGAGAGGGAGACACAGAATCGGAAACAGGCTCCAGGCTCCGAGCCATCAGCCCAGAGCCTGACGCAGGGCTCGAACTCACGGACCGCGAGATCGTGACCTGGCTGAAGTCGGACGCTTAACCGACTGCGCCATCCAGGCGCCCCTATTTGGACATTTTGAATTTTAAATGTTCTTAAAACAGTTTATGCAAAAGCAAATAGCTTATTATTTAACCCAACAAAAATAATAAACATCTGCATGAAGGGTGGGTGGCTCTCGGTTAAGCATTCAACTTCAGCTCAGGTCGTGATCTCACGGATAGTGGGTTTGAGCCCCACGTGGAGCTCTGTGCTGACAGGTCAGAGCCTAGAGCCTGCTTTGGATTCTGTGTCTCTCTCTCTCTCTGCCCCTCCCCTGTTCATTCTCTGTTGCTCTCTTTTAAAAATAAATAAACGTTAAAAAAATTTTTTTAAACATCTGCATGAACTTTTAGTGATATAAAATTTAATTTTTGGAAAAGGCTCCATCATACCATAAAAATTTCTACACCTGTCTGTATACTAGTTTAACTTTCACCCAGTCAATTTAAACAATCAGAATTGGTGGATTTATTTGATCATTTGACTTGCTGGCTTCCTGCAAAGGCAAAATATACTACCCTATATTTAATTGACTTTTTTTAAAAATTACTTGTGGCCCTTCTCTTTTCCCAGCATAATCACTTAAGACAAATTTCAATTACACTTCAAACTGAAAGTTCCTTTCAAGTCGCATTCCAATAAGAAATCTTGGTATACCAGATGCTTTTGTTTTTCTAAAAAATAATTGTTTTGTTTAAATTTGTCATCTTTTCAGGGGCACCTGGGTGGCTCGGTTGGTTAAGCGTCAGACTTCGGCTCAGGTAATGATCTCACAATTGTGGATTCGAGCCCCTCATCGGGCTCTGTCCTAACAGCTCAGAGCCTGGAGCCTGTTTCAGATTCTGTCTCCCCCCTCTCTCTGCCCCTCCCCCACTCGCGCTGTCTCCCTCTGTCTCAAAAATAAATAAACATTTAAAAAAAATGTTTAAATTTGTCATCTTTTCAGAAACACAGAGTACACATGTTGTTATTTTTCTTCGACTACTAGTTTGGAGATCACATTTAAAAAATAATACAAATAAATCATCAAAGTTTACCAAAATACCACATATTTCTTTAAAAGCTAAGGGTTTCTTATTCAGGCAAAAATTAAATGGATATCTATGTAATATGTTGTCAGCCCAGTGGGCAGCACGTCACTCTCAAAGGGATCTATGTCTTTGCCTCATGCTGCTGTGAACAGTCATCAAATATTAAAGCATATCCAACAGGGAAAATGTGATCTTGGCATGGAAGCAAGTCCATCAATAACTTATCAATAGTTTTCTTATATGAAAAATAGAAAAGCCAAGAGGGCTCTTAAAATTTTAAATGACTGAATAAAACTCAAATTTAACCTTTCTGTAAATAAAAGCAGAATATAGGTAAACCATCTTTAAATCTCAAATCTGATCGTTTCCAGACTTCTCAGTAAATGCATGTCATTTACTTTTATGTGCTTCTCCATGATGACCCAACTCTGTTTTCAAAGGAAGCGCTGACCCCATCCCTACTGTGGTTTGAAGTATCATGGCTGGGGGATCTCCAAGTAAGCCCGGTTTCTGCAAAAGAAGAAAAGAAAATAAGACTTCTGCTCATGGCAGCAGGATATCACCAAATGAAAAGGCTACACATGTGAATGTTCATAAATAATCTGACAGCCTGAATACAGAAAAGGAATGAACTCAATTCCAAAGAAAAAAACAATGCCATACTTACATTATTAGGAATATTCTCAAACTTCATTAATTGTTGCTGTGCCAATGGTACATGAGAAAGATTCTGAAGGAATAAATTAGAAGTATTACCCATAACTGTGCTCTGTGAAAATGATAAAGCATCAAGTTAGTTTAATTTTGAAAAGCTACTTTTCACAGAACCCAATTCATTTTAAAGTTCAGTTCTCCAGTTGATCTGAGCAAAAGCCAATAGCTTCTTAATATCCTACTTTCCTACTTCAGGCAATGCTAATTAATTCTTTTAATAGTATACAAGATGTGATTATGTGGTCATAGAACTAACTCCAGATCTTTTTTTCTTTCATCCTTCTTCCTCCCCCCACCCCCTTTTGGCTTTATGTCAGTGTCATTCAATCATTTATTTATTCATTTAATCATCCAACACGTATTTACTGAGCACTTACTGTGTGCCAGGTACAGTGCTACATAATGTGAAATACAAAATACGATCTGCCCTCACAGATCTTAGAGGTTCCTGAGGGAGGGAGACATTAACATTAAAAACATATAATTACAAATGGTGATGAGTATGTGAAAGAAAAATACAGGAGCTATGAGAATAGTTGGGGATTTGATTTAGGTTGGTGAATTCAAGGAAATTTTCCCTGAGGAACTAACTCTTGCACAGAGATCTGAAGGCTGTGGAGAAAGAACTAGGTGAAGTCTGGGGGACTTAGGTGGTATTGAGGTGGGGAGCATTCCAGGTAGAAGCAGCAGCAGGAGCAAAGAACAAGAAGAGAGCAAAGTCCTTCGAGGACCAAAAGCAGGCCATTATTGCTGGGATAGTGATACCCAATGAACAGGAGAGAAAGCAGAGGCCAGCTTGGATAGACCTTCTGGGCAAAATTAAGCATTCTTGTCTTAATTCTAAAATAAAGAGAATATCATCAGTACTCTGAACTCCCCTCTCATGTCACTCTTCACAACTTATTATAATTAACATTTGTTTTCTATATTTGTTGAAATTCTTCAAGAACAAAGGACCATGAATGTTTTTGTTCAACGCTATAGCCTCAATGACCAGCACAGTGTCCAGTACATGTTAGATTCTCAATATGTTGACTAAATGAATGAATAAAGACCCTCTAATGTACAAGGTCCTACGTTAGATTCCAAAAATGAAAAATAAATAAAAGATAAACCTTCTCTTCCAAAGCTCAGTTTAGGACTACTCATTCATTAAGCTACATTAATCATCTATCATACATTAGGTTGGATTTGTAATTAGGCTTCTATATAGACACAGCCTTAAGCAGTACCAGAAATTAATGAGTAGCATTTATCTCCAATATTATGTTTATATACAAATACGTTTTAAAATACTTATCTGAAGAAGGTAAGAAAAATATTTTTATTCTTGTATGAATTATTTTCATATAGGCTAAAATTTAAAAATTAAGAGTTCACATTCATTCATTTTTTTCTTTCTGTGAATACTTTGAGTTAAGACCACATAAGACTTGTTTTTACTACTTATTTCTAGAAAAATATGCCACAAAATACACCTCTCTTCCCTTAATGCCCTATAAACAGAACTATACTGCTTTGATCAGCTTAATTTGATCTGATGTCCTGTGTTTTCATGTAGCCATAGTTATTACTAAGAATTTTTTTTTAGAGATGAAATACTCATTTAACTTCTCAAGAATTTTAAATGTTAAGAGCAAACAAATGAGTCACTCCAAATGTTTGATACTTCAGTACTCAATGCCATTTATATACCTGATGTGCTTTATTCAGATGTAAAAATGCAGGGGAGATGGATGGATTCATCAGATGTGGCAAGCTGTGAGGTGTTCCAAGAACTGCTTTTAAGAAAATAAAATATTTAACTTCATGACATACATGGGATTCAAAAACAAATAAACTCCAAAAAGGGTAAATAAATATAGTTTTTAAAACTTTTAACAAGTTTATTGAAAGGTCAATTATATACTGACCTTGTCACACAAGAAGTAACAAGCTCCCTTCCCCGTGATTCAAAATCAGAATTTGATTTCAAATCCCAACACCTTCTTGTCAAGATAATAAAACACCAACCCTAGGCTTTCTCTTCTCTAGTTCTTCGAGCAACAAAACTAACTCCATGTATTAGAGTAAGTATAATACTAACTGAACCCCTGTCATTTGCTCCATATTTGTGTTAGATTTTTGGGGTATGTTGGCAGGGAGTAGGGTGGGTGGGAAAGCCAAGAACATACAGTCTTTTCCTTTGAAGAGCTTACAATCCATTTAAGAAGAGAATATATGTACATAAAAATATTTATATAATAAAAACAAAAGAAACAATACATAGTTGATAAAAGGAATAAATAGCCACACTTTTTACCAAGTTTGCCTGACGACAAATACCAGAGTATATATTAAAAGAGATGTTTTCAAAATAAATAATATATAGACAGAACCATGAGATAGAAAATATGTGAAGTAATTTCATCTAATTATTACAAAGCAACTAGGAATGGTCAGGCATAGAAAGTGCTTCAAAAATCATTTCATCTTAGGGAGCCTGGCTGGCTCGGTTGGTAGAACTTGTGACTCATGTGGCTCTTGATCTGTGGGTCATGAGTTTAAGCCTGACATTGGATGGAGAGCTTACTTTAAAAAAATAAAGAATTGTGTTGTCTTATTTATAAAAAAAAAAGAAAGGGAAAAAAATAAGTGCCTTAAAAAAAAGCATTTAATCTAGTGATCAAAAATATTTGAAATTCACATATAACATGTCTACTAGTTTATCCCATGTTTTAAAAAGCACAAGTTTTTATTACTTGCTAAACTAGTCCATCTTTGGAAAACTGTTCAAAAGTGTTTTCTTTGGTGGCAACTGGGTAGCTCAGTTGGTTGAGCTTCCAACTTCGGCTCAGGTCATGATCTCATCATCCATGAGTTCGAGCCCTGCTGACAGCTCAGAGCCTGGAGCCTGCTTCCAGATTCTGTGCCTCTTTCTGTCCCTCCCCAACTCATGCGCGCTCACACTTGCTCTCTCTCTCTCTTTCTCTTGCTCCCTCTCTCTCTCAAAAATAAAATTAGAGCAAATTGTTTTCTTTAGAAGGATCCTGTTTCACAACAGGTGGTAGGAAGATTAGGTCATTAGCTGAGTTGTTTATAAAGACAGATTGTTTATTAGGAAAGAGGGATAAAACGGTCATTTCATAACAATAAAGGGGTCATCAGGAGGATACAACAATCTTAAATGTGCCTCAAATAACAAAGCTTCAAAATACAGAAGGCAAAAATTTCTAGAACTAAAAAAGTAGACAAATCCACAATTATGGTTAGAGATTTCAACACCAACTCCTCTCTTTTTTTCAGTTAGTCACTGTATTTTGTTTTAAAACATTAAAAATATTTTTTCACAGCTTTTAATGAAGACAGTATTTCCCAGTTTAAAACAACCACCACCAGAATCAAAACACTCTGGAAATGTCTACAGTCTCACATATAACTGCCTTTATCCTTAACTTCTTCCATTGTGCCCCATCCTCCCCTCAAGAAGTCCTGAACAACACTATCAATCAACAATATGTACAAAGGACTATAATACATCATGACCAAATGAGGTTTACCCTTGTAATAAAAGGTTGGTTTAACATTCAAAAATTAATGTAATTCATTATGCTAGCAGACCAAACAAAAACAAAAAACACATATGATGATCTCAATTAATGGATAAAAGCACTGGATAAATTCTAGCAATTATCACGACAAAATTTCTCTGCAATATAGAAATAGAAGGCAAATTTCTCAGCTTGAAAAAGCAAATCTGTGAAAAAGCTATAGCTAATATGACAGTAAAAGAATGAATGTTCTCTCCTCAAGATCAGAAACAAGGCAAAGATGTGCATTCTTACCAGTTCAATGCACAAATTATGCTGAATTTCTGTATATTGCAATAAAGCAAGAAAAAGAAGTAAAAGTCACACATATTGGAAAGGAAGAAGTGAAAATGTGTTTATTAGTGGATTACATGATTGTGTATATAGAAAATCCTAAGAACAAAACCTACAAGAAATAGTAAGCTAGGTTGCAAGATACAATATATACAAAATCAAGTGTACTTTCATATGCTAGAAATAAGAAATTCGAAATTTAAATTTAAAGGCAATACTATTTAAAATAGTATCAAGAAATGTAAAATACTATGAATAACTGACAAAATATGTGTAATATTTGTACCTTGAAATTTACAAATTATTTCTGAGAAAAATTAATAAGACCTTAATTGAGAAATATACCATATGTATGGCTCAACCTCAACACTGTTGTCAATTCTATCCAAATTAGTATAGATTTAACACAATCCCAATTAAATTACTGACATTTTTTCATGGAAATTGACAGTCTAGTTCCAAAATTTATATATTAATACAAAGGACAGAGAATAGGCAAAACAAAACAAAGGATTTACACTCACTGATTTCAGGGCTTGTTATAAAGCTACATTTATCAAGACAATGCAGTACTGGGATAAAGACAAATGTTTAGATCAATGGAATGGAATGGAGAATCCAGAGATAGAGCCATACACACATACAGAGTGAACTGATCTTTGAAAAAAGGCGTCAAGCAATTCAATGGAAAAGGATAATCTTTTTTAACAAACGATGGTGGAACAATGGTAAAAAATTAACCTGCACCTTTACTTAGCTTCACACCATAAACAAAAATTAACATAAGCCAGAAATCTAAATATAAAAGACAAAATTATAAAATTTCTCAAAGAAAATATATGAGAGCATCTTAATGACCTAAAATTTGGCAAAGATTTTTTTTAAGATTTCTTAAATATGACAAAAGATGTACAAATTTTAACGAAAAACAAATTGGACTTTGCCAAAATAATAAATTTTGCTCTTCAAAGGACACTGTTAAGAAAATAAAGGAAAACTTGCAGAGTGAAAGAAAATATGTGCAAACCCATACATACAACAGTGGACTTGTACCTCTAATAAAGAACACTTACTACTTAATAAGAAAAAGATAACTACTTAATAAGAAAAAGGCATAAAATATTTAAAATGATATAACAAAAAAGATATAAAGAGGACTAATTAACATTTTAAAAGATGTTCAAAATCATTGAAAGGAATAGTCAAAATCACTGTGAGATACCCAATAGAAAGGCTAAAATTAAAGGAGGAACATAACAAGTGTTGGTGAGAATATGAAGCAAACTGGAGCCCTAGATATTGATGAGTGAGAATGCAAAGTGGTTTAACCACAATGGAAAACAGATGGGAGAGTTTCTTATAACTCAAACCTACACCTACCACATGCCCTGGCCATTCCACAACTAGATATTTAGCAGGGAGAAATAAAAGCATAAGTCTGCAGAAAGACTAACACATAAATGTTCGCAGAAATTTTATTTGTAACGATCCCAAACTAGAGATAACCTAAATGTTCATCAACAATTCAATAGATATGCAAACCATGGAATGCAATATGGCTCCATTAAAAAAAAAACAAAACAAACTACTGATACATGAAACATGAATGAGTCTCAAAATAGTAATTTTATTTTATTCCATTTATATAAATTTCAGGGTGATTCCATTTATATAAATTTCTAGAGAAGACAAACTATAGTGACAGAAGTCAAATCAGTAGTTTCCTAGGGATGGAGGAGAGGGAGATTATAAGAAGACAAAATGAAACTTCTGAGAGTTATAAATATGTTCATTATTTTGATTATGGCAATATACATATGGGTGTATACTTATATATAAAAATTATGTACACAATGGTTTTATACATATGTCAACTTATAAATTTTTACAGTCTAAATATGTGTAGATTAATATGCAAATATAACTCAATAAAGCTGTTAAAAATACAATTTAGACTATAAGTAATTGCATACTAGTTAAAATTTAAAAGGGACACACACACATACATATAAAGAAAGAAGTCTAGAATATTTACATTGTATTTTGAAGTTGGTTAAAAGGTCTGGATTGAAGAGAAAAGATCAGTATGGTCAGAGTAACATAATCAAACTGGGTCTGAGAGGAAAATCAAGCTGATGGAAGTGTACAGATTAGACAGAAAAGGCAGAGTAGTTGAGAATTTGTAGAACAGACCATATGTGAGTAACAAGGTATGTATAAGCTGTGGAACAGAGATACAGAGGAAGAAGATTGATCTGTAAATAACTATTTAAGTTCCTTTCATTATAATTAACAGTTGCTTTAGGTGCAGGAGATGAACAAGACATAAATCTTTGTAGTTATGGAACTTACATTCTAGTGGGAGAGGCAAACTAAAAACAGGTAAATAAGTGTGAGTTATTTGAGAAATGAAATGAGAAGGAAGAAGAGCGAGGGTATAAATATAAATATCTATACTACTTAATATAAACATAATTATAATGAATTATAATTCTTAGGTTGCTCAGAGCCCTCTGTGAGGAGCTCAAAATACAGTAAGGGATAGAGTTAGATACAGTAAAGGACAGGGGCGCCTGGTGGCTCAGTCGGTTGAGCGTCCGACTTTGGCTCAGGTCATGATCCTGCAGTCCGTGAGTTCGAGCTCCACGTGAGGCTCTATGCTGACAGCTCAGAGCCTGGAGCCTGCCTCAGATTCTGTGTCTCCCTCACTCTCTGCCCCTCCCCGACTCATGCTCTGTCTCTCAAAAATGAATAAACATTAAAATTTTTTTTAAAAAAGATAAAGGAAATACAGGTGGCATTTACTGATTAACAAGACACTTAGTCTTTCCTAACCACCAAGAAACTGTCATTACATCCTCTAGAAGCTTTGCATGTGTTTATGTTAAGGAGATTTAATCTTCCTCCCTTGCCACTCCACACAAAGGAAGAAAGCAAGCTTGGTGAAATAATTTCTCCATCAGTGTAATATTGAAACATCCTATTTAAAATTGTGAAACTATCCCTAAAATAAGCATAACTTATTTCTTGGCCATACATCAATCTGAGTAGAAAAGCAGAGTAGAGAATATATATTCTCAGATGAAAAGACAAAAACTAATATTGGACAGGAGTTACTAAAGAGAGCCCAGAGTCCAAAGATGTGGACAATACTTTCTAAAAGACCCAAGAGCATGAAATACTTCCCTCAAACACTAATACAATCTTGGACTGCATGAACAGCAACAGAATGATCACAGGAGGGAAATCCCACCACATTCTATGCTGATCAAAACCCATTTACAGGATATGTTCATGTCTGTGTATACCCTATTTCTGGACAAATCAGAAAACCTAGGCTGTTATCTACAAGAGGACAACCAGTTGGGGAGGCCTGAGAGCGTATCTTGGGACATATTACGGAAAGCCAAATACAAAACGGTAGTCTTCAAAGAAGTTAACGAGGTGTAGAAAAAAATACTAGAATTCTTGTTCATATTAACTTTCATCCTTAAATAAAAAATATTAAGTTTTATCATTTCTTAATATACAGGTCGACAAGGGTGCATTTATATAACTGACATATAATTGATACATATACTGTATACACTGGGGCTCTGCTCAAAATTTATTTTACTGATATGGCTGCATATTCAAAAAATAAATAAATTTTAAGAAGACCACTGACCTGGAGAATAGAAGACAGGGAAAACCAAAAATGACTAAGGTCTCATGGTAGCTGTCTTTTCAAATATTATTAGAAGTCTTTTCTTATGGAAGAAGGAATGGATTTATTCTGTGTTTCTTCAGAGGAAGAACTAGAATAAGTGGCTAAAATTATAGGGATTACCATCTAATATTTAAAAAAAACTCTAGTAAATAAATTTGTCTAATTAGGGAATAGGTTGCCTTGGGAAATAATGAGCTTCTCATGCTTTAAGTAATCAAGACGTAAAAAACTATCTCTATACCATTAAAATTGTAGAAGAGATATCTGATTATGTAACAGGTTGAACCAGAAAACTTCTAAAGCTGCTTCTTACACACAAATAATTGATGATTATGGGACATATTTATTACTATGACTATTGTTGTATAATACAAAATTTAACTGGTCTTTGTCCCTGGTTCCTAGAAGGAATACTAGATCCTCACGATTTTCTGAGTGCTACAAGTATCTTTGTTATGCTAATGAGGTGACTCAAGGTGGGCCTTTATGGGGGGACTGCTCTTGCCAGAAACACCAGCTATGTGATTAGGGGGCTGGGGCTTTGGGCCACGTGTTATCAGCAGGACCTCCTGATCTCCAGAGAGAAGAGTGAAACTGGAGATTGAGTTCAATAACAGGTCGTCATTGCTTACATAACAAAACTTCAATAAAAACTCTGAATGCCAAATTTAATTCAGTAGACATCTCTAGCTGGCGAACACAGAGATGTGCTCTGACTCCATGGGAAAAGATCACCAAAGCTCTGCATTCAGGGCCCTCCTAGACCTAGCTCTAAGAGTATTTTCTTTTGGTTGTTTCTGAGTTGTAGCCTTTATAATCAAATGGTAATCATAAGTATAGTGCTTTCCTAAGCCCTATGAACTGTTTCAGTAAATCATCAAACCTGGGGTGGTCATTGGAATCCCTGAATTTGTAGCCAGGGGGTCAGAAGTACAGGTGGCTTGGGGCCCCCCTGAATTGACACCTGGTGCGTAAGGAGAGGCAGACCTGTTGGTGACTAAGCCCTTAACTTCTGGGGTCTGTGCTAACCCTGGGTAGTTAGTGCTAGAACTGAATTGCAGTCCACTAGCTGGTGTTGAAACAACATAACGAGTTCAACCAGTCAGCGTTGAAACAAACATAAAATGTATTTAAACATTTTTATTCTAAACTTTAATGTTGAATATAAAAATTCACTTCATAATGCTAAAGTATACATTTTATGTACATATAGTTGTACATTTCAAAAGGTAGGCTCTTATCAGAGAAGGAATACTAAACAGATATTTAATATATACCAATGTTATAAAGATTTCCATAATGCTTTTGTTATTTTCTACAAAGTAAAACTATTTTTCAACAAAAAAGAGCAAAAAGGAAACATAACTTTAGCATTTTTGAACAAAGTAATTCTGCTAAAAATATTACTTAGAAAAGTATCATATCGTCTGTTGATACAGTCCATAACAATGTAGTGTATTAATTACCTGGTCTTTAAATTCCTGTCATTTAATTATGAGCTAAACTGGTTTTAAAAAGGTAAAAGAAATCGGGAAACATATAAGCAGATTGTATCTACCAAAAACAAGCAAAACATATTATCACCTCAGACCATTAATTAAAATTCATGACAAGTCCTAGAAAAATATTTTTGGACTAATTTAAATGTGTTTTTCATATAAAACAGCACAAACTGACTTCATGCCAACCTTCTATATTTAATCAGTGCCATGGTGCTTACCTGGTTTAACAGCTCGTCCACAAAGCTGGGGTTGTAGAAGGACTTGTAACAGGGCAGGGTTGTTCAAACTTTTCATAATTTGTACAGGATTTGGCTCTGGAAGTAAGCCTTTTTGATTACTGTGCATCTTTAATAAATACAGAAATAGGAAACATTATAACAAGGATAAGTACAAAAGATGAAATTTTAAAGGTTTTCTTTCAGAAATTCTCATTCATCTGATCTTTTAATGATACAGGCAAATTGCTTTCTATGATACTTTTTTTATATATTCTACAATTTCTAATTATAACGTTAAGATATATACTATAAATACTGTACAGCATATACTGAAATCATCATAAAATGTCTCAGTGAAATACAAATCGGCTCTAAGAGGACTAACAATTTAGTAAGATAAAACAAAAACAAAAACAATTTAGGTAGCTAAATCTCTTCATACAAGTAGAAAGATGCCAAGGGTATCTGAATATATTAACAGGGAGATAATCTGTCGACGCAGTATGAATATCTTATACTACAGAAGAGCCTTACTATAATGTTTATCCAAAGCATAATAATGTGGGTTGCCTTACAAATAAATTTTCTTTTAATAAAGGTCTTTATTAAGTTAATCTTCTGATACAAAGCTGAACTGGACTGACACACATGTAATTAGGAGCTTCCTAAAATTCTGAAATTGTGTTCAGTTTTAAAAACCAACCTGATAGATGAGAATACTAACGTACGGTTATAAAAAACTATAAACTTCTAGCCATGAAAAAATGGAGAACTGACAATGCACCTGGAATCCCACTCTAAACCCAGATACTATGAAGACAGAGGGACAGGGTGACAAATCTGAGAATGGGACACAAAACCTGTGAGAAATCCCTGGAGAGATAGAAGGCAGCAGGTCCTAGTGCAGAGGCAGACATCAACAAGGAGCATGAGAGAGCCTGGACCTACAGCCAGTTTGGGGAAGGGCTTTTTACTTGTGCAACTATGTTGCTGCCTCCACACTGCCCTCTAGAGATGAGGACTTTCCCGGCCAGCACAAGAAGGGAAAACAGCAGCATCAATCTAGTAACAGCCACAGGACCAATGAATTAAGGGTTTCTCAAAGGTGCGGGATTGCCTGGTTGAGGTGGGAAAAGGGTTGCAGCCAAGGACAAATAGTAAAGGCAGAGGTACTCTGCTTCGCTCCTCACTGGCCTTCCCTAAACCCCAGCTAAGATGAGTAGGCTTTAGCTCTCCCCTGTCCAGCCTCTACTCCCTCAACCTCTAAACATTCACACACAGGGAAGCTGATATCCTCCCAGGGAAATACGTATTCACAGAACACAACAACTAGACATGTGGAGAGAATGGAGCCCCTTAACTGTAAGAGACACCTGTAAGAGGCAAACCAGAATTAATGGACAGGAAATAAGAATGCTGCATAGTAACAGACATAATAAATATCCTTTAAAAAAAACATTTTTATCAGTAATGTGAATCAAGGAGTAGTAGTTACAAAGAATAACTAATTTGAAATAGTGTGTATGAAAAATATAAATGTTAAAAAAAGAGAAAAACAGCCCTCATTTACCACATACTTGGCATTGTTCTAAGCACTTTACATGGATTGCATCACTTAGTTTTCCAAAACAACTCCACAGAGTTGATATATTATCACCACTCTGTCCACTAGGAAACTGAAGAAACTCATACAGAGCAATACGCTATCCTCTATCCTGTGCTTGAACAGATAGGTTAAACAGAATATGTGTTGCTGAAAAACAAAACAGTGACTGGAAATATCGGTTCAAAGAAAGTTCCCAGAAGATATCAGAAAAGGATAAATGGAAAATGCAAATAAACAAAACAAAACATGGAAATAAGAAATGCAAACAAAACAAAAGAGAATAAGCAAGGCAATGGAAGAGGTTAGAAGTGTCAACCTGTACAAAACAAGAGTCCCTGAAGGAGAAGAAAAAAAGAACAGGGTCTTTGAAGAAATAACAGCTGAGAATTGCTCATCATTAAAGAAAACTTAAAAAGCACAGAATGAAAGGGATTCACAGTGTTCCAGATATGATGTATAAGGAGGAAAACACACCTAGTCACATTTTTAGGTATGAAATTTAAGAATATCAAAGACAAATATGCTAAAAGCTTCCAGTGAGAAACAATGTATTTCCAAAGGGAACAGGAAATGATTATCATCTCCCTCCAAGCATCAACAATGGATTTAAGAAGGCAACAAATTAGTATTTTCAAAGGGCCAAAGGAAGAACTTTGAATATAGATTTTTATAATTTTATATTCATCTAAGCTATTACCTAAATATGTGAAAAGAAATTAAAATACTTCCAACTATACAAATTCTCAAAAGTTTTTATCTACCACATTAATACCATCTCTGAAAATCACATGAGATGCAGTAAATACAAGACATGTTACATGATATGTGCAAATAAACATATGTAAGATCAGAGTTAATTTCAATCTTGCATACAAAACCTAGTACCATGGGGGGAAATATTTAAGGCAACTGTAAAATAAAAATGTAGATACCAACATGGTGGTAGGTGGGATAGGAAGGAGGAAGTAAGATGGAGATAAGAATGAGTTAAGTGGCTCTCCACTGTTATTCAACATAGTATTGGAAGACTTAGCCTTGGCAATCAGACAACACAAAGAAATAAAAGTCATCCAAATCGGCCAGGAGGAGGTCAAACTTTCACTCTTCACAGATGACATACTGTATATAGAAAACCCAAAAGATTCCACCAAAAAACTGCTAGAACTGATCCATGAATACGACAAAGTCACACAATATAAAATCAATGCACAGAAATCAGTTGCATTCGTATACACCAATAATGAAACAACAAAAAGAGAAATCAAGGAACCGATCCCATTGATAATTACACCAAAAACCATAAAATACCTAGGAATAAATCTAACCAAAGAGGTGAAAAATCTATACACTGAAAAATATAGAAAGCTTATGAAAAAAATCGAAGAAGATGCACAAAAAAAAAAGAAAAAGGAAAAATATTCCATGCTCCTGGATAGGAAGAACAAATATTGTTAAAATGTCGATACTACCCAAAGCAATCCCTATCAAAATAACACCAGCATTCTTCACAGAGCTAGAATAAACAATCCTAAAATTTGTATGGAACCATAAAAGACCCCGAATAGCCAAAGCAATCTTGAAAAAGAAAACCAAAACTGGAGGCATCACAATCCCAGACTTTAAGCTGTATTACAAAGCTGTAATCAAGACAGTATGGTAATGGCACAAGAACAGAAACTCAGATCAATGGAACAGAATAGAGAACCCAGAAATGGACCCACAAATGTATGGCCAACTAATCTTTGACAAAGCAGGAAAGAATGTCCAATGGAATAAAGACAGTCTCTTCAGCAAGTGGTGCTGGGAAAACTGGACAGTGACATGCAGAACAATGAACCTGGACCACTTTCTTACAGCACACAAAAATAAACTTAAAACGGATGAAAGACCTAGATGTAAGATAAGAAGCCACCAAAATCCTCAAGGAGAAAACAGGCAGCAACCTCTTTGACCTTGGCCACAGCAACTTCTTACTCAACACATCTCCAGACACAAGGGAACAAAAGCAAAAATGAACTATTGGGGCCTCATCAAAATAAAAAGTTTCTGCACAGTGAAGGAAACAATCAGCAAAACTAAAAGGCAACAGACAGAATGGGAGAAGATATTTGCAAACGACATATCAGATAGAGGGTTAGTATCCAAAACCTATAGAGAACTTATCAAACTCAACACCCAAAAACAATCCAGTGAAGAAATGGGCAAAAGACATGAATAGACACTTCTCCAAAGACGACATCCAGATGGCCAACTGACACATGAAAAAATGCTCAACATCACTCATCATCAGGGAAATACAAATCAAACCACAATGAGATACCACCTCACACCTGTCAGAATGGCTAACATTAACAACTCAGGCAACAACAGATGTTGGCAAGGATGCAGATAAAGAGGATCTCTTTTGCACTTTTAGTGGGAATGCAAACTGGTGCAGCCACTCTGGAAAACAGTATGGAGATTCCTCAAAAAATTAAAAATAGAACTACCCTACAACCCAGCAATTACACCACTAGGTATCTATCCAAGGGATACAGGTGTGCTGTTTCAAAGGGGCACATGCACCCCAATGTTTGCAGCAGCACTATCAACAATAGCCAAAGTATGGAAAGAGCCCAAATGTCCATCGACTGATGAATGGATAAAGAAGATGTGGTATATATATATAATGGAGTATTACTCGGCAATCAAAAAGAATGAAATCTTGCCATTTGCAACTACGTGGATGGAACTGGAGGGTATTATGCTAAGCGAAATTAGTCACAAACAGACAAGTATCATATGACTTCTCTCATATGAGGAATTTAAGATACAAAACAGATGAACATAAGGGAAGGGAAGCAAAAATAATAGAAAAACCAGGAGGGGGACAAAATACAAGAGACTCTTAAATATAAAGAACAAACAGAGGGTTGCTGGAAGGGTTGTGGGAGAGGGGATGGACTAAATGGGTAAGGGGCATTAAGGAATCTACTCCTGAAATTATTGTTGCACCATATGCTAATTTGGATGTAAATTAAAAAATAAATTTTTTTAAAATGCAAAAAAAAAAAGTTAAGTGGGAAGAAAGAGATACTAATAAATCTAGGGATGTAAATAAGTTAGGGACAGTCACCAAGAGGATAAAGATAGAGAATATTACTCTCAAACAAGAGGAAGAAAATTCTTATTCATCCAACAGTAGATGGGAAATGAAAATAAAGGGAAAAAGTATAGGGTGCCTGGGAGGCTCAGTCAGTTAAGCATCCAACTTCGGCTCAGGTTATGACCTCAAGGTTCAGGGTTTCGAGCCCCACATCAGGCTCTGTGCTGACAGCTCAGAGCCTGGAGCCTGTTTCAGATTCTGTCTCCCTCTCTCTCTGCCCCTCCCCTGCTCATGCTCTGTCTCTCTCTCTCTCAAAAAAAAAAAAAACAAAAAAACTAAAAACATTAAAAAAGGGGGGGGGAACGTGATATAAAAGAATAATCATTACTACATATTCAAGCAGTTTAAATATACCAACTAAAGACATACTTTTTTAATTTGATTTTTAAACACATGTTTTTAGAGCAACATGTTAGCTATAAGACACATACCTAAAACAAAATGTAAAGAAAGGTTATTAATAAAGGGATGGCAAATATAAACTAAAAGAAAGCTGAAGTAGCAATTCTAACATCAGAAGAACATATATACTGGTAAAATGATCAATATGACTACAAACAAATGTGTACCTAATTAATAATACCTATACCTATCTATGTATCTATGGAGAAACAACTAACAGAATGAGGAGAAAAAAGAAAACCCAACAATTACACAGATAAATTCTAATACATTTCTCTCAATGACAGATCAAACAGACAAAAAAATAAGATATTGAAGATTTGAGTCATAATAAACTCAAGCTAATATTTATACATACATATATGCATATATAACTTTATAACTCACAAACATAGAGTCTGGATTGTTTCTGAGCACACATGGCTCATTCACAGAAAGTAACCATGTACCATAAATTACAAATCTATGTCAGAAGAATAGTTTTTGAAAATTTGTAAGTGGACATAAAACAAAAACAAAAGCTTTGAGTATAAAAGGAAATAAAATAATTTTAAACATTTATAACCTGAAATTTATGACATTGTTTAGAATTGTGGAATCACTATATTGTATACCTGAAACTAAAATAACACTCTGTGTTATAAAATTATTAAAAACACTGTAAATTATAAAAACTTAAAGCCAAAATAAAATTTATGACACATAGGTATAGCATTAGTTAAAAAGAAACTTGCTTTAAATATATTCATCAGAAAACAACCTAGATTGAAAATAAAGGTGCTAAGTACTAATATCAATAAAGACAGAGGAGAAAGAGTAAACCTGAAAAAGAAAAAAACAAGGATATCATAAAGACAAGGCCAGACACTGTGGAAAACAGTACAGAGGCTCCTCAAAAAAATTAAAAATAGTATTACCATATGATCCAGAAATTTCTCAATTGGATATTTACTCAAAGAATATAAAAACACTAATTTAAAAAGATATAGGCACCCCTATGTTTACTGCAGCATGATTTACAACGGCCAAGATGTGGAAGCAGTCCAAGTGTCCACTGATAGATGAATGGATACAGCAGAGGTGATACACACACACACACACACACACACACACACACACACACACAGAAAATGGAATAGTTCTCAGCCAAAAAAAAGACTGAAATCTTGCCATTTGCAACAACATGGATGGATCTAAGTGAAATAAATCAGAGAAAGGCAAATACCTTATAATTTCATTCACATGTAGAATTTAAGACACAAAACAAAGAGAAAGACAAACTGAGAAACAGACGCTTAACTGTAGAGAACAGATGGTTCCCAGAGGGGAAGTGGGTGGAGGGAGGGGCGAAATAGGTGAAGGGGATTAAGAGTACATTTATCATGATGAGCACTGAGTAATGTACAAAATGACTGAATCACTATACTGTACACCTGACACTAATATAACACTATGCTACCTATACTGGAATTAAAATTTAAAAAGAAGGGCGGAAATATGCAAAAGGTAGAAACAAACACAAGAAAACTGTTTCTCTGAAGAGATATAATGGGGAAATCTTTTGCAACACTGATCAAAGAGAAAAAAAATAAATACACAATGAAAATGAGAACAGTAGGAGTGCCTAAGTGGCTCAATCGGTTAAGTATCTGACTCTTGATTTTTGTCCAGGTTATGATCTCACTGTTCCTGAGATCAAGCCCTGCACTGGGCCCTGTGGTGACAGTGTGGAGCCTGCTTGGGGTTTTCTTTCTTTCTTTCTTTTCTTTCTGTTCTCTCTCTCTCTCTCTCTCTTTCTCTTTCACTCTCCTTCCCTCTTTGTCCGTCCCTAGCTCATGTGCTCTTCTGTCTCTCAAAATACATAAATAAAATTTTAAAAAATGAGAACAGACAAAATAAATTTTAAAAATATTATAAATGACTATGTGCCAATAAATTTGAAAAATTAACCAAAATGGATGATGAATCGGTGGAATATAATCAAATGCCAAATACGGCATAGAGACAAAAATAAGAGTAAAATGTCTAAACATCTATAGGAGAAACTTAAATGGTAACCAATGATTTTCCTCTGTATGAGTTTCCAGGACTAGGTCTACATGATTTCATGGACAAGATTTCTCTAATTTTCAAAGAATGGGCAAGCCCTATTTTATATGAATTGATCCATGAAGTAGCAAGAAAAGGGGAGCAGGTGACAGGTCGGAGGGAAGATGGCGACGTAGGAGGATGCTGGGCTCACCTCGCGTCCTGCTGATCACTTAGATTCCACCTACACCTGCCTAAATAACCCAGAAAACCGCCAGAGGATTAGCAGAACGGAGTCTCCAGAGCCAAGCACAGACGAGAGGCCCACGGAAGAGGGTAGGAAGGGCGGCAAGGCGGTGCGAGCTCCACGGACTGGCGGGAGGGAGCCAGGGCGGAGGGGCGGCTCACCGGCCAAGCAGAGCCCCCGAGTCTGGCAGGCAAAAGTGGAGGGGCCTGACGGACTGTGTTCCAACAGCAAGCGCGACTTAGCGTCCGGGAGGTCATAAGTTAACAGCTCTGCTCAGAAAGCGGGAAGGCTGGAGGACAAAGGGAGGGAGAGTTGCTGAGCCCCCGGACGGGACGGCAGAGCTCAGCTTGGCAGGGAACAAAGGCGCTGGCCAGCGCCATCTCCCCCGCCCATCCCCCAGCCAAAATCCCAAAGAGAACCAGTTCCTGCCAGGGAACTTGCTCGCTCCGCGCAAACATCCAACTCTGTGCTTCTGCGGAGCCAAACCTCCGGCAGCGGATCTGACTCCCTCCCGCTGCCACAGGGCCCCTCCTGAAGTGGATCACCTAAGGAGAACGAGCTAAGCCTGCCCCCTCCTGCCCCCGTGCACCTTGCCTACCCACCCCAGCTAATACACAAGATCCCCAGCACCACAAGCCTGGCAGAGTGCAAGTAGCCCAGACGGGCCACACCACCCCACAGTGAATCCCGCCCCTAGGAGAGGGGAAGAGAAGGCACACACCAGTCTGACTGTGGCCCCAGCGGTGGGCTGGGGGCAGACATCAGGTCGGACTGCGGCCCCGCCCACCAACTCCAGTTATACACCACAGCACAGGGGAAGTGCCCTGGAGGTCCTCACCACTCCAGGGACTATCCAAAATAACGAAACGGAAGAATTCCCCTCAGAAGAATCTCCAGGAAATAACAACAGCTAATGAACTGATCAAAAAGGATTTAAATAATATAACAAAGTGAATTTAGGATAATAGTCATAAAATTAATCGCTGGGCTTGAAAACAGTATAGAGGACAGCAGAGAATCTCTTGCCACAAAGATCGAGGGACTAAGGAACAGTCACGAGGAGCTGAAAAACGCTTTAAACGAAATGCAAAACAAAATGGAAACGACGACAGCTCGGATTGAAGAGGCAGAGGAGAGAATAGGTGAACTAGAAGATAAAGCTATGGAAAAAGAGGAAGCTGAGAGAAAGAGAGATAAAAAAATCCAGGAGTATGAGGGAAAAATTAGAGAACTAAGTGATACACTAAAAAGAAATAATATACGCATAATTGGTATCCCAGAGGAGGAAGAGAGAGGGAAAGGTGCTGAAGGGGTACTTGAACAAATTATAGCTGAGAACTTCCCTGAACTGGGGAAGGAAAAAGGCATTGAAATCCAAGAGGCACAGAGAACTCCCTTCAGACGTAACTTGAATCGATCTTCTACATGACATATCATAGTGAAACTGGCAAAATACAAGGATAAAGAGAAAATTCTGAAAGCAGCAAGGGATAAACGTGCCCTCACATATAAAGGGAGACCTATAAGACTCCTGACTGATCTCTCTTTTGAAACTTGGCAGGCCAGAAAGGCTTGGCACGATATCTTCAGTGTGCTAAACAGAAAAAATATGCAGCCGAGAATCCTTTATCCAGCAAGTCTGTCATTTAGAATAGAAGGAGAGATAAAGGTCTTCCCAAACAAACAAAAACTGAAGGAATTTGTCACCACTAAACCAGCCCTACAAGAGATCCTAAGGGGGATCCTGTGAGACAAAGTACCAGAGACATCACTACAAGCATAAAACATACAGACATCACAATGACTCTAAACCCATATCTTTCTATAATAACATTGAATGTAAATGGATTAAATGCGCCAACCAAAAGACATCGGGTATCAGAATGGATAAAAAAACAAGACCCATCTATTTGCTGTCTACAAGAGACTCATTTTAGATCTGAGGACACCTTTAGATTGAGAGTGAGGGGATGGAGAACTATTTATCATGCTACTGGAAGCCAAAAGAAAGCTGGAGTAGCCATACTTATATCAGACAAACTAGACTTTAAATTAAAGGCTGTAACAAGAGATGAAGAAGGGCATTATATAATAATTACAGGGTCTATCCATCAGGAAGAGCTAACAATTATAAATGTCTATGCGCCGAATACCGGAGCCCCCAAATATATAAAACAATTACTCATAAACATAAGCAACCTTATTGATAAGAATGTGGTAGTTGCAGGGGACTTTAACACCCCACTTACAGAAATGGATAGATCATCTAGACACACAGTCAATAAAGAAACAAGGGCCCTGAATGATACATTGGATCAGATGGACTTGACAGATATATTTAGAACTCTGCATCCCAAAGCAACAGAATATACTTTCTTCTCTAGTGCACATGGAACATTCTCCAAGATAGATCATATACTGGGTCACAAAACAGCCCTTCATAAGTTTACAAGAATTGAAATCATACCATGCATACTTTCAGACCACAATGCTATGAAGCTTGAAATCAACCACAGGAAAAAGTCTGGAAAACCTCCAAAAGCATGGAGGTTAAAGAACACCCTACTAAAGAATGAGTGGGTCAACCAGGCAATTAGAGAAGAAATTTAAAAATATATGGAAACAAATGAAAATGAAAATACAACAATCCAAATGCTTTGGGACGCAGCGAAGGCAGTCCTGAGAGGAAAATACATTGCAATCCAGGCCTATCTCAAGAAACAAGAAAAATCCCAAATACAAAACCTAACAGCACACCTAAAGGAAATAGAAGCAGAACAGCAAAGGCAGCCTAAACCCAGCAGAAGAAGAGAAATCATAAAGATCAGAGCAGAAATAAACAATATAGAATCTAAAAAAACTGTAGAGCAGATCAACGAAACCAAGAGTTGGTTTTTTGAAAAAATAAACAAAATTGACAAACCTCTAGCCAGGCTTCTCAAAAAGAAAAGGGAGATGACCCAAATAGATAAAATCATGAATGAAAATGGAATGATTACAACCAATCCCTCAGAGATACAAACAATTATCAGGGAATACTATGAAAACTTATATGCCAACAAATTGGACAACCTGGAAGAAATGGACAAATTCCTAAACACCCACTCTTCCAAAACTCAATCAGGAGGAAATAGAAAGCTTGAACAGACCCATAACCAGCGAAGAAATTGAATCGGTTATCAAAAATCTCCCAACAAATAAGAGTCCAGGACCAGATGGCTTCCCAAGGGAGTTCTACCAGACGTTTAAAGCAGAGATAACACCTATCCTTCTCAAGCTATTCCAAGAAATAGAAAGGGAAGGAAAACTTCCAGACTCATTCTATGAAGCCAGTATTACTTTGATTCCTAAACCAGACAGAGACCCTGTAAAAAAAGAGAACTACAGGCCAATATCCCTGATGAATATGGAGGCAAAAATTCTCAATAAGATACTAGCAAATCGAATTCAACAGCATATAAAAAGAATTATTCACCATGATCAAGTGGGATTCATTCCTGGGATGCAGGGCTGGTTCAACATTCGCAAATCGATCAACGTGATACATCACATTAACAAAAAAAAAAGAGAAGAACCATATGATCCTGTCAATCGATGCAGAAAAGGCCTTTGACAAAATCCAGCACCCTTTCTTAATAAAAACCCTTGAGAAAGTCGGGATAGAAGGAACATACTTAAAGATCATAAAAGCCATTTATGAAAAGCCCACAGCTAACATCATCCTCAACGGGGAAAAACTGAGAGCTTTTTCCCTGAGATCAGGAACATGACAGGGATGCCCACTCTCACTGCTATTGTTTAACATAGTGCTGGAAGTTCTAGCATCAGCAATCAGACAACAAAAGGAAATCAAAGGCATCCAAATTGGCAAAGAGGAAGTCAAGCTTTCGCTTTTTGCAGATGACATGATATTATACATGGAAAATCCGAGAGACTCCACCAAAAGTCTGCTAGAACTGATACATGAATTCAGCAAAGTTGCAGGATACAAAATCAATGTACAGAAATCAGTTGCATTCTTATACACTAACAATGAAGCAACAGAAAGACAAATAAAGAAACTGATCCCATTCACAATTGCACCAAGAAGCATAAAATACCTAGGAATAAATCTAACCAAAGATGTAAAAGATCTGTATGCTGAAAACTATAGAAAGCTTATGAAGGTAATTGAAGAAGATTTAAAGAAATGGAAAGACATTCCCTGCTCATGGATTGGAAGAATAAATATTGTCAAAATGTCAATACTACTCAAAGCTATCTACACATTCAATGCAATCCCAATCAAAACTGCACCAGCATTCTTCTCGAAACTAGAACAAGCAATCCTAAAATTCATATGGAACCACAAAAGGCCCCGAATAGCCAAAGTAATTTTGAAGAAGAAGACCAAAGCAGGAGGCATCACAATCCCAGACTTTAGCCTCTACTACAAAGCTGTCATCATCAAGACAGCATGGTATTGGCATAAAAACAGACACATAGACCAATGGAATAGAATAGAAACTCCAGAACTAGACCCACAAACGTATGGCCAACTCATCTTTGACAAAGCAGGAAAGAACATCCAATGGAAAAAAGACAGTCTCTTTAACAAATGGTGCTGGGAGAACTGGACAGCAACATGCAGAAGGTTGAAACTAGACCACTTTCTCACACCATTCACAAAAATAAACTCAAAATGGATAAAGGACCTGAATGTGAGACAGGAAACCATCAAAACCTTAGAGGAGAAAGCAGGAAAAGACCTCTCTGACCTCAGCCGTAGCAATCTCTTACTCGGCACATCCCCAAAGGCAAGGGAATTAAAAGCAAAAGTGAATTACTGGGACCTTATGAAGATAAAAAGCTTCTGCACAGCAAAGGAAACAACCAACAAAACTAAAAGGCAACCAACGGAATGGGAAAAGATATTTGCAAATGACATATCGGACAAAGGGCCAGTATCCAAAATCTATAAAGAGCTCACCAAACTCCACACCCGAAAAACAAATAACCCAGTGAAGAAATGGGCAGAAAACATGAATAGACACTTCTCTAAAGAAGACATCCGGATAGCCAACAGGCACATGAAAAGATGTTCAACGTCGCTCCTTATCAGGGAAATACAAATCAAAACCACACTCAGATATCACCTCACGCCAGTCAGAGTGGCCAAAATGAAGAAATCAGGAGACTATAGATGCTGGAGAGGATGTGGAGAAACAGGAACCCTCTTGCACTGTTGGTGGGAATGCAAATTGGTGCAGCCGCTCTGGAGAGCAGTGTGGAGGTTCCTCAGAAAATTAAAAATAGACCTACCCTATGACCCAGCAATAGCACTGCTAGGAATTGACCCAAGGGATACAGGAGTACTGATGCATAGGGGAACTTGTACCCCAATGTTTATAGTAGCACTCTCAACAATAGCCAAATTATGGAAAGAGCCTAAATGTCCATCAACTGATGAATGGATAAAGAAATTGTGGTTTATATACACAATGGAGTACTACGTGGCAATAAGAAAAAATGAAATATGGCCTTTTGTAGCAACGTGGATGGAACTGGAGAGTGTGATGCTAAGTGAAATAAGCCATACAGAGAAGGACAGATACCATATGGTTTCACTCTTAATGTGGATCCTGAGAAACGTAACAGAAACCCATGGGGGAGGGGAAGGAAAAAAAAAAAAAAAGAGGTTAGAGTGGGAGAGAGCCAAAGCATAAGTGACTGTTAAAAACTGAGAACAAACTGAGGGTTGATGGGGGGTGGGAGGGAGGGTAGGGTGGGTGATGGGTATTGAGGAGGGCACCTTTTGGGATGAGCACTGGGTGTTGTATGGAAACCAATTTGACAGTAAATTTCATATATTAAAAAATAAATAAATAAATAAATAAATAAACATTAAAAAATAAAAAAATAAAAAAAAAGGGGGAGCAGGAGAAAAAACAGTTAAATCAGTTAATGAGGTATTTCCCTTGATTCCAAAATAAATGATGGTACAAAAAATTTTAAGCATTTTTCACTTATGAGGACACGTACACATATGCACAATAAAATATCTAATCAAATCACACAATGCATTGGAAAAAATATTATCAATTACAGTTTATAATGCAAGGATGGTTTAACATGAGAAAATCAGTGTGATTCAGCACATTAAAGAATTTAGGGAGAAATCACAGGATTATCTCAAGTTGCAGAAATGCTCTGATAAATTTTAGTACCTATTTATGACTTTTTAAAATTTTTACTAATTTTTTTTTTAATGTTTATTTATTTTTGGGGTGGGGGGGGAAGGGCAGGGAGAGGGAGACACAGAATCTGAAACAGGCTCCAGGCTCTGAGCTGTCAGCACAGAGCCTGACTCAGAGCTCGAACTCATGGACTGTGAGATCGCGACCTGAGCTAAAGTCGGATGCTTAACTGACTGTACCCAGGCGCCCCATGATTTTCTTTTTTAATCTCAGAAAATTTGATAAAGTATATGTACCAGGAACCTGTAGAAAGCATCAATGCAAATGCATTACTTATAAGATCAAGAAACATTTAAGATTTCTCATTATCACTGATATCTGATCATGAAGGGCGCTGCATGCCATGCAAAGGAATCTGAATTTATGCAGACATTAAAGAATATTAAGTAAGTAAATGACATAATCTGATTTGAGGATGGAAAAGATCACTCCTGAGGTCCTGTGGAAGATGGATTACAGTGGTGACCACACAGAGGGCTATTCTTAACACCAAGGTGAGAAAAGATGAGATCCTGAGCAAAGTAACAAAGATGTTGACAAGTCTCAAGGATTTAAGAAATGTTGGGACATACAACTGAAAGGATTTACTAATATTTTTGACATCTGGATTTGGGCAGCAGGTGAGGGAAACCAATCATGATTAACTGAGTTTTTGGTTCAGATCATTTTAGTTTGGGTGAACTTGTGCCACATACCGAACACAGAATTATACATGTATGTCACATATTTATAGTGGCATCAAGCCACCTAGGTGTTTGTTTTTCTCTAAGGGAACACAGTGTCCTGGTGCAAGTAGGTGACTGGATGGATTCAGAGTTGTAACCTCAGCAAATCCAATCCCACATTATAGAACACAGAAAAACAAGTTCCAGAGAAAAGATAGTTTTCTTTTGAAAATGTTGAAATTTAACTACTTATATGAAGGAAGAATGTTTAATAATCATTTGGAAATGCATATTTACTGCTGAGGGCAAACTGGTTCAAAAATATAAGCTTGTAAGTCATTACTGATAGGCAATAACTGGGGCTATTGGAATATATAAGAAGAGGTGAAAAAGCCAAAGGCAGAAGTCTGATACCAGCCCTTAGGGAAAAAGAAGAAACGGCACGAATAGTTAGGCAGAAAAAGAATAGTGGGTAGAATTCAAGATGGTGGAGGAGACTTTTAAAGACGCCAAGCAATAAAATGCTGAATAGTGCCTACTCAACTTCAATACTAAGAAATCTCTATTAATCTAAATGGGAACAGATTCACTTGAATAGCTGAGGTAGAAACCACAGTATATCAGGCTGAGGCTGAATGGGAAATGAAGAAATGGGAATAAAGCAAGTAGGGGCTAATTGTTCAAGAGGCTCCAGTTGTGAAGGAAGAGCAATATAAAAGCCAATTTCTATTTTTTTAAATATGAAATTTATTGTTGGGGCACCTGGGTGGCTCAGTCGGTTGAGCGACTGACTTTGGCTCAGGTCACGATCTCACAGTTTGTGAGTTCGAGCCCCGCATCAGGCTCTGTGCTGACAGTTCAGAGCCTGGAGCCTGCTTCGGATTCTGTGTCTCCCTCTTTCTCTGCCCCTCCCCCACTCGTGTTCTGTCTCTGTCTCAGAAATAAACATAAAAAATTTTTCTTTTAAATACGAAATTTATTGTCCAATTGGTTTCCATACAACACCCAGTGCTCATCCCAACAGGTGCCCTCCTCATTGCCCATCACCCACCCACCCCCACCCCCCATTGACCCTCAGTTTATTCTCAGTTTTTTGTTTTTTTTTTAAATTTTTTTTTTTCCAACGTTTTTTATTTACTTTTGGGACAGAGAGAGACAGAGCATGAACGGGGGAGGGGCAGAGAGAGAGGGAGACACAGAATCGGAAACAGGCTCCAGGCTCCGAGCCATCAGTCCAGAGCCTGACGCGGGGCTCGAACTCACGGACCGCAAGATTGTGACCTGGCTGAAGTCGGACGCTTAACCGACTGCGCCACCCAGGCGCCCCTATTCTCAGTTTTTAAGAGTCTCTTATGGTTTGGCTCTCTCCCTCTCGAACTTTTTTTTTCCTTCTCCTCCCCCCATGGTCTTCTGTTAAGTTTCTCAGGATCCACATTAAGAGTGAAAACATATGGTATCTGTCTTTCTCTGTATGATTTATCTCACTTAGCATAGCACTCTCCAGTTCCATCCACGTTGCTACAAAAGGCCTTATTTCATTCTTTCTCATTGCCAAGTAGTATTCCATTGTGTATATAAACTACAATTTCTTTCTCCATTCATCAGTTGATGGACATTTAGGCTCTTTCCATAATTTGGCTATTGTTGAGAGTGCTGCTATAAACATTGGGGTACAAGTGCCCCTATGCCTCAGCACTCCTGTATCCCTTGGGTCAATTCCTAGCAGTGCTATTGCTGGGTCATAGGGTAGATCTATTTTTAATTTTTTGAGGAACCTCCACACTGTTTTCCAGAGCAGCTGCACCAGTTTGCATTCCCACCAGCAGTGCAAGAGGGTTCCTGTTTCTCCACATCCTCTCCAGCATCTATAGTCTCCTGATTTGTTCATTTTAGCCACTCTGACTTAAAAGCCAATTTCTAGAAAGAATTTTTAAAGGAAAGGATCTGAGCATGTTTATGAGAAGATGGGATGGAGCTAGCAGAGCAACCAACGAAAAAACGTTGAAAGGTAAGGATCACGATCCTTGAAGATGGGAGACACAGTCATGAGCCGCAGTGTTGGCTGGACGAGGTACAACTCTTCCTCCAAGAGAGCAGGGATCTTTGTCCATGGATGAAGCATGACCATCTGATACAAAGGACAAAGGCAGAAGAGAGATTAAGGCTTAAGGTAATTGCTGTAGAAAATGGAGAAGAGCGGCTGATGAGAGATGTGAAGCTAAAGTTTTTCAGGGGACCAGCCATAAATGCAGGACACACACATGTAGTAGCATCAAGTCACCCAAGTGTTTGTTTTTCTTCAAGAGGACACAGTGCCCTGGCTGCAGAAGTAGGTGACTGGATGAATTCAGAATTGTAAACTCAGCAACTCTGATCCAACAGAGGCATGACATTGACAGTCAAAGAATAGCTGAGGCTGTGACTTAGAACAGGAGAATGACAGGAGAGCTTAAGAAGGAAAAGGCAAACTACAAAAGAAGGGAGAAGGGATCAAGGACCAGACATGAAGTGCAAGAACAGGAAGAGGAGGGCAAGTGATGTGAGACCAAGAGCCATCTCCTATCCTTTTCTCCCTCCCCCGTTCATCCATGAACCACTTTCAGACAAATCTCTTGATGGCTTCACTCTGATCCCGTCACTACCTTGTTTATATACCTCATAAGCTCCCCTCTGCTTATCAAATTCAGTCTAAATCCTTCCAGTGCTTGATGGTCCTCTGATTTGGCATCAACCTACCATGTCATCCCTTTCTATACTCCTCCACCTCCACCACTCACCACTCTGGAAGCATGCAAATTTCACCTCATCCTACTGCTTGAAAGGTTTTATTCAATTCCTTCTACCTCCTTATGGTTGCCAGATTTACTTGGTAATACCCAGATGGGTTTCAGATAATCAATGAATAATTTTTTCAATGTAAGTATGTCCCATGCAAAATTTGTATTTATCTAGCAATTCTATCCTCCATTCCCAACAATACAGTTCAAAATCATACTTTAACGTCACATTCAAGTGTCACACTATGCTAACATGCCTCGAGTAAAAACTGAACAAGAAATAGTGTCTATCTGCATGGAACTTCCATACCACAGAGGTACAGAGAAAAATAAGCAGGCAGTCAACAATAAAGAAGTAGTTACAATGAGCCATGTGGGCAAAAAGGAAGCACACACCTTCCTGTATTTGCACTATGCATACTTTATGAACACTTTGTAAAAAGAGACATTACACTGAAAGTTTAGAACAGAGCATTCCTTCAAAAAACTTCTTCAGATGGATACACTTTACTTAATGCAATTTTTTCTTTTGTAATGACTCCTGGCTTGATTTGACAGAGATACCATTTAGCCAATTTTTACAAAGGAAGAATGTCTTTGTGTAATGGAAATGTAATGCAGGTCCAATGAATGGTCAACTGGTTTGGATAGATTAAGATAGCATTAGCATTCTTCTATATCCTCATAAAGAACAATAAACTTACCACACGTTGAGCTGCTATCAATGCTGCTAATGTGCTTCGCCCAGGTGCTCCTGGGGCACAGAAGGAAACGTGGACTTTGCTTCCCTTGATCGTCATACCATCAGCGGCTTGCTGAACCTCTTCAGCATGCTCTGCAGTGTTATATTCCACCACTGCAAAGCCGCCAACATAACTACCTTCATCCTGTGCAAGCTGATTTAACACAGTTTGTTAAAAGGAGAATCCTGATATCTGGTTAGAAATATTTATTTTCAGTATGCAATTTTCATTTTCAAAAACAAACGTATCAGAGCATATACTGGTGAAAATAATGTATTCTCTCTCTCTAAAATTAAAAGTTTCCTAGTTGTGGGATGCCTGGCTGGCTCAGTTGGAAGAGCATGCGATCCCTGATCTTGGGGTCATGAGTTCGAGCCCCACGCTGGACATATAGGTACATTAATAAATAAACAAATATATAAATAACGAATGTTCACTAGTTGCTTAGATGCAGTCCTGAAGATAGGATGATAAACAAGACTCTGTCCAATTTCTTTTCAATTCTTTGATTTTCTAATTTACTTTAAAACTCAAAGTTCAAATGACAATATTCCCTCTACATTAAGAAAGATGTGTAACTGATAATTTATAGAAAAATGTAGAAACACAATAAATAACACTTTCTTTAAAATAAATTTACCAGATACATGGACAAAGAAAGATACTGAACAATTATCTGACCACATATCTATGTAAATTAAAGTTTATATTATCAAGAGAAGAAAGGTAGGAGGAACCATATTCAACTTTTAATTCAGTATTTCAGGAAGATCTCAGGAATTTGGTCAAGTATTCCAAAGCAAACCTTATGTGGGAAAATTGTGCCCTGGGTTTGTTAAAATACCATATGCAACACACAAGCTTTATTTCTGAATGTGCCCTAAACAAACTCCTACAATGCAGAACTAGATTTATTTCCAGTCACCCACCTGTAAGAGTGTAAAGGAAGATACTAAAGTCCTGGATCTGTAAAGACTGGTACAAAGAGCAAAAATAAGAACAAAATAAGACACTAAAAAGTTTCTAAGTTTTGAACATGTCTGAATTATCTTAAACACATTCACTCTATAAAGTGGTAAATGTGATAAAATTCAGCATGGTATGTCTTTGAGAAGACACATCTATGATACTTGTTTGGATTTGGCATCTCATAAGTTAATATTACAATTAAATCATTTCTTAGTCCTTTTTAGTTTCTTTTCTCTTTTTGAAGTTTTACTTTCTAACTATACAGTGAGACCAAATTTCTATCTTTCCTTCACATTCTTCCTTCCTTTTAAAACTTTCCTCATGAAACTTTTCTTCCATGAAACTTTTTCCAATTACATGGGAGAAAGGGAAAACATATACCTCTTCTAAACATCTCTCCTACAACCCTGTTCCTCTTGTAATCCAAACCAGATATTTGGGGCACCTGGGTGGCTCAGTCGGTTGAGCGGCCGACTTCGGCTCAGGTCACGATCTCACAGTCCGTGAGTTCGAGCCCGCATCGGGCTCTGGGCTGATGGCCCAGAGCCTGGAGCCTGCTTCCGATTCTGTCTCCCTCTCTCTCTGCCCCTCCCCCGTTCATGCTCTGTCTCTGTCTCAAAAATAAATAAACGTTAAAAAAAAAATTTTTTTTAAATCAAGATTTGTAAACGCCGTCACTGTCTTTGGTGTCCCTTGATTACAAAGTAAGAGACTGTGTTCAACGTAGTCCCTGTCTACCTACCAAGCAAGAATCTGAACATCACAGATCCACTGCTAAAGGCGTCATAAAGTTGTTTCATCAATCTTTTGAAAACGTTTCAAACACTTATTATTCCTGGTTCATTATGGTAACTTTCATGCCTATATAAATTATAATACCATTTTAATTCTTCCAAAAGACAAAATCCTCTAAGTCCACAGCATCAGTAGTTTTAAAGAGTTTTTTTAGTTCAATAGGAGAGCCACTCAAACATGTATTAGTCTGACTCCCCATCTAGTTAATTTTCCATTATTTTGAAGTATTTTAACAGAAGCTAAATGGCCACTTGCAAATAGTGTAACAAACACTTTTCTACCAATGGCAAGCTGGATTAGAGAACCTCTCAGGTACCTTCCAATTCTGGGATTCATAATTCAAATACAATTTGTGATAAACAGCTTTCCCCCTCACATTTGCCTCAAAGGCCTCAACGACAGCTACAAAGAATTATATATGACCTTAGAATATCACTATACAATTTTTAGTATTCAAAAATAGTATATGGATTACAGAAATCACTTTTCAATAACTGAGCGAAGACTGACAAAAGCTTTGTCACAAAACTTTCTAATTTTATGAAGCTCTTGGATGGTTTCCTTGATGTTTATATTGGGATTGGAGGGGTAGAAATGAAAAAATAAGGTAGGCATTTATATATGTATATTATATAATATGTATATTATATGTATATATTATATAATATGTATATTATATGTATAATATACATATTATAATATGTATATTATATAATATGTATGTTATATATATTATATATATTATATACATATATATTATATATAATATATACACATATATAATTATAATTATAGATATTATATATACTTATGTAGTTAGCTATATATATTATTTAAATATACTATGGTTATGTATATGTATGTGTGTGCGTGAGTGACCATAACTCCTAGCATCCCACTGTAACAGTAGAGACTGAACAAATAATATGATTAAAGAAAACTGGTGGGGTGGTGGGGGTGGAGAACAGGGGTTAAGAAGAAAAGCAGCATGACAGAGAAGGAGAGAAGAGAGAGAAGGAAGAAATTAAGAAAAGCAAGAGAGAAAAAGAGTTCATTAGTTGCTATCAAACACCTATAAGGGAAGGATCTTATAGTTCATATCTATGTTTAGTAGAATATATTTAATCTTACTGATAAATTACATGAAAATTCGTACCAGTGTTGTCAGTTTTCAAGATCTTCTCTAAATGTCTCACCATGATCCCATTAGGACAGAATTATACATTCTTTTTAAACCTCATAATACTTTTCTATCTTCCAATAATTACATCACTCTTTATACAGGATTTATCATTATTTGCTTGTCAGTACCTTCTGCAAAATTGTAAGGTATTGAGAGAGTACGTTTCTATTCTATTTCTAACTTTTACCAATATAGTGTCTGGTGTGGAGAAGATAATAAGTAAAACTTGGATAGATGAATGGATCAATGAATGAAAGGCTAGACACATGGATGGAATGAGGTGAATGAGTAAGTGATGGGTTTGCTAAGACATACTTAACTATATAATACTATAGGTTGACCCACACACAATGGGAATTGATTTAAAATTTACCATGAACTTAAAGTCTTCATTATAGACTAAAGAAGAATTAGATTATCCACTGTGATATTCACATAGGCATAATAAATTTGTGAGTGCATATACAATAGATACAGAGGCAGATATTTTCAAATATTTCAAATGATACCTGAAAAATACATACCTGGCAAAACACAGGTTTATGTATACTGGAAAAAAATTGCAACAGCTCCTCTGAATCCCTGTAGTCACTAGGGAGTTTATCTATACAAAGGCACTTAGAATGAATTAGCTCTGCAGCCAATAGATTAACATCCATCCATTGTGCAAACAGAGCTGATGCTCCCAATTGTTTACCCAATAACTCCAATCTAGCCTTTGCAGCAAAGTCCTTTTTCATGTATTCCACAAATCCATAGCCTTTGGAATGGCCAGTAACCTCACTGTAGACTAGAAAACATCTCTCGATATTTCCATAAGCACGAACAAGTTCTTCAAACTCTTCTAATGTAAAAGAAGTGGGTAAGTTGGTAATACACAGCAAAGCATCTGTTGGCTGGAGCTGAACAATTAAGTCCTTTCCTCGAAAAGAATATTGATGGAACATCTGAATTGCATTCTGGGCTTGTTCCCCATTCAGTAAGGTAACAAAAGCTAGAAGATAACAAAATGAATTAAAGTTTTGTCTAAGCCAGTGTTTGCAAACTTTTTTGACTATGACCCACAGTAAGGAATATATTTTTGGTCTGTGACTCAATAAACACACACACACACACTTCAAATATTGCTGAAACAAAAGTATCAGTAACTGAAACTCCTGCCCTATGCAATGCACTCTGATATTTTCTATTCTATTTCATTGTGTTTTTTTAGGCTGATACCAACCACTAACCTAATTTCATGACCAGTGACTCAAATCAAAGTACAAGAATTATATCAGGAGTTCCACTATAAGATACTACAATGTTCTGTTTTGTTTTTGATTTTCATACAGATTTTATTTTTTCCAACTATGTCTAATGCAAAATTTTATAAAGTCTTAAAAATTTTCTTTCATATTGAAGCACCTAAATACATAAAGCAAATATTGACAGAAAGCAAGAAATTGACAGTAATACAATAATAGTAGGGGACTTTAACACCCCACTTACATCAATGAATAGATCATTCAGGCAGAAAATCAATCATGAAACGGTGTCTTTGAACGACATACTAGGGCAGATGGACTTAACAGATATATACAGAATATTCCACTCCAAATCAATAGAACACACATTCTTTTCAAGTTCACAAGGAACATTCTCCAGGATAATATGACAGGATACGGACAAGTTTCAATAAATTTAATAAAATTTAAATCCTGTATCTTTTCTGATCACAATGGTATAAAACTAGAAATCAATCACAAGAAAAAAAAGTGGAAAAACACACAAAGGTGGAAGCTAAACCACATGCTACTAAACAGCCACTGGATTTCTTCAATGCAGAAATTAAAGATGAAATTAAAAATACTTGAAGACAAATGAAAATAAAAACACAATGTTCCAAAATCTCTGGGACACAGCAAAAGCAGTTCTAAGAGGGAAATTTATAGGGATACAGGCCTACCTCAAGAAACAAGAAAAATCTCCAACAGTCTAACCTAACACCTAAAGGAATTAGAAAAGGAAGAAGAAACAAAGCCCAAAGCCAGGAAAGAAAGAAGATATTAAGATCAGAGCCAAAATAAATTAGAGAGTAAAAAAAACAACAGAAAAGATCAATGAAACCAAGAGATAAAAGATCAACAAAACTGATAAACCTTTAGCCAGACTCATCAAGAAAAAAAGAGAGGATACAAATAAATAATATCAGAGATAAAAGGGGAATTAACAACTGACACCACAGAAATACAAAAGATTGTAAGAGAATACCACAAAAAATTTTGTCAATAGACAGAACAACCTAGAAAAAATGGGTAAATTTCTAGAAACATACCATCTTCCAAAACTGAATCAGGAAGAGATAGAAAATCTGAACAGACCAATTACTAGTAACAAAGTTGAACTGATAATGAAAAACTTCACACAAACAGAAGTCCAGGACCAGATTGCCTCACAAGTGAATTCTACCTTTCATTTAAGCAAAAATACTGATTCTCCTGAAACTATTCCAAAAATAGAAGAGGAAGGAAAGCTTCCAAATACATTCTATGAGGCCAGTATTACCCTGATTTAAAAAACAAAACAAAACAAAACAAAACAGAGACACTACAAAAAAAGAAAATCACAGACAAATATTCCTGGTGAACAGATGCAAAAATCCTCAACAAAATATTAGCAAGCTGCATTCGGCAATACATTGAAAGGATCATTCACTTGGATCAAGTGGGATTTATTCCAAGGAGATAAGCAGGTTCACATATTCACAAATCAATCAACAAGGATAAACCACATTAACAAAACAAAGAAGTCATACAATCATCTCAGTAGATGCAGAAAAAGCATTTGACAAAATTCAACATGAATTGATGATACGCTCTCTCAACAAAGTGTGTTTAGGGGATATGTACCTTAACCTAAATAAAGATCATTCATGAAAAACACACAGCTAACATCATACTCAATGGTAAAAAACTGAAAGCTTTTTATCTAAGACCAGAAACAAGACAAGGATGTCCACTCTTGCCACTCTTATTTAACATAGTACAGAAGACCTAGCCACAGAAATTAAATAAGAAGTCATCCAAATTGGTAAGGAAGAAGTTAAACTGTCACTATTTGTAGATGGTATGATACTATACGTAGAAAACCCGAAAGATTTGACCAAAAACTATTAGAATACATGAGTGCAGCAAAGCTGCAGGATACAAAATTAATACACAGAAAATAGTTGCCTTTCTGGACACTAATAATTAAATAGCAGAAAGAGAAAGAAAACAATCTCATTTATAATTGTACTAAAAAGAATAAAATGCTCAGGAATAAATTTAACCAAGGAGGTAAAAGACCTGTACTCTGAAAGCTATGGCATTGATGAAATAAATTGAAGATAACACAAACAAATGGAAAGATATTCCATGCTCCTGTATTGGAAGAGCCAATACTGTCAAGATGTCTACACTACTCAAAGCAACCTACAGATTTAATGCAATCTCTAACAAAATACCAACAACATTTTTCACAGAACCTGAACAAATAATCCTAAAATTTATATGGAACCACAAAGAACCTCAAGAAGCCAAAGCAATCTTGAGAAAGAAGAATCAAGCTCAAAGTGTTACAATCCTAGCTTTCAAGATCTACTACAAAGCTGTAGTAATCAAAACAGGATGGTACTGGCAGAAAAACAGACACATAGATCAATGAAACAGAGGGCCCACAAATAAGCCCATACCTATATGGTCAATTAATCTATAACAAAGTAGGCAAGAATATACAATGGGGAAGGCAGTCTTTTCAATAAATGGTGCTGGGAAAATTGTACAGCCACATTCAAAAGAATGAAACTGCACCTTCTTACACCGTACACAAAATAAACTTACAATGAACTAAAGACTTAAATGTGAGACGTGAAACTGTAAAACTCCTAATGGTTGAAAAAAAAAGGCAGTGATCTCTTGGACATCACCCTTAACAACTTATTTATGGGTATGTTTCCTTAGGCAAAGGAAACAAAAGCAAAAATAAACTATTGAGACTACACTAATTTGCCTGGCCAAGGAAATCATCAACAGAACAAAAAGACAACCTAATGATTGTAAGAAGATATTTGCAAATGATGTATCTGACAAAGGACTGATACCCAAAACATATAAACATATACAAATCAACACCAAAAAACAATGTGATTAAAAAATGGGCAGAGGAGTGCCTGGGTGGCTCAGTTGGTTAAGCATTTGACTCTTGATTTCAGCTCAGGTCATGACCTCACAGTTTGTGAGATCAAGCCCTGTGGCAGGCTCTGTGCTGATAGCATGGAGTCTGCTTGGCATTCTCTCTCTCTGCCTACCTGGCATTCTCTCTCTCTCCTACTCTCACTCTCAAAATAAATAAACAAGCATTTCTTAAAAATGGGCAAAGGGCCTGAATAGACATTTTTCCAAAGAAGACATACAGATGGCCAACAGATACATGAAAAGATGCTCAACATCACTCATCAGCAGAGAAATGCAAATCAAAATCATGAGATATTACCTCACACCAGTCGCAATGGTTAGTATCAAAACGACAAGAACTAAAAGTGTTGATGAGGATGAGGAGAAAAGGGAACCCTTGTGCACTGTTAATAGGAATGTAAATTAGTGCAGCCACTGTGGATAGTAGTATGGGGGTTCCTCAAAACATTGAAAATAGAAATACCATATGATTCAGTAATTCCACCACTGGGTATTTACCCAAAAAAAATGAAAACATTAATTTGAAAAGATACATGTTTGCTGCAACATTATTTACAACAAAGATATGGAAGCAATCCAAATGTCCATTAATAGATAAATGCATAGAGAAGATATGGTGTGTGTATATATATACATATATATGCACACACACATGTATATATACACACATATAACAGAATATTACTCAGCCATAAAAAAGAATGAGATCTTGTCATTTGCAACCACATGAACAGACCTAGAGGGTATATTGCTAAGTGAAACAAATCAGAGACAGAAAGATAAATACCAAATGATTTCACTAATATGTGGAATCTAAAAAAACAAATGAATAAACAAAAACAAATGGGGGGGCACCTGAATGGCTCAGGTGATGGAGCATGCAACTTGATATCAGGGTCATGAGTTTGAGCCCCCTGTTGTGCATTGAACGTGCTTTAATAAAAAAAAAAAAACCTCTTAAATACAGGGAACAAACTGGTGGTTGCCTGAGGGGACATGGGGGAGTGGTGAGTGAAATATATAAAGGGAATTAAGAGGTACAAACTTCTAGCTATGAAATAAGTGACGGAGATGAAAAGTACAGCATAGGGAACACGGTCCATAATACTGTAATCATGTATGGTTACAGATGGTGACTACACTTACTGTGGTAATCACTGAGTAATGTATAGAATTGTGGAATCAATATGTCGTACACCCCCAAAAAAATATGTTGTACATCTGAAACTAATATAACATTGCATGTTAATTATACTGCAATTAAAAAATAAACAATACAAAGCCTACAAAAATTTACTATAACATCACAACGTATTAGGACATTCTTTATAAAAATGAATGTTTCTAGTAAGATACATAGATACATTAATAATGCCCACATTTAGAATCAAAGTGAAACCAGATGCTTAAAAGTGAAATCTTACCTGTTCTCTTATTTCTGTCCACATAACAATACTTTAACTCATAGTCTTGTAATAAATCATGAACTTCCTGAAAGAGACAAAACACGAGTTCAAATAAACACATGAATGCAGTTAGTGGATAATCCAGCTGTATTAGCCAATCATTACTACCACCATCTGCCATGTACAACACCTTCCACGGATCTCCATTATTTAAATTAAAGGCATTCCAGGCCCACCAAATATGACATCAACCTACCTCTCCAACTGTATCTCCCAGTACAGGATCTGCACACAGATCCTGTTTCTGCTCTATGATCACTATCTCATGAGGATGCCATGCACAGCCCTCATTCTGAATCTCTGCTCATGCGGATACCTTGACCTTGCATGGGACAAAGATATCAATACTTGTAAACTTCATCTGAAACCACATGCATCCTTTGAAATCCCAGTTCAAATATTCTTTCATGAAGTTTTCTCCAATTCTTTCCCACAGGACATGACTTCTCTCACCTCTACACTAACAATGATCATACTTTTTTAATGCCTGTCTTATAGAAATAATATTAAACATTTCTCTTTGTATATCACATGCTGAGTTTTTAACAAGTAATACACTTGTAGATGCTGTAGTACCAGCCTAGAGAATAAATACAGTTAGACTGCAAACCTAGCGATCCCCGGGTATGAAACAATAACCACCACAAGGTACACGTGTGGTTCAATTTATTTCCACTTGGCTCCCCAAGATGTTGAAACTGGCTTTCCAGTTCATTGTTTCCATTATCAATCCAGTCTGAACTTGCTTCTTCTGGTATGACTTTCACCCAGCTGGGGTCCTGAAAAAGCAAATTTATATTCCCAATCCTCCTGTTAAATTGATAATACTTGAGTATGGGAACTGCATTTCATAGATTTGTATAGTACCTGTACTGCTTTGCATACGGTAGGCACTCAAACATACACTAAACTGAAAATAATTATTTTGTCATTGAATTGATATTTGGCCTTGAAAGTTTACTAATAATACACAACAGATGCAATTATTATTTTCTAAAGGAACTGGACTATCATGTAGGTGGACATTCTGATCCTGGATGGAGGGTTACAGCCAACCTGTTCTATATTGCACATGAATAAATTAAACATACACAAGTGCTGGTATGTTGAGTTCACAATAGAAGCGAATTTACTCAATGATAATAATTCTTATCATTGCCATTATTATAGCTAATATTCATTTAGCTTTTACTTAGGTACCAGAGCAAGGGTACCTCACTCCTTTTATTAAAAACCAGGAAACCAGAGCAGAGAAAAATCAAGTAACTTGCCAAAGTCATACTTAGTAACTTGCTGAGTGGAGATTCACCCATCAGTCTGGTTCCAGGGACTACAACCTTAACCTCTACACAATACCACCATATTCCTTCAAAAATTAATTAAAAATAGTATACTACCACTAAGAATTACAAAAACAATATCATTAGTGCCCTAGTAAGAGATCATATGGAAACAGAAAATAAATACGTGGGCAGTTACAAATTGAGACATATTTTCCCCTTTAACACAATGTAAGTGGGGGGGGGGGGGGCGGGGGAAGAGTGACATAACAGGCAAAATATAAAAACATAATGTTAGGTGAAGAAAAGATAATCACCTATGGTAAGAAAGAAAAGAAAGTAAAGTTGATAATTTAGTATTCTTTAATAGTAAGTCAAAATTAGATATATTTTAAAGTAACATATACTACCAATTTTGTGAAATATGGTTTGATGAGTTATGTAGTAGTATGATCAATATACATATCTTACTACGGTCATTTTTTATCTTGTAAACTGTAATGTTTTCTTGGACTTAAAAAAAACATATAGTGTATTCATTAAGAAAGTGTAACTCTCTCAATAGCATAGCACACACATCTTGCCAATCAGCTAATACCTAATATAGAAGGTGGTACGCTTTTAGTCGCACAGACTTTCATCTCTCCTTTCAGTAGTTAACAGCTGTCGAGCGCCAGATTAAGAAAACATGACACTGCTCTTCACATTATCAACTATCTGTAAACAAATGACATGTTATGTTCCTCATTCAGCTGAATTACCTGAGAGAGATCTTAAATATTCAAAGATGCATTTTGCAACTTAAAGTTTTTATTTTTAAAATACCTCTATTTAAAATTGTAACTTTTCTATGTATCAGATGTGGCATACAGATTCTGCCAGCTGGGAAACCTTACAAGACTTCTTGTAAAGAAAAAAAAAAACGATTATTTTTCTCCATGCCCTGGTTGTTTTGACCCAGGCAAAAGTGGGTCACCCCTCAATTTAAGCCTTGGTAAGTTGGCCAAATTAAAAACTTAAAACCTGAAAGAGAGCCCTAACAACCATTTGCCTAAATTCCACTATGCTCTACAGAAGCACAGAACCCAAACAACTGAAAGTGTATCTCCCTATTCTAAGAGCTTTATGACATTTCTATTAACTTATAAGTTAATTTTAAGGAATGAAGTAGCACATTTGATGAAAACATTTTGTCTTCTGACCAGGAATATCAGTTACAAATTACTTACAGTAAGATAAGTTCATCAAAACTGATAGCATTAAACAGCTTTAGTAACCTATCTCCAGGCCACGTTCATTACCACTCTCTGGAATTAAATGAAAGTTTTGCACATATGAAATACTTCCTGGGGAGAGAATTGATAGCCTTAAGGAAACCCAGCCTCAGGTTGTTTTTTTTTTTTTAATGTTTATTTTTGAGAAAGAGACAGAATATGAGTGGGGAAGGGGTAGAGAGAGGGGGTTCAGGGGATCCAAAGTGGGCTCTGTGCTGACAGCAGAGAGCCCATTGTGGGGCTCGAACTCATCAACCACGAGATCATGACCTGGGCCGAAGTTGGGCATTTAACTCACTGAGCCACCCAGGCGCCCCAACCCAGGCTTAGTATTAAACATGAATCACATCACCTTCTAAACCCTTCTCAGACTTACTTTCATTAATTTTTTTTTTTTTCCCTAAGAAAGGCCTTCACAGATTTCAAATTCTACTTTTTTGGAATAAAAAAGGAAACATTTTTGCTAATTTACCTTTAAAATTTTAAGTGATTTGATATTATAAAGAGATTATCTGTAACACATATTAAGTTACGAGGCATAATAATGAAATAAGCATCTAGGAACTCACCACCAAACCTAAGAGAACATTAGCAACACTGTTCCACTGACTTGCATTCATTTGCTAGGCTCATCCCACCGTTCCCCTATGGTTGGAGTTGCTCACTTAGGTATGCATCTCCAAACAATATGTTGTTTTACTTGTTTCTGAGCTTTAGAGAAATGGTATTATGATGCTTTTAGTTTTCTGTGCCTTGCTTCTGTGTGTGTGTGCTTTGCTTTTTTTTTTTTTTAAGTAAGCTCCATGCCCAACTTGAGGTCTAAACTTACAACCCTGAGATCAAGAGTCAGACGCTCTACTGACTGAGACAGCTAGGTGCCGTGTGCCTTGCTTTTTATACTCAATAATATGTTCCAAAAATTCACTCATGTTCCACCTGGCCATTCATTTATTCACTACTGTTTGATATTCCATTCTAGGACTATTTTTCTATCAATGAATATTTGCTTTCTAGGTTGTTGTTTTGCTACTTACATATTTTTAAAAAATTACTACCACGGCACCTGGGTGGCTCAGTCGGTTAAGCATCCAACTTTGGCTCAGGACATGATCTCGTGATTCTTGAGTTCGAGCTTTGCATCAGGCTCTGTGCTGACAGCTCAGAGCCTGGAGCCTGCTTCAGATTCTGTGTCTCCCTCTCTCTTCCTCACTCATGCTCCCTCTCAAAAATAAACAGTAAAAAAAAATTTAAATAATAAGAAAAAAACAGCAGATGTTGGTGAGGACGCGCAGAAAGATGATCTCTTTTGCACTGCTGGTGGGAGTGCAAACTGGTGCAGCCACTCTGGAAAACAGTATGGAGGTTTCTCAAAAAGTTAAAAATAGAACTACCCTATGACCTAGCAGTTGCACTACTAGGTATATATCCAAGGGATACAGGTGTGCTGTTTTGAAGGGGCACATGTACCCCAATGTTTATAGCAGCACTATTGACAATGGCCAAAGTATGGAAAGAGCCCAGAATGTCCACCAACAGATGAATGGATAAAGATGTGGTATATATACACAATGGAGTATTATTTGGCAATCTAAAAGAATGAAATCTTGCCATTTGCAACAACATGGATGGATCTAGAGTGTATCATGCTAAGCGAAATATATCATTCGTATGACTTCACTCATATGTGGAATTTAAGATACAAAACAGATGAACATAAGGGAAGGGAAACAAAAATAAAATAAAAACAGGGAGGGGGACTTTTCAGGTCTCTTATGGGAGACCTGAACTCTTAAGAGACTCTTAAATACAGAGAACAGAGGGTTGCTGGAGGTGCTGTGGGTGGGAGGGGGGATGGGCTAAATGTGTCAGGGGCATTAAGGAGGACACTTGTTGGGATGAACACTGGGTGTTATACATAGGGGATGAATCACTGGAATCTACTCCTGAAATCATTATTGCACTATATGCTAACTTGGGTGTAATTAAAAATAAAATAAATTAGGGGCGCCTGGGTGGCTCAGTCAGTTAAGCGTCCGACTTCGGCTCAGGTCACGATCTCGCGGTATGTGAGTTCGAGCCCCACGTCGCGTCGGGCTCTGTGCTGACTGCTCAGAGCCTGGAGCCTGTTTCAGATTCTGTGTCTCCCTCTCTCTCTGACCCTCTCCCGTTCATGCTCTGTCTCTCTCTGTCTCAAAAATAAATAAATGTTGGGGCGCCTGGGTGGCGCAGTCGGTTAAGCGTCCGACTTCAGCCAGGTCACGATCTCGCGGCCCGTGAGTTCGAGCCCCGCGTCAGGCTCTGGGCTGATGGCTCGGAGCCTGGAGCCTGTTTCCGATTCTGTGTCTCCCTCTCTCTCTGCCCCTCCCCCGTTCATGCTCTGTCTCTCTCTGTCCCAAAAATAAATAAAAAACGTTGAAAAAAAAATTTAAAATAAATAAATAAATAAATAAATAAATAAATGTTAAAAAAAATTTATTTAAAAAATAAAATAAAATAAAATTACTACCACATTCTTATAAATTTTATATATTTCCTAGTACTCATGTACAAGTTTCTGAAGAAATGAAATTCCTGGGCTGCACATATGCAAATGATCGTCTTTGTATGAAAGTGCCAATTTGTTTGCTAGAACGGCTGTACCAGTCTATATTCCATCAGGAGGATGTGAAAGTCCTGCTAATACATATCCCTACAATGCTTGGTGTTACCAGATACTTGTCAATTTCGTGAATATAATTGTACCTCACTGTGATCTTAACTTGTATTCCCTTGATTACTAAAGGTAGAGCTTGTGATAGTTACTTTTAGGTTGACTTGGCTATAGTATCCAGCTATCTAAACATTAATCTAAGTGTTGCTGTGAAGGATTTTGTAGACGTGGTTAGTATCTACCATCAGTTTAAGTAAAGGAGACAACCTTACATAATGTGGGTGGGCCTCATCTAATCAGATGAAGGCCTTAACACCAAAAACTGAGGTTTCCTGGAGAAGCAATCCTGCCTCAAGACCGTAGCATCAAAACATGCCTGACTTTCTAGCCTGTTGATGTGCCTGACAGATTCCAGACTTGCCAGCTCCCTCAATCAATCAATCAAGCTCTCTCTCTATATATATATCTGCATATAGTATAAATACATTTTAACATGAATATTATATACGTATCTCTGAAGAACTTTAACTGACATAGGCACCTTTTCATGTTTATTTGCCATTTATTTCTCTTTCTGGAAAACACTCATCTTGATTGCCATTTTTCTATTGTATTTGTCTTTTAACGACTTGTAGGAGTTTTTTTTTTTTTCTTTAACATATTCTGCATACTAATCCTTTGTTGGGAACTGTATTATAAATGTATTCCCCTGCTATGTGGTCTGTTATTTTATTTGTGAATTTTTCTGGTGAAGAGAAATGTATCATTTTAATCAAGCCAAATTTATTAATTCTTTCCTTTACCATTTGTATTTTTTGTACATTAAGAAGTCCTTTCCTGAGGCAGGTGGGTGGCTTGCACAGATAAGCCTCTGACTCTTGGCTTCATCTCGGGTCATAATCTCACAGTTGGTGAGCTCAAGCCCCACTTCGGGCAAGCATGAGCCCCTGCATGGGGTGAGCATGAGCCCTGCTTTGGGTGAGCCCCACTTCTCTCCCTCTCTCTGCCCCTTGCTCACCTGCACCCCCACCCTCAAAAAAAAAAAAAAGAAATCCTTTCCTACCCAAGTCCTAAAGACATTTTGTGTTCCAACGATTTTTAAATTTCCCTGTTGCTTATCAGTTTTCAGTCTGTTAGCCATATTATGCTAGCTACAATTTCCAGTACAATCTGGAATGGAAGTGATGCTGACACTGCTCCTAATCTCAGAGGGAAAGTTCTCAGTAGTTCACCATTGAATATGATGGCTTTGGGTTTTCTAGATAATCTTCAAGTTTGAGTTCTCTTCTATTCCTGATTCCTATGAATTTTTATTAGGAATGGGTGTTAAATTTTATCAAATGCTTTTTTTGCATCACTCGTGATGCCTTAAGTTCCATCTTCGTGCCAATGATCTCTAAATTCTTATTTCCACTTTCAAACCTCTCTCTTAGGCTCCAAACCTAGATGTGCTATTGCTTGCTTGGAACAGCATTTGCATGTTCCACATCAGGTAATAATTTTTTTTTTGGCCCAATGGAGGGTCTATCATATATTATCTTTCATGATACTGCCTGAGTAAATGTGGTATTAATTTTAACTTTGGTAAAATTTTAGCTACTTTAAATGGAGCTATTATGTTGGGAAGTTCATTTGAATACAAACTTTTTGCCAGGGTAACATTCTGACTTTGTCTAAAAAAATTAATACACTTTTAGCTTTTCTTATTATCAAAATAGTAATAATAATGATAATTTACAGAGTGCTCACTGTATCCCAGGCAATTTATAGATATTATCTCATTTAATCCTATTTAACCCAGATTAGTTAGATTTTAAAACTGGCTTTTATTATCCAGATTTTAAAGATGAGGCCATTGAGGCCTAGAAAAGTATAGTGAACTACAGTATAGACAGTATGTGATCGATCTAGGATTCAAACCCAGAATAACAGACTCTAGAGCAAACACAGTGAAATACTAAACTATATTGCATCTTAAGTATCAGCACTACAAAAATAAAGTCTAAGAAATATTCATTCCCATCACATTTCTAAAACTTACTGCATCACTGACCTCCTAACCTTAGAATGAGGGTTAGGCCAAGAACAAAGCTTGAAAGATAAAAACAAAAATAACATAGTGTTACTTTTTGACAGCTAGAAATAAGATTGCATCACTACCTTGGGTTAATTATTTCAATGGATCCTCATTTCCCTTAAAGTAAAATCCAAATTCCCTAATATGGCTTATAAATGTTTCATCATCTGGTCCTCACATAGCCTTTCTCTAGTGCTTGCACACATTTAGGGGAAGGAAGTGGATGCACACAGCAGACAGCAAGCTCTCTGGGGTCTTTTCTTCTGAGGATCCTTCTCCTGCTGGATCAGGGCCCCACCCTTACAGCCTTGTTTAACCTTAATTACTTCCACAGAAGCCCCATCTCCAAATATAGCCACACGGTGAGGGGAGGGGGGCTAGGTCTTCAACATATGAATTTGGAGGAACACACACATTCAGTCCATAACAGGTGCCATCATGAAATGGCTGGTTCCAGGGCTGAAGCACAGAAAGTGCAAAATAAGCTGCAACATCTTATGTTGAAAACAAAGGAAGTGCTTGGCAAAGGATGGGGACATGTACAAGGACCTCAGACCCTTCCCATAAGTGTGTGCTGGAATTAGTGACTTGTTTCCAAGGAATCGTGAATGGGAAAAATTGTGTCTTTACAGGAATGACATAGAAGACATCACCTTATGCAAATGATCAAGGTTAACATCACTGGTAGTAAGTCACGTTCTCCCTAAAATGATGTTATCAGAAGTACACCTCACCTCTACGGAATTCTTACCAAAATTCCATAACCCTAATCTCTCATGAGAAAAACATCATACAAACCAACGTGGAGGGGCATTCTAAAAGATATCTAACCAAAGCTGTCAAGGTCATAAAAAGCAAGGAAGAGAAACTGATGCAGAATGGAGACCAATGGGACATACTGACCGAGTGCAATGTGGGCCCCTGAATTGGATCTTGGAACAGAAAGACGACATAAGTGAAAAAACTAATGAAATCCAAAGACTGAAGTTCTGTTAATAATAATGTACCAATGTTAATGTCTTAGTCCTCACTAATGTACCTTGAGTATATAAGATGTAACATGAATGGAAACTGGGATACATGGGAACTCTATCTCATATCTTTGCAATTTTTTCTGTAAACCTAAAATTATTGCAAAATAAAAGACTGAAGAAGAGGACATAGGAGCCAGCTTGAAGAAGCTCCCACTGCTCAAATCTAAAACAATTTAAGCATGAAAATAAGTAATTCTATTAATGAAGTATAACCCATCGAGCAACATAGAACCCATGAGCCTATTTTTAATATAAATAAATAAATTGAACACTTGAAAGGGAATAGAATATTTACACAGTCTTAATTAAAGTATCCTCCTTTAAAATCCTTATTGATTACAAAGGGAAATCTCTGCCTGGAGAAGATACCACTTTAATAAAAATCAAAACGATCAAAGTTAATTTTACCAACAATGAGCCAAAATCTAAAATGTGTACCACCCTGTCCTGCCAAGGATACCTCACTTGAATCTAATCATGAAGAAATATCAGACAACTTCAAATTGAAGGACATTCTACAAAATAACTGACCCATCTCATCTTCAAAAGGGTCAAGGTCATAAAAGCCAAGCAAAGACTAAGGACTTATTCCAGGCTAAAAAAGACTAAAAAGACACAACTAAGTGCAATACATAATTCTGAACTGGATCCTTCCACGATGAAAGACATTAGTGGGATAACTAGCAGTCATCCTAGTGATTTGAGGATTAGGTGGCAGTTATTTTTACTTCCATAGTAGTGATGTAGTTATGTCAGAAAATGTCCAAATTTGTAGGAAATACACAATGAAGGACTCAGGGTGGTAAAACGTCATGGCAGTACTCACTCTCAAACAGTTCAAGGAGAAAAGTTCTTTGTATTGTACTTTTCTGTATGTTTGAGATTTCAAAACTTTCCAGATTCACATGTTCTTGTTTCTTGCCATTACCTATACTCTAGATAAGGCTGTAAAAAGCCCACAGGATATAAAGTCAGGGAAATGGAGACGAATCTGCACTCAAAAGCAAGCAGTTAAACTTGTGGGTAACAGAAGATCCAAAGTCCAGAAAATAAAAGCAGGGAGCTAAGAGAAGAAAATTACAGTAGTGGGTTGAGGAAAGATATAAAGCCCAACTGGCTGGGGCAAAAGGGGTGGGATGAAGTAGGTGAAGGTGACAGGAAGAGAGGCAAAGTATACGCATACAAATACAGGCTTGAACAAATTCAATGAGTTGTAATGCTCTTTTGGCATTCCTGTGGTAACAAACAGTTAACAGAAAGCTTCAAACACAAGGAAAATGCATGAGTACAGGGGAGTGAGAAATAAATTCACAAACCTAACGATAAGGATAGTAAAAATAAGCACAGAATTAGGCACTAAATGCATAAAAAACAAGTTTAGGAGCCCACAATGAGCTAGGGACTCAGAAAACTAAAAAAAGAGAGAAACTTCTTTCTTATCAAATACTTATTGTGAAGAACACTGAACAGCACAATGGGCAACTGTCTTCCCATGTTTTAAAGAGAAATATTCTTGGGGCGCCTGGGTGGCTCAGTCAGTTAAGCATCCGACTTCAGCTCAGGTCATGATCTCACCGTTTGTGGGTTTGAGCCCCACATTGGGCTCTGTGCTGACAGTCCAGAGCCTGGAGCCTGCTTCGGACTATTCTGTGTCTCCCTCTCTCTCTGCCCCACCCCTGCTCACGCTCTCTCAAAAATTAATAAACACTTAAAAAATGTTTTAAATTTTTAAAAATAATAAAGAGAAACATTCTTCATATCAGTCTCTGACATTTAGTACATGTTAAGGAGAAAATAATACACTGCAATTCCTTGTAAACCTCCGTGCCAGGCATAGTGCCTCAAGTGTCCATTGGTACTGCTGGGGAGGCTGGAGAAGAATGAGCTTTTACAACAAACATAAAGTGACTCAGTTCACTTTTTTAAGAAAGAAAATTAAGGAGCTTGATTTATATTCTTGCCCAGATGGAGGATCTGGCATAAACATGGCCCACAACAGATTCGGACGAAAACTCTTTGAGCTCTGGATCTGCTCAAATGGTCCATACTCACGTGAAGTCCCAAAAATATGACCAAATTATATTAGCCTGGAAAGGCACTTCTCAACCTGGGTCTATAATTCCCCAGTGAGATCAGGCGTAAGTTACAAGAGATCCATAATCTCTTGAAATTACATGCAAATTTCTACGTGTCTAGGAATATTAAGCACTTTCCTGGAGAGAGTGTTTATGGCTTTCAACCTACTCATAAGCCATAAACAGTTGACTGATTAAATTATAAGTAAATGGAGTAACATCACTGCCAAAAAAGCCAGCACAATCTTACAATGCAAAATTTCTTCATTGTGCAAATCAGTCATGAATACTTGAGTATGTCAGACATATTAATAGAAGTCTAAAATTTTAGAACAAAGTAGGCGGGTAATCCTGTTTTAAATTTCCCTTGGAACAATGTGTCAGGCTCTAGGTGAAATATTTGCGACACAAAGGTAAATATTACATAATTCCTGTCCTTTGGAGGACACGCTACAGTGTGTGTGGAGAAGAATTGTAAGTATAATACAGTGTAGGATAAGAATATGAGCTTTGGAACCAAACAGACATTAGTCTTTTTACCTTACCACTAATTAGTGGAATGACCTTTGGCAAACTGCTTAACATCAATTTTGCATCTGTTTCCCTATCAATAAAATGGAAATGAGAAATTCTGATTTTTTTTTAATTAAAAAAAATTTTTTTAATGTTTATTTATTTTTGAGACAGAGAGAGACACAGCATGAGCAGGGAAGGGGCAGAGAGAGAGGGAGACACAGAATGTGAAGCAGGCTCCAGGCTCTGAGCTGTCAGCACAGAGCCCAACACGGGGCTCGAACTCACTAACTGTGAGATCATGACCTGAGCTGAAGTCGGACGCTTAACCGACTGAGCCACCCAGGCGCCCCGAGAAATTCTGATTTTACAGTCTTGAAATGAGGGGTAAGTATCATGTAAACAAAATACAACATATAGTGTCTGGCAATAGTAAGCACCCAATGAACAAAAATTTTTATTGTTGCTACAGATATCTAAAGGAGAGAGAAATTTGTTCTTGCAGAGGGATTACTGGAAGATCTCAACCAGACAACCATACTCAATTTTGGGTGCCACATTTTAAGATAGACAATAACAAAGTAGTAGTGGTGTGCATTCAGGGAAAAAGAATTAAGTCTGTGAGGAAATTTGGACTCATATCCGAAAAACTAGTGGTTTGAAGCAATTGAAGTTGTAAGTTAAAAAACAATATGACAAATTCTCTATTATGGGAGGGGAAAAGTTGGATCAAGAAATCAAAATTTCAGGGAAATTAATTTTATATATTCAGTATAAATAAGACACTAAAGCTGTCTGAAGGTAAAGTAGGATACTTTACTAAGCAGTGATGTCTTTGAAAGTAAAGGTGTTAAAAGTTCACGGGTTGAGAACTTTAAATTGGATTTATTTATGCAGTAAGCAAAAGAGATAAAATATCTTCTACCATCCCTTCCAATACTGAGATTTTACTTTGTTTTTTTTTTTTTTTACTTCTATATTAATTAGCATACTATTGGTTGGTAGTAATGTAAGACCCAACTTGAAATCCATGAAATAAAAGGAATGTAGTGGCTTGCATATGTATGAAATCCAGAACTAAGTTTCAGATATAGCTTGACCAGGGCTCTAGCTCAGCTTTTCTCTCTCTCTTTTTCCTCCACCTCAGTCCAATCCCCCTTTGGATGTCTGCTCTGTCCTCAGATAGCCAGCAGCAATCAGGGCAATGTGCCTCTGCATTCATATCCAGTAGGAAGAGAACTCCTTACCTTAACAAGCAAACAAAAGTCCTAAGCTTCTTGTTATATTGAGTTGAAGCAATCACTACAGTCAAGGAACGATGATATACTGACTGGCTTAGGGGGCACATGCTTTAATTCTCATGCCAAAAGGGAAGAACACTGCTTATTGGTTTATGTCACCCAAACCAATGGGGTGACTTCTATCAAATGGACTCAAGTCATATAATTGCCAAATAATGAGGGAGGGAAAGAGCCTCAAAGGAAAATTTGGGTTCTATGAGGAAAGACGAGAGAAAGAAAGGAAACTATGGGTAGGCAACAGCATCAGGTTCTGAGCAAGAAACATCGCATACTCAAAAACTAAGTAATTGAAGAGAATTTTTTTTAATGTTTTCATTTTTGAGAGAGAGAGTGCGAGCGCACGCGCGCAAGTGGGGGCGGGGGGGGGGGGGTGGGCAGAGAGAGAGAGGAAGACACAGAATCTGAAGGAGGCTCCAAGCTCTGAGCTTGTCAGCACAGAGCCCCCCCATGGGGCTCAAACCCACAAACCGTGATATCATGACCTGAGCTGAAGTTGAATGCTCAACCAATTGAGCCACCCAGTCACCTCAAAGAGAATTTTTTAAAGACACTATCTACAAAGGCTTAAAAATAAAAAAAAAACTATGGTTAACAACAGTCTCCCATAACCCCTGGCAGAGGGATTATGATTACAACAACCCAATGAGCTTAGTTGCATGGTGTGCCACTGGAAAGGAACTGTGACCTTTGAAAGAGGAAACAGTCAACCCAAGGTATCCTGGTAGAAAGGGAGCTAGGTGAATAAATGCTCCAATCTAGCTCTCTTTCACCCTTTAAATCTCCCACTGGTGGCTCTGGCTAAATGGAACCAGAAATTAGAGGATGAGAGAGCCTGGTTAGTGCAATCTACAGTAAGATAAGCCGCCCAGGACACAGCACAGGTGAGAAGGATGGAGACAGATCTGGAAGAACAAATGAACGATACTCAGCACAGCAACCAAGGACAATCATCTGCAGATAATCATAAGCCAAAATATACAGACAAGCATTCCAGGTGGTCTGATTTTCCCACTTCTCATTTATTACCCCTCTCCATACACATCATCCTCTTAGACAAGGCAACTGCCTCCCCAGGCAAACAAAATACAGCGCCAAGGTTTCAGACAAGCAATCATAGAACATTTAAATTTAGAATTTTGTTTTCTCTATTTGCATTTTAACCTTCTTTTAGTTGTCTTGTTTCAGCTGGTCTAAGTAGAGCTAAGCATAAAACTTTCTGCCCACAGTTAAGAAATGGGTTCTGAAAGCTCCTAAGGACTGCTGGCTACAAAGTAGGGAAGATAAATCCACACAGAAGTAGTAAGAGACAAAATTCAGGGGGCCAGAGGGACCCCTTTTCAGCAACAGCCTTCCATCAGAGATGATCTCATTTAATGCTTCCCTGATGTTCGTGATCTTGTTTGTTTAAAGAGCAATTGCCTTAAGTACAGCTTTCTTGAGCGTGGCCATAAGGCACAAGTGTACCTGTCAATGACTTGAAGCTGGAAGAGGCTGTTGGTGCACAAAGCTGTTTAGATGTTACTGTACTATTTAGAATCAGCTTAAACTTCAGAAGCATCAGAAACCTCAAACAGCTGTTAAGGTGCTAACCGACAGCACTAAACACCATCTGCCATGTTATTCTATGGGAAAACACGTTACAAGTCCAAAAAATAATTTATAAACATAAGCTGGTCATTAATTAGGAAATGGCCTATAAATCACCTGAGATTTCTTCAGACTGCTTGTTAACATCCAGCATCGTGACACTGACCACAAAGGACTCCTCTTCTTGAATATGTTTTCAGAGCAGAGAACAAGCATTGCTGAAACACTCTGCAAGAATTCCTGCCAAAACAGAAACTTACCGAGCCAGGGGCAACCCAGAAGTCTCGAAGATGTCCCTCTAGCAGCTTTCAGTGTCCTTGTTACATTGGGAATAATAAAGCATACAGAAAAGAACCCATCATGCAATTCTGATTAACTACACTAGGAAACAGATAACTTTTAAGTTGTGTAAACTACGCTAAGTAACTACACTAAGAATAACAACTTATCAAGAATGCAAAATGGTATTCTCAATAAGAAAAAGAATATTTTCAAAATGTAAAAATATCCCAGTATTATTAGGAAAAAGTGAGTAATAGCGCTCTTATGAAAAGAGACAGTAATTACTGATTATTAGAGAAAACAAATAATGTATATTTTTAAATCTCACAGTTAGGGGTGCCTGTGAGACTCACTTGGTTAAGTGTCCAACTTCAGCTCAGGTCAAGATCTCATGATTCATGGGTTTGAGCCCCACGTCAGGCTCTGTGCTGACAGCTCAGAGCCTGGAGCCTGCTTCTGATTCTGTGTCTCCCTCTCTCTGCCCCTCCCCTGCTCTCTGCCTCTCTCAAAAATAAATAAACACCAAAAAAATTATTTAAAAAAATCTCACAATTGGGGCACCTGGGTGGCTCAGTCAGTTAAGCGTCTGACTTCGGCTCAGGTCATGATCTCACAATTAGTGAGTTCTAGCCCCACGTCGGGCTCTGTGCTGACACCTCAGAGCCTGGAGCCTCCTTCACATTCTGTGTCTCCCTCTCTCTCTGCCCCTCCCCTGTTCATGCTGTGTCTCTCTCTGTCTCAAAAATAAACATTAAAAAAAATTTTTTTTTTAAATCTCACAATTAATGAACACAAAATATGTGAGAAAATGCTATAGGTTTCTGACAAATACAAAAGAAACACAGGAATAAGTAGCTTTTAAGAAGAAAAGTAACTGGAATTTTCTACATTTGGTGGTTTGTTATTCTAAAAAGTGCTTAGTTAATACTATGCTTTGAAATGGACCTCGGTGAATTAACCATCAAGCTTCTCATTAACTATTATAATAGAGTACTTCAAAATGAAAGTTAACAATGCCCAGAGTGAGACAATACAACGTTTTGTTTCTATTACTAACCTTGGCTGTTAGCCCTAAGCCCTTCACATTTTCTCTTAATTACACAATAAAGTCTCTTCCAGATTCTAACTTCTAAACAAAACACATGTACACATACATAACATTTAGGAGAAAACTGAGTGAATTCAAACAGTAGAGAGAATAAATGCCACTGTCTTCTCCATTTTGAAACCCCAGTAACAATTCTTTTGAAACAGAACCAGGTTAACCAACAAATGTAAACAATCTATAGAAAGTGCAACAAAAACACATATTAGAACATTACCTTAAAATAAAATTCTAGGTTCATAGTTGCAAAAGACTATCCACAGACACACATTCACAACGGCTCTTCTGAATAAGAACCAGCATTTAACACTGTTTATTATTCACTGTAATTATTAGAAATGTTATTTGTTATAAAATAATCACTAAAGTTACATTCCAAAACACAAACATTCAAAGACATTTCTATAAATATTCAAATCACAATGTTCTGAAACACTTCGGCATGTAGGTAGCTTGATAAGGCTAGAGCAGAATCCAAGGCATGACTAATAAGAAAGGAGACTGCAAATGTAGGCAGGGGCCAAGTTACAAAAACCCTAGAATCTTTTATTTCTATCCTATTATGTCATGCCTTTCAACACAAGGTCTGAGTACTCCATGGTAATAAAGGAGCACAGAAAAACACAGGATGGGGCTCCTGGATGGCCCAGTTGGTTAAGCATCCGACTTCAGCTCAGGTCAAGATCTCATGATTTGTGGGTGTGAGCCCCCCATCAGGCTCTGTGCTGACAGCTCAGAACCTGGAGCCTGCTTCTGATTCTGTGTCTCCCTCTCTGCCTCTCCCTTGCTTCTCTCTCTCTCTCTCTCTCTCTCTCTCTCAAAAATGAATAAACATTAAAAAAAAATCATAGGATAAATATGGGCATCTTCCATGTCAAGTTTATGAGAAAAAGTTGGAAGGCAGTGAAACAAGTTTAAGTCATTGTTTTTACATTAAATCCAAGTTTACTAGAACATAAAATTAACACAAATTTTTCAGTCAGAACATGAAGCTTCAAAGCAATTTCACTCTTGGAACAAGCTAATTGAGTTTCACTATTCCTTATGATTTGAGGAAAAGAGAGAAGTTGACGGACATTTGAGGAAGATTTTGAGAATGTAGAGCTAAACTTTTCCTTCTCTTTTTTCCCCTCTTTTTCTCTTTTGAGAATGCAGAGCTAAACTTTTCCTTTCTTTTCTTTTTTCTCTTTTTCTTTTTGTAGTAGAGTGACATTCTTGGATTTGTGCTTTGAAGAGTTCTCTCAAGGGAAGCAATAAGCAGGATGGGCTAAAACATAAGACACAGGACAATAATGAGGGTAGATGACAAACAGAAAAGTTGTTAATAAGTCTAGGCAAGAGATGACAAAGGACATAAGCCAGAGCTGAGACTATGAAAACACAGAGGGCTAAGAGGATTCGAGAAAACATAGGAGACCAACCAGACAGCACCTGACTGCACTGTAACTATTCAATGAGACAGCTTCTGAGAACTGTTTTTACCTAAAATTAAAATTTGAGTAACATTTATGAAAAGCAAGTTTAATAAAGAAAACACCCTTGCTTTAAAAATGTTCAAAGAGTATTACTAGGCTCCTACTAATCAGTTAGCAATGTAACTTTTCTAGAGACATAACTATACAGCTTGAGAACTAGAGTGAGGAATGGCCTTGATCTTTAATGTAATATTCTAGAATAAATGAATGAATGAACCTAGAGAGTCTTCTAGAAAAGAACAAGAATTTGAGCATTTAAAATATCTTATTACTTAATAACTGAACAAAAAATAGTAACCTTTTCCTAAACCATATTAGTTGTTTCATAAGGAGTAAATTGGTAGTTTAGCCAAGCAATAAAATGCTAAAAGGTACAACAGAAAATTAAAGTTAAATCCTCATTTTTAAGTTGACAGTAAACTGCAGCCACTGAGAAAGACATTAGAATTAGACATTAGAATTTTTAAGGGAAATAAAAGATAAAATATAAAAAAATCCTTGCAGAATATATTCATAAAATTACAATTTAGGAGTAGATTAAGTGTATGTTAATTTTATTCAACCAATAAAAATAGCTATTCTCAATCTAATGACTTTCAACTGCTTTTAAAAATTAGCATTCTTTGGTCTACTGTACTTAATTAACACAGACCACTGACAGTTATGATTGTGATCAGAAAACCAGCAGAAATACAAGTACAGAAGATGACAGAAAAAAAACACTACTCAAATGTACACTGACATGTTTAGATCTTAAAACTACATATCAGAAATATTAAAAACATTTTATAATATAAATCAGAATAGAAAAAAAATGCTAGGACAAGTCTGGAAATTAATCTCTAGTTCCTAACAACTTTTGTTTTTAGATGAAACTCTTCAATTCTCAAAAAATGTGGCATAAGTATTTAACGTAAAACTTTAAGATACTTGACAGCAAGTATCGTAACTCATCTAGATCTTACTCAAATTTTATTCAATAGTTTATACTTGCTACTTTACAGAAAATTCCAAAATTTAGGCTAAAGATAAAGTCATAACAGAGAAAGAATACCTCAAAAATACAAATCAGTATAATTCTCAAAAAACCTCCATTCATCACTAATACCAATTAAAACTGTTCCCATGTTTGGACCCTTTTATTTATTTATTTTCATGGCTCTTAATAAGGGAAATGAGAGATACCAAAAAAAAAAACAAGAATAGAGCAAACTGTCCAGACTTTTGTGTCTAAATATTTTTAGAACACAAGGGAATGTGGTAACAAAAGAAAATTAAGACACTTCTCCATCTCCCTTTTCCTAGATTACACACAGAGCTGCTATTCCTTCAACTTTTTTTAATGCCACCTGCTTCGAAGAAGCCTCCCTCTTACTGAGCGCCTTGCTGTCTTCTCTTTGCATGGGTAGGGGAAATTTGCTTCTATGAAATCAGCCTATTGCAGGTGTTCTTACAGGTAGCATCACAAAATCTTACCTGACATATGGGAAGTGGACAATGATGGAAAGAGCTGAAGGAGGGATGAGCTATTATCGTATTCACAGAGTCTTTTTACATTGCGTTTTGAAACAAAATGGCCCCTCATGCATACGGATTATAAGGTTATATGCTCTCATTTATTGTGAATGGCTATGTAAGGTCTATTTACAAAATAGTGAGGCACTGCTCTCATTATTTTACGGGTCTTACTGCAATCATCAATCGCCAGCCCACTTAGAATTCCCGGTATCCCGTTATAGAAGGAACTACATAAATCTACCCAAATCTGCCACCACCAGGACAGCCTACCCTCCTCCATCCACAAGAAATATATAAATTCAAGCTATATATGAAATATACACAAACATCTAGACAATTAAGAAACACTGAAGAATCAGACATGGCTTTTTTTTTTTTTTTTGGTAAAACAAAAATACATATGTATACATAGACGTAGGGAAAGGGAGAAGAATAGTACCTTATGTTAACAACGGCTGTCTTTAAATATCAGAAATACGTAAATTTTTCCTTGCCACTGGTGACAACATGGATGGACCTGCAGGGTATTATTATGCTAAGTCAAATAAGTCAGACAAAGACAAATGCCATGTGATTTCACTTATATGTGGTATCTAAAAAACAAAAGAACAAAACAGAAACAGACTCATAGACACACAGAACTTGGTGGTTGCCAGAAGGAACAAGGCGGAGGGAAGGGGATGGGTGAAACAGGTGAAGGAGATTAAGAGGTACAACTTCCAGTTAGAAGTACCTCACGGGCAGGAGAAGAACTGTATCGGGAAACCAGTCCAGAACACTGTAATAACTTTGTATGGTGACAGATGGTAACACTGTAGTGAGCAATACCTATTGTACAGAAATGTCCAATCACTATGTTGTACACCTGAAACTAATATAACCATTGTGTTAACTATAGTTCAAGTAAAGAGAAAAAGCACAGGTGATTTCTATTTCCCCTCTTTGCGCTTTTCTGTATTTTTTCCCGTTTCTACAATGAGCATGTAGACTTTGGCAATAAGGGGGGGGGGGGGGGTAAAAAGATGCAGTTTCTGATCTTAAAGCAACAGTTAATCTGGATCAAAGACACAAAGTAGCCTATCTTTAAGCCTCCTCAGAGTCACTAACAAATCCTCCAGTACTTGGCATGACAGAAGGTGGCCGCAAGGTTCCCCAAAGCGCAGCGATAACCTTCCATTCCGGGGCCTTGGTAAACCGGGGGGGGGGGGGGGGGGGGGGGGGGGGGGGGAGGACCGGGGCAGAGTTCTTTCATACAAACTTGGGCAAGTGCTTCTGCAACAGCAAAACTCACTTTCAGCTCTCCCGTGACCCCGCCCCCCACGGCACACCCAAGGCCGGAGGACCCCAGGGGGGAGCCCTCTGCCCCTCCCAAGGTGGCCCCGAAAACTTAGCCCCCCAAAACTGTGCTCCTCGGCTCACTTCCACTCTCCTTCACTTCCTTTCGCCTACTCTTTCCCCGACTTCTCTCCTCCCACACTCACCCAAGGGCCACAGGGGAAGGAAAGAGCGGGGCGGACTGAGGGCAGCCGCCCCCGATTCCCGTGACCTTGGACCAGCCGATTCGCCTCTCGGAGCCTCAGTTTCCTAATGTGCCACCCGGCCCGGGGGCCGCAGGCTCGGAAGCCTGGGGGCTTTGCAAAATCCACAGACGGTTCTAACTCTGCAGCGACGCCCTCCTTCCCTCCACCGTTCAGGCGCCGGGCACCAGCTCCAACACCCCCGCGCAGCTTCCCTCGGAAGCCCTGCCCCGATGTCCCCGGGACGGGCCGCCTCAATGTCCTATCCTCGTACCTGGCAGCTGCTGTCCTGGGGCAGGTTTTTCACCAGGATTTTCCTGCGGTTGCTCAGCTCCCGACGCATCCGCTGCAGCCGCGCGGCGACTTCCTCGGGGTGCAGCGCGCTGGGCGCGGGGCCCCGGGCAGGGTCCTCGCTGGCGCCGGCGGAGGGCCCCGGCCCCGACCCCGACCCCGCCGCGCCGCCCAGGCCCGCACCCCCCTCGCCGCTGCCGCCTCCCGCCGCCGCCATCTTCCCGGGCGCCCCGCGGCTGCGGGCTCCTCCGGAGGCTCGAGGGGAAGCGGAGAGAGAAAGCGGGAGGAGGCCCGGGCGGGGGCGAGGCGGGCAGAGGCCGCAGAGTGGGCCCGGCCGCGAGGGGGAGGGAGGCGGCGCCGCAGCCAGCAGCCGGCGGGCGGGAGAGGAAACCTGAGCGCCGAGGAGGAGCCCGAGAACCACCTCGCGGGAACCTCCCCCTCGGCCCCCAGCCCCCGCGCACGGGCGGCGCCCATCCCTCTCGCCCGCCCGCCCGCCCTGCGCGCGGGTGGGGGCCCGGGCGCCGCCACCAGGACACCTGTGCGGCCGTGAGTGGGCGGGCGGGCTCCCCTCCTCGCGAGGCCGTAGTGAACGCCCAGGCTTGGGCTCTGGGGATGCGGCCCCTTAGCGGCAGCTTTCCCGGGTGGCGGCTCGAACCCTGCGCGGCCCCTCCACGTGACACCCGGACCTGCCCCGGGCTCTCCTCGAAACTCCCGCGCTGGGGCGGCTCGGGGGCTGCAGACGCCGGTTCGGGCTCCCCAAACCCGGGCAGGCTCCCGGACCTTAACCTTTTGTGCTCAAGATGTGCATATGTGGCAAAGAAGTTTGAGTTTACGATGAAAAATAAAATTTGAGATTTTCTAGGTAGTACAAAGATATTCTGGAGGAAATGTTATGTATTTGGAAAAATCGGATAGCGAAGTATTTTGCTAGCTGTGCACGTGAAAGCCTGTGCTCCTCACCCGTCCCTGTCGGAAACTACTAAAATGTAAAAAGCCTGGATGGTTGCACATACAACATTATAAAGCGATCCTGAAACAAAGACTAACATGGAAGAGGAGTTACGGCAGGGGGTTGGAGAATACCCTAATTGAAACTGGGAGAGTTATATTGTAGAACTAGATTAGGCCAAAGTGATGTTATCAGATCAAACCATCAGCACCCTTTGGCGCCAGCCCAAATGAGTATCAGCAGAGAGGACTACGCATCGAAGTGTGTAGCATGCAAATTTATTTGTAAAACACATAAACCCTGTTTAACACCAGTATTATTCCGATAGGGGAAAATATTTTAGATGAAGGTAACCGAAAAGTAAAAACAAAGGATTAAAAAATACTATGTATTCAGTACTTACACTGCGCCTCCACATAGTTCTAAGTGCTTTACCTATATTTCGACTAAACTTCATGATTACGCAGTTGTGTTTAAGGTTCTTTTTTCCCCACTTTACACACGAAGAAATGGAGTCTGGTCTGCTTAATTCTAAAGCCCAATGCTCTTAATAATATAAAAAGATTCCCCTGTAATCCCAAAATAATGGCCCTTAATATTCCTGAATTTATTCTCTACCAATAGTAGTTAGATCATTAAAATGATTCTGCAGTAAACCCATGTTCATAGCAAAACTCTTCCCACAACCCAAATGTGCATCTACCCACGAACAGAAAAACAAATTGTATGTACATGCAACGGAATATTATTCAGCCATAAAAAGGAATAGTACTGCTACAAGACAGAACATTAAGCTAAGTGAAGCAACAAAGGGTCACATATGTATGATCCATGTATATGAAATATCCAGAATAAAGAAATCCATAGAAGACAGAATGCAGATTAGTGATTACCAGGGATTGGGGAAGGGAGGATTGCTTAATGGGTACTGATTTCCTTTTGGGGTGATGAAAATGTTTTGGAACTAGACAGGGGTGGTTGTTGGCCAATAACGTGAAGGTACTAAACAGCCACTGAAATGTTCACTGTAAAACGTTTAATTATGATATGTGAACTTCACCTCATAAATGTTTAAAATGAGGGTGCCTGAGTGGCTTAGTTGGTTAAGCCTCTGACTTCCGCTCAGGTCACAATCTCATGGTTCATGGGTTGGAGCCCCGCATCAGGCTGACAGGGCAGAGCCTGCTTGGGATTCTCTCTCTCTCCTTCTCTCTGCCCCTCCCCGAATTGTGCTCTCCCTCAAAATAAATAAATACACTTAAAAAAATAAATGTTTAAAATGATACTCTACAGTTTATAGCTTTGTTACCTGTTTTTTTCATAGTATATTTTTCTGAGCCTTCTTCTATGCCAATATAATTGAACATCATTATTTTTCATGACTACATATTGTTCTATTATGAGAATCACTGTAATTTATGCCCCTAATCTCTTAATATTAGACATCTTTATCTATTGTCAAAAGCCTTGAGATTAATATCCTTGCATCTGTATTTGCAGATTCTTAATTTGCCACAGAAAAAGAACTAGAAGCAAAATTTCTTCATCATAGAATAAGTATGTTTAAAGATTTTTGATATGTATTTCCCAGCTACCTTCTTCAGTTTTCCCTACCACACACATTGCCTGAGAGTGCTCATTTCCCTACTTGCGTTCAGGATAATTTGATATCAGAACAATATCTCATTTTGTTTTCAATTTTATTCCTTTGATTTAAAGAGTTATGAATTTTAAGTTCCAATAAAGCCCTATTTTGTAGGTTGAGAGACTAGAAGTATATATATATATATATTTTTTAATTTTTAATGTTTATTTTATTTTTGAGAGAGAGGGGGGAGGAGCGTTAGAGAGACAGGGAGACACAAAATCCAAAGCAGGCTCCAGGCTCTGAGCTGTCAGCACAGAGCCCCATGCAGGGCTTGACCTCACGTACTGTGAGATCATTACGTGAGTCGAAGTCAGACACTTAACCGACTGAGCCACCCAGGTGCCCTGAGAAGTATTTAAAGTGGGCAATAAGCATGAATAGCCTTAGCATGTGCTCTGACCTTGAGTCACTCATTTAAGTTTCAGAACATGAATTTATCCAAATGAGTACTGTCTTCCTAACATTTATTAAATGTCTCTTATGTTCTAGAATACACACCTACACACAGGTACTAGGATACAGAAATAGTAAAATAAGTTTTCTGTGTGATAGGGACTCAGTCTCATTAGAAGAAAATTATACAATAATTATAATTAAATGCGATACACATGCAAACAGAAACTTCAGAAGTAGCCCTGGAAAATAGTGCTCCGAGTCTAATTTTAGTGATGTTGCTTTTGCTGAAAATATTTTTCAAACTGCTTTTTTGGTATTGCCTTCAGAATCTATGGCAAATTTTTTGGCATAGTTTCCGTGGTAGTAAACATGCATCTCTGAGAGATGGGTTTGACTTTGGAAATAATTAAATGTTATTTGAAGCCAAGTCTGGTGAATGAATCAGGTATTGATTATGCTTTTGGAATTATGATTATGTAATTAGAATTTGGGCCCGAAGTGGGGCATGATTACAATGTTATCAAGTTTAAACCAATTTTATTAAGTGGGTACTTGGCTATGATCCCGTTCCTTGAACAATATTGCTGTGTCCTATAGGGTGGTAACTTTCAAACTACTTCCCAGTCCAGTGGGAAATAAATAGCATAGTGGGAATTACATTTTACATCACAACCCAGTACACACACACACACACACACACACACACACGTATAACGGTAACAAAGATTTTACGTAATAACATACTCCTACCTGATGCAGCACGCTGTAGCATTTTCTATTTTGTTCATTTTTTTTAATTGCTGGGGTGGCACACTAAATTGATTTCATGTGCCGCTAATGAGTCATTACTCACATTTTGATGAACACTGCTCTAGTTTTCAGATCAATGATTCTCCTCATTACTCTGGCTCAACTGTTTCCAAGGAATTCAGGGAAATAACAGAACTTACTGATTTTAAATTATTTAACTGAATTGATTATTATTGCCACATGAGAGAAATGGATGGAAACTGCAAAGACTTGGAAATGCTACTACAATTCAAAGAGTTCCTCTCATTCCAGGTTTTAGCCTCTTTAAATAGTAGCTTCTGTGGCAAATTAGAGGAACATTCTAATCTGAACCTGAAGTGGAGTATAATTATCAAGCTGCAATGTATTTACCAATAGCCACAGGTAATTATCATGATCTGTATAATTACTTTGTTCTTAAAACATGAGCAGTGCTCAGTTTTGCCTTTATTTTTAAACCTTTTGGAGGTTATTTTTGTATGTATATGTTTTTAAAGATTTGTTTTATTTTGAGAGAGAGAGAGCGAGCACGAGCAGGGGAGAGGGGCAGAGGAAGACAGAGAGAGAATCTTAAGCAGGCTCCACACTCAGCAGGGAGCTGAATGCAGGGCTCGATCCCAGACCCTAGGATCATAACCTGAGCCAAAATCAAGAGCTGAAAGTTCACTGACTGAGCGACCCAGGCGCCCCTATTTTTGTATATTTTTAAAGCGCTGCAATCGGAGAAAATGTTGGTGAAGTTTAATAAGTCACTATTGATAATAATATAGCCTCTTGTATCCAATCTTATGCTTATATATTATGCTAATGTGATGGAAAAAAGCATGAGAAAAGACCTTGTAAACTTAATAAGAAATTTTTGTCATTTATTCATTCAATGACATATAGTGATTGCCTACAATGTACCAGATACTGTACAAACACACCAAATTTGATGGATTTTTATCTGGAAATGGTCTTTTCTCTAGGGAAAGTAATTGCAATTCAGTAACTGCAAATTTGGCATGATAAATACTATGACTAAAGTACTCTTATTAGCACAGAGGGGTGTCTGATTTTGACTTAGGGGAAGGTATCATGAGGAACTGGGTCTTGAAGGACAAGAAAGAGTTTTCCAGATGACAAAAGGTAAGTACTGAAACAGGGAACAGAGAGAGACCCAAAAGCATCAAAGGGACTGGCATAAACATAAAATAATAAGTTTGGTGTTAATGAAGGCTGTGTTACTTTTGGGAGAGTGGCAGAAAATAAATGAGAATGATAGCAGGTGTCATTCCATTTTACGAATTTGATTTCAATGCTTCAATATGGCACAAAAGGCAAACTCGTAGAGAAAAGCAAAAAACTCGTAGAGGCTCCTTAGGGGAATGACATGATCAGATACAGCTTTAAGAAAAATAATTCTGATAGCAACTGAGAGAATGAATTTAGCAGGTCTTATGCTAGGGAGACCAGTTAGAAATCTTTTGAAACAAAGTAAAGACAGTTATGGGTTTATACCGGAGTAGAATAGTAACAGTAACAGATGAATTAAGCGTCATGTAACTTATATGTATTAAATGTACAGAGCTTTACATAGGTTACCTATGCTGTATTCTTTATTTTTTCTTTGTATTATTTAATTTTAAACCCTAGAATCAAGCTGTAATGTAGCTAGTACATACCTATTTACCAATGAGGAAGTCACAGAAGGTAACTTGTCCAAAGTCACACAGCAGGTAGGGGCCCCAGGATTCCAATGCAAATCCATCTGCTTTTGGAGCTCAGGTATGGGAACTTGTGTAACTGTAGCTGAAGGAGGGGCTAGATTTGTGAGACTTTTTTGAGAGAAACACAAGAGAGCAAAGTACAAGCAGAATATAGTGATGGAGAAAGAAGGATCTGGAGTTAAAATACCTGGAATTCAATTCTGTGTAACTGGAGCAAGCTATTTAAAACGAGAGAATAATTCAAATATGCCGAGCGTCAGACTTTTCATCTCTAAAACAGAGATAATAACAGCACACACAGGCTATTATTAAAGGCTATTATGAGGATTAGATGAGGTAATGTATATAAAGGGCTTAGCAGAGTGCTTAGCTCAAGGGCAAGATAAAAAGGCAGGAGCAATAGCAGCAGGAGGAGTAGTAATAGAGTAGTCGTAGTAAATTCTCATTATTTTTAGAAGTCGTGCTAACTTACTAGATGTCAGCAAAGAGAAAGAATTCAAGGAAGACATCGTGGTTTCTAACAGGAGAGATTGGATGGGGGCGATGCCGCAAATGAAGAAGGGAACAATTTAAGAAGATACCAAGCTCAATATAGGCATCTAAGCTTCAAATACTGTGGGACGTCTAGATAAATATACCCATTAGAAGGTCTAAAACTTGTAAGAGAGCCAGGTAGTTAAAATGAGACTGGATGACATCCTCCAGGCTGAGTGTGTATTGAAAGAGAAGTCCAAGAAATAGTACTTGAGGGACAACACCGAAAAGCCCGAAAGGAAAGGAAGTGGAAGGTACTAGGCAGTCCTGTTAAGATGCTGCTTAGACTATTTATGTGCCCTGCCTGTAAAAATAGTGCCAGGTAAAAATGAAAAGGATGTCCGGCAAACATGGTTGTATCACATTAGGTATTTCTCCGGTTTTCTTATCTGCAGTTACCTTAGTGGCGATCTCTAGCTCCTGATTCTTGGCTCTAGGTCGGTTACAGCTTCTGGCACATCCCCTCCTTGGCTTCTGCGTCTCCACAGTATTGGCCTTGGTTTTTTTTTTCTTGGCTTCCTTCTCGAATCACAAGCTGAACCAACTCACCACTGCTTTCTGCTATTGACCTTGCATTCCATGATATGCCAGCTATAGAAGAACCCCAAAATCAGAAAGAAAGAAAAAAAAAGGTTGGAAGTGAACTAGAAAGAGTGGCTTCAGAGACCGCAAGAAAGTGAAATGTTTCCAGAAGGAGAGTGGTCGACTTGCTAATGCAGCAGAGAGGGCAAACAGAATGAGGACTGAAATGGAGGTAATTGGATTTGGCAGCTGGGAAGCTCCTGGTGTCTTTGAATGGGAGCAACTTCAAGAAAGTGGTAAAGGGACAAGAAACAAATCTATAAAAAAGAACTGGTGAGATTCTAATTTTCTCCATGAAGCAGAAAGAAGATCAGCCTCTAATACTAAGGAGATTTGGCAGAAAATTAAAAACTGTGGTCCACACAGGTGATTTACATAACTGAATTCTCACAATCACCACCTGAAGTGGGTACTATTATCCCCATGTTACACGTTAGGCAACTAACATAATGAAGAGTAGTCATCCAACTAACGTGAGGCAGATTTAGAACTCAAACCCAGGTCTGTCATCAAATTCCCTGCTTTTCTTTATATTGTTTTAATTTTTTTTAATGTTTATTTACTTTTGGGAGAGTGCACAAGGAGAGGGAGACAGAGGATTGAAGCAGGGCTCAAACCCACCAACAGTGAGATTATGACCTGAGCTGAAGTTGAATGCTTAACTGACCAAGCCACCCTGGTGCCCCCAGATTCCCTGTTTTTCTTATTGTAGTTAACCACGAAGGGGAATGTGAAAGTACTAATGTAGTAATAATAGGCGTAGTATTATAAATATTATTAATTCCATATAAATATATAATAGTGGTAAGAATGATGAGTAACATGAATCAGTTGATGCTGAATCAGATACCCTGGTGCCCATGGTAACAGTGAGATAAATGCTTTTGTTGCTTAAAATTTAATGGCAAGTAATAGCCTCACATCTAACTTTATGCTGTAAAGGACAGTGCTTGTGAGTATCTATGATTAAATGAAATTAATACAAATGATTTTTCTGAGTTTCATTTCAGCCACCATGAAGTATCATTTATAGATTCTGCTTTTGTTATAATCTAACCATGTCTTTAAAATATTTATAAGCATTGGGGCGCCTGGGTGGCGCAGTCGGTTAAGCGTCCGACTTCAGCCAGGTCACGATCTAGCGGTCTGTGAGTTCGAGCCCCGCGTCAGGCTCCGGGCTGATGGCTCGGAGCCTGGAGCCTGTTTCCGATTCTGTGTCTCCCTCTCTCTCTGCCCTTCCCCCGTTCATGCTCTGTCTCTCTCTGTCCCAAAAATAAATAAAAAACGTTGAAAAAAAAAATAAAAAAAAAATATTTATAAGCATTAACTTCATTTTTATTTCCAAGGTTATGAAAGATATTTTGAAAGTTGTAAATACGTAAACTACAAACATTTCCCTTGAACCTTGCATTGTGTTAAATAATACAAAAAGAATTTTACATTTTGCCATTGAAATTTGAATTCTTTTCACACCCTGAATTACAGAAGCCTTTCTATCACTTTCTAATGTGCATTCTATCAAAAATGTGATTTTTAAAAATGCTAGCTATAAAGTTATTTAAAAATCCATAAAACAGGTGGCATGGATATTTGAAAGATAATAAAGTATAACCCAGCGATCTAGCAGGGAAATCAATATCTTTAAGTCGTAAACTTTTTGTGTAGAATGGAGTTACCATTTAAGCAAGTGACATTCAAAAAATCATTTTGTTGAATATTTTTTGAAAGTGCCTATACAAAGGAGTACATATTTACTTCATAGGACAGATGATACCCAACTTGACTATCCTTCCTGTGATGCTTCCAATAATAAATAGAGTGATTGCTCTCTGGGTATAGTGAGGATTATAGGATGATTTTCACCTACATTAAACGGCTCCATGAAGTTATGCCTTCTTAATTCTTGTGCCCAAGTGTTATCAATTTTTTTTGCCTCCTTCCTTGTCAATTTTCATTTCTTACTGCCAGCTGTTTATTCACAGGCCCATTTATGCCCTGTTGTAACAGTAAACCAGTCCATCCAATGCATATACATGTAAATAAAAATTTGCACGTGGCCATGCTCATCCACAAAGCTCCTTGGCTGGCTACCATTCCATTTGCCACCTGGCCTCCTGGTGGTGGCTTCTTTCCCTCCTGCTCACATCAGTTAGACTTGATTGTGGAGCTGTTCCACTCAGCTCTTCCTTCAAGAAGTGTATGAAGTGGGGAGCACCTGGGTGGCTCAGTCGGTTGGAGGTCCAACTCCTGATTTCAGCTCAGGTCATGATCTCACAGTTCGTGAGTTCAAGCCCCAAGTCAGGCTCTGCACTGACAGTGCAAAGCCTGCTTGGGATTCTCTCTCTCTCTCTCTCTCTCTCTCTGCTCCTCCCCCACTCTCTCTCCCTCAAATTAAATAAACTTAAACAAAACAAAACAAAAAGAAGTGGAATTGGCCAACAACCTCCAGTCAGTTGCTGTACCTCCAGGTCTGCAACATTCATACTGAGGACATTCTCCCTGCAGGAAACTTCCAGCCAATAACTTAACACAGTGCAGTACTAGAGCTGGGCCATTTCTGCCTGACAGAAGATTGCTCTAGTGGGTAATCTTTGTTTGGGGACTCCTCAGTTGCCTGGCCAGACTTTCTCCGAAGTACACTGTGGCCCCGGGGCTTTTCCTACCTGAGCTTGTCTCCTTTCACAGGTGTCAGACCTGCTCTGTGGTTTGAAGGCCCTCCCCACCTACTCTCGCTCCCCTCCCCTTTATCCTTCACAGGTGTCTTCTCAATACATCTTTTGCACACCTAATTTTGGTTTGGTGTATACTACCCAGAGGACCCAAGTGACACAGTTGGTAAAAAACGGTCCAAGAAAGCAGGTGGTAAAATTAGGTTTTAGGGATTGTTCACTCATGCTTGGCCAGCCAGTAGGACCTCATTGTGAGTGCAGTGTGGGGAAGAGAGTTCCTGGCACAAGGAAGCCCCATGATTGCTGAACATTCCTCTGCTGGTGACTTGGGAATGCATCCTGGTAGAAGGGGACAGCTTTGCTAGTGTGATGATTCAGGCATTTGAAAGATATGGGGAGAATAATGTCTACAAGTATGGCGGTGTTGGCTGGTTATTTTGAAGTTCTATTGATACCCTGCAGAGGGATAATGAGAAACCGAGAAAGCATGAAACAGGAAAAGGCAATGTGAGAGACAGAGAGAGAGAGTCAGTTTGAGCACTTTCTTGGAAAGTGGGATTTAGCACCATCGCAAGGACTACCCCCTACCTCATAGGATGGGGCAAACTCACTGTAGGGTGGCTCTTAGAAACCTAGAAAAGCTGATAACTCAGGCTGAAGTTGAACTGCCTGTGTTCCCATGGCAGATGGAAGAGGAAGGAATAAATGGGCTACAGGAAGGAGTCCGTTATAACAGCTGCATACTGTGAGACCAGAGGGTCCACCAGATTATGTTCCACAGCAGGGTCTGGAGAACACACACCCCACAGCTGTATACTGGTGACAGGGGCACCAGCACCAGTAAGAAGTCTTGTGGTGGCACTCCTTGTGGCCCAGAGATAAAGCTGTCACAGATTTGGGCTCCTTCATAACATCCGGGATGCTGGCACTACAAAATAATAGAAGCCCCATAATAAAACTTAACTATCAGAAGCCGGGGTCGGGGAGGGGGGCACCATCACTATAACTCCCAACAAGACTGGAATAGCTACTGTCAAAGGAGCAAGTCCCATAGAAAGCTGTGGAAATGGTTAATAGAATCTGGTGTCCCTAGGGGGCAAAGTAAAAGGACAACCAATGAGAGTGCCATTTAACATCTATAATCAGAAACAGGCAAGAACAGAGAAGCAGGAAGATATGGGTAGTAGCCCCAATAAAAATTCATTCTCAGCTCTTGGACCTGAGACAAAATTTCAAATAATTACTGTAATTTATTAAGGGATATAATTTTGGATGTAATGATGGATATAATTTTTTTAATCTCTTGAGGTGACCACGAGGTGTCCCCCCTTTTTTTAACTCTACATTTTTCCACTTTGAGAAAGAATTGACATACATCACCCTTTAAGTTTAAGGCATACAGCATGGTGGTTTGATTTACATACATGAAATGTCTACCACAACAGGTTCAGCTGACATCCATCTTCTCATATGGATACAATAAAGAAGAAAAAAAAAAGAAAGAAAAAAAGGGAACCATTTTTTTCCTTGTGATGAGAACTCTTAGGATTTATTCTGTGAGTAACTTTCCTATAAATCCTACAGCAATTTTAGCTATGATCATCATGCTGTATGACACATCCCCAGTGCTCATTATCTTGTAACTGGAAGTTTGTATCTTTTGATCAACTTCCTGCAATTGCCCCTCCCCAACCCTCCACCTCTGATACCCACAAGTGTGATCTCTTTTTCTATGAGTTTGTTTTTCTTTTTACATTCCACATATAAGTGAGATCATACAGTATCATTTCACTTTGCATGATGTCTTCCAGGTCCATTGATGTCACAAATGGTAGGGCTTCCTCATTTTTTATGGCTGAATAATAGTCCGTTGTATATGTGTGTATAATACCACAACTTCTTCATCCACTTACCTATCGAAGGACATTTAGATCACTGCCATGTCTTGGTTATCGTATTTAATGCTGCTATGAACATGGGGGTGCAGATATCGTTTCAAGTTAGTGTTTTCATTTCCTATGGATATATTCCCAGGGTGCAATTGCTGGATTGTATGGTAACTCTATTTTTAATTTTTTGAAGATCCTCCATACTGCTTTCATAGTGGCTGCACCAATTTTGAAATGATTTTCAGATGGAGAATTCAGTGACTGAGAGATGGTTGTGTCCCATGGTGAAGGACCCCTGCCTACAACACCAGGATAGGTATTAACTGTGATGATTTCCCCAGTGCTGCCCCACAGGGATCTTCAGCCATTAAGTCAGGTGACTATGCACTGGACAAAGGAGGATAATGGTGCCTATTGAGCACTTCTGACATACTTCCAGAACTGACATTGATAACTGAAAACCTCAAGTGTCATCATGACCATCAAGGGCTTTGGGACCCAGTTAATAAATGTAGCCTGAGTCCACTGGGCTCATGAACCTAACTAGTGGTCATTTCATTCCCCCTTGGTGAAGAATTTGGATTAACATTCATGTCAGTTCGACTCCTACTCCTGGTTAGTAGGATAAGAACCATCATATTGGGGAAGGCCAAGAGGAAGCCTCTGAAGCCACCACTTTCCCAAGCCATGGTAGTAAATGAAAAATAATAAGGATCCCAAAAATGATGGCAGAGATTAGTTCTGTTGTGATAGTTAACTTTATGTGTCAACTTGGCCAGGCCAGGGTGCCTGGATATTTAGTTACACATTATTTTTGATAATTCTGTGGGGTATTTTTGGATGAAATTTCCATTTAAACTGGTGGACTTAAGGGAAGCATATTGTTGTGAGCCTCACCCAATCAGCTGAGAGCCCAGATAGAACAAAAACCTTATCTCCCCTGAACAAGGGGTAATTATGTCTTCAGACTTCAGCTGTGACATCTGCTCTTCTTGGTTCACCAGCAGACTGCCTTTGGACTTGAGTTACAACTTGAGCCATCTGGTCTCCCTCATCAGATTTTTGGACTTGTCAAGCCTCCACAATCATATGAGCCAAATGAATATCTTTAAAAAAATGCTTTTATTTTTTAAAAATAAATTTATTTATTAAAACACACACACACACACACACACACACATCCTATTGGTTCTGTTATTTTGAAGAACCCACACTGATACAACCACCATTGAAGATTTAAAGGATGCATGGGTGGTGGTCTTTATCTTATTTCCATTCACTTCACCAGTCTGACACATATAGAAACCACAATGGACCCTGCACAATGATTAAAGATTTCTGCAGGCTCAACCAAGTAGTAGCCACCATTGCAGTTGCTATGCCAAACAGGATGTTGGTGGTAAAGCAGATCAGTAAGGCTTCAGCTCTGTAGCATGTAGACATTGATTTGATGATTCTATTCTATTCTATTCTATTCTATTCTATTCTATTCTATTCTATTCCAATCAGAAAAGAGGATCAGAAAAAAAAAGAACAGAAAATGAAAAGAGGATCAAAAACAGTTCACACTGACATGGAATGGATAACAAGATTCATTTACAGTTTCACCCCAGAGCTGTGTTAACTCTCCACACTCTGTCATAATATAGTTCAAAGAGTCTGAATCATCACATCAATCCAAAATGTTAATGATATAATGCTGATCAGGCAGGATAAGCAAGAGTTGGTCTGTATACTGGAGGCCTTGGCACATGAGCTCCAGAAGGTAGGAGATGAAACCTATGTAGCTTCAGGGACCTACCACTTCAAGAAAGTTTTTAGGAGTAAAAGACAAATTGATGCGTCTTGTATTTCCTGCCAAAAACAAAAAAGCATAATACCTGGTGAATTTCTTTGGGTTCTGGAGGCAACCAAATCTACACCTAATAGGGGAACTATAGTCCAGCCTATTAACCTGGTGACATGGAAACCTACCAGCTCTGAATACAAACTGGAGCTGAAAAGAGACTTGCAGGAGGTGTAAGCTGTAGCTCAAACAATCATACCACTGGAAGATGAGAGATGAGAAAGTCTGCATGTGGATAAACATATGGACATGAAGTGTGAAGATTTTTGTATAACATGTTAATGCCCACAAAAAAGCATCTACGTTGGAAAAGGCATTGAAAAAACAATTAGTCAAAATTACTCAATGAGTCAATGTTAGCTAGTTTTCATCATTGGTCATCCCAGAATTGCCACAAGAGGCACATAAATGACATGGCCATGGTGTCAAAAATGGCATCTATATATGGGCCCCACTGCATGAATAACTACTTACAGAGACCAATCTAACTACTGATGCCTCAGAATATCCAGCTTACCAGCAATAGAGACCAACACTGAGACCTGATAGGTACTTTTCCTCATGGGGACTAATAACCACTTGGTGTCATTGGGCTCTTCTGTCCTGGAAGGACCAGCAGTTCATTCTCACAGTGACAGATACCTACTCTAGGTCTGAATTTTCCTTTTCTGCCTAGAGAGCCTCAGTTAGGGTCACTATCCAGGAGTTTATACAATGGTTGATTCATGGACATGAAACACTGCATAGCATCTGACTAGAAATGCCATGTTACAGTGAAGGAGGTCCAAGATTGGGTCCTTGACCATGGAATCCAGTGATCCCTCACTATCCTAAGGTAGCCATCTAACAGAATGTTGGAACAGCTTACTATCCAGCTGAAATGCCATCTTGGAAGCAATACTCTGCAAGCACAGGATGACATCATTCAGGATACAGTATATACATTAACTCAAAGACCTCTTTATAGCACCCCGTCTCCAAATGAAAGAATACCTGGGCACAAAAACCCAAGGGTAGAAGCAGTTATGGCCCACTTACCATCACTGCTAATGATCCAATGGAGGACATTTTCCTTCTCATCCCTACAACTCTGAGCTCAGAGTGGGTGAGGTTCTCATCCCCAAAAGGAACATACTCTTGCTAGGGGTCAGCAAAGCTTCCATTTAACTCAAACTAGGGCTGCTGCTTGAGCATTCTGGACTCCTCGTATCCATAACCAGCAGCAGGAAGAGAAGTCACCATCATTGTTAGGGTAACAGACCCAGAACAGCAGGAGGAGGCAAGGTTGCATTTCCACACGTGATCCTTTGGGGTATCTCTTAGTACTCCCTCGACCAATTTAACCATGAATGGACCCATGTAGCAATGTTGGCCTGAAAAAGGATGAGTACCAAGGAATCTGGTCTGTCAGGAATGAAGGTTTGGGTCGTTACCTGGGTCGCACCACCCAGGTAAGCCAAGAGGTACAACAGAGGTGATTGGTAAGGGTGAGGGGAATTTAGAAGGGACAGAGCAGGAGGGAAACAATGCATACCCACCATTTATAGTTCTGAGACCAACTCTAGCATCTGGAGATGTAGTTTCGTTTCCCATTAATCCCCCTCTTTGAGGTTTCCTCTCAGCAACAGAGGCTCCCAGGAACTGTGGAAGAGCTGCTCCCCAGATGTATGTGGAGAAGTATATCTGTGTGGCATTAAGAGTGCACTGTAGCAGCCATACAGGTATGCTACTCAGATTTCTCTTCTAAAGAACTTGCTGTGAGAAGTATAGTTGGCTGACCATCTCCAACTGCTGCCTTTTGTGATCCAACACATCATTCATCACTGAGGCCAGGCTGCCCCCAAACTGCTTCCAGTTAATGACTGAGCACAGTGGTACTCTCAGAGCTGGGCCATTTCTCCCCAGTGCATAAGTGGTCCGGAGTGGAGGTGGGAGAGGGGGGGATCGTTCCTAGGGCACTTACCACTGACCTTGCTGCCATACAGTTCTTTATACAAGATTCCCCTTCCTTTCCTCTCTCTTTTCACAGAGGTCAGAGCTCTACTGTGGCCTGAGAGCCCACCTCACCCACTCCTGCCTCCTTCCCCCTTTATCCTTCATAGATATTTCCCTAAATGAATTTCTTGCCTATCTCATTCTATCTTGGTATCTTGCTTCTGAGAGGACCCAAAATGAGACAAATTGTTTTCTGAATTTTGATATTTAGAATTCCCCACAAGCTTTGACATATGCTCATTGTTCTCGTTTAGTCTTCTGCCATTTTGCATAATTCCCTCAGTCTCATCCCTTTAGTCTTCAGCCCCTGGCACATTTCCGTGTTATGTTTGTCAATCTTTACTAGAATCTGGCATTTGAGCACATTTTTAAGACCATATCTAATTAGCACAGTCCTGACAACAGTCTTATCACTAATTAGTAATGTATTGCAGTCCTTGGACAATTACTGCTTTTGAAGCCAAATTAACAGGTGCTTCACATCATCAATGCATAAATTATCTGATCTCACTTAGCAGACAGTTAAAAAAAACATATTAAACTCCCCTTCACAGATTCTACATTCCTACCTCTCCTCTGAGCCAACCGAGGTATGGGTTTTCAAGCTAATTCCCCTGGTTCCTTGGCAAATATATTGCTGGATCTAAATTCCTAGGATTCTCTAGTTAAAGGCTAAATTTCTTGTAGAATCATTAGCATTTGAGCGGCCCACTCAAAAGGAGCCTTCCTACAACTGCCTCTGTTTTCAGCTAATTTTACATCCCTCCATTTTGCTGTATTCCAATTCTCTTGCCAGGGCTTCCATTTCTTTTTCAGTTGCAATATTCCATCACCCCTTCTGCTTTTGCACTCAGTTGTCCATTTATGGGCGGAATTTTGCTTTTCTTCATCCAGTAACAGAAACCCAACCTTTGAAGTTGTACTATTCTAGAATAGTTTTCACATGAGCACAGATCTTTTTCCTAATGCACTTTGCAGCTGGTGAACTTATTCTTTACAAAGAAAAAGATCCCAAGATAAGGCATGCTAAAGAAAACCTTAGTAAAGTAGGTTAGTGCTAATTCCATTCATACTGTTGAACGCTTCCCAGGTACCCATAATCACAGGAACCTGTATGTTTGGTGCACATTTAATGCAATGATAAATACTTCACTTACAGAATGTCCATTCAGAAAGCTCATCAAGTGTCCGCTGAATTGTGTCTAACATAATACAGGTGTATCTATGCCAGCTTCACACTGACCATCTTACAGAGTCATACGCCTAAAGAAGTTTTACAAAGGGGCTCTGTTGTAGTCGGGCAGAATTGTTCATAAATAACCAAGATATGAATGACAAGCACCCAAGAAAGCGTTAATAACCAGTTAACTCTAGTTTAACAATGAGCAGTCAGGAGTTGCTTCTTTGAATACTAAAAATCTGTTATAGCTTAAATCCATTTTTTAATTATATGCCTTATATAGAGTTTAAAAAACACACATGATTTCTTTTTAAAGAATGAGTAATATATGCCCCAAGTTGTAATTGTTTATTTCTTGTAGTAAACACTTTCATGTAAATGACCACTCTTTTTTTTAAATAGTGGGGTTTTTTTAAGTTTTTTTTTATTTATTTTGAGAAAGAGGGAGAGATGGAACGAAAGAGAGTAAGAGCAAGGGAGGGGCAGAGAGAGAGATAACTCTAATCAGGCTCCATGCTGTCAGCACAGAGCCCGACATGGGGCTTGAACACACGAACCGTGAGATCACGACTTGAGTCAAAATCAAGAGTCGGATGCTTAAGCGACTGAGCCACCCAGGTACCCAGTAAATGACCACTTTCTATTTTAATCAAAGTACAACTCATTCATTCATTCAATAAATAAATACTTCTGAATCTCAAATCATCCTTTTGGCAATATTTTAAATCCCTTATGCCCTTTGTAAATTACCACAGACTCAGGTCTCCTTTGACAGACTCATCTTCCAATTATTGTGATCATTTTTTTTAAACATTTTTTTAAATTTTTTTTAATGTTTATTTATTTTTGAGACAGAGAGAGACAGAGCATGACCGGGGGAGGGTCAGAGAGAGAGGGAGACACAGAATCTGAAACAGGCTCCAGGCTCTGAGCAGTCAGCACAGAGCCCGACGCGGGGCTCGAACTCACATACCGTGAGATCGTGACCTGAGCCGAAGTCGGACGCTTAACCGACTGAGCCACCCAGGCTCAGTGATCATTTTTAATGATCACTTTTGTGATCATTTTTAATATCAAATTTGTCACCTTTGTCCAGTGACTACTCTCCCTTGCCAGGACTGTTTCTAACATTTATTTAGGCATTTACAAAAACATCTTTAGTTTTTGGGGGGGCATCTGGCTAGCTCAGTCAGAAGAGCACATGACTCGATCTTGGGGTCATGAGTTTGAGCCCCACACTGGGTGTAGAGATCACTAAAAATAAATAAACTTAAAACACACTTTAGTTTCTGACTAAAGATGTCTCAGACTCTTCTTGCTTGCCTCTCCCCTAAGATGTATTACCACATACTTTCCAAGGAGCCCTACTTCTTTACTGAAGAATTTTATAAGGAGAGAAACTATGGACACCAGGGGCTCACGTTCTATTTTTCCTCATTACTAATGTAATCTGAGCTAAGACTGGTAGGATAAGTAGGAGTTCGCCAGAGGAAGTAGAGAGGCAAGTATGCTTTAGGCAGCAAGGAAAGATCTAATAACAACAATTAAACAAGAAGTAAAATCATGTATACTAGTTGAAATGAAAAAAGGTTGTATAGGCACAATGGAAGCATATCAAACCAACAGCTTACCTAGAAGTGGCAAGTGTTGTTGAAGAAAGGCTTTCTGAACAAAGCGACTTTGATTTATGTAGTAGACATTACCAATATCCACTTCTCCTTTCCTTCCTCAGCATATGGAAAGCTTCACTTAAAAAAAAAGAAAGGAAAAGCTTCACTTCCTGGATCTCCTTTAAATAATATAGGCCATCTGTGGGGTGGCTGGGTGGCTCAACTGGTTAAGTGCCCAACTTCGGCTCAGGTCATGATGTCACTGCTCATGGGTTCGAGCCCCACATCGGGCCCTGTGCTGACAGCTCAGAGCCTGGAGCCTGCTTCAGATTCTGTGTCTCCCTCTCTCTGCCCCTCCCCTGCTCACACTCTGTTTCTCTCTCTCAAAAATAAATAAACATTAAAAAAATTAAAAAAAAATAAATAATATAGTCCATCTAGCTAATATAAGCTAATGCAATGTGAGCAGAAGTAATGTTTGTCACTTCCTGGCTGAGGCAGCTGAAAATTCTCCAATAGCTTTCTCTTCCCGTGGCAAGCTGGCCAACAACATTCTAAATGGTGGAATCCCACTACCCGGGTCCGTGAATGACTATGTGGAACGGAACACCTCTTTCTCAGCCTACAACAGCATTGGTATGAGTGACAAATAATCTGTTAAGTATTGAGTCACCGATATTTGGAGAATGTCGGCTGTTGGTTGCTGTACAGTGGCTAACACAACCTCGTATCTTCCTTACTTCCCTTGGGGAAGTTTGACACTTCTTGGGTTGCCACCAGCAGGCAGAGCAATCAGGCATCAAGATACAATTTACAAGTGAAGCTAATTCACAAAGCCATCAGGAATGTAAGGTTTTGTGTGACCTAATCCAAGGTTCCTTCTAGGAAGTGATGCTACTAGGCAAATCAGTAGATTTAAAAAACACCTAGTCTGTTTATACTAGTTATGATCAAATCTGCGGGAAACAAAATAGGTCTTCAATTCCCAGAAACTTCTGGAGATAACTCCACTCTAATTATATTCTAATTCATTTGAACGTGGCTCTTCTCACTATGATATCATTAATCTGAGGTAAGGAGAAGGGAGAAATATGAGGACTGTAACAGAGGCAAATGGAAACGGTCCCAACACCATCGAGCTTCAGCAGACTTCTCGTTCCACATTGTCAAATTCCCACTCTTAGTTTGTCTCCCTTGTGTGGTTGCCAAAGTGTGGACAATTGATAGTCTATTAATCTTGTCTGGTCCAAACATATTCTCCTAGACCCACTAAACTGTTATCATTCTCTTAGTGTAACACACACATAATATATAGACAAGTTCCTAGTATACTTAACTGCGTAATTACAGCTTTTAAAATCCTTTGTTGACCACTGTTATAGGTCACTTTGCTTGTTTAATATTTACCTTCCTCCCATGAAACATAAAGTCTCCACAAAGGAAAGACTCTGACTATATTGGGCTCTGCTGCTATCCCCAGAGCCTGGCACAGGTCCTGGCACATGGTAGACATGCAATACATAATTGTTGAATGAATGCCTTCTTTTGTAAGGATCATTTTAGCATGATAAAAAGAATACATTGGAATTCAATGAGACTAGAAGCAGGGAGGCCACATGGAGGCCACTGTGGCTCTTCAGATGAGAGGTGAAGATGCTTCAGACCGACGCAGTTGCAGAGGACGTGGAAAGAAATGAACAGATTTAAGACATATTGAGAAGACAGAGAGGACAGGACTTGGTGGCGGATTGGATATTAGGAGCTGTGCGGGGGAAAAGTCAAGCTTTCCACCATGGCAATGAAATGAGCAATGGAAACCTGAGGAGGAATGGGTTAGGAGGGCATAAGGCAGATGGTGATGAGGTCAGGTAGTATAGGTTCTTATAAGCTATCTGAGTGTCAGTGCCTAGTGAGCAATCATGTATCTCAGTTTTATAACTCAGGAGAGTAGCTTCTATCTGAAAAACAGGTTTGGGGAAAAAGCATAGCCATAGAATTTTTCAGCCATGTAAATATATGAAAGTAGAGTATGAGAACAGGACTTAGAATAAAACCCTGAGAATTACCCACAATTAAGATCATTTAAGATTTTTTTAAAAAAGGAATCCGAGTGTGTTCAGGGAGCCTGGGTGGCTCAGTGGGTTGAGCATCTGACTTTGGCTCAGGTCATGATCTCACGGTTTGTGAGTTCGAGCCCTGCATTGGGGTCTGTGCTGACAGCTCAGAGCCTGTAGCCTGCTTTGGATTCTCTCTGCCTCTTCCCCTCTTGCTCTCTCTCTCTCTCTCTCTCAAAAATGAATAAACATTAAAAAAATTTTTTTAAGGAATCTGAGTGTTTATTAGTTGGACTGGGTAAAATGCACTCAGATAATAGCTTCATTTTCCCCCCATCATTACTTTTAAGCCATTCTACTCAGGGGCACCTGGGGGGCTCAGAGAGTTAGGCATCCAACTCTTAATTTTGTCTCAGGTCATGATTTCAAGGTTCTTGTGTTGGGTTCTGCCCCATGTTGGGTTCTGCATTGGCAGCATGGAGCCTGCTTGGGGTTCTCTCTCTCTCTCTCTCTCTCTCTCTCTCTCCCCCCCCCTTCCCTTCTCCCACTCATGCTCTCTCTCAAAATAAACACTAAAAAAAACCCTGTTCTACTCTGGACAATATCTTGAGCATCTTCCATTAGTTTTTGTTAAATTCTTAGTATCCAAATAGTCCTATTTTCATATACTAAAATGCTCAGACCAATCTAAATGATAACTTCCATCTAAAAGCTTCCACCAGTTCAAGCTTGCCTCTTTCCTCCAATTCTAGCTTCACACAGGTTCCTAGTCATGGAGTTGAGAAAGAGTTTTGTCTGTTCTTTTGCTCTTTTTGTGCCATATTTGCCCTATTCCTTCTCTGGCTTTTGGTTCCTTCTAGGTTAATGTAATAAGGTGGAATAAGAACAAAAAGTGGCAAAAATATCTCTTTTGTAGTTGGCTGTCAAGTGCCCTCTCCCATGACAGGTGTTAAAATGCTCTTCCTGCTGCATGGAACTTTGTGAACTCTCTAAAGGCCATTATCCCTCATCTCCCCCCAAACATCTGGGGGCCTCTACAGAGTACTGTTCCTTGACTCAGAAAATGCATTATCCAACTAACCTCTCACAATTCCTCTTCATGTTCATCTTTTTTTCTGCTGGGATAATCAACCCACCACTTCTTGAGTTGGATCCTTGCAAGATCATGCTGCCCTCCCATATTAGTCAAGATAGGTAGTTTATGCTACAGCAGCTTCTAAATCTCAGTAGAAATGTGCTCCTACCCATGTGACGTGTCCATTGTGAGTTAGTAGGGGGCTCTGCTTGTCAGAGCCATTCAGGAGCCCAGAGTGATAAAGACTCCCTCTTGATTCATGCTTCTATGACCACCACAACAAGAGGAAAAAAACATGGCAAATTCTGGGCTGACTCTTCAAGCTCCCCCCTAGAAGGGACACCTCTCTTCTGTCCATATTTCTTGGGCCAAAGCAAGGTATATACCCAAGTCTCACTTGAAGGAGAATGAGGATATACAGTCCACATGCCCAGATGGAGAGAAGAACAGGAATATTTTTAACCAGCACTAATGACTACCACATCTTCACATGGTCCAGTTGGCCTGGTGGAAATATTCCAAATCCTGGTAGTGTAGGCTGCTCCCACTGTCTCTCCCCATCTTTCCCACTCCCTCTGCTGATGAAGTCTTTCTGCTAGCCAGCTCCTGTTTTATCATGTAGGATCTTAAACTCTTTGAAGCCTATGTCAGGCTCTCAAAAAAAAAAAAAAAAAAAAAAAAAGAAAAGAAAAGAAAAGAAAACTGTGCTTGGCTCTGCTATTGAGCCTGGAAGTGGAACATCCATTGAGCATCCAGTGGAGAACATGAGGCCAGTGTTCGTTTCTGGGAATATTTCACTCTGCATTTCTCTCAGTGTTCACTTACTGCCTCCCCGCATGTCCCTCACCTCCTTCATGGGAGGAGAAAAACCGTTGCCACATTCTCCAGTTGGCCAGCAACTTCGAAGACATCCTCTTCCTCTAGTGAATCCCTAGATGAGTTAAGGGGCACAGGACAAGGTCTGTCCACTCTTAGCAGGTTATAATACTTGTGTTTTGAATAGGGGGTGCATGTCATTTGTTTTCAGCTTTGGGTTTCAGCTGAAATTTGAGACATTAAGGACAGTCCCATTTAGCATATTATTCCATCTGTAAGTGGACAAGGGACAAACCACCAAAGAGATAGGAGAAAACCAAGAGAATGTATGGTTCTGGTAGCCAAAGGTTGTTCAAAAAGGAAGAAGTGCTCAACGGTTTTGAATCTGGTGAGAAACCAAGAAAAATAAGGACATAAAAATATCCATTGGATACGAGAGGAAGTGTGATGACCTCACCAAGGATGGTTTGTGAAGGGCGGGGAAGGAGTCACCTAACAGTGACTGAGGAAGGAGAGGGAAGTGAGGAGGTGGGAACAGTCCTCACAGCAAGCACACATCAAAAAGTGTGGCTGTGGGGTGCCTGGGTGGCTCAGTCGGTTAAGCGTCCGACTTCAGCTCAGGTCACGATCTCGGGGTCCGTGAGTTCGAGCCCCGCGTCAGGCTCTGTGCTGATGGCTCGGAGCCTGGAGCCTGCTTCTGATTCTGTGTCCCTCTCTCTCTGCCCCTCCCCCATTCATGCTCTGTCTCCCTCTGTCTCAAAAATAAATAAACGTTAAAAAAAATTAAAAAAAAAAAAGTGTGGCTGTGGAGGGAAGAGAGGGGTAAGGTGGTGTTTGGTGGGGGAACACGGGTGTAGGAGGAAGGTTCATTTTCTAAAATGAAAGACTTGGTCATGTTTAAGTGCTAATAAAAAAGGAACTAGTTGAGAATGGAGAACGAGACATTAGGGGTCCCTGGATGGCTCAGTGGTAAGTGCTGGACTCCTCATTTCAGCTCAGGTCATGATCCCAGGATCATGGGATCGATCCCCGTATCAGGTTCCATGCTGAGCGTGGAGCCTGCTTGAGATTTTCTCCCTCTCTCTACCTCTGCCCCTCCCTGGCTTGGGCGTGCATTCTCCCTCTCAAAAACAAACAAACAAACCAGCACAATCTTTAAAAGAGAGAGAGAGAGAGAGTGAGAAACTAAATGGATGGTGAAATGGTTTTCGATCAGTAATTTTTCATCTTCAAAGGAAAATAAATCCGCATCACGGATATTATAATTGTAGAGATGCTGAGAGGCAGTGGGATGCTGTTCTATGTCTTGGTGGTGGTGGCAGGGAAAAGACAAGAAGAACTGGAATGTTTTTTCAGGGTGAATAATAATGGTACTTGGGCAGCTGTAGTTTTTCATTCAACAGAATAGGTATGTTCACAGGGCTCTAAAATGTTTTAAACTTCTCTGCATCCTCAAATACATACTTTTATTCTCTTGGGGTTGAACAAGAGTCTTAACTTGCTCCTCTGGTGCTGTTTACACAACTCATTAAAGTAAATTTTTATTTATGTCATTGTTTATAATAGGAAACCCCCTTAAGGGTTAGCATTTGTAAGGAACTAATCTGCTAAGTGCTTTTATGTCTTCCAGCTCCCACTCAAGTACTTTGCTACAGCAACAACCATCTCTCCCTTCTGGATGTGTAAATCTTTTGATTTCTACACATTTTAAATTATTCATTTGGGATGAGTTAAAAAAAAAAAAACAACCAACTTCCTATGGTATGTGTAAAAAAGAAGTGTTTCCACAGCTCCGTTTCAAACGTTTCCAAATTTAGTTATGTGGATTACTAAGTTTTATGTGGAAGTGTTCATAGATCATAATTAAAAACCAGGTCATTACTTTCATCTCAGCCCCTGATATGCCTGTACCACAACCATCTAGTACCTTGCCTGGAAACAGGAGTTCAATCAGTGTCAGATGAAAGAACAAATGAATAGATGAGTGGAAGAATAGATGACAGAATAAGTGAATATTGTGCGAGCCACGGATAATGTAGACCATCTCACTTGATTCCATTCCAATCCCTTTGTAAAGTATCTTGATGGGCAATCGAGGCTAGGAAGCTCAAAACTACATGAACCAGACTTCCTCGCAGCTCATTTTCCACATATAACCTCACTTTCACCGTGTAGAAACTTCTATGTAAACATCAGGAGATGGAGGTGACCATTGTGAGATGGAAAGCATGTGTCTGCCAATTCTTTCTGAAGGCTTTAATTTTCCTATGGCAAAGGTACCTGAGGTTCTAATATCTGGTCCTTAACTCTGAGAGTATTTAGAGGTTAAGGATGTGCCTTGAAAGCCCAAGAAAGAGGGTGTTTCAAAAAGAGTCTGGCTGAGGGAGTGTGGTCCTAGAGTCAGCTGTCATGGATAAAGCTTCCCAATCTTGTCAGAAGCAACAGCACTCTCGACTGATAGGTTCTGCAGTGTTTTTCTGAGAGTCATTTGTGGAAGCTCACCTTAGATCCCCCTCCCCCAGTCCTTCCAGTGATTGAGCAATCAAGGAAGTCAGTGCTGTTTACCAAATACATTTCTAGTTTTCTGCTTTCTGGGCATGACTGTTCTACCCCACCCTCTTGGAGTTGGGTTTCACTGTGTGACTTGCTTGAGCTGATGCAATAAGAATATTCTTATTAGTATACGAAACTAATAACCATCCCATAGTGTTTCACTAAATTATTAACTAATATATTTATAATGACAACAAGACCCTGAGAGGAAAGGCTGATTACTCGGGACCACCAAAACTTTTATTAAAATGCTTAATACAATTCTGATTTCTTATTCTAAGGTTTTAAACCTCAAATCCATCATATGTGAGAAGACAGATGGTGTACTTGCCAGGATTAGGTCCAGCTATCTGTAGCAGAGAAATCCCAAATAACATGGACTTATGCAAGACAGAAATTTGTTCCTCTTTTACACAAAAATTCAAAAAGAAATAGTCCAAAGTAGAGCAGCTTCATGAAACTGTCAGGGCTCTGGGCTCTTATCATCCTCCACATGAGTCCTCCATGTTACAATCCAAAATGGCTGCTCTGATCAAGTCACCATGTCTACTTTCCAGGAAGCAAGAAGGAGAAACAGGGGAGAAGAACATGTTCCTGTCCTTTAACTTCACCCTGTACTTCTGATTATATCTTATTGGCCAGAACTCAGTCACAAGAGTAGACTCAGCTGTGAGACTAGGAAATGAAGCCTTTATTCTGGACAGTCCTGTGTCTAAAACTTGGATTTTATGTTAAGGAAGAAAGAAAGAAGAGATTTGGGGGATGTTTAGCAATCTATACAAAATCGGTATCAGAACCTCAGAATATGACCTTCTTTGGAAATATAGTCTCTGCAAATGCAGTTAGTTAAGAATCTTGGAATGAAATCATCCTGAGTTTAGGATGGGCCCTAAATCCAATGACTGGACAGAGACACACAGCGGAAGGCTACGTGAAGGCAGAGATTGGAGTTTTGCTACCACAAGCCAAGAAGCACCAGGAGACACCAGAAGCTCAAGGAAGCTCACCAAAAGGCATAGAAGATATCCCCCCGAGAGCTTTCAGAGGATGAGCGGCCCTGCAAACACCTTCATTTCAGATATCCAGCCTCCAGAACTGTGAGAGAATACATTTCTGTTGTTTCAAGAGATTAAGTTTTCAGTAATTTGTTACGGCAGCCCTAGGAAACTAATTTGAAATGTTGTTGTAGCTATTACTGAAGTCAAGGGCTAACAGAGCATAGCTGTAATAGTAATGGTAGTAGGTCCCAAGTGCTCCACAGTCAGGCTGGACTTGTGCTTTGGCAAACAATCCATGGTTCAGTAGGTGGTCTCTTGCTATTCACATCACAGAACCATGATTTTTAGCCCCACACAGAAGAAAATAAAGATGCAGGATAAGCAATTTACATTTATTTAGCACTTCCCATGTAGCAAGCACCTAAGACACATTTTTCTGATTTAATCCTCACAAATATCCTAGATGGTTGGTATCGTACCTATTTAACACATGAAGACACAGGATGCTAGATTTTGTATATATATTTATATATATATTATATATAATATGCATTATATAATATATATAATTTCTATATAATATACAATTATGTAAATATATAGATATATAGATAGATATATATAAAGAGCAGAGCCAATGCTTATACCCAGGTCTGTGTGCTTCTCACGGACAGGCTCAAAGCAGTGATGAGGCTGGGGAAGATCTGACTCACGTGCCTCACAGAACGTTTTGTGCCAAAGGCCAATTAATTTGTACAGGAGATAAAGCTTTCCAGTGACTATGTGTTCACTTCCAGGCATGAGTTCCCACGTCAAAGCAATTCAACTCAAATAAACTCAACAAATCTCATGTGCTGGGGCACTGAAGGGGATATAATGATAGGTAAGACAATCCTTCTTCTCAAGTTGCCTACAATTTTAGCAGTGGCTAAGGACTGGGAGTCTATAATAGGACTATACGAATGTCTTTGTGCACTGGCTTTTATACATGGTTAAACATCAGAAGCAGTTGGGCGTACTTTTAGAAATCCAGATTCCTAGGTCCCACCCTGGCCTGTGGAAGCAGAATATTTGAGAGTAGGCCCTGGAACCCTACATTTAAAAAAAAAGCTCTTTGGGTTTATCTAGCCATTCCAGTCCTTGTTTTAGGAATAAATACTTTCCTTGTATAGTACCTTAAATACCAGTGGTAAATAAAAACACCAGCTATATCTAATATTAAATTTTTTTTAATGTTTATTTATTTATTTATAAAATTTTATTTATTTATTTTGAAAGAGCGAGAGATAGAGAACTCTGAAGGGGCAGAGAGAGAGAGAAAGAGACAGGGAAAGAGAGAGATTGCCAAGCAGTCTCTGCACCATCAGCACAGAGCCCGATGCGGGGCTCGAACTCACAAACTGTGAGATCATGACCTGAGCCGAAATCAAGAGTTGGTCGCTTAACCGACTGAGCCACCCTGGTGCCCCAATGTTCATTTATTTTTGAGAGAAAGAGAGAGAGAGACAGAGTATGAGCGGGGAAGGGGCAGAGAGAGAGGGAGACACAGAATCTGAAGCAGGCTCGAGGCTCTGAGCTGTCAGCACAGAGCCTGACACAGGGCTCGAACCCACAAATCGTGAGATCATGACCTGAGCCAAAGTCAGACACTCAACCGACTGAGCCACCCAGGTGCCCCTAATATATTTTATAATTGTCTTAGTAGTAATTGCATACCACTTATGTATCTGAGGAACTCTAATATAGAAGCACTATTTAGGCAATTCCTACATACATGTACTGTGCCTCTCTGGAGAAAGAACAGTGTTTCTAACTACCCTGATAGATATGAAAATAGATTACAAAGAGGTTGTAGGATCTTATTTACATACCCTCAAAAACATCAAGCAATAACCTAGCTCTGTGACATCTAGATATTCCTCATGGATTAAGTATTGAAGTAAGGGAGTTTTTCACTTTCAGCCGGCCTGTGGTGAGTTCAGAATTTGGAGAGGCGCAAAGATCGGCACATCAACTGCTGTCTCACTCGGATTCTCCACAGAAGAAATTTGAATCACAAAGTTATAATTAGACTTGAAGTTCTTCCTTACTACAATAATATCTATTCACAATGACTCCACAGCATCTTAACTTTCACTTGAATATGTGTAACCTCCTCACTCCCCAGGAGGTTAGATTAGTTTTCTTTAAAATTCTTTCCACTTAGCAGTGAATGGAACGCTCTAAAGATGCACTCTATTTAATAGGCACAACAGCTGCCAAACAAGGCTACTGGCAAACTTATCTAAATTTTTAATCATCTTGGAAGATGAACGCAGAAGGAAAGAACTATATAAATTCTCCCACTTGTGTAGCAATGAAAATATCTGAACAGCACTGGAAAGACCAATTTCCATTTTGTGGAAATAAGTTTTGCTGGGCACACTGTACCCCTTTTTCCTCAGAGTCAAAAAATACTTCCAAGGCATATATATTCAATTAGGTATCACAGGATATATATTCAATTGGGTATTCTTATTAACAAAAATATCCATTTTCTTTTAAAAGCCATGTTCCCAGGGGTGCCTGGGTGGCTCAGTTGGTTAAGCCACTGACTCTTGATTTCAATTCAGCTCATGATCTCAAGGTTGTGACATCGAGCCCCATGTTAGGCTCCATGCTGAGCGTGGAACCTGCTTGGGATTTTCTCTCTCCCTCTCTTTCTGCTCCTCCCCAACTTGTATGTGCATGCTCTAAATAAAAAACAAACAAACATAAAAAATCCATGTTCCAATTAATGCAAAAATTATTAAACTGAAGCAAGAATGGGGTGCCTGGGTGGCTCAGTTGGTTAAGTGTCCGAGTTCCGCTCAGGTCATGATCTCACAGCTCGTGAGTTCGAGCCCTGCGTCGGGCTCTGTGCTGACAGCTCAGAGTCTGGAGCCTGCTTCAGATTCTGTGTCTCCCTCTCTGAACGTCTCCAGCTTGCACTCTCTCTGTCTCTCCCAAACATAAATAAACATTAAAAAATTAAAAAAAAACAAACTGAAGCAAAAATTTGACTTGGGAAAACAATATATTAAAGAAAATATGTGAATAATAGATGGATACTGAAAAAAATACTTTCTCCCTTCCATCACTAAGATAAAGCAAGGAAATGTTAAAATATAGAAATAAATCTTTACTAACTTGATCTTTTAAAATTTTACAAATGGAAATAAATTCTGATCGATCTCTTAATATTTGGGGGCTGATTTCAAAAGGAGGCCATTTCCACCTTCAGCAAATATTGTTCATGCTACACCTAGCATCGAAAATCATGGACAGGCTCTCTTCCCTCAATGCATGCATTCCTGAGAGATGTAGAGAAAAGCTGTGAAGACCACACATTCTGGTTCTAGATTCTTTGGGTTCAAGTGCTAACTCTTCCTCTCAGAAGCTGTGTCACACTAAACAGCATCCCTAACCCTCTGTTCCTCAGCTTCCTCCTCTATAATGAGGACAATGATACATCCACCCTAATGGGTTGAAGTGAGAATCCAATGATCTATTGCTGTGATGCCCTTAGAGCAGTGTCTGACCCAGGGGTGCCTGGGTGGCTCAGTTGGTTAAGTGCCAACTCTTGGTTTTGGCTCAGGTCACGATCTCATGGTTTCATGGGTTTGAGCCCTGTGTTGGGCTCTGTGCTGGCACTGCTTTGGATTCTCTCTCTCCCTCTCTGCCTCTCCCCTACTTGCGCTGTCTCTCTCTCTCTCTCTCTCTCTCTCTCTCTCTCTCATAATAAATAAACTTAAAAAAATTCTTTTTGGGGCGCCTGGGTGGCTCAGTCGGTTAAACGTCTGACTTCAGCTCTGGTCACGATCTCGCGGTCTGTGAGTTCGAGTCCTGCGTCGGGCTCTGGGCTGATGGCTCAGAGCCTGGAGCCTGCTTCCGATTCTGTGTCTCCCTCTCTCTCTCTGCCCCTCCCCCATTCATGCTCTGTCTCTGTCTCAAAAATAGATAAAACGTTAAAAAAAAAATTAAAAAAAATTCTTTTTTAAAAGAACAGTGTCTGGCCCAGAGTAAGCACTCAGTAAATCTTCGCTGTTATCGTTACCCTAACTTACTTGAGGGTTATTATCTTTTTCCGTGTACCAGAAGAACAGGGGTCAGCATGTCGTTGACAAGTTGCTAGGGGGTGTGTATAAAATGCACCCTATCGTAATGAGGTAATTCAACAATAGATATTTACTACAAGCTAGCACCATTCTACGTACCTGGAATATGTCAGCGAACAAAAATAAAAATCTCTGCCCTCACCGAGTTTATATTCCAAGAGGTGCAGGTAGAAAAGAAATAATAAACATAGCAAATAAAGAAATTACATAGTATGTTGGAAGATGACAGATGTTTGGTAAGACAAAATAGAGCAGGATACAGGGAATTAAGAGTTTGGAAGGAGGGGCCAGGTGCATTGAGAAGGTGACATGTGAGCAGACATGAAGTGCATAAGCAGAGTTGACATTGCCGGGTATCAGAAGGAAAGATGTTCAGCAGAGGGACCGGCCAGTGTCAAGACCCCAAGGTAGAAAGCATAGAGCATGCCTGGCGTGTTCAAGCCACAGCAAGGCCAGTATGGCTGAAGGAGAGTGAGTGAGACAGGGAGTAATTGGCCATGAATGATATCAAAGGCTTACCTGGGGGTAGGGTGGTAGCATGTGTGTGGGGGAATAGATTGTGTAGGGTCAGAAAGACACGTCAGGACTTTGCCTTTCGCTCAGTGTGATGGGAGTTACCACAGGGTTTGAGGCTGAAGAGGGCCCTCATCTGAGCTGTTTTACACACCCTGGATGCAACACAGGAAATCAACAGGGAAACAAGGAGAGCAGTGAGCAGTTTGTTCAAGTAATCCAGACCAGAAATGATGGTGACTTTGACTCAAGAGAGGGGAAGTATGAGACGTGATCACATCTGGATGTGCTCTGAAAGCAGAGCCAACAGAACTTCCTGATGAAATGGAAATGGAATGTGAGAGAAAGAGAGAGCAAAGACTTATTTTTGGCCAGAAGATCAAGAAGACTGGAGTAGTCAGCACGGTAATGAAGAAGGACTCCTGATGAAGTAAGTTTTAGGTGGCAGATGAGTAGAAGTGCTGCATAATCAATTATTTCACAGTTTTGCTAGGGCAAGATTTGCCACCAAAAGTTCATGTTCAAAGAAAGACACATGCTTGATTTCATTAAAAGATCCACTATAGTGAATTATTGACAAATGATCTGTAAACACACTAAATTAACCCAGAGGTATCCTAGTTTATTTAAAAAATTGTTTAAGGGGCGCCTGGGTGGCTCAGTCAGTTAAGCGTCGGACTTCGGTTCAGGTCATGATTTCATGGTTCGTGGGTTCGAGCCCCGTGTCGGGCTCTGTGCTGACAGCTCAGAGCCTGGAGCCTGTTTCGGATTCTGTGTCTCCCTCTCTCTCTGCCCCTCCCCCACTCACGCTCTGTCTTTCTCTCTGTCTCAAAAATAAATAAACATTAAAAAAAGAAAAAAAATTTTAAAAAAATAAATAAAAAATTGTTTAAAAATATGGTTGCTATAGAAAAGTGACACTTTTATTACTTCTGAATATAAGAAAACATGATTTTTAAAACCTTTTCCCTGATTATAAATAGAATGTATATTCATGACAATAAATTAGGAAGTAGGGAGAGTAACCTGTAGTTTTACCACTCAGTTTTGTACATCTTTTCCCTTTCTCTTCCTCATAAATTCATCCACATAGCTATCGACAAATGCATATCTACACACCTATTACAACAATGGAGTCATATTTACACATAATTTTATATACTGCTTTGTTTCCGTGCCAGTAAACAATTCTTTTATATTCTGTGGGCTCTCAACATTTTTAGATGGGTTCATACTATCTCTTCACCTGGATAACCATGATTTCCTTGTTTCAATCACTTAATTTTCATCACAAATGAGGATTCTTCTCCCCAGCACTGAGTCCTTGATCATTTCTTCTTTATCTCCTGTTACTCTGAACTGCTCTCATGACTTTAATTATCTATGTGCTGACAGCACTCCAATTTATATTACCAACAGGAGCTTCTCTCTCCTGACCACACTGTACACCCAACTGTCTCCTCATCACAGTCTTTTTCATCTTGGTTGATGACAACTCCATCCTTCTAGTTGTTCAGCCAACATGTTGACACTCTTCTCTTTCACACTTCATGTCCAGTTTGCCAAGAAATTCTGTTGACTCAACCATTCAGATATATCCAAACTCTGATCACCTCTTGCCATCTTCACTGCCATCATCTTAGTCTGAGTGGCCATCATCTTTTGCCTGGATTATTAAATAGTTGTCCCAATGGCTCCCTTCTTCTACTCTTGTACTCTCTTATGTGTCCTCAGCATGGATCCAGAGTTATCCTTTAAAAATCTAACTAAGGTCATGTCATTCCTCTGCTCAAAATCCTCCAATGGCTCTCCATTTCACTCACAATAAAAGCCAAAGTCCTTAAAATGGGGTGCAAGACCTGACACAGTCTGCCCTTCCCCCACCTCCAACTTCTTACCTTTCTGTCCTTGTCACTCCCTAAACTTATCAATCTTTCTCCTTCATTCTTCTGTTCCAGCTACACTATTCTAGTCTTGCTCTTTCTTGAACAGCTGCACAAGATCTCATCTTAGAGCCTTTCACTGGCTATACCTCCACCTAGAAGGTTCTTCCCTTAGATACCCACATAACCCTCCTTCACCTTCAAGTCTTAGATCAAATCTCACCTTCTCAATGAGTCCCACTGGACCAGCCCATTCTTGCAACATTTTTCCCCCTTCGTACTATGTTTTTATATCTACATACTTCATGTTTAAAAAATTTTTTAATTACATTTATTTATTTTTGATAGAGAGAGACAGAGCACAAGTTGGGGAGGGGCAGAGAGAGAAGGAGACACAGAATCTGAAGCAGGCTCCAGGCTCTGAGCCATCAGCACAGAGCCCGACTCGGGGCTTGAACTCACAAACCGCGAGATCATGACCTGAGCCGAAGTCAGACGTTTAACCGACTGAGCCACCCAGGTGCCCCTATACTTCACGGATTTAAAAAAAAAATTTTTTTTCTCTTTCCCACTAGAATATAAGCTCTACAGCTATAGAACTGAGATGTTTTGTTTACAATTGTATTCAAGTACCAGCACACTGCCTGACACATGGCATGCTCAACAAATGTGTGCCACTCTATTATGTATGACATTTTTACAAGAAACGTTTTTCAGTGTTTCAAAATATTTTAGACTGTTCTTTTTTCCTAATGCAGCCAAAATATTTTAGTAGCGTGTATATTAATATTTCTCTGGGCAGTATTTATCCTGCCCAAATTTTTCAATTTTGATTATTCCATGACATGTGAGTTAAGTGCTGCTTTAAAATGTACCGAAGATTTTGTTTTTATTCAGGTTTGGTGAGGCCAACAGATCAAGAGATGACTGCCATTTCAAAGGTAATTTGATGGATGTTAACATATTGTAGTAATCATTTTGCAATATGTACATATATCAAATCATCATTTAGTTGTATACCTAAAACTAATAACAGTGTTATTTGTCAATTATATCTCGGTAAAACGGGGGGAAGGAGGGGAGAAAGTTTGTTGCAGTTCCCAAGAGAGGGGGCTTGCCCCAAGGCGACTTGGGGAAACACCAAGGTGGGTCAGGAGGCCAAAGGAATGTGGGGAAGAAATGGGCATGAATCTTTATTTTCGTTTCTGTGGAAAAGGCAAGGAAAGGCAGGGTAAGCAGATTTAGGATTGGCTAGTTTGAATAATTTCACAGGCACTAGGCTACAGGGGTGATCCTCAATTGTTCCACGACCTTGGGGGGTTAGGCCAGGATGCCTGGACTGCAGGAGCCTCATAAAAGCAGGTGGGTGGAGATAAGGAAGGACTCAGGATTGGTGGTTTACATATGAAAAGTCATGTTTGCAATCTCTAGGAATTAGCTAATCCTGGGAGTGGCAGTCCCTTCCTGTGTCTGCAAGGCCTCAAGATACCAAAACATCATAAAATACAGAAAATAAATGGGGCACCTGGGTGGCTATGATGGGGCACCTGGGTGGCTCAGTCAATTAAGCGGTTAAGCAACTGACTCTTGGTTTCGGCTCAGGTCATGATCTCACAGTTTCATTGGTTTGAGCCTCCCATCAGGCTCTGCACTGTCAGCACTGAGCCTGCTTGGGATTCTCTGTCTTTCTCCCACTCTGCCCCTCCCCCACTTGCACTGTCTCTCACTCAAAATAAGTTTTAAAAAATCTACTCTAAAAAAAGACAATGAAAACTATGATTAATACAGGTACTTTTTTTTTTTAAACATTTTACTTCTAAGGAATCTCTACACCCAACATGGGGCTTGAACTCACAACCCTGAGACTAAGAGCCACATGCTCTACCAACTGAGTCAGCCAGGAGCCCCAACACAGGTACATTTTTAAAACTATAACTTCGGTTTCATTCAAGCCTTCTAATATGCTCCTTCCTTGCCTGAACACCTTCCCTTTCCTTGTTCACATGACTATTACTCACCCTTCAGATTGTAACTTGAAGGTCATTTGTCAGGTTGGCCTTATAAGAGCAGAAGTTGTTCTTTTCATTCCTCACCACATCCCCAGTGTTCAGCACAGTGCCTGGCATGTGGTGGAGGCTCCTTGAACATCTTCATGCTTCTAGAGAGGAATTTAACACAAAGTATTAGCCCTCAAATTATATAAGGCTCTGTTTGAGTGAAAATTACAAGTCTATTTCCCAAAGAGTCAAAGCAGAGGCATTTGAAATATTTGGATGGCTGGGATTCAGCTTCTTTTTTCTTGCTGTTGACCCTACCAACTCTTGCCTTCTGGGGTACCAGCCTATAGAAGCCACAGATGTGGAAGAGTTTTAAATTAGCAGTTGAATACGTCAATTAACCGTCTGACGTTGCAATGTGAGGGTAGTGCGTTACACAATTTCCAGAACCTTTTAAACCTCCTGTTTAAATTTAGTAGGTCAGGCAACTTCTTAAAGACTTCACACTGGTAACAACATTCAGTAGGTGCTATTAATGCAAGTGCTTTCTCAGCTTTGAAACATATGCTCCTATTTCCAAAGTAAGATTTTGGAGTTGGTAGAAACTTCAGAAATTTGACCTGGTTTCATGATTTCAAAAAACCCCAAACTTTACAAGTCACACTATTTATATACCATACATATTTTGTCCTATTAACTTGGGAGAAAAGACTCAATTCAAATGATTCTGTACTTTCTCCCTCTAACTCACCATAATGTTTAAAATAGAGAATGGCCTGGCAGGAAGTTGCACACTGTGGCTGGTCTTAAATGTCTGTCCAAGGAATAATAAATTGTGAAAAGTGCCATTTGATTACATCATACATCAGTTTGCCTTCTTTTCCTTCGATGAGAAACTTTCTGTATTTTCCAAATGAAGCTTTTTGCCCCTGAGCAAGGAAGGAGAGGTTTTCACCTATGCCTAGCCTGGACTTACAAGTGACTTTGAATGCCAATAGAATTATTGTGGAATTTAATAAAAGATGACATTTCCTATACCACATATATTTAGCATTTTTCCCATAGAAAGGAGGGGAGGGGGACTCAGAAATGTCCTTTTCATGACCCCCAATACATTTTGCCAATTATTAAATAGGAATGTGGGGTGAGCGGGAGTAATGAAAGGCAGAGCACATCATTCATTCTTCTAGGCCGCCAGTCAGGAAGCACGCATGCCCAGTGGGCTCAGTGATGGAAACCTGAGCTGAGAAGTGCAGTCCCTGACCTCACAGAAGAGAAGCATCATGAAGCTCTCTTAGAAGCTTGGCTTCTCTTATGCTCTCAAAGATATTTGTTTAGACAGACCTCTAAGTTTCAAGAAACAAAAGATTAAGCAAAAAAGGAAAACATTCTTATAAAGCATATGGATATCTCATGGATATCTCATGGAATTTAAGGTACTGAGGACCTCAGGAAGGATGGGAAGTGGGACCAGCTCTGTCACGGGAATCAGACAACACCTCTTCCGTCTCTTCCTTTCTGCACCTTGCCAAGGTTCTCTTTTTCTCTGAGACTATTTTTCTCTACTCCTGAGTCAAAAAGTTGAAAAGATGGTCACTTCCCCAGCTCTCAAGTTGATACTTTTTCCATTCAAAAGGACTTGATTTGGGAATCTTTTTAATCTCTAAATTTTTAGAGAATGTATTCTGATTGGACTAGCCTGGGCCAGATGCCCATCCATGGACCAATTGACTGTAGCCAAGAGGACAGGATTATTTTGTACACTCTTGTATGATAGGGAAAAATAGGACAAAATAGTCCGAGAGGGAAAAGTTAGGACCTGAGGTCCCTGTGTAGGGAAAAACACATATTTTGGAACAACGCTTTGAGTGTCTGACCACAGCAAACTCTCTTGGGGCGTAAGATTCCTCCTAAGAGGAGGTGTCCTAACAGACACCACCTACTCCCCCTCAGGTTTCCCTCAGGAATTTGACAAAATACTTGACTAAAAATAAGTAGTAGACCATAAAATGTAAGACCCACAAGGAAGAGTATGGCCACAGACCACCCCTCATACAATGGAATCTAGCCAGTCAGGAATAGACAACCTAGCACCTAGATTATCCAGCCAGTAAGGGTGGAGCCTGAGAAGGAACGAGGGGGAAGGGAAGGGAAGGACTGACCAGAACCTTATAAAACAAGGACCCTTGCTTATTGTCATCGGCATTCACTTTATAATGTTCCCTCTCTGCAAAGAGAGATTTCATACTGTTCTTACTTTATAATTTTATACTCTAATAAACTTTTGCCTGCTGTTCATTTTGTGTCCACCTCTTCATTCTTCAAAGCAGGGAGACAAGGAATCCTGGGTATTGAGGTAAAAAATCCTGCAATATAGAGTCACCTGTATATATAACTTTGTGGATTTAGAACAGGAGTTTGGGGACATTTCCCAGACAAGTATGGCTGTACAAATAATATGTGTCATAGAAACAGACACTCAGATCAAGGGAACAGAATAAAGAACCCAGAAATGGACCCACAAACATATGGCCAACTAATCTCTGAAAAAGCAGGAAAGATTATCCAATGGAATAAAGACAGTCTCTTCAGCAAATGGTGCTGGGAAAACTGGACAGCGACATGCAGAAGAATCAACCTGGACCACTTTGTTACACCAGACACAAAAATAAACAAAATGGATGAAAGACCTAAATGTAAGACAGGAAGCCATCAAAATCCTCGAGGAGAAAGCAGGCAACAACCTCTTTGACCTCGGCCACAGCAACTTCTTACTCAACACATCTCCAGACGCAAGGGAAACAAAAGCAAAAATGAACTATTGGGACCTCATCAAAATAAAAAGCTTCTGCACAGCAAAGGAAACAATCAACAAAACTAAAAGGCAACCAACAGAATGGGAGGAGATATTTGCAAATGACATATCAGATAAAGGGTTAGTATCCAAAGTCTATAAAGAACTTATCAAACTCAACACCCAAAAAACAAATAATCCAGTGAAGAAATGGGCAAAAGACATGAATAGACACTTCTCCAAAGAAAACATCCAGATGGCCAACTGACACATGAAAAAATGCTCAACATCACTCATCATCAGGGAATTACTCAAAACCACAATGAGATACCACCTTATACCTGTCAAAATGGCTAACATTAACAACTCAGGTAACAAAAGATGTTGGCGAGGATGCGGAGAAAGAGGATCTCTTTTGCATTGCTGGTGGGAATGCAAGCTGGTACAGCCACTCTGAAAAACAGTATGGAGGTTCCTCAAAATATTGAAAATAGAACTACACTACGACCCAGCAATTGCACTACTAGGTATTTATCCAAGGGATTCAGGTATGCTGTTTCGAAGGGACACTGCACCTCAAAGTTTATAGCAGCACTATCAACAATAGCCAAAGTATGGAAAGAACCCAAATGTCATCAATGGATGAATGGATAAAGAAGATGTGGTATGTATATACAATGGGGTATTACTCAGCAATCAAAAAGAATGAAATCATGCCATTTGCAACTACGTGGATGGAACTGGAGGGTATTACTCTAAGTGAAATTAGTCACAGAAAGACAAACATCTCATGACTTCACTCATATGAGGACTTTAAGATACAGGACAGATGAACACAAGGGAAGGGAAGCAAAAATAATATAAAAACAGGGAGGGGGATGAAACATAAGAGACTCTTAAATATGGAGCACAAACAGAGGGCTACTGGAGGGGTTGTGGGAGGGGGGATGGGGTAAATGGGTAAGAGGCATTAAGGAATCTACTTCTGAAATCATTGTTGCACTATATGCTAACTAACTTGGATGTAAATTAAAAAAAAATTAAATGAAATGAAAAAAACACAACCCAATATGTATCCAAAATAACATTACAACCTAATTATTATTATTTTGTAGCCAAGAAAGTAGTAGTCATTGTTAAAAGTTTGGGAAATAAATACAGAGAAAAAATGTAAATATCTGTCATTGTGACATTAAAAAAATCCACAAATAATATTTTGGTATATTTACTTTAACTCTTTTGTCTATGCAAACTAATCTCTCTATTTTTAAATCTGGTATTAAACACACAACTTTGTATTTTTTCAAAATATAATACTATTACATTTTGTATATTTATCCACGAAATAATATATTCTTGGGGCACCTAGCTGGCTCAGTCAGTGGACCATGCACTCTTGATGTTGGGGTTGTGAGTTCAAGCCCCACGCTGGGTGTAGTCTACTTAAAAATAAAATCTTAAAAAAGAAATTATATATTGTTAAAATGATTTTAAATGACTGCAAGGTATTCTATTGCATAATGTCTTTGATTCTCTATGATTTTTTCACTTCCAATTTTTTTACTACTTAAAAAAAATGAGGTAATACACTAGTAAATATCCTTGTAAATAAACCTTGATGTACTTCTATAGTTATTACTTTTAGTCATTAAAAAGGGGACACAACATAAGGTTTTAAAGATATCTGTAGTTTTAGGCAAGTGTAGTAAAAGGTTAATTGAGCAACGAGGCTCATCACCAATCCTGAGCAGCATTGCTAATATAGACAAGAGGAGGGTAGAATTGTAGAGTAATAATCATCATCTACCCAACCACTTCCTTCTTTTGCATCCTTTGTTTGTAATCTGTTACTGGTAAACTAGTTTTTTCTAGCACCTGTACCTTTCCCCTGAGCCTGTCAACACTCTCTGCCTGTGTCCTTGGGTTTCACTTGCACTCAGCACCATCCTTCCATAACAGTTACAACACTGTATTTTAGTTGTTGACATGAGCTTGTGAGCTCCTGGAGGTCAAAGGCTGTGTATTCCTATTCTTTGTACGTCCAATATCTAGCACAGAGCCTGGTACACAATACACAGCAATGAGTTTGTGAATCGGTAGGGCAATGAATAAGTAAAAACGTGATTTGATTGGTCAGTTTCCTAACTTCCCACAAAACACAAGAATTTTTTCTATAGGCTTTTCTTGAATATCTCCAGTGTTCTAGCCCGTGGAGAAAATGTGGTGGAGTGAATTCATTTATTCACATATTTATTCATGAATCCAATAAAAATCTATCCAGTGTCTATTACATGATCCTGGGGGCTCATATTTCTTGGTGATTCTTACACAGCACACCTGGATTTCTGGAAGTACAGAGGTCTGAATAATGACTATGGCTTCCAAACATATTTTTCCCCATATAATGTTAAGACATTTTACATACAAATTTAACTCTAAATCTAAAAACTGACAATCTCTATAGAAATAATGTTAAAGCTGGCTGCCTTAATTTAGATGGGAAGATTTATTAACTTCTTCAGGTTGTCAGATTTATTAATCTCCGTACCCAAGAAACACCTACTGAATGTTTATCTTGAGCCTATAGGTGATATTATGACCTCTGCAATAGACTAATCAGGGTAGCTAGAAATAATAGAAATAGAATAAATAGGGTGGATGGTAGTAACAACTCCCTGGGGACTGAGCTCCTAAGAATCAAGAAATTGGGTTTGAGTTCAAGCCCTGCCATCTTCTGGCTTTGCAGCCTTGAATAACACGTTTATCAGTGTTGATTTCCCCATCTATACAAATGAGACGATTGGAGATAATGCCCAAGGTCCTTCTAGCCCTAATATTGAATTATAGAATTATCATTTCACAATTCAGGGGAGGTAAAAAGTATCCACATACTGGTGTAATGAAAAGTTTTGGAAATAGATCATAGTGATGATGGTTGTACAACATTATAGATGTACTTAATGTCACTGAATTTTATGCTTACTGTGGTTAAAATGGCAGATTTTATATGTATTTTATCATAATAAAAATACCTTTACATAAAAATAGCCAAAAACATGTATATCAATTGGGCCCAGTCCTCCAATGTTGAAGATCAGCCAGTCCATCCATTAGTGTATGAGATTCATGAAGCATTGAGGAGTGGGGGGAAGAACCTGTAATTCAGCTTTGGCTTAACATTTAGATGGTTCTGGTGCAAAGGTGCTTTGGTCTCCATGCTTCCCTCAGCCTCTTCCCTCTGTGCTGCTTCACCATGTGCCCCAGTCTCCCGCACGTCAGGGACTGGTTGAGTCTCCAGGCTGTCCACACCCTCCATTTCTAACCCAAAGGAGGAAACTACCACACCCCCTGTCAATCTGGACCAACTTGTAAAAATGTTCTATTTTCTCTCTTGGCTTTTTTCTTCCAACTGAGATAGGTTGAAGTTCTTAAAACTAAAATTAACTAAGACATACTTGCAAAAAAGCCAAAATGGTCTGAATTTCAGTTTGCTTCATATTATTACTGCTGCAGCTGCTGCTGTTCTCTCTAGATAACATTTATGACTGCTCTTAATGCCAGGAATTGTTCCTGATGCAACCATTCATTTAATCCTCATAACAACTCCCAAGGATTTTACTTTTTAAATCTTTCATTCGTTCATTTTGTTGGAAGTATGCCTTCCTTGTCAGGAATCCCAGTCAGCAGCCTGGGAGGAGGGTCTGGCCCCCTCCTTCCCAACCTTCCAGCATAGAGTCCCCTCTTTGCTGCAATTCCACATTTGTGTCCCCCTGCTCATAAGATCTGAGGAGAAGGCCCTTTAGGGGCCAGCAGAGAACAGCCACTCTAACGCCACACCTTTCTCTCTCAGGAGCACATGCCCATTTGCTTTGTTTCTTTCCCCTTTCCAACGTTTCCATAATTAAAAGGCTGAACTGGTATCCTTTTCCTACTCATCTGTTCTGCTTCCCATCTCTTGTAAACTGATTCCCAAACACGAAACACATGCTGATCAGGTAGCACAGTAGATGGCTCGTGATTCTTCTCCTCTGTCCCCTCCATGGAGTGGCCACGCTGCACTCACAACACACATTCTTCACAAATAAAACACCTGCCCACTCCTACATGTCACAAATGGAACACATTCTTCTCCTCTTCAAACCAGGCTCCTATGGGGGGTCAGAGTCACCTGGCCATCCTCTTGTGGAGTCTGAGCTGAGCTTGGATGACATAATCAACAGGAGGATGGCAGAGATGGGAAAGAGGATGAGTGTGTTTCAGGAAGAATGCATTAGTGTAACGTGGGGCAAGATGAAAATTTCAGACATTGTATCATGACAATTTTATTAACTTCATTACCTTGAGGTCAACACACACTGAAATGCACTGATCGCAACTGTCCAGTTTTAACAGTGGATTCACCCACATGAGCCCCATCTTTCCCTCATCCCACTACCCCTCACCAGTTTGTCTCCACCACCCTCAGAAGAACCACAGCATTGATTTTTTTCCACTGTAGAATAATTTTGCCTGTTCTTCATTTTCATGGATTTCATCCACGGAGAACTTCATCTCCCTGGATTTACTCAGAGCGCACTCTTTAGTGTCTGGCTTCTTTTGGTTAGTGTATCACTAGCTCCTTTCTTCTTATTGCCCAGTAGTGTCTTCCCATTAAGCATTTAATTTCAAATTATGGTAAAATACAAACAGTATGCAATTATATTTGTCTTGCAAAATTTGGGAACATTATACATAAGAAGTCTAATATTTTTGGGGCGCCTGGCTGGCTCAGTCAGTTAAGCATCTGACTTCGGCTCGGGTCATGATCTCGGGCTGGAGGGTTCGAGCCCTGCTTCCAGCTCTGTGCTGACAGCTCAGAGCCTGGGGCCTGCTTTGCATTCTGTGTCTCCTTCTCTCTCTGCCCCTCCCCTGCTCACACTCTTTCTTTCTCTCAAAAAGTAAAAAAAAAAAAAAAAGGCTAATATTTTTTGGCCACTGTGCCACCCCTTTCTACTTCCAGCTGGAGATAATTTGTTGGAATCTGTTGTGGTTTTTAAACAGGTGTAACATTGTATGTATTTATCTGCAACTTGCCTTTTTTACTCAATATGTCTTGTAGATACTACCATGTTCATGCACGGAGATCTACCTTATTTTTAAAAGAGCTTCCCGGGTGCCTGGGTGGCTCAGGCAGTTAAGTATTCAACTTCGTCTTAGGTCATGATCTTGTGGTCTGTGGGTTTGAGCCCCACATGGGGCTCTGTGCTGTGGGCTCAGAGCCTGGAGCCTGCTTCGAATACTGTGTCTCCCTCTCTCTCTGCCCCTGCCCCACCCACACTCTGTGTGTGTGTGTGTGTGTGTGTGTGTGTGTGTCTCTCTCTCTCTCAAAAATAAACATTAAAAAATTTAAAAAAAAGAGCTGCATAGTATTTCATAATACACTTATTCCACACTTTATTTATTCATTCCTGAGATGCTTTCCAATTCTTTCCATTTTAACAAATGCTTCAGTAAACATATTTGTCATGTTTCTTTGTGCACACATGTTTCTGTAGGATATATGTGGAGAAGTGAAGTCAGAATGTACATTTAAATTTCAATAGATTTACCAAAGTGTCTATACCAATTTACATGCTCCCACCAATGCTTCAGAGTGTTACACAACTTTGAAAGCTTTGCAATCTATGGATGAAAAAAACTTACCTCATTTTAATTTGTATTTTATTAATTCTAGAAACGTTGAACATTTCTTCATATGATTACTGGCTACTTGTACCTTTTTTTCACCGGAGAGGGTCTGGCTTAAGTTTGTACTGGGTTAATTTCTTATTTCATAGGTTATTCATTATTATTATTAATACATGAATTTTAATACATATTATTGTCAGAACCTTTTGTTCTATTTTCTTTTTTTAAGATTTTAAGTAATCTCTATACCCAACATGGGGCTTGAACTTACAACCCTGAGATCAAAAGTCACATGCCACACCGACTGAGCCAGCCAGGCGCCCCACCTTTGTTCTATTTTTGCAGTTAAGTTTTTTTGGTTATTTTTGTAGCATAGAGATTTTAAATTACATCAACCTTTGAGTTATGGCTTTTGCTTTTTTCAGCAGGTCCTATTTAAGAAAGTCTTCCCTACGGGGCGCCTGGGTGGTTTAGTCAGTTAAGCGTCCGACTCCAGATTTCAGCTTGGGTCATGGTCTTGCGGTGTGTGGAATTGAGCTCTGTGTTGTCAACAGGGAGCCCGCTTGGGATTCTCTCTCTCCCTCTCTCTGTCCCTCCCCTGCTTGTGCTCTCTCAAAATAAATAAATAAACTTAAAAACATGAAAAATCAAGAGAAAGTCTTCCTTACTCCAAGGTCATAAGCACAAGGTTTTATTTCCTTCTGGTATTTTTATAGTTGGCAGGTTGATTTTGATGTGCGTATTGGACATTTTGATAAGGCAATTCCAATCTCTTCCAATCGTTTAGCAAGTAAACTTATTCCTATAATTTTAGGCATCTTAAATTTTCAACTATTTTTTCACTCTATTTCCAGTTCAGGGGAGAGAAATAAAAAATATGAAATTACCCCATTTTACTATATTTTGTTCCTTTCTTAATCCACCTCAAATTCTGGTCAGTACAAAGTTTATTCACTCAGCAAATATCTTTCTGTGCCTGCTTGAGAGAGGCACCAGGACGCAGTGCACAGACAGACGGATGCCCCCCGACAGCACCGGGCTCAGTGTGGTGGGAAGGCAGACATAAATAGGCGTGATGACAGCAAAGAAGGACACGTCTCACGTGGGGCAATGTGATAGACCCCCGTGCAGCTGAGGTCAAACTGTGCTGGGGAATTGAAATAAAAGTGGCTTGGAGCTTTCATCCCATGCCCTGTAGTAAATCCAGTGACCTTCCCAAGACTCCTGTGAATTCCTTGGAGCTTTTGTGGCCTCCGGCCCAGGCATCTGCGTCCCTGGCCTCTTACCCTGGCAACATTACAGTCCTCATCTCTCTGCTCTGTCCTGGCCCATCGCCCTTGGTTTACTCCCCTTGATTGCCTCTGAAGTCACTCACCCAGGGCATGTGTTTGTGAATCTTCAGTTTGTGAAGCTGGGGGAGGCATGGCTGCACATGTAGCAGCCAGACAAGTGGATATCTGACACTCCTCTAGCCTCCTTGCCACCTGATGCCTGGCACATTCTCACTGGTCACCTTTCTCTGTGGGTCCAGGCCTTTACGTCTGGACTCTTCCTTTTGCCTGGAGACTCCCCACACAAGTCCCCAGCTGCCTGCTTTCCAAGCCCCTTCAGAAGCGTCATCTACCACTGTTTCTTATGCAGATCAGTTTCACAGGATGAAAAGTCTTATCCTTTCATAGCACAGAAAAACTGGCAGGGGATTCAGAGTCTCAGTCTATTTTTCCCTCTGTGAGTATAAGGGCCAGTATAAAGATGGATTTTCCCATTAAGGATCATGCTACCTTCTCTGTTACCAGGCAGAAGCAGCTACAGCCAGTTTGGGGTGTAAATAACCCTGCAACAGTGGAATTTAATGCCAGTGGGTGGTCTCCGAGGAAGTGGAGTTGAAGTTGAGATCTGATGCAGGGGGGGCAGTAGTTACCCAGGGGAGGGATGGGGCTGGGAGGGGCAGGCTTGGAGGAGAAGTGCTCTAGGCAGTGAGCAGAGAATGCAAAGCATATTCGAAAAATGAAGAGAAGACGGCAGCAATGAAGAGAGGGGGGTAAAATGGAGTTAGGTTGACTTTATCCTAAGGGCAGAATGAGGGTGGGGCAATGGCAAAACATTAAAGTGTGTTAAGCAAGGAGCAGGGTTTTAATTTTACATTAAAAAAAAAAAAAAACTGCTCTGCTACCATGAGATATTACTTCATACCCATGGGGATGATTATACTTCTTTTTTGAAGGAAAATAAGTGTTGGAAGGAAATAGAGAAATTGGAACTCTTGTGCGCGGCTGGTAGGAATGTAAAATGGTGCAGCCACTCCAGAAAACAGTCTGGTGGTTCTTCAACACGTTTAACAGAAACACCATGTGACCGAGCAATACAACCCCCAGGGATATATCCAGAAGAATTAAAAATTAGTATTCCAACAAGCACTTGTACACAAACACTCAAAACAGCACTATATGCAATTGTCAGAAGATGGAAACTACCTAAATGTCCATCAAATGATGAATGATAAACACGATGCAGGGTATCCATATAATGGAACAGTACTCAGCCACACAAAGGGATCAATTACTCATTCTTGCTACAATACAGAAGAACCTCAAAAGCATTGTGCCAAGTGAAGGAAGCCACACACACAAGGTCATCTATTGTATTCATATGAAATGGCCATATTAGGTAAATTCACAGAAATCCATAGAAAGTAGATTGGTGGTTGCTAAGGGAAAGGGGAAATGGGGAATAAGGTTTCTCCTTGGCTGGCCAAAATACTTCAGAACTAAAGGGAGGTGATGGATGGTTGCATAACATTCTGAACGCACAAAACGTCACTGAACTGTCTACTACAAAATGACTCATTTTACAGTAGGTGACATTTCCCTCAAAGTGAGGAGTAGGTGGTCTTCTGCCTAGAGGACGAATTGGGTGGGGCAGAAGGGAGATGGGACAACAGCCCGGCAGCTGTCGCAGTAGCCCAGGGGAGAAAGGACAGGGAAGGGATGGTGGGTAACTGATGCTGGAATGGCCTGCGAAGCCCCCACGCAACTGGACAGGGGATCAAGATTTCAGGGAAAAGAGTGGGAGCGTGGAGGGTCGGTGCAGCCTGTGGGGAGGCGGGTGCCTTTGTAGCTTCTGGATGAAGTCACAGCAACGAATGAGTGCACGGTGTGGGGCGGGGTTGCAGCAGGGGCCCAGCAGGAGAGGCCGCTGAGGGCTTGAGTGAACACTGCAGCTTTGTAAAGTGGCCCAGAAAGACAGGGGGAATGTCTAAGAGTCATTGGAGGGGAGAGCCAGGGGAAGGTTTGCATTTGTAGGTGAGGGGGTAATGGAGTATGCTTCAGGCTCAGAGCAAAGGAGCACTCACTAGGGCAGTGGAGCTGAGGATATGCAGATGTGGTGCAGCTTGATTTCCCGCTGGCTCTGGGAAGGAGCTGGAACATTCCTTCCTCTGAGAACAGAGAGGGTGACGTCTGAGAGCCATTTTGACATGAAAGGTGTAAAAGTTGTGGGATTTCTACCCAAAATGCCAGGGCAGAATGCAGGCAGCTGCAGAGAGGCTGTGGCATGGGGTGAGAAGACTTTCTGGCACAGTTTTGAGGAGAATGTACTAGAGAACAAACTGGGTCTGGACAAAGGATTGCCAAGGAGCCCTGAAAGTCAGGGACATACTTTTGTACGAGAGCCAAGCTTCTTGTTACATAATTTTTTTTTCCCCAAAAGCACTAGGCTGAAGTAGGAACTAAGGCAGTAATCCTGGTGGGTATATTGTTACATAAAACACTTTAATCAAGTAGCACCCCAAAATAGAATGGGAATAGTGTGAAGGAAACACGAGAAGTCTTACAAGAAGTAGGATTTGGAAAACTTCCATATTTACGTGGCTCCTTCTTCAAAATAAATGCCATTTAAAACTATATTGGATATTGGATAACTATACATTTATTTTTGAGGGAGCCATCATTGATCTGGATAACTATATATTTAAGTTACGCAATAGTAATTTTTTTCCACGTAGATGTATGTATATGTCACACGAATTAAAATAGAGGTAGTATTTTAAAGGCATATATATATACACACACACACACACACACAGATATACAGAAACTGTTTCAGAAAATTGAGGATTTTTGTATCAGAGCTAACATTAAAAAGCTGTTAAACATGTAACATTGTGCTAATTCTTAGTACAATGTACTAAAAAGCTGTTGCACAAAAAAATTCGAAACGGAGTTCACCGTTATAGAGAACAGATTGGTGGTTGTCTGAGGAAGGTGGCAGGGTGGGCAAAATGAAGGTGGTCAAAAGGTACAAATTTCCAGTCACGAGAAAGTAATGTACAGTGTAACGACTATCGTTAACAATACTGTACTGTACATTTGAATGTAACTAGGAGACCAGATCTTTTAAGTTCTCATCATGAGAAAAAAACTTGCAACTGCGATGGTGATGAATATTCACGGGACTTACTGACGTGATCAATTTGCAATTTATACAAATACTGAGTCATTACCTTATATACCTGAAATATGTTATGCCAATTATACCTCAATTTAAAAAAAGTACTAATTGCTTAAGGAAGTATTTTGGAGAAATAAATTTGCTTCATCTACTACTTTAAGTCGTGTAATATTATCCATTGTAACTAATCACAGTTGACCCTTGAACACCAGTTTGAACTGCATGGGTCGGTCCACTTATACAGATTTTTAAAAAATACAGTACTATAAATGTATTTTCTCTTAAGGTTTTTAATATTTTTTCTCTAGCCTACTTTATTGTAATAACAGTAATACATACAAAAAATGTGTTCATCAACGGCTTACATTATTGGTAAGACTTCTTGGCCCACAATAGACTATTAGAAGTTTTGGGGGGAGTCAAAAGACTGTGGGGAGTCTGGGCCCTTTACCCCTGTGATTTTCAAGGGTCAGCTGTAATTATGACCGCAGCTGACACTCTAGACGTTTAATCTTTTCAACAAACATCGAAGGCCCTCCCTGCAAAGTACAGGGTATGGTACCATGAACACTACAAAGACAATAAGAAACAGTCCTTGCCTCAGGAAGGTAGGATCTAGTTAAGGCTATAAAAAAGCTCATATAGGGGCACCAGGGTGGCTCAGTCGGCTAAGCATCCGACTTCAGTTCAGGTCACGATCTCGAGGTTCGTGGGTTTGAGGCCCGGGTCGGGTTCTGTGCTAATGGCTGAGCCTGGATCCTGCTTCGGATTCTGTCTCCCTCTCTCTCTGCCCCTCCCCCGCTCACACTCACTGTCTCTCTCTCAAAAATAAACATTAAAATTTTTTTTAAAAAAACTCACACTCCTAGAAACAGAAAAGTGGCTGCCAGGGGCTACCAGGGAGGGAGAAAGGGAGACGTTGGTAAAAGGGGATAAACTTTCACTCTAAGATGAACAGGTCTGAGGATCCAAGGTTGACAGTACTATATTGTACAACTGAAATCTAAGAGAACTTAAATGTTCTTACCAAAGATAATTCAGTGAAGTGTTAATGGGGGATATCTTTTCACAATGAATACATGTATCAAATCACCATGACGTAAGTTTTAAATATCTTACAATGTATATGGCACTTAAACCTCAATAAACCACACACACACATCCAAAGCATGAATAAAAAGATATAGAAGAAACTGATTTTTGTGTAGCCCTCCAAAGCTCCAACCCATCTAACAAAATCTGATCTGCTAATATCTAACTTGTTAGGGTGAATATAAATCAAAATTTTCTCCTTAGGAGGGTAGTAATGAATTTTAAGAAGACGAGGAAACACTGTAATAAGGGATGGAGAGGCCCTAATTAGCAGTATAGGACAATGAGGGAGGTTAGAAGGAAGCCTAAAAAATGTCAGATGTGTATCTATCTATATATACTGTTATATACACCTTAGCTATTAGACTATCTATCTTATAATAGCCATAGAAACAGATCTTTCAACATAGTGTTCCTTACTGAAAAATCAGAAAAAAATTTGAATACAGCATGTATTTCAGCCAGGAAAATCACTACTTCTGTGTTCAGAAATAGACCAAAGACAACACAGATGAGAATGCGCTGACGCATTTTGATTTGATTATTCTACCAGAAATAGGTTTTTTGTTTGTTTTTTCCTGAAAGTGTAACCATTACAGCAGTCCATCCCCACAGGGAAACGAGCTCAAGTGATCTTCCACAATTTCTCTCCACGTACCAGTCACGCTGACGTGCAAAATAAGCCTGAGTCAATTTGAAAACATTTTTCACATAAAAATATTAATAAGGCTTCGTTGAGCATTCAAATTAAATCAAGAAGCAGAGGAAAAATAAACAAACAACAACAACAACGTTTTCTGAAGTATCTATGGGGTGCCTGGGTGGCTCAGTCCCTGGTTAAGCGTCTGCCTTTATCTCAGGTCACGATATCACAGTTTGTGAGTTCAGGCCCTGAATCAGGCTCTGTGCTGATAGCTCGGAGCCTGGAGCCGGCTTCGGATTCTGTGTCTCCTTCTCTCTCTACCCCTCCTGGGCTCACGCTCTGTCTCCTTCTCTCTCAAAAATGAATAAACACACACACAAAAATCAAAATATCTAAAATAAACATATTAGAAACGCAGATGAATGTACTCAGAGCTACATGGGTCTGAACCAGTGTTGTTTGGGCCCCAAATAGCAAACTCCCTTTCCTAGAGGTATCAAGTGACCTGGGACACCCTTAGCTGTTGAAACTTGTCAACACTGATGTAAGTATTTGTTATAAGCATTAAGAGGTCTTAGTGAATGGGAAGGCATTGCTAGGACCTCCCCCTCTAGGATTTCAGGGAAGACTCGTGTTTAACAAGCAATGGTATCTGAGGGACAAGAAGAACCAACATTGGTCACCAGGATAAAAAAGTTCCTAAGCACTTAATTTTCCTTTGAAACAAGAACACGAACAACAAATGTTCAAACAACACTATATGCAATGTCTAGGGAACAAAAGGGAGCTTAGAAGGGCAAAACCTCACAAACCTGTGTGCCATGTTCTACAGGGGGCGTAAAATAGTTCTGTGCTCTTATTCAGCTAGAAGGATTCAATCCCTGCCCCCCTCTCCACCTGTCCCCGTCCCCCCAAGTTCAGGACAGGGGAGATACTTAGCACAAAAGACACAAGGTGCATTTCTGTTTTTACCTTCGAGTAGGCTCTAACATGTTATTAAGCTGTTTTGTAATTCTTTCCCTGAAAATACCCAGGTTTTCTCCCATCTAGTAGGAATCCCACAAAGCTAGTGCCACCACACAAAGGTTCTCAACTTCGGCAAACAAAATGGAGAGGCTTAATTTTCTGGGAAGACAGGGAAGTCCCCATTCTCTCCAGCAGTTAGAGAATTATTTATTATTAATTGCATGAATGTAGATGCTCAGGAAGAGGGACCTATGTTCCGCACATTTTTTAATATTTGTTATGTTTTTTTTCACTTTTTTAAATTTTTGAGGGAGATGCAGAGCACGAGCAGGGGAGGGGCAAAGAGAGAGGGAGACACAGAATCAGAAGCAGGCTCCAGGCTGTGAGCTGTAAGCACAGAGCCCAATGAGGGGCTCGAACCCATGAGCTGTGAGATCATGACCTGAACCGAAGTTGGATGCTTAAGTGACTTGAGCCACCTAGGCACCCCTTAACATTTGTTCCTAATGTTATCCCCTTATATTCTTCAATTTTTTTTGCATCTTCAAGATGTCAAGAACCCCCTGACGTCGACAGTAGCACTGAGAGGAGGCCCACTAAGTTTGGTAACTGATCTGCTGGGTTACAAAGTGAACAGAATCTCCACGAGGCACAAGCAGCAGCACGTGAACACATCACTATAAACACTAAGACTGTCCGTTCATACAGTTTATTTCACTAGACTGCAAATTTATACACAGTACGAAGGGGTTTCCTGATAGCACGCATACAGTTTACTTTCTGTACTGCTGAAGAACCAATTGTTTTTTTTTTTTTTTTTACATTATGTCGTGATACCCTATCGTTAAAACGTTATTCAGTGAATTTTTTCCAACTACATATAAACGGAGATTTACCACACACACGGTGCAAGAATGTCTTTATAACATATTTGAATCACAAGATGTGAATCTAAAATACATCACTGTAATTAGAACACTACTTTAAAAATACAATGCCCCACGTTATATTAGCCAGATCGGATTAATCTCTGTATACGTCACAAAGCAGTTCAGTGGATAGCTTCTCGGATAACTGGCAGCAGCTTTGAACTAGGATATCAAAAGAAATCTTTAAGAATCAATTTTGAAGTTTAAAAACATCTTCCTTTATGTACTCAATATTTTCAGAATCAAAATGGGACACTTAAAAATTTATAGTCTCTAACACAAGAAGAAATCCATCCCTCCCTTAGCCGAAAGGCTGGGGTTGTAATACTAGGTTTTGTAAGACATCTGAGAAAAGCATCGTACGGGGAGTGGAAATGAGTGAAAAAGAGACATAACATTTCTTGGAAAGCATTTTGGATTCCTCTGTCTTCCCTGCCTCTGTCAAACATAAAGAATACTGCATTACAAAAAAAGATAGGTTTCCATAAGATGACGTTCTAAAGAAAATGTATGTAAACAAGTCAGAGAGAAGGATTTCTTCATTTTCCCATTTTGTAGAGTGGGGCAGTGGGAGGATATCAGTTAAATAATAGAACTCCATAGTCAACCACTTCACACACAAAACAGCTAGGGATAATTGCTGACAATTTCTTATGTGTTTCCTTTTCTTTCCCCCAAAGTTTGAGAATGTTTGAAAGTTCAATAAATAGTAGAAAAATAATCCTTTACTTAGAAATTTTGAGATGCATCATTTAGAGCTTAACAGGAGTTCCATACAGCAACTGTGGTATCTAGGTACCGCCAGAAACAAAGCGAGATCTTCCGAAAGCACACATTTCTGTCTGGATGTGCCACATTCCCAGTCTCCGGCTGGGCACACTTGTCTCTCTTCCAGTTAAGGAGAGCCGAATGTTTCTGGCTCCTTGGGACATTCCTCTGGCTCAGCTTAACGAAGGTTCCCAATGTTTCGTTTATGGGTCTCGCCTCTGTGTTTGGAGGTTTGCCTTCTGCTCCATCCCATTGGTGTTATGGCAGGTTCGTTAATCAGGCTTACTTCCCCTCCATTTCAGAACCAGCTTCGCACTTTCACAAAAGTGATTTTGTTGTTGTTTCTCATTCCGAAACACATTTGACAGGCAGCAAGTGAGTTAAACCACTCTGGACAAAGCACGAACACAAGGGGTCTCTTGCTGTGGATTATCCGATGCTGGTTCTTCTTCCCTCCAGAACATTCTGTACCTCCCAGCTCCCATCTTCTCATGGAGGTCAGGAGAGTGTTAGCACTCTGCATCGACGGTGTGTACTGTCACGGCCGCCTGCAAGTGGTGGCTGTGGTGCGGCGTGGGGTGGTGGGAACGGTAGTGGTGGAATTTGTGACTTAGCAGGGCGGCCGTCTGGGGCGGGGCGTCCAGATCCAAGTCCTCGTCGTGGTTCCCCACATCCACCCCAGCTGACAAGGGGTCATTGTTGCACGGGGGGTTTTCACTATCTTCCTGTGGGCTCATGGTGCTGTAACCTAGAAAATGAACAGAACAAGCAGCTGAGAGCTTCCAGACACAGGGAGATGTGACTGAAGATTTCTAGGGCACGGGGAGATGTTCCTATCTTTGTGTTACATGGGTGCAAACGTCCGCAGGCTGCCAGCAGACGTCAAAGTGGCTTATTTTTGAAGAGATCTTTTGTTAGCTGTTTCTCCTCTGCGCCACCGCCCCCCCCCCCCAACAATTACACAATAAAAAATTTTACACACCTGAGAAAGTACAGATAAGAAAAAAAATATATATATAGGAAGCTTTTTCCCAAATCCCCAAATCAACACAACAAAAACTAAAATCATCGCTCTTCCCACCTGATCCACAGATAACTACCATTGACATTTGGGACTATCCTCCTACACTTTTCCCTGAGGTAAGATTAACTTTATTTGAATGAATAAATGAATGAATGAATGAATGAAAGAAAAAAGAGAGAGAAAGAAAGAAGGGAGAAAGGGAGAAAAAGAAAAAGTAGGGAGAAAGAAAAATAAAAAAGGCAGCTTCAAAAAAAAAAAAAAAAAAAAAAAAGGAAGAAAAGAAAGAAAGAAAAGAAAAGAGAAAAGGAAAACAAAGTCCTAATAGGATTCAAGTCAAGTTGGGGGCTGGTGGAGAAAGCTGGGCTGCACGTGATCTCACAGCAAGGACAAAAACAAGCGTCTCCATTGTGTGTATATCTGTTCTACGACACACACTGGTGTCCTGGAATTCCTACACACAAATTATACAAGTGAGGGAAATGATGATCAGAGAGGTTAATGAACTTGCCCAAAGTTCCAGTACCTGATGAGATACGAACTCCACATATACCCATAGCAACTAGCAAAGGAATCAACTATTCTCTGTGTAAGCTGGCTCACTGTATTTAAAGATTAATTTCTTTTGGTATTCTAAGTAATACACGTTTCAAAAGAAAATGCCCTTGCTGATCAAAGGATTCCATTCCAAGAACTCTGGCATGTTTTTAAATATTGCAAAAATCCCCTTTAAAATTTTTGAGAAGTGACAGCTCATTAATATTTCCACTGCATCTACGGTTAGCATCAATCAGAGCTCACCCATGGGTAGTGCTAGTCACATTTGTGGTGCAAAATTGATGTGCTTGCATACAGCCAAGCAGGAATGGGATATGGTTGAAAATGTATGCTGGGTGCAAAAATTAGAAAGGCAATTCTCTGTCCTCAATGAACCATTTTGCAAATGACAGAATTATTTAAGTCAGTCTAACTCCAGAAATATTTATTGTGCACCTACTATGTACAAGATACTGTGTTAGGCATTGCAGGAGACACCAAGGTGAAAATCTCCCTGCACAAGGAGCTTAAAAGCTAGAGTTTGAGAAATAAAATGAATACAAGCATAGATCCGTTCAATTATTCATTCATTGAAGACCATTATGCAGCCAGAGGGGGAGGCTACAAAACATGAATAAGAGATGTCTCTTTTCCTTAAGGATTTCACAACCGAACAGGAGACTTACTTGTGAAGCTGGGTTTATTCTAATGCAGATGATGGTAAGTGCTATAGTTGAGGTATAACTGGTATCGAGAACATGGAATAACTAATTCCGGCTGGAAGAATGAGAAAGCTCCACAGAAAAACTCCTATTTCAGTTGGGCTTAAAAGGATATGTAGGAGTTTGGTAAGTGGATATGAGCAAGGGAACGGGAGCACAGCCTAGAGGTGTGGAAAGCCAAGGCCACTGCTGTACCATGTGGCTAGGACAGGTGCAGGTAGGCAGTTGGAGAACGTGGCAGGAGAGAGGTGGAAAGGTGAGTTACAGTCAGATTATAAAGGCCAAAGCAGAGAAAATGGAGGAACAATACATTTTGAACAGACTGGAAAAAAAAAATAGCATGACAGTTTCTGTGTTTCAGAGAGAGTTCTCGTGGCAGTTTGGAAGATGAATAAAAAGGAAATAGAGGGGACAGTTGGGAGGTTATTGCAACAGCCCAGATGACAGACTAAGAATTAAAACTAGGGGTATGGGATTAAGCGGATTTAAAAGTATCTCAGAGGTGGAAACAATAGAAGTTGGTAAGCAGTTAAAAGTTAGGGGGGTTTGGGGGTGATGACTTTGAGTCAGGATGAAAAGACTCGGAGACCCCAAGTGTCAGGGATGAAGGGGGCAGAAGAGGGTGAAGTTGATGGACATAGGCGTCTATCATCACTGAGAGTCTCCTTGGTGCCAGGTGGGGGGCTCAATCAAAAAAGGGGTAAGGGGGAAGCTCCAGCTCCCAAGAAGCCCACAGTCAAGAAGGGGAAACAAAGGTATTCAAACAGAGGCACATGGAGAGGGATACCAAAGCTGATTAACTTGGCTTAGGACACCTTACGAGGACACTTAAAGTGGCCCTCATGGGAGAGAAGGGGTTCATTAGGTAAAGAGCGGGTTGGAAAGGTACTGCAGGCTGGGAGATGAGCAAATGCCAAGACACAACAGCCCGAGAGCCTCTAGGGGCTTTGGGGATGATAACAAGCTCGGTATGGGGGAGAAAGCAGCAGGAGAGGAGACTGAATATGTGGGCTCAGACCAGATCAGGAAGGCTGGCTGAGCTACGAGCTGGGATTTAGCAACAGGCCAGAGGTAGGGGAGGGTGCAAGGACGTAACATGTGCTTGAAGATGATCACTTGTGGCAGTGAGGCGGCTGGAAAGAAGGTGGGACTGAGGCTCAGAGGACAGGAGGCTGTGGTGCTGGCCCAAGGAGATGATGAGGACCTCAAGTGGGCCAGCGGCTGTGTTACGTAGGGCAAGCGGCCGGCTTCAAGACACTGTTCGAGCTCAGAGTAGGTTGCCTTTGGTGGCCCAACTGACTTCCCTGGGGGGGAAGATCCAGGTTGACATCCTTGGATAAGGTTGAGGTTTCTAGGTTCAGGGCTGGGGAAACAGTGATGCCTTTCCTCAAGAATCAGGAGCCAGAATGGGATTCTCAGCATCAGCAGGGCTCGGTCTGGAACCTGAGACTGGATGGTAGACGCTGAAGCCCCAGTTACAGAGTGCTGCGTGTGCTTAAGCTGCCATGTGCTTCACACGTAGGGGACTCAAGTAGAAGACACACTTTTAGCAAAATCTCAGCATCTATGTTGATGATTGTTGGCCAACCTTTAGTGCTAGGCTGTCTTTATCTTGCCTCCAAGTACCTCCTGAAGGGTTTCCCATCTCCACTCATTTACAAGCACCCACAGAAACTGTTAACTCATTTTCACATTCCTGGTGTAAAATTCATGACAGGCCTTCTGCCGGGCTCACCCTCCCACCTTCCATCATCCGGCTATTGTCCTTCATGCTTCAGTTTTTAAAGGTCTTCTCTGGGAAGCAACCCAAACCCCCAGCACCCCATCCTGCCAGCCCACGTGGGGTCTGTTGCCCCTTCTGTGAATTTAAATGGCATTCTGTACACATCTCTAGCTTAGATTTTTACTATGCAATAAAACTTAGGGCCGTCGTGGCCATTAGTGAATTTCCATTTATTTTTGTACTCCTAATATTCAACGCAATGCCTCACACAGAGCAGGCACTTCATTTTTCAAAATCACATTACTATGCTCCCAAAGCAATGTTATTAAGAGTTTTTTGGGTATCTGTGGTTTTATCTGGTGTGACATTCTCATCTAACAATGAAGACGTTCCAGGATTCACTGGGCCCTGCCCAGGGGTTCTGACTTAACACGCCAGGGGTGCTCTGGACCTGGCTGATCATAGGCTCAAGGGTGGTTTTAATGATGGAGCTGTTCCCACAGCACCTCAGGGGCACCCCCATTTCTCCTGCTCTTGCTTTCTGATGAGAACCCAAGCACAGGGTCTTCCAAAGTGAACCCCTTGCTCTGGGACATTCTGTTTAATTTTCTCAGTGTGGCAGTATTGCTCAGCCCCTCTGTAACTTACTCAAGCTTCCTCTTATCTCAATAATTAATGAAAATCTGGAGAGAGGGATAGCAAGCTGTGGAGAAGAGGGAGAAAGCCAAACACATGCTCTCACTTAACAAATTGAGTGTTTACTTAGCACCAGACAATTCTGTTGGGTGCTGGGAACAGTGATGAATAAGACAGATTCAGTATGACTCAAGGCAGAAGAAGCACTATTGAAAACACAAAGCTATCAGCCAATACTTTCAAAGGAAAAGTTTCTTACTATCCAAAGGTGTGTGCAGTATAGTCTCTGAAAAGGCGACCTCAAGCAAAAAGTAGGCTCAGGAAGGAGACTAGGCGACCATTGAGAACAGGAGTCAAGATCAGGCTTTTTGGTATTGTGCTTACATATTTAGCTGATGGTTCCTGAAGAAACCTCTCTGGATGGGTGGGGAGGTTAGGTCACTCTGGGGACTCACTCTCCACCTTGTGGTCACAGAGAGTAACTGTGGGAGAATATCCACGCGCCTCCAAAAAACAATGGCCCTAAGTTACACTCTACAGTTTTTGACCAGGTTTTCAAGGCTCACCATTCACCTTTTAAGCTTTTTGGAATTTGCTTTACTAGGAGGAGGTCTCCCTTTTACAAAGAAAAAAATGTTGCTTAAATACATTTATATCCAGTTTCTAATGAGTTGGTAACTAACACGCAGATTCAAAAGGGACACATTGGTGGTTTTTAACCTAAAGATAAGCCAGTTGATGAATGGACAGAACATGAGATTTTCAGAAGAAAAAAATGGGCAGACATATAGAATTAAAGCATAAATAGGTAGTAATTGTTTTTAATTGCTACTTGCGAGTGTAACAGTAAATCGTCAAGGGCTGAAAAACAGTCATTCTAAGTGGTCTTAGAATATTGACGAAAATAATTCTACCTTTCAAAAACTATTCTTATTTTAGCATTTTTAAGGTGCAAAATTAAAATAAGATTCCTTTGAAATACAAAACTCTCTTGGCCACATGAAATACCACTGACCCCTGAGTAACCTTGAACTACATGGGTCTACTCGCAGGCTAGTTTTCCATAAATACAGGACAGGGCTGTAAATGTATTTTCTCTTATGATTTTAACATTTTCTTTTCTCTAGCTTCCTTTAAGAAAACATTATATAATACATGTAACATACAAAATGTAGACTAATCCACTGTTCATGTTCTTGGTAAGGCTTCCAGTCAACAGATTATTAGTAGTAAAGTTTTTCTTTTGGTGGGGGTGAGAAGTTATATGTGGATTTTTTTAAAATATTTTTTTTTAATGTTTATTTTTGAGAGTGAGAGAGAGTGGGAGAGGGGCAGTGAGAGAGGGAGACACAGAATCTGAAGCAGGCTCTAGGCTCTGAGCTGTCAGCACAGAGCCCCGTGCAGGGCTCAAACCCACGAACCGTGAGATCATGACCTGGGCCGAAGTCAGCCGCTTAACCAACTGAGCCAACCAGGCACCCCTAGATGTGGATTTTTGATTGAGCAAGGGTGGGGGCTGGTGTCCCTAATGCCCATGATGTTCAAAGGTCAACTGTATTTCTAAATAAAAATACAGCTTGAAGTCTACAAGTTTGGCCTGGTGACATTCAGTTTTAATTCTAGGTATATCACAATTCTGAACCACATCCTGAAAATCTAATCTGTTCAGTACTCATATATTTATGTGTTTTATTCCTTTGAGTTTCCTTTTGTGGAACAGACCCAAGGTAAAAATGCTCACCGGGTTGCAAACAACCACGGTGCTACAATTTTACCCCGTCAAGGGCCAGCACCAACAGCACCAAGGCCACCTTCCCCCAGGGGACTTCCATGATTCTCATGGACTAAGGTCCAAAGTAGCTTCACTAAGATCTCATTACCTGTTGAGGGGGAGAGGTGGGTTCCAAGTGAGCTGTGCTTGGCCCTATCTTATAAGCTCTTCCATAATCACTCGGCCTCACAGAAATGAGGCTGCCCCTTCACAAGGTCCCCCCACTGTGCCTAGCAAACAGCATAAAAGAACACAGAGCTGAGAAAGAAGGGTACTGACAAAACAACGAGATTAGATTTCCTTGTTTTCATGCGAACCTACCCATGGCCTATTCTTGGCATCACAGGGACATTAACCTGATGCCACCACTTTTAGTGACCCACCATTCAGGTTCAGGGATATGACAACATGCAGTTAAATGCTATTGATTTTTGTGGTACATTTGGAATTATGTGGAATGTCAATGTCTTCCATTTCTTTTGGTGTTGCATTCTATCTGCACGAGGAACTATTTTTCATTCCTCGGGGATAACAGGGATCCAATTATTGTGAAAAATGAAAGAAAGCAAGCCCTTAGCTAGATTCCTTAGCTTTCAGATACTGACACTGCATTACTGCTTTCATCTAAGCTGTTGCTTCATACACCATTTTACTAAGACAATGGGAGAGCTAATGGAACATTGGAAATGTCACTCAGAATTCCAATTTCGTATTGAAGCAATTTCTATCCGGGGAGAAGGAAAGAGAGAGAAAGGATTCAGTATTTCTGCTGAATAAGAAATTATTTCTGTTGAACTTTAGTAGCCTCAAACCTGTTTTATTATTCAAAGGAGAAGAGGCACAGAACTGCCTGGCAGAATGAATTTATGCAGGTTCAAAGGTTTTTAGGGGGAAAAAACCCCAGAAAGTCAAACTGAAAAATTTAAGTTGTGCTTTGACTCTGCATAGAAACCTGAAGTTTCTACTTAGTTGGTGAGAACAATGTCATTCAAAGCTCAAATTAGGAACCTCCAATTTACAAATCAGAGTTTTGGCTTCTGTTTTCCAAAGGGAGTTTGAATACCTGGCTGTCATGTAAAAGGCAACACTGGTTGCCTTGACGAATATCCACTCCTTGCATGTTTTAGCACAGGGCTGGGAGCTCACAGTTTGTAGACTTCCTTTTTTTTTTTTTTTTTTTTTTTCCTAGGGTAGATGTGGAGAAAGAGTCAAAAAGGTATAAATGCATTATTTATGCATTAAAAAAAGATCTGATTCTGGGAAGAAAATAAAGTTTTCTAGCAAATTAAACAAGCACACGAAAAACAAAAAGATCTTACAATTACAAAAAGTTCTTACAAGGCCCCACACTCCTGTCATGTTGTTGCGGAACACTGGCAGTGATGGCTACAGGGCGGGACATGTCTGCTCTTCCCTGTGACGACAAGCCATCCGGATGTTGGCAAGGTAAGAAGCTAGGTGGTGGCCAAGTCTTTGGTACAGCATGTGGACTTGATAATTCACAGCCCGCTCAGCCTTAGTGCCGACCCTTTTCTGAGCATCTTAGAGGCATCTTCTATAACCTCCGTGACTATATACACCAGTCCGCTTGCCTCTGAATCTCCTTTGCCCCAACTTTTCTTTCATCAGCCTTTAAGCCCAGTGCAAATGTTGTCTCTTTGGTGAAGGCTTCTCTGAACCTTCCAGGCAAGGCTGGAGGTCAGGATGGGGAATGCCAGAAGGAAGCATGAACTCTTGTCATGTCCAAAGTGTATACGTGGCTGAGAGAGCCCTTGAGGATGCTGGTGTTGGCCAGCTAACAACAGTGGGTAGCAGAACTGATGTGGATGCCAATTACCAAGGATCACGTGGAATGGTAAGCGGGTTCCATTCAGACAATGTGAACCTTTATGCATGGAGAACACTTAGATGCAATCTGTGTGCCCAAGGGTCATCTCTCTTATTCCTGCAAGTGCCGAGACAAAAATCAAAACTACCCTTGGGCTCCTAGAAATGTGCCATGTTGGAATATGTCCTTTGGAAAACTATGCCAAAGTAATGAATTTGAGCACAGAACAGGAGGGAGAAGAGGGGATGTGAACACTGGCCCACAGGGAGCCCACCAGACTCTTCAGAAGGAGCTAGACCTTACCATGATCACTTTCTGTTCCTGATCGACCCCAGTAGCGACGCCTCCTCTCTGGACTGTGTGCATGTCGTTCGATGACTGCAGCTATAAACCTAGTATTGCTGACTGTGGGGAGAAGACAGTTAATCACTCTTGTGCCAGTATCCTTACTGTATAGAGTACATTTGCTCTGGGCAGGTTGATTCACACACTGGGGGGAGCTGTTCTTTGGAGAAATAGAAGAAGTAAATTATTATTATTATTATAATTTTTTTTTTTAATTTTGAGGATTAAGGGCAGTGAGAAGTTCCTCATCACAGGTCTCCAACATGCATTAAGAAGACATGTTCTACACAGTTGTAGGCCAAGGTATGTATCTCACGCTAATTGAATTCTTTTTTGATAAAGAAATGCTCTTCCCCCCTGCAACTGAATTATATACATTTAATCCCCGGAGGGATTAAAACAATGTATATCACCTGATGATTCTCTTTCTGAAATACTATGCTGGAAAGCAATGAGGAGGAGAAAGAAAAGGTAGGGTGAGGTGTTAGGACAAAGCACTTAACGAGAAAAGGAACATCAAGACTCCTTTTAAGATTTTCTAAAACAAAGCAAACACCTACACTTATTTATTCCTAATGAAAATGGGGGAGGAAAAACCCTCGCCACATTAAGGTTCTTAAATCGTAATATACGCCAAAAGGATAGAAGACAGAACATTTATTCTGGTTTAGCCTCCTGCTGACACGTTCCGCAACGAGGCAGCTTGAATACTCACTGATGCCTCTGTCCTCATGGCTGTCATCGTCCCTTTCATCTCTGTCATTCTCCAGGTTGGACATACGCACTGACATTTCTACCCATCATTAAAGAGAAAGAAACATGACTATTTAATCAAACAAAATCACCCACTTTAATACCCTGTGGAGGCCTCATTTTGATGGCTGGGTGACAGCATTCCATCAAGAACGAGTCCAAACTTGGAAAAGAATAAACTGATGTCCCATGTCCCATCCATTTTTTTTTTTAAAGGAGGAGGTAGCAGGAATCAAAACAGGGAGGACCAGAAATGAATAATCAAGAGAGGCACCTGAAATTAACTTCTGAAGAAAGGAGAGCAAAGAAGTTGATAGAGGCTAATGGATCTTTAGTCCTCTACCAATGTACCTCAAACAGAAGGAAGGGGTCTAAAGCCATGGCTGAGTGTGCCAAGAAAATGGTGTCACAAAACCCTATAAAAGGCCAGGTATAAGGTAACACTGGATGACTGTCACATACTTACCAAGGGGAAATCTGGGTATCCAAATCTTACCACGGGGAAGGAGCTTTGTGATTAGTCCTGTTACTAAATCAGGCAGCATTATCCCAAGATGCCCCCCACACCCACCCCACTGCCCCATCAGGATTGCGGCCACAGTGAACTATTCCAGCATCACTCTGTCCTTACTGCTGCAAGGATGAGCAAAGTGGCCCTGACCAAGTCCAGAACGATGAGTGAACCTTATCTCCATAAAGGTCAGGTTAATAAATCCCTGGGGCCTTTTACAAAACATGGGGAAGCCCATTAAATGGTTTCGTCCTTGCAAACGAGCACCGATATCCCATTTAACTCTTGGTATGGAAGCCATGATTGCAGATTAATCATTTTGTATCTGGCTCCAATGAATTCTCCTCTTCAAGAGCTGTGATTATTGCTTTGCACGTGTTCCTTCACACCACGGGATAACAGCTGCAATAGAACAGACTCATGGTCTTGCCAACAGGGACCCAGGCTATCTTTGCCTCACCTGTCTGGAACAGCAAAGACAGCACATCTGAGTTGAGGGAAGAACGAAATTTCCCACTAAGCATCCCAGCTCCCCTGCCTGGCTTATTCAAGAGGCATGCCGTGGGCGGCTAATGTGTGTAAGATGAGAGAGCATTGGGGGATTTTCTGGGGAATCAAAATGAAGCTCACAGGGTTGAGACACTAAAGAATGAGCCACGGGCTAAAGGTAGCAAGTAGGCTTTGGGGACTTCCGAATCACACTCCATGAAAACGGAAAAGGTAGTGCTGTTCTTAGAATTACTTAGGGGCTTACACGACTGGCCACTGTCTTTTCAGCTCTGGAAGGACGCAAGGGAGGCTGCTGCCTCCCAGAGGAGCTTTGGATTCATTTGGGGCTCACCTTGGGCAGCAAGAGGAGACATGTGCTGGTGACTCCGGCGATGAATCTGATGGCGGTAGGCATACACTGCAAGGACGAGGACCATGATGCATCCCATGATGCCTCCGGCCACGGGGCCCACGGGGGCACTTTTAATCATGTTCAACGTGACCACCTCGTCACCTTTATTAAAGCAAACAAATAGATGTCCTTTGTCAAGATTTCCCAAGTGTGGTAGGAAGTAGGGATGGGGGTGGTAAGATGGAGGGACTAGAGTGGGGTGGGGTGTGTTGAAGAGAAGAGCAGGTGCTTTAAGTTTTGAAAACCTCAAAGGAGATCCACCAGAATGTGGGACGAGTGGCTTCTGTTAATCCCTGGTTCTCAAATTAAATGTCGGCTGCTCGGCAGAGCAAGAGTACATTTGGCAAGGACTACTAAAACAAGTGAGTAGATGAGAATCACTTAAATATATGCTGCCCAGTGCTAAGAGCCTAGCTCCCCGGGGTGTGGGCTACTCTTGGAAGAGAAGTCATGTAGCACAGAGGTAAGGGCAGCGTGGGCCTCTTGGCACAAATTTATTGTACCTGGTGTCCTTTATGGCAACGAGTGAGTTGCAGGACTCCTAAACAGGATCACACTTCAAAGCTTATAGGTTCCCTTTAAAACACTATTAGCACAGTCACGTAGGAAACTGCAGGTGGGTATATAAAGTGATGTTTTAGAACAAGGTCACTTCAACTACATCCTAAGCTGGTTCAGTAATAATATGTGAGCTCAGGATCCTTCCTCACATAGGAGGAGTTTTTCTTCTATAGACGGGCTAATGTGGGGAGGTGTTTAAAAAAATAAATAAGGGTTTAAATATCTCACCTCCCAGGGAAGCTTTGGGACCTTGTACTAGCTCCAGAAAGACACCGAGAAAATCTCAGAGGAGGGATGCAGGTAGTAAGTATATTTGAGGTCTTGGGGCCTGATCCCAGACACGTTCCTCCCTCCAGTGTCCCTGTCCCCGACCCTAAGCTACCCATTAGATAGCTCTGGCTTCTGCTGACTCCAGGACCTGAAGTACTGACTTGTAGCCACAGAACTTCTGCCTTGCAAATATCATGAGGCAACGTTGCAGCAGGAGAGACCAATGTGCAGTGGTCACTCCACCCATCGCTGGCCCTGTTCTCCCGACAGCTGGGACTCAAATTCAAACAAACTCCATGGTTCAGCCACGCAGAAACCAGGCCTGACATTTCTCAGAACTAGCTTTATGGGAATGAATTCCAGGCTTGTAAACTTTGGCAGGATACATGGCTGCTTACTCTGCATAGAATATCTAAGCCAGCTTTGAAGGTAATTATCTGCCTTGGATTTGTAACTAAAAAACTACTGGCAAAGGAAGGAAACGGGAAACAAGGGTAGAGGATCATTTGAAGATTTTTGTCCTCGCGTAGAGGCAAAAAAAATTCGTATTCAAGAATCCAAATATTCTGGGTTCCCAACAAACATACCTATTGCTCCCAGGTCATCCACATAAGGACTTTTGGCTCCCACGATCCCCCCGAAGCATTCTTTCTGGGGTGCACAGTAGGATTTGTCCAGGTGAGTCTTTCCATCGCTGTCTACCATGCACCATTCACAATCCAGCACACCGAAGCAGTCCCTGCCAGAGAGATGATGCTGAGTGTTCCGGGAAGCTGTGCTGGGCAGGGGACAGCATATGGACTTGGGCATCAGACAGCTCTCAGGAGCTCCATTACTTGCTGGTGCCGTAAGTCCTTGAGCTCTAGTTTCCTTTCCTTATACAAAGAAGAATAGCAACCATCTGCCAAGGCATAGCTGTTTTATGTCTCTCAACAACATGGAAATGAGAGAAATAAAACAGTTCTGTGGATCACACCATAAAATCCACACATCACAGATTAGAAGAGGATTATTCCAAATCATCTCAAAAGACCAAGTGGCCCCAAGGTTCATTAGATTTTGGCCTGACATCCCCCAAGTGTAGGGTCATTTAAAAAAAAAGGGTGGGGGAGGAAGGAAACCTGGTCAAATCAATTTGGGAAACATGAGGCAAGTTAAACAGCTTTCTTTCCTGCCAATTTCTCAGAACTTTTAATATGTTAAGTGCATTAAGACTCTCTAAGAGGATGTGTGCAGTGTTCCTCAAATTTAGTTTTGGGGGCACCTGGGTGGCTCAGTTGGTTGAGCGTCCAACTTCGGCTCAGGTCACGATTTTGCAGTTCGTGAGTTTGAGCCCTGTGTCGGGCTCTGTGCTGACAGCTCAGAGCCTGGAGCCTGCTTCAGATTCTCTGTCTCCTTCTCTCTCTCTGCCCCTTCCCTGCTCACACTCTGTCTCTCTCTGTCTCTCAAAAATGAATAAACGTTAAAAAAAAATTTAGTTTTGAGTTAGTGCCTAATATTCCAAATTAATCTATCTGATACCCTCTCATTCCTTTGCTAAAATATGCACTAAAAGCAGACTGGCTGCCTGTTCTACCCGCTGACCGTACAACCAAATGGCAATTGGCAGCTGTAATACACAGATCACCCCCACTCCCACCACCCCTACAGCCCACCACAGCCACTGCTCCCATGATGGCTAAGCCCAAACATCCTAGAGTGGAGGGAGACGCAGCAGGGGACATGTAGTTGTTGGTTTTTTGATTCTCAAAGCTACCATGAAACCTATCTGCTTTCTAAAAAAGCAGAACTGATCAGCTATAACCCATAGAGCTGGGTTCTGTTTCAGGAACCCAAAAGCCCCTGCCCCTTGCCCTTGGCTTCTGTGTGCCATGTCCCCTCTCATTCCTTTTATCTAAAGAGTAACTTTCCCATCCACAGAGGAGGTGACTAATATATGGTACCAATGCCAAGCAGCTATAAATAGTGAAAACTGGACAACATTACAACCAGTGGATAAAAGGCATACAGAAATCAATTTTGGGTCTGAAAAATTGGTACATATTTAGAAAACATCAAGAATGAGAGTAATAAATAACAGCTGGCAAAGCTCAATGAGGCTCCAGGTTGCCGTTCCTTACTAGACTCTACGCCTGCAGTATCGTGTTGATACCAAGGCAAGCAATGGGCAATGCTTACCCACTTTCCATCCTCTGACTGCACCTGCTGTTGACACACTGGTGAAGGGCATCTTGTAGGCCAGGGTCAATAGCTGTGTATGTTACCGGTTCCTGGTGGACCTCGCAGCTTGGGTTTCTATGTAGGAACAAGTCTGGAGGTTAGGACCAATACCACTCATGTTCTAAACTCATCATGCCTCTGGTCCCCGACTGCCTCAGACAGATCTGGGTTTGAATTCTCGCCACCTATATGTAACCACCCTGGGCTTCAATTTGTTTGTCTTTATGTACACTTAACCACTTAACCACTCTGGGCTTCAATTTGTTTGTCTTTATGTACACTTAACCACTTAACCACTCTGGGCTTCAATTTGTTTGTTTTTATGTACAATAGAAACAATATATGTATAAAAAGAAAATCATAAATATTCAACAAAACGGGAATGTATACAAGAGAAGTGAATGTTACCTCCCCTGACTCACCACTCTAAATCTTACTTTTCAGAGGTAACCACTATTAACAGTTTAATGAAGGTCCCTTTTGACATTTTCTCTATGACTAAACGAACATTTACTAGTATATCAGCATACACAGGATTCTTTCATTTAAGTTCTAGAGAAGGGACTTACCCCAGTTTATTTAGCTGTCGTCTTAAAACTTGTCGCTAATATAAATAATGCCATATTATGTGTAAGCACATGTGTGTATAAAAGGTACCTATAGATTTATCACAAGGTTAATTTGAAAACCAAGTGACTCAATGTGCATAAAGTATCTGACACATGGCAGACACTTCGCGAATGCTTGTTAACAGTCCCCTACTTTATATGTACAGAGCACATATACTTTGAACATTTTCACAGCGTTTAAATTTAAACCTGAAAGAGGACTTCATTGGAAGGCTTGAAATCTGGCTCAGTGAACAGTTACATCATCAGAATGAATCACTTCTTATACCACAACCCAAAACAAATCTATAAATGAGGCTCCCAGTGTGCATGTATCTGTGTATGCCACATACATTTATGTAATATGTATATTTTACCGGTTCTCTGCATTGGTGAGGTTGCCAGTGCACTCATTGACCTCTAGAGGGCACTCACAGGGACATTCACATTCATTTTGTTCCATTCTGAAAGGCAATAAGAAAATTACTATGCAGAGGGTCAATAACAAACTATATGCTGTACATGGACCAGAAGAAAATTAAAAAAAAAAAAAAATCTGAGCTAGTTAAAAGGGAGAGTTAAAAGGAAGTTATGACCAAAGGTTTACACTATGATTGGCTTCCATCCATTACTTTTGGACAAGGATGCTGCGAACCACACAGCTGTCGATGCCTCTGCTACCTGGCCTTTCCTTTTCTACATGACACGCCCCTGTGCTTTCTACTTTGCAGATACCACTTCAAAATGACTAGCACCAGTGAGGATATTTAACAGTGTAGTAAACAGAGAATAGGACCCATGGCATTTTTACCGGTGACAGTTGAGACAGAGACGATCGACCATGCTACAAGCACAGAAGGCAAGAGAGTCGCAGGTTTCGTTGACAATGCCAACAAACGCGTTGGTTCCTGGGATCCTCGCCAGTCTGTACTTAGAACAGTGGCTGCCGTGCACAAGGTTCGTCAAATCTCCCTGGAGATGATGCAGGGGTCAGAAGTGACAGACAACAATGCAAAGAGTCAGCCCTATCATGGTGAAAACAACCCTTCAACCACCTGCTGGAAACAGTGTACATTAAAACCTAATTTAAAAAAAAATTTATTTATTGTCTAATTTACATCTAAGTTAGCATATGGTGCAACAATGATTTCAGGAATAGATTCCTTAATGCCCCTTACCTGTTTAGCCCATCCCCCCTCCCACAACCCCTCCAGCAACCCTCTATTTGTTCTCTGTATTTAAGAGTCTCTTGTGTTTTGTCCCCCTCCCTGTTTTTATATTATTTTTGCTTTCCTTCCCTTATTAAAACTTTATCTGGCTACAAAATATATAGTTACTGTTGACAACTGGAAAAACAATTTTTTCCTTTTTTTTTTTTTTTTTTAGTTTATTTATTTTGAGAGAGAGCAAGAGTGAAAGCCCGAGCAGTGGAGGGGCAGAGCGAGAGGGTGAGAGAGAATCCCGAGTAGGCTCCCTCGCATCAGCACAGAGCCTGACGCAGGGCTCCATCTCACGAACCATGGGATCATGACTTGAGCCGAAATCAAGAGTTGGGCACTTAACCTACTGAGCTACCCTGGCACCCCTAAACAGAATATTTAAATAACTAAAGCAAGCATCCTTTTCTTCATTCTTTACCAAGAAAATGTGATAGCCAGCTTCTTGAAATGCCAGATTTGTCTACCACATATAAAACCAAAGATTCAAAAGCAGCATTGTAAAGCATGCTCATTCTTTTTTGCATGTGTGTCCAATGTAGTAGGCCAACTATGAAATCCCTTGCTTGTTACTGTGCCAGTCGTCCCCCTCCATGTGTATGGTGAGGATAACCTACCTCTGAGACTTGTGGCACTGAATGGATTCTTAGGGGTCTGGATGGATTTTCCAGAGCCTGGAAGATGCCCAAGCAATAATATAAGCTTATCATCCCATTATAGCTCTAATACCCAGAAATGCTCCAGGTTCCATTTTGGAATAACTTGAGCTGTTAAGAAATTATCCTAATTCATATTCCACTAAAATTTGCGTTTCTGAAAAATTTCTCCCAGAGTATGCTGGCTTTGTCTGCCGAAGACTCAGGAAATCATCGTACAAGTGGTAGAAGACACACAGTAAATCAGATTTTCATAGAACAACCTTACCCAGCAGCTTCCTTTGGATTATACTCAAGTGTGTCATTATCTGCTTTAAAGAGAGTATTCCTCAGAAGGGTGTGAAGTCTAAAGAGAGTAATAATGACTTCTTTTGCTTTGAATATACTGTGCTATTAATGTATTCAATTTTAAACTCTTCTATTACCCAATTTTTTTTTTGAGAGGATTTTCTTTTTTTAAAACATATTTGAGAGTGAGAGACAGACAGACAGACAGAGAGAGAGAGAGAGAGAGAGAGAGAGAGAGAGAGAACATGTGAGTGTAGGAGGGGCAGAGAGACAGAATCCCAAGCAGGCTCCATGTTGTCAGTGAGGAGGCTGATGCAGGGCTCGAACTCGTGAACCATGAGATTGTGATCTGAGCCAAAATCAAGAGTCAGACAGATGCTTAACCACTGAGCACCCCCAGGCGCCCCGAGTAGGATTTTCAATCAACCAATACATCTTGAAAATTTTTAACTATACATTTAATGATATACGTAACTATTCTAAGTAAAAAGCTTACTTCTTGTGAATAACTTTTTCAACATTGGTTCTGTCACTACCCATTTGAGGTTTCCCAGCTAAGATTATTTACAATTTAATAAGAATATTAAGACCTTTGTTTTTTCTTAAGATCTTTAATCTTACCTAGGTAAGTTTGCAGTTAAATCAAATACTTAAGAGTATTCTAAGCTACAAAAAAAGAAATTATTTTTGGATGATCTACATGAAAGCTCCCATGTAACTGGGTGGATGACCAAGAAATGACCTAATTTGGCCTTAGGAATTTAAGGAGGCTGCAGGATCTCTAGAAGACAGGAAGAGGGGAACACAGGGCACCATGCGTATTTATATAAGACTGTGGGAAAGGACTTCAGCAGACATTTCAAAGGGTTTCGACTGGGTGAGTCTTTAAACAAACAAAACCAAAACAAAATACCAAGTGTGAGACCTTAAAACATTCACTGCTCCACTCTGGGCTTTATAGCCCACAATGGTCAGGCTGGTGAGCTGGACTAAAGTCCTGTCCTCTCATTCTATAATTCTCAGGCAATGAAAGAGCCAGGAATACCGTTCAGATATTAACTATTATTTCATTTCATATTCCACAGTGGGATGAGATATGAGAACGTAAGGATCCACTTACCACAAGGCTAGTGTTGAATTTATAAAACCTTTGGACTGTTCGGTCACTGAAGCTGTTGCACAGGTTTTTCTTTACAAAGTTGGGGTGGTTCAGGATATCGTTTGCTACCAAGGGCTCCTAACAAGGCCAAGTGGACAGAAAACATAGGCCACATAATTAATGAGGCATAGGCTGTGGGCACACTGCGCTATTGGCTTTGCAACAAGTACCTTGTGGGTAATATGCTGTTGTTCCACAGGTGCATGTCCTTTGGGGTCAATGAGGGTTGGATGTGCCACCAGATAACCCCGGTCCTCCATTATGAAGCACCTGTGTCAAAACACGGGACATCCTTCAGTAATATGAGTGGTTTTTCTATACTGTCAGCATTTATCTTGCTAGCCTTGAAACAAATTGCATTTATCTCAGTGAATAGTCCCTGAGACAAATTCACTGAATCTCAGTAAACGGTCCCTGAGAAAATTCACTGAAGGCAGGCTGGCAAACAGGTAGATAGATCCGTTCTTCTTCTTCTAAGTTTATTTATTAATTTGAGAGCGAGCGAGCGGGACAGAGGCAGAGAAAGACAGAGAGGGAGAATCTCAAGAGGCTCGGCACCATCAGCAGCGCAGAGCCTGATGTGGGGCTCGAACCCACGAACCGTGAGATCATGACCTGAGCCGAAGTTGGGTACTTAACCAACCGAGCCACCCAGGCGCCCCAACAGATACATTATTCTTGAGGTGGTAGGTTATCTGGTATACAGTTTATGGTAAGAAAGTTACACCTGACTCTGAGGCTACCTACATAGTTCAGACGGAATGTGTCCACTTAGCCAAAGATGGACTCAAAAATCTTTTGCAAGGATATGTAAGGGGCAAGTTTATTCTTTCTTCAGAGGAGGGAGACTCTGAAGGAAGTGGCCTTGGCTATTTAGAGGCACAACGTTTAAGCAAACCATACGATTTCTTCTTTTCATGTTAAATATACATAAAATACAACCTGCAGGGACATACAAAAAATATATTTGATGGAAACACTAAATAAGCAAAGCTGGAATTGCTCTAATCAAGGCTATGTACTGCTCTATTTTACTCTGCATTTGTTGTAACAGTTTGCTATTACAACATTTCTCATTCCTCATTAAGGGCCAATGTGAAATTTAGCAGTGATGTGAAGCATGGACCATGAGAGTGAAATAAGAAAGCTATTTTTAAAAGTGGCCTGCATTAAATCAAGGGAATACCCTTGCTTTGATGAGACATGTTCTTTTGAAATTAGGAGGTGAAGGCTTTCTTTAGTTCCACGAGCCTCTTTCCGGGGAAATGTAAAAGGGAAAAGTCTAAGTGTCTGAAATCCCCACAAAGACTTTGGCTTAATAACTAAGTTAACATCAAAAGTACCCTCTGGTCTTTCTAGCACCCAAGATATGGGAAACCTTTAATTACGGACTCTGAGAGAAACAAGAGCTTTCAGGGAATTCTGTGCCACAGTCTTTCTCCTTGTTATGAGATGAATCTGTTTGTCTAAATCCTAAATGGCATGCATCTTAGAAAACAAAAAGAACAAAAACCTTCTTAATAGAACACCCAGGCGACGGAGTCCATTTCTGGTCTTGACCATGACAATGTGGTTGCCATTCAACTAGAGATGTCTGACAGCACTGTCTTTGTATTTTGTGGCTAAACAGGAAATGGTGTTCCCAAAGGGCTTACCTTATTTTGTTGCCACCATCTTGGTTACAGACTGGCAGTAAGTCCATCAGAACCTTGTAGAAGTATCTAAGTGTGAAGTCAATCCCCATCACAGCCACGGTGTGCCCGGAAGACAGCTGGGTACTTCACGTGAAGAAGATCAGTGAGAACAAGAGGCACACATCTTATTTAAAGGAAAGCTATGTTCCATCACGAGGACGTTGTATGATATTAGAAACATATGCCCACTGTCCTGCCACATTTTTCATCCCTATAAAAATGATCAACTAAATGGCTCATTTAGCATAATGGAGATTTGATAGGAGAAAACTTAAGGATAAAGGTATAACTTTCTAATAAGATGAGCCCCAAACCCAGGCAGCTGTGGAATATGGCTAGCCCTGGCTTTAGATGTTCAGACAGTGACTGGACTATTCTTTGGCAAGAATATGGGGATGGCAGGAAGAGGCATCAGGTGGGAGGTTGGAAGCATGACTACCATAGTTCCTCCCAACAAGGAACCTGAGTGATCCCTTTAATTATTTCCCTCATTTCATAGATAAGGAAAGTGAGATCTCATGAAAGTTAACTGACTAGTGTAAGGTCAGACAAAACTACGCCTCATTTTCTTTCTAGAACACTAAGTTTGGCTCTATTCCAAACATAGCTCGGATTCTAGAACAAAACTCACTTGGTTCACAGGCCAGCTCCTTCTCCAGTCTAAAATGCTACTCTCAGAAAGAGGAGCACCCAAGAGGATACAGTTGGGTACTATATGGTGCTTGCTAACTCTTTAGCTCTGGAATCAGGCAGATCTGGAGTCAAATTCTGGCCCTCTTTGTTCCCATCTCTGTGGTTCCTGGGAGGCTACTTAACCTTTCCAAGACCCAGTTTTCTTATGTGAAAATGGGGATAGTCTTACCTACCTTGCAAAGGCTTAAATGAGACAGTGTTTACAATGCTTAGCAAGCTGCCCAACCTATCCAAAATACCCAATAAAAAGAAGTTACTCAAAAGAAAACCCATCAGGGCTTAAAGCTCAGGGCTGGACAGAGAGTGAACTTACTATTCTTCCAGACAAATGCTAGCTATAGAAGAAGCATGGACTTTTCACTTGAAGCCTAGGTTCTTTCTAATCTGTGATCATGGGCAGTTATGGGGTTTGGGTTACTTGGCCAATGAGCTCCGGGACCTTTGTGGCTGGGAATTGGGTTTACCCAACTTGGGACATTACAGGTGCCCATCATTACCATCATCCACCCATCCACCCAAACACTGATGTGTTTATAAAAGAAAAATGGTGTTGTTATTGACAAAAATCTTAGAAATTTTAAATGGAAAGCTCAGAAGAAAATTCCCAAAGTAAAATCACCTTTTGGAAAATCAAAACCTGGGAGTGAAATCAGCTTTGCTACGTAGGCAACTGTCCCCCTTCTGGTTACTGTCAACATTGATACTAACTTATATAATCTCCAACTCTCTCCCCCGAAAAAACCACTAGCAAAAGGGACAGTGAAATTTGTCAGAGCTTTGCTGTCAAAACTGTGTTTGGCATGAGATGAAGGAGGGCCATGCTGTGCGATTATTTGAGAGGCTACTGCCTCAGTAAGAGCCTGGAGTATTGTTACCGAAGTAACTTAAATTCTACCATGGGAGAAATCCAAGACTCAGTTGCCTTACACAGGATTTATGTTTTGTAGCAAATCATGTTTTGAAGTATCAGTCAAAAGAAGTTTAAGCCTCTCTTACTTTTCCAGGAGAGAGTGAGGGATCCAAACCATAGGTACCATTATGATAATATTTACTGAGTGGTCAGAACTGATAGGCACTCTGGTGGGCGTTTCAATACATCATTTCAATTATTTCTCACAAAAACTTTATGAGGCATTATCATTTCCAGAGAACTGAAGCTTGGAAACAAAGTATTTGGCCAAAGTCACACAGTGAATAACTAGTGGAAGCAAGAATGGAAGCTCAGTGTCCTCAACTTCAGAGCACACGCTCCTAACTGGTGTGTTAATACTGCTTCCTTAGAGATGCAGTACATTCAAGAGTTTCCAAGCAATTTCACATGACGTACTCCATTTCCTGTGACAACATCAGAAAGGAATTACAGCTCCCATTCTATAAATGAAAAATTAAGCTTAGAATGGCTAAAAGACTTAAAAAGATTGACCACCGTTTACTTATGACACAGAGACCAGTATGCGATTCTGGTTCGTTCTACAATACTATACCTGACTCAGTGAAAAATACAACTCAGGTTTTTCGGGACAAGTTGATTTTGTTCCTAAACTTCCCCTATATGATTACCATCGGCTCCGACATGATCAACGTGCTGAAGGACAAGCAAGCATGTTGCCCATGTAAGTCTGGTATTCATATTTTTACCTGCATTTCAAAACTGTACAGTTACCATAGCAACACATAAAGAATGCCATAGAAAAATCAAACCAAGCCTACATTTCAAGGTTCAAAGGACCATGCTGTTTGCAGCACTTCCAGGAGATTTTCACTGCCAAAGACTCACCTGACCAGTCCTTTAATCCCTGACTATACTTCATCATCTCTGCTAGCATTACCATTCTCCAAAGAATGCACGAGTAGATTCTCAGGCCGCTAATAATGCTCATGGAAGAATCCCCAGTGCAGTTACTGTGAGTAACCGATGAGTGAACGCTGAGCTAGAAAAACCCCTCCCCAAATTATCAGCCAAACCAGTTCTGAAAACCAAGGCTGAAGGAGATTGCTTCCTGGCTAGTTGAATGCTACCTTAAATTCTCTTTTCTGACCTATTAAAATGCCAGAAGTTTAAAGCTGGAATAGGACATTACAAGTAACTGTCATTTATTTGGGACTGCCCATGGTCAAGTGCAGTGCTAGACAGTTCACAGTCATCAACTGCAATTTCTCATTATATCAGTTCAACCCTGGCATCATCACCCGTTTCATAAGTGAGGCTTTGAGAACTCATGGAACGTAGTAATATTACAAGTATTTAACATTTATTGAGGCCTTACCATGTGCCAGGCACCATTCTAAGGGCTTTACATATATTATTTCACATAATCCCTAATCATCTGAGATAGGCCTTAATATTCTTTTTATTTTTGTTATTTTTAAATCTTTTTTTTTAAGTTTATTTATTTTGAAAGAGAGAGAGACAGTGTGAGGGGGGAAAGGGGGCAGAGAGAGGGAGGGCAGAGAATCCCAAGCAGGCTCCATACTGTCAGTGCAGAGCCTGAGGCGGGGCTTGAACTCACGATCGTGAGATCGTGACCTGAGCAGAAACCAAGAGTCAGACACTTAACCAACTGAGTCACCCAGGCACCCCAACCTTAATAACCTTTTTAAAAATATATTTATCGAGAGTGAGCAAGAGACTATGCGTGTGCATGAACAGGGGACGGGCAGAGGGACAGGGAGAGAGAGAATCCCAAGCAGGTTCCAAAACGGGACTTGATTTACAACCACCAGATCATGACCTGAGCCGAAATGAAGAGTCTGATGCTTAACCAACTGCGACACCCAGGCTACCCTATCCTTCTTTCAGAAATGAGGGAACCAAGGCAAAAAGGAACTCGTTTATAGTCATAGAAGTAGTAAATGGCAAACACACATTACCAGAGTGGAATCACATCTTAGGAGGAGGTTAGGTTCTCAAGTTGGCCCATGAGACCAAAATCACCGGTAATCACCTGAACAAAGTACATCCATTAAAGCTACAGTTGCTTTAGTTGAGAACCAGAAGTGGTAGTTGCCCTGTGTTCTCAACTAGGCGGAGTGAAAAATACACAGCTTTAAGTCATAAAAGCATGCTCAGCTAAGGAAGATGTTCAAATGATCAAGTCCACGGGACTGCATATTGATCAAAGCAAGAGCAGATGCTCATTCCTGGAATACACTCTCAGTGAATGACTGGTGGGCAGGACCCAGGATTTCAATGGCCACTTTTCACTCTTGTTAAAGTTGAAGAACTAACCTTGGATAGGTTAAGCACATTGTGAAAAGTAGCCAATTAAGGGAATTGAAGGTTTTTCTAACTTGAAATCCCATCATATTTCCATCATGCTTCATTTGGGCTGACATCATAAATATTTATACATTAGCTAAATGAAGCTTCTTTAACCCATTCAAATTTCAACAAAAACATGTCCACAAATGTAAAAGAGCACTAAAATCTGCACCTCTCTGTGGCCACCCCCTCCCCCCGACACACACAAGAATACTGTATAGAAGAGATAATGGCATAACGAGCAGCAGGTAGCAGAGTCCGATGGAACAGATACCAAGAAAGACACACACAGGCAGTCATTCTCTTCCTGCCACCCCTACCCCCAACATCTGAAGCCCAGTGCTGGCCCATTGTCATTGTCATCAAAGACCAAGGTGATTGCTGTCTCCTCAAGCCACCTTGTTTACTTTTTCCCAACTGATTAGAATATATGGGAGATGTCAAGTCTCATTATTCAGACAATAGTAGGGTATGCCTGACAGATGGTCTGTTAAGGAAAACATTGAAAAGTTCTGTTCTAAATAGGTGTTTACTTGTTCATATGTGACAGAGCCAAAAAGATACCATGCCCTGCAAAACAATCACTGTTTGGCTGGCGGCAGGACCCTGCTTTCCATGGAGACACAGGTCATGATATTGAAATTCCAACACAGTACTGCTTTCCCAATTCTTGCTCCCAATGAACTTGCGTTAGAAGAATTCTCCTGAATGTCAATCATCTGATACATAATGAGCACCAGCGAAAAGCATAAAGTTAAGCAAGAAAAATCTGTCTCCCATAAATTTTAAGGCATCATTATAGGTACCAGTCAAAATATGGGCTTTCTTGGTTGCTAGGGAAAAACATCTATTTGTATAATGAAGGGATTAAAACAATGTATGTGACCTGCCTTTCTACCCAATGTTTCACTGACATTTGTCGCTTAAATACTGAAACCTCAAAAGTCTGAAATACAAAGCACCCGGAATGTATTTACAGTCATGCTGACATTTAATAGCACTGTTGGAAAGTCAGTTTTCAAAATGCTTTTTCATTTTTCAAGAGACAGTATAAGGACAAATTAACAATAACAAAAATAACAAACTCCTATATAATTCTAAGAAGTTAGAATAAAAGAGGTAATAAAATTGGGGTCTTGATACTTTTTTTTTCCTTCACTACACATGCTCCTTTGCTTGGGAAAGTATTCTCTGGTAATAACGGTCAGGCTCTTGTTGGGATTTCTTCAATTGGTTAAGATTGGTATTTCTACAAACTGCCCTACGGATTCTATCTTTTTCTTCTTCTAAAGGATCTTCTTCATAATAGGACTAAGAGCTTTTCATTGACTCAATCACATGATGATCTTGTGAAGTAGGTATTATCCCCATTTTACAGAGAACAGGAGGAAGCTCAGGAAATCCATGAGGACACTGCTAGAGAAGATATTCAAACCCCAGACTGCTCACATCAAAGATCATGCTTTTGCCACTAATCCTTGGTTGTCTACTCTACTTCCAAATTTTCAAAATATTCTTGAGGTGTTTAAAAAAATGACTAAAATATTAATTAAAATATTACCTGGATGAATGTATCGTGTGACTGATGGTTACTACATAACCAGCTCCTCCAACATCCAAATAAGGGCCAGTCAGAGAAATCAAGCCTGGATTAGCCACCGCATGGAGATACCTAACAGACAAGACAAAGTCGTGTTATCTTTAGGGTATGAAAAAACTCTCTAAATTTCAAAGAAAAGTGAACTTGTAAAAAAAAGTTTCTGAATTTATATATGTTCATTTTTTCATAGGTCATATATGAGCTATAATTTGATGCCATGATCATGTGCAGTGACATTAAATATCCCCATTATGGGCATATTACATACAAGGTAAGACTGAAACAAAATACCCAAAGGAATAGAAATGGCCAAGTATAAAAACATTACATACAAGGTAAGACTGAAACAAAATACCCAAAGGAATAGAAATGGCCAAGTATAAAACATCAGTCTCAAAATTTCAGTAAGAGATGAAAACACTGTAGACAGAGGAAACCCACAAATCTGTTAATACTGCATTAAAAAAAAAGATTCAAAAACATGTTTTCACTGCCATAAAAGTATCTTCTTTAATGTGACTGCCTGAAGTTGCTTTATTGTATGTACTTATCATGTCTCTCCAGGATTTGGGGGGAACCTTTGATAATGGAAGCTCCTAAAACTCACCATTGTCTCCTAGTGGGATCAAATGCTTTGTCCATGAGGGAACCAGGATAAATTCTGAGGACGCCATTGGGTGTTGCTATGTAACGGCGGACAATGTACGTGTTCAGGCTACTCATTTCCATTTGTGTCATCCATTCATCTGTGACGTGGCTGGTGGCCATTACTTCATTCCTGACAGAGAACTGGGAAACAAAGGAAGACATGGCAGGGATCCTTTAAGACTCACATGAAAAGAGAGTGGGCTGCTGGCAGGGCTTCCTAAAGCTCTCTTGCAGAGAAGCCAAGCCCAATTACTTCTTAAAAATCTTTCCACAGCAGATGGATACAGCCAAACTTGGTGAAAACAAAAGCTCCCTGAAACATAGTCAGTGGATGTGTGATTTACTCAATTGTTCATCCTAGTGAGGCTTTCTGCATTTAAGAAGAAAGATCCTATAGTGAAGCATCAAACACACACACACACACACACACACACACACGCACACGCACGCGCACGCACACGCACATCCCAGCTAAATCTCTGCTCTTTAAACTTCGTCATGTTTATGTCAACAAACCATAGGGGAACTTTACTTCTTTCCCCTGGGAAAAATGGGGCTGGGAAAGTTCCACTGATCTCTAAGTCACACCCCCCTACCTAGAAAACTCCTAGTGCATCTAAGGCCTGAAAGAGATTCTTCATCTGGCCCACAGGGCTTCTTAATCCCTCGGTAGGGTCATCGCCGACCAGCCTCCCGGGGGCCACACGCTGTCTTTCTGGCTCTCCAGCTGAGAGGCACAGATCCAGAGCTGGGCTTCCCGCTTCAAAGGTTCACTGACAGTGCCCCCTCCCAGGCCTGTGGAGGGGGTACGGCAGAAGTGGGGCCCCAGGCCAGCACTCACTTTGAGCCCTGGGTTAGCAATGAGGCGGGTGTTGTCACTGAGATAGGCCGTGTAGTGTTCCACCATTCGCTTTGTCTCTGGCTGGCTGAGGTGTTCGTATGGGGAGGAAAAGCTGCCAGCAGACAGCATGACAGTTGGACTTTCTGAAAGAGAAGCAAACAAAGCCAGGCCTGAGAACACGGAGACTTCATCTCAGGCCCAAACAAAAGCATCGCTAAGGCTCTGCCAATCTGTTAGCTATGGTGGCCTCAAGTCTTCCACAGGGAGAGCAAACAACTCAACACTAAGAGCTTAGAAGGAAAAAGCCCTCATTCTCTCCCCTCAGGGAGTTTATAGTCATGAGTGAACCATAAGAGATACATGTACAAACAGATACAAGTGCCTAAAATGCAAATGCTCAAAATCTTTTAAGTCTACACATAGTATCTCACACTTACTAGGATTAAGGAACAGCATAGCACATGGAGCCAGACTAGGTTGAGTCTCAGCTCGACCATTTCCTGGCCACGTGATGGGGGGTAAGTTGTAATGTATGTGATGCTTTTGTCATCTGCAAAGTAGGCAATTATAGCACCAATACATCAGTGAATTTATGTAAAGCAAATGAGTTGATAAATGTAAAGCTTGTAGAATGGTGCCAGAGCATGTGACAAATGCCTTGTGAGTGTTAACTACGACTGTCCATATTGGTACTAATATTTCAAAGGAAGGAAAAATGGAATTGTGGAGTCAATGCAAAAAATCAAATAAAAAAATTCTTCGCACAGACAGGGATAGCCAAACTTGGCATAAACAAAAGTTTATAGACTGGTTACTGTAGGTATGATTTAATTGTTGGTCCTAAGAGGAAAACCCAGTTTGATCTATTTAAGCCCCAAATCCTCACAGTGAATTACATTATGAAACAAAAACTGACATTTCTGTGAAATTTCTTACTTCAATTTTACATTTTTAGACTCTTTAGGAAAGCACCAGTCATATGTCCAATCTCAAATCTGTAGGTCATTTTCCATTCTTTTTGTTAGTTCTCACTCATGGTATCTTGTTTCCTTGTGGCCTGGCTACCTCTGATGCAGGACATGGCATTTAAAAATAAATTTCTGGAAAGAGTTGAATCCTAACAGGATGAGGGAGTCCTTTCTACAGAGAGGACTGTTGTTTGATTCTGCCAGGTGCCACACCCCAAGATGAGGCAGGGTGGGTAGATGGAGACAGTTCTCAATAAGATGACAGGGTACCAGTCTAAGAGCTGCATTATGGAGCTTTGGTGTTCAACATTCAACTAGTCCATGACTAGTTAATGTGTGAGTTTCCTTAGACCACTCAGATGGTAGGAATCAAGTCAAGGGCTTCTTTAGTTTCAATTCACACATACCCTAAAGATGGAGGGTAACAGAGGAGGGGCAGAGAGAGAGAGGGAGACACAGAATCTGAAGCAGGCTTCAGGCTCTGAGCTGTCAGCACAGAGCCTGATGCAGGGTTTGAACTCACAAGCTGTGAGATCATGACCTGCACCGAAGTCAGATGCTTAACTAAGACACCCAGGTACCCCCCCTAAAGCACAGCTTAATTTCACAGTTGTTTCTCCTGGATTGGTAAATAGGTGCATTGCAAATGTGGCTTTAACAGTGGCCTCCTTCTCTGGGTTCTTCTTTTCTCCTAGACTTGGATCCAATTCCTAGCTACCATGTTAGTTCTTTGATACTTTTCAGGAAGATTTTTTTTTCCCCTCAAGTTGCTATCCATTTTCGGTTATCCTCAGTAGGACAGGTCAGAATTATGTAGTCTGCTAATATCAAAAGATACTGCTTCCAGTAATGCTAATTCTCATGATACCACCATGGCATAGCCTGGGAGATTAGTGTTATATTCCTATCGAGGAGAAGAAAACAAAAGCTTAAAAAGGTAAGTCTGCCTAGCAGTGTGCTGTGGATTCATGTGCATATGCTCATGAGGTCTTCCGGGCACAGATGTGCCAGAGAGGGAGGACAGTCCTTGAACTCAAAGAACTTAGGAGCCGGTTGGAGAGACCAGAAATTTTTTTAAAAAAGAAAAACAACAAAATAAGAATTATACAATAATATAAAAAACACCAAAATGCTTCAGGGACAAAAGAGTAGGGCCAAAGGAGAGACAATGAAAGTGGGCCTTTCTTGTAGTGACAGAGACTGGCCATTTGCGCAAAGGCTGATGCACTTTGAGGGAGAAATGCGGATTGAGAGAGAAAACTTAAAAAAGTCCTCTTTGTGTACCGAGAAAGACAATGTCCCTCCTTCAGCCCTCTTGATGGGGGTTCTGACATATATTTAACACTTTGCCTCAAAATCCCTATCATCGATAGGGATTTGCCAGTTATCTAAGGAGTCTTAGTCACCTTTCTGAATCCAAACAATTTCCAACAGTGAAGAAGAGAGTGCTTGTTTCGCAGTACTAGGAGTCCTGCACGAATGTCCAGTATGTGCCTGGCACATGGTGGCATGCAATAAAAGGTGGCACCATGGCACAGAAGGAGCGGGAGTCACATTTCAGCCTTGCTACTTTCTGAGGGAGCTTGGGAAAATTTTGAATTCTGATAAATCCATATGTCCTCATCTACAGGAGCTAATCGCTTCCTTTGAATTATCTGCCTATTTCCTACGCTCTTTTGGAGACAGGGGCCCGCGACAGAAACAGGTATGCTATGTAGATATATGGGCATGCTACCCTTGAATCCCATTTACTATTTCTCCACGTCTTACCCTGTAGCCCTATATCTCCTTGTCTCCATATCTTTGGGCTGGCCTCTAATGGGCCAGACTGGTGACTATCTGACGGACTGCCTTTGGGCTACGAAAACCTCTCTGCCTAGCATTAGCAGAAAGCTGAAAGATACAAAGGAATATGAAAGTCCAGCTCCCTCTCCTCAGTCTGGGCAAACTCTGCAGTGTAATTTACACTCCAAAGCCCCGCTACGGGATTAGGCTGAGGCTGGGACTTCACCGAAAATCCAACTCTTGCTTGCTTTCTCCTCCTTCGCTATCCTGTTTCCCTCACTTCTTCCCTAGTTTCTTCTTAGAGCCCATCCTTAATAAATCACCAACACACAAATCCTCATCTGCCAGAGAACCGGACCCAAGGCAAGGCCTCATACGGTTTTCACATTTGTATCCCCAAACTAGCACTGCTGCCATTCAACATCCAGGTGTTTTTTCGTTTTTGTTGTTTTAGTTTTTTTCCCTCTAAATTCAAGCAGGTATTTATCGTGAGCTGCTATGAGTAAGCCCACAAAGGAAACTGCAAAGTGCAAAGGGCCTCACCTAGAGTCGCCAGCTGTTTGAAGTGAAGGCAGGCGCTAGGCTGGCCCAGGAGGTCCAGCCGGTGGTAGAGCAGCTTGCTGCTGGGGACGGTGTTGAGGTTTTTCAGTTGTTTGACGGGTATTTCCGGTTGTATCACCACAATACAGAGAATAAAGGAAGTGTCTTGTACCTGGAAAAATCAGTAAAGAATTTCTAATCCAGAAAACACAGGTTCCTAGAGGTAGTGACTTCACCTACATTATTTTCTGCTATCTCTGTCTCTATCCCACACAGAAAAATATTTGATGAGTGAATGAAAGCTGCGAGGATGGGGTGAGAGAACATATCTCTGGCAAATGACTACATGTTCTATTTTCCTTTCTGATGGAGGGAAAAGAACGTATGTAACAGAAAATCATGGAGCTAATGAAGGGATTACAGAATAGTCCCTTTGGAACAGCAACCCTATGGCCTTTTTGCTTATTTAAGCTGACAAATACAAGTTGGAGCACGGCACGAAAATACAGCACTTACTTCTGTTTGGATTTGAAATGTATTTCAAAATATATAGTTGGTTTTGCAATGAGTATTCCAAGAATTGACTACTTCAAAAGCCAATTCTAAATTTATGTACACAGCCCATATAGAATCTGGTTTATTCATTGTATTCCTGACTAATGCTTTCTCCTTTCCTGGTTGGAGATGGACAGGATCTCAGACTCGTGAAAAGTACAAATCCCATGGCTGCCTCACAAAGCCTGCCTGACTTATCATTTCAGACCAGAATAGGCAAATGTACCGTAGCTCAGCCTAATTTATCAAGCTCCTATGTACAAATAGGAATACTTCCAAACCCATTTGGCTCTCAGAAATGGACACATAAGTAAAGTTCTTGGGAAAAACCGTCTACCAATGAATCAAAACCGAGGCAAGCTACTTAATTCTAGTTTCTTAAAGTTAAAAATACAAGACAGCCAAACTTCTGTAAGTCCATTAAAGAAGGAGCAGGCCGAATCTATCTGAAAGATGGTTTGTCAACAAATGGAAAGGGTGATAGCCAGAACTAAGTTAAAACCATAGGACAATGAGAAGTAATGCAGCCCAAAGGATTAATTTCATAATCAAGGAGAAATTTAAGTAGGCAGGTTAGAGTTAAGTATAATTTAGGGTTTACGAAGATGGCTGCAGAATCTCTTTAAACATGGGAGAAATTTGCATCTTCCTGGAACTGCTGTCAAGGATATTCAGTTAGATTAGCAAATTTAATTCTCTTCCTCCACCCACAAATTAGAAAATAATAGTGTTCTCAAGTGGCATTTACTATTTCCCCTCTTCCCAACGCACGCAGTCACCTTTGTGTGCTGTGTTACATGTTCCAAGGAACCAAAAGACAGAACACTTCGTCAGAAGGACCAGAATTGTAGGATCGGGTCTGTTCTATAAGAGAACAATTGGAAGTTGCCCTAAGCATCTACACCTGGGTGGCTCAGTTGGTTGAGTGTCCAACTTTGGCTCAGGTCATGATCTCACGGCTCATGAGTTTGAGCCCCATGTCGGGCTCTGTGCTGACAGCTCAGAGCCTGGAGCTTGCTTCAGATTCTGTGTCTCCCTCTATCTCTCTGCCCCTCTCCCACTCACTCTCTCTTTCAAAAATAAATAAAAATGTTTAAAAAAAATTTAAAAAGTTACCCTAAGCATCTAAAAGAAACACTTCAATAGTTCTTAGTTGGAAAGGAAAACTGATTCCAGTACAGGTCTTCTTATTGTGTTCTTAGCTGAAACAGTCTTTGCATTAAGGAACCATAATGTATCTAGAAGGGCTCTCCAGCACCGGGGAGTATTTTTTTTCACTGATTGCCCACGGGACTCACGTTTTAAAGTGAGCCATTCCTGTGTCACACAGGAACACTGTAATATCTTCTGAAGTCAGTACTTTCTTCTGTCTCGGTATGCAGTCTCCTCAAATGCTCAAAGATGGACTTGAGCTGCACAGTGACAGAGTAGTAATCTCTTAATGCTGCTAACATAATCTCTCACATTCTATTTAAATTAAGTCAGTGAAATATAATCCATAAGTATCTGCTGTATCTATGGATGCTAAGCAGTTCAAATAATTATTCTCAATATAAGCTGAATCTATTTGAATTACATTTAGTAGAAGGATCCATTTTATTCCTGAAGACGGGGGGGAGTATATGTTCCCCCCCACCCCGCACAAAGATAACTTAAAATTATATGCTCTTTTGGCCGGGTAACCTGGCAAGCCTCTTTAACTTCAATCTCATTATTTATTATCTCTTTACTTTTTCACTTCATAGCGATGTTCTTGACAGTTTCAGAATTCTGAGAGAGCTAACACTTCTACCTGAAGTGATTACACGATTGTATCCATTTGGCTACATAGAATGGCCAGAATTTCTTGGTATCACTGAAGTAAAACTATCTTAAGATGATACTTCTTTCCAAAATGTTAACATTGGGTTTATTTACTGTGTAAAAAGGGTCTTAAAAATGCCTGTATCTCCTTTCTCTTTCTAATAAAAAATTCATTTTCTTAAAGATTTTGTTTGTAAGTAATACCCACACATGGGTCTTGAACTCATAATCCCAAGAGCAAGAGTCACACGCTCCACCGACTGAGATGGTCAGGTGCCCATCCACCTTTCTCTTAATGCCAACAAAATAAGGTAGAGATTTTCTCAGGATGCAATGGAGCTGCTTTCAATTAGGATATATTAGTGGTACATAATCTCCGATTTCAAATATAAAAGTATTTTTCAGTGGAGTATTCTGGTGTATGGCTTACTCTTTCTTTTAAAAAAATTTTTTTTGATGTTTATTTATTTTTGAGAGAGACAGACACAGCACGAGCAGGGGAGGGACAGAGAGAGACACACACACACAGAACCTGAAGCAAGCTCCAGGCTCCGAGCTGTCAGCACAGAGCCCAGCACGGGACTGGAACTCATGAGCTGCGAGTTCATGACCTGAGCCAAAGTTGGATGCTTAACTGACTGAGCTATCCAGGTGCCCCATAACTTACCCTTTCTGATGTGAAAATTAAGCCATTCATTCTTATTTACAAATGATGTAACAATAAGGGCATGTGATGCAATCATTCTCAAAAAAAATACTGAAAATGAGCTAAGAGAATTTCAAAATACTTTTGACTATCCTGAACTCTGTATTATCAAACAGTAAAATACCAGAAGAGGGGCCTGGGTGGCTTAGTCAGTTAAGCATCCGACTTCGGCTCAGGTCATGATCTCACAGTTCAAGGGTTCAAGCCCCACATCGGGCTCTGTGCTGACAGCTCAGAGCTGGGAGCCTGCTTCATATTCTGTCTCCCTCTCTCTCTGTCCCCATCCCTGCTCATGCTCTTTCTCTCTCTCTCTCTCTCAAAAATAAACACTAAAACAAAAAAAACAAAAAACCAGTAGAATCAGGCTTGCAAACTGCGAGTTTCTCAAAAGATTTCATTTATTATTTTGTTTGCTTTTACTTCCGTCATAGAAATCAATGTTGCCACAATGATCCTTTAAGAACGGAACAAGAAGGTCGGAGGACAGTCCTGTCTAAAGGCATGTTGGCTACTTCCAATTCCTGTCATTCCTATACCAGACAGAGATGCTGGGTCAAGCTGTCTGTCTGCATCCACCACTGGGCTGGATGCTCTATGAGGGCAGAGAGAGGAGCATTCCTCTATTTCCTTCTTAGCTCACAGTTAGATATTCAGTAAGTCATTCTTAAAGAGATGAATATGTAGATCCATTTAGAGTCGATGGGTTAAACACCAGATATGGCCATGTAAGGGAATTAAAGGTGGTTAAAAAAATGAAAGTCCACTCTACTTTTGGCCAACTGCAATGTCAAGAACCCCATAACAGCATTGATTCTCTGCAGGGAAGAGGGAGTAAAGGGCAGTGACAAGAGTACTGTGGGCACTGTGTGCTTGAACCCCTGACTGAGGGCCTGCTATCTGAATGAAGCTAGTCAAAGGAAGCTGAAGTGGGGGCCACAGGCGATCACTTCACTGTCCATCTGCTGGTGGTGAACATTCTAATCCGAAAGTTTCTTTGCCTTGGAAAATGTCAGTAGAGGGCATTTATGCTTTCATATCTTTTCTAAGTTTATTTACTTATTTTGAGTGAGAGAGAGCATGCACAGGATGGGCAGAGAGAGAGAATCCCAAGCAGGATCTACAATGCCAGTGCAAGGAGCCCGATATGGGGCTCGAACCCACAAACCCATGACATCATGACCTAAGCCGAAATCAAGAGTCAGATGCTTAACCGACTGAGTCGCCTATATGCCCCTCATATCTCTTTTTCAACTCCTAACTTCCACAACCCGAGTTTAAAATGATTAAACACACACACACACACACACACACACACACACACCTCACTGGATATAATCTAAATGTATATTGATGGACTTATTTAAAGAAATTTGGTCCATCAATTCAACATTACACTACACAGCCACTAAACGTGCATGCACATGCCCAGATATAGATGCCTGTATGTGAACATTTTCTGGAAGCTGATCAAAGTGGTGACTTCTGGGGGAATGGTAGGTCAAGGGCAGGAGAGAGGGAAGGGCAAAGTTTACTTTTTACTTTATATCCTTTTGTACGGTTTGAGTCATTCAACATGAAAAATGATTGCTTTTACAAACAAAAAAGAGGACACCTGTGGAATCTGCTCTTTTTCCAACCCCTTTAAAATTGGTGAGTAACATTATGGGATCTAAGTTCCCTGGAGTTGCTGCATCAGTAGCAATGTAACCCCCAGTTCCCCTGCCAAGACGTCCTGTTAACTCACCATCTTCCAGGCGTAGCTGACATTGTAGGCCTCCTTTCCGGTGGCTCGCAGCTTGTTTATGTGCCAGGACAGGGATGAGTTCACAGGGACGGTGATTATCTGGCTGCCCAGAGGGAGGCTGTGTTGGCAACAGAATGAAATACTTCAGGCAAAAGATAAAATTAAGCTCTTAATTAAAGGCAGAGAAGAAGCTGTGAGTCAATGACCACCTCCTGATTTTGAAAAGCAATGAAGCTCATCACTTTGGAAAGAGATAATGTGAAATTTTCAATTTTGTAAAAGCATGATGTCAGCTCAGCACTAAAAATATTCCTTATGCTCTACTCCTGCCGTCCCCGCTCCCATTCTAATTCTTTCCAGAGACAAACTTGTCTCGAATCACTCAGTCATTAATTTACAGCCAATGAGCACAAAGACCCGTTTCTCTATAGGTTACCATCTGCCAAAATAATGTATCACGGTTGGAAAAAATCCAATCTGTTCTTTATTTCAAAAGAAAATGTTGTATATGATTGTGCTGTCAATGGAATGGATGCTGCTTTGCCAAGCTATTTTTTGGCATGCTCTAAAGCTGGTCCTCAACTTAACCTTCTATTTTACCGTTTTTTTTTTTTCATTTTAGTACAATTGGGAGTTTTTTTTTTTTTAAATGAGATAACATACCTGATTTTATAAATTAATGGCAATGTGAACAAAGAATCTGATTTACAAGACATTTTCCCTAATAGTTTTAAGAGGCTATCTGTTGTTCTACAAAGTTTTACCTACTATTCTTATGAAAAATTCATGGAGGATACTTTTAATAACATTAATTTTTATACTTGTTTTATATCCTATAATACACACTCGTATTGGACCTCAAAAGGTCCTATTTTTTTTCAGGGAAAAAACCAAAAAACAAAAAAAACAACTACTATAACTTTCACCTTTTCCTTACCTTAGGATATTCTGCCGAACCAGCTCAAATTTGGGGATATTTTCGTAATGAATGATGTCAGTATGAAGTGGGGGTTCTGAGAGTAAATATGGCCTGGTGAGAGATGGGTGCATAAGTGTATACCCTGAAATAAAAAAACAAAGACATGAGCTACGGGAAACATGCTGGAAGAAGTGCTGATTCTAATATAAGTGACTATCACACATTTGAAATGTGGGATACCCCGGGATGACTGCCAATACTCAACATCCCAGTGTGTAACTCGCCAGTCCAATAGAAACGGAACTTGTTTTACGTGTTCTTGCGTAAAACTTGAAGTGTAGAAAGATGCCTTAAGTTATGGAACAAGAGTCTAATCGAGAATATCTTGGAGGTACTAGTCACTGGGTTTTCGTTTTTATAAAGACAAAACTATCGGGGCGCTGATAGTTCTATCGGGGCGCCTGGGTGGCTCAGTCGGTTGAGCGTCCGACTTCAGCTCAGGTCACGATCTCCCGGTCCATGAGTTCGAGCCCTGTGTCGGGCTCTGGGCTGATGGCTCGGAGCCTGGAGCCTGCTTCTGATTCTGTGTCTCCCTCTCTCTCTGCCCCTCCCCCGTTCATGCTCTGTCTCTGTCTCACAAATAAATAAACGTTAAAAAAAAAAAATAAAGATGTTCTATCACCTAAACCTTAACACGAGTGAATTTATTTTTTTTTTAAACTTTTTTTTTTAACGTTTATTTATTTTTGAGACAGAGAGAGACAGAGCATGAACGGGGGAGGGGCAGAGAGAGAGGGAGACACAGAATCAGAAGCAGGCTCCAGGCTCTGAGCCATCAGCCCAGGGCCCGATGCGGGGCTTGAACTCACTGACCGCAAGATCGTGACCTGAGCTGAAGTCGGGCGCTTAACCGACTGAGCCACCCAGGCGCCCCAACACGAGTGAATTTAAAGATAAGGATATAGAAAAAATCCAAAGGATCACATTCTATGTGTTATTCAGTCCTGGAGTCTAATTTCCTGATGTTTCAAATAACTGTTACCTACCCCTCAGTGCAATATAGAAACAAATGTGTGTCATTTTCAGGTTCACTCTGCCATCTTCATGGTGTTCCACAAAGAATTTGTTCCACTACAAATGAGCAGTTCTAGGCACACTATTTTTCTGTAAATACTATGATTTTCCTACTTTGTTAGTATCAGAATATCTACAGATCATTTTCTTCAGGTTACAAAAAACAAATCATTCTTCCCTCTGATTAATTTTTAGCCGATTACCTTTGTCATCTATGAGAAAAGTATAGGAAGCCAAAGAATCTTGGTAATACGTCACGTCTTCGAGGATGTAAGCCAGGTTCACGTCCACACCTACAATTCCCAGAAGTAGGTTTCCAAAATAACAGGGTTTACTCACAGTCATTATCAAACCTATGGTTTAAAAACAAAACAAATCCAAGGGATAGCAGAGAATGTACCGAACAAAGACTGGAGTTGTGTGCTAGTGAATCCCAAAGGCTAATATCTGCCCTCTAGCATCTTCTCATCTTGAAGTGACCTGTGTGATCCAGTACCCAACCACTGCCTCCACAGATGGCATAAGTGAGCAAGACTTCAGGAGAAAGAGTCTTCTGTGGGGTTCAGACACCCCAAGTTAATTTCAGAGGCAATTTGTACATTTCCCATTATTTCCTCGCCTGACCAGCCATTCCAGATCAGTGCAAATTATCAGCAGCACTTACTACATCATTCTATTTCCTCAAGTGGGGAAGATTTAACTGTATGTGAAAGACCACTAGCCAAGGAACTGAAAAATGCAGGTTCTAGCCTAGCTGTGCCCCTTCTGCATTTTCCATATGACATCGGACATAACTTCTCTGGGTCCCGCTTTCCACATTTGCTTAAGTGACACAGTGGTAACTGCTTTACTGATTTTTAGGGATTGTTAGACGAAAAGAGATTACAAAGGAATGCTTATAAGGTACTTTATTTCATTAACATAACCTATCAAAAGACTAGAAAATGAGGTGAAAAACCTCAGAAAGATACAGAATCTAGTAAGATCTGACCACTGAGAACTCTGAGCAGCTAAAGAAGACAGTGGGTTTCCAAAGTAATGTATTTCTAGTTGTTCGGGTTAGGAGCTCCTCTACTGTTATGTAAAGGGCTAGACAGTCAGTATTTTAGGCTTTGTGGGCCATAAGTTCTCTGTTGCATATTCTGTATTTATTTTTTTAAAAAAGTTTTGAGGGCACCTGGGTGGCTCAATTAAGTATCTGACTCTTGATTTCAGCTCAGGTGATGACCTAACAGTTTGTGAGTTTGAGCCCCATGTTGGGCTCCAAAACAGCATTGGGATTCTCCTTCTCTCTGCCCTTCCCCCACTCTCTCACTCAAAATAACAAACTTAAAAAAAGCTTTAGGGGTGCTTGGGTGGCTCAGTCAGCTGAGTGTCTGACTCTGGCTCAGGTCATGATCTTGCGGTTTGTGAGTTCGAGCCCCACATCAGCCTTGGAGCCTGGAGCCTACTTCAGATTCCATGTCTCTCTCTCTCTCTCTCTGCTCCTCCCCCACTCATGCTCTTTAATTATAAAAGCCACTCGCAGCTCCAGGCCATATAAAAGCAACAGGATAATCAGGAGAGGGAAAAGCAAAGGCAAAGACCACGTACACGTGTTGGGGGTCAGCGCGTGGCCCTGAGCATCGAACAGCCAGGAGAGCTCCTCCCAGCTCTCCTACTGAGCTGGGTTAAGTGGCGCCACCTCTGTTCATGTGTTGGAGACAAAATGATCTCTAGCACCCCTAGCAGTTCTACAATCCTATGGTTCCAAGTAAAACTCAAAACAAAAAGACGCATAGTGTCTCTCCATCTTACTCCTGTATTTTCCTGCACTTAATGGCAAGTTCATGCCTTAGCAGCACATCAAAAAACTATTCTTCTATAAACACCCAGGAAAGGGAATTGGATACTTCAAGTCTTCTACAAAGAATAGACTCCCACATATAGAAACCCGTGTGAGGTCCCTCAAAGTATTAGTGACTTACTTGTGGTCGCAAAGGCCAATTAAATGCATCACCTGGTAGGAGGAAGGGAACAGAACACTGAAAAATGTGAGAAGTTGTGCCCAGATGTAAGATAAATAAGTTCTGGGGATGTAATATATAGCATGGTGACTCTAGTTAACAATGCTGTATTGTAGATTTGAAAGTTGCTAAGAGAATAGATCTTTGAAGTTCTCACTACAAGAAAAAAGTCTTAACTATGTGGGGTGATGAATGTTAACTAAGCTTATTACAGTGGTCATTTCACAATATATACACACACACCAAATCATTTTGTTGTATACCTAAAATGAATGCAATGTTATATGTCAATTATAAATCAATAAAACAGGAAAAAAGAAAAGTTATGCACTATTATAATTTCCAAAGCAGTCAACAGAAGGTTTTAGCAATGTATCTTAAGGAGATTTTTTGCTTAGGGATCCCTGGACAAAGGGGTTATAAATGATGGGAGCAGTGCATGAGGGCTAGCATGGAGACACAGGTCATAACCTGCACGCCATGCTCCCCTGGGCTTGTGTCTAAGATTAAAAGCATCTTCATAGAGCAGCAAAGTGCAACAAATATTCTGAGACCATACGCTCACTTCAGAATTCTATCCTCCTCTGGCTATGTTGAGAGCAAGCCTGAAAAAAGAAACACCATCTTACTTTTCAATTATCATCTTGGACAGAAGACTCTTCATCCCATTGTGGCAAATAAAGTATGCTAAGCTCTCGCTATACTTAATGAAATCCCCAAATGCCCTCTCTACTTTAACCTAAAGTACATAGATTTACTTGTTAAAAGAAATATGTCCAGTAACCGATATTTTAATCTGTGGAGGTTTTGAATTAGAGCCAAGTAAACATGGGATTTCCTAGGCTCAGCATCCCCATGTTGTGGAGTTAGCAGAGATGTCACCCAATAATTCTAGGGACTGAAAATATAAACATGAAAGGCACGTTCTAGGAGGGGAATGCAACAGACCAGTAACCCAGTCACTGAAACCCACGGTAGAGGATTCAGTAAACAGGCCCTGAGGACTAAACTTTGGAAAGCATCAGCCAGCACGGAACCAAAGAACTGCCCACAATTTGATTTACAGCCTTTGCATAGCTCTCTGGGTTGTACAGGTGAATTTTAGGAAGGGTCTTACTCTGCCTGATATCACTAACGGTCAAAGGATTTGACTGCATAAACCTCCGTGCTTGTTCAGGACTCGGTTTCCACATCTGTCTTTGTTCCTCTGACACAGTATTAAGATGATTCATCGATCTGTCTTTCTCTTATCAGACTTACATGCTTGCTGAGGGTGGGATGTGTGCCTTACCCATCACTGCCTGACACAAGGCTTGGCCGGCACTCAATACTGTGGGTTAGATGCATCAAAAGTCACTTGCATTTAACACTTGACATTTCCCTATAAAAGGAAATAACTTTATCTAAAGGTGGGAGTTTCTATAGTCTACATATCTGTGGGCCCTGCCAGAAAGAGGAAGGATTAAAAAAAACACAAAAAAACCTGACGTATAGCAGAGGCTACTACATTTCTTCCTTATAGAAAAAACATGTTTACCTAATTTCTAGAAAACATACTCTATTGGCCTGTTACTTTTTATACGTGGGTTTTCTCTAGATGTATTTGTGAGAGTTATTGGAACGTAAAAATAAGATCTCATGTGGTCATGGTGTCTGGCTAGTCATTAGATTCTTCTTCCATCCTCTCTGTCAGAGAAGAATGGGGGACAGGTGGGGGAAAGGATAAACAATATGCAGAGGGAATGAAAAAGGTTGTACTTTTAATGAGCATATACTGTCGGCTAGGCGTTATTCTAAGTGCTTCACATATATTAGTGCATGTAATCCTCACAACAGCCTTGACGGAAATATTTTTCCCATTTCGTAGACCAAGAAAGTTAATCATGTGAAGGTTAAACACTTTACCTAATATCACACTGTGGGTAACTTGAGACATCAGGATGATGACAACGATAATGGTAATAATAACAAAAGTAAAATAATAAAGCGACAAGAGCAGTAATTATTACTGAGAGGTACGCCAGGCACCAATAAATCTTCTAATCCTAACAACCTGAAAGATTTATTATGTGGAAGACATTATTACATTTTTAACAGGTGACCAAATGGGAACTAATGAGATTAAATAAATTGTCAAGGACACCAACTTAAGGGGTGGAGTGGGCCTAAAATCCTCTAATGCCAAACCTGTCTTTGTTTGACTATACCATGTTGCTTTACCTCTCAGGCTAAGTCCTAAACACATCTGAGATTTACCACCTGCTATGCAAAGTTACTCTTTTGTTCCAACTCAACATACTGGGGAATCCTTAGTAATCCTCCCCAATAGATCCATTATGCTGACTGAGGCTAGGGCAATGTGGAAAAAGTAGGGCTGGGATTTCTGTTTAAAATACAGTGCTACCAGACTGATGGAAGAGACCTACACCACCCTCTGACCAGAGAAAGGGAGGACCACTCCCTTGCCTGTCCAGACCTTCTAATGCTCACAGATGGGTGTTGGGTGACATTTAAAAGTGACTGTTTTGGTGGACCCATGTCTGTTTCTTTTCCCCTTCCTTTAGTAGGAAGTTGTCCCCAGACTCACCATCTCCCATCTCATCAGAGAAGGGAAGGCTAAAGACAGCTTCATCAATCATCCGGTTGGGAAGGTTGGTATAGAATCTGCCAACTGTGGTCTCTAGGTTACTCAGCTGGTTCAGCACCATCATGCTCCCTTTAATCACAGGCAATGCTGTCCGGTCCAGCACACCATACTTCCCGGAGTTCTGCTCAGCCAGATCTCTCAGAAAAGCTAGCTCTTTCAAACCAGTCACCCCATCTGAAACGGAAAGCCAAAGGTAGGCAGTGTAAACCAAAATGGTGTATAGCCATACAATAACCTTGCCATTTAGATTTAAGAAGGGCATGGATGAAATCTTGCCATGTCTAAGAGGTCTTGCAGAGACAACAGACCCAGGACACTGTTACCAACTCTTGCTGAGGAACAAAGCATGAGGCAGTGTCTTTCCTCAAACAGCCAAGAGGGCAAACGGATTCTTCAAAAGGCAGCTATGAGAAACACATGAGTAAATAAAGGAGCCCCATTTGGCTTGATGTTTTCCCCTAAAAGTTTAAGCTTTATGCATTTAATATTTGAAAACAAAAGTAATGATTAACAAGTCGGCATTTAAATAGTAGATAAAGCTTAAGAGTTTTAAAGGATAGTGATATACCATTTCATTTCTTACTTCTTTGCCTATTAAACACTTGCCAAAGTCTCATGCAACTCAATGGAAGCATTATGGACTACATTTAGTGATGCCTCCAAACCCGGTGTCTTTAAGCTCATTTTAACGTTTATTTATTTTTGAGACAGAGAGAGACAGAGCATGAACGGGGGAGGGGCAGAGAGAGAGGGAGACACAGAACCGGAAGCAGGCTCCAGGCTCTGAGCCATCAGCCCAGAGCCCGACGCGGGGCTCGAACTCACGGACCGTGAGATCGTGACCTGAGCTGAAGTCGGATGCTCAACCGACTGAGCCACCCAGGCGCCCCTAAGCTCATTTTAATTACAAATGTTTTCATGCTTGATACTGTTAGGACAGTACTGGATTTGATTTATTGAATGTATATTTTGTACATCGAGAGGGTTTTAAAAATTTTGTAAAAGATTTAGACATACTGGGATGTACTGTTCTTTAACATCTGTAATCTATAGCATAAAAATAAATTTAATAAGCCTTTTTAAAAAAATTTTGGTTTGCTATTGTTGTTGGAACATAGTCAAAAGGATTAGTAACTGATCCCATATGGGTGCCATTGTAAACAAATTCAAATGATTTCAGTCACTACTGAGATTCAACCAATGAGTCTTAAAAAGGCTTTGCCTCATGTTCAGCTATTTCGTCTTAAACAACAACAACAACAGCTGAAAAGTTCATGGTTCATCTGTCTTATGTGACTTTATCACTTCTAACTAAAGAGTATGTACACTTCTAGCCTTGAAGTCCATTTCTAAAATCACACAAGGATCTAACGGATATAATTTTCTTAACACATTGTATTTAAATAACTTGGAGTTTGTTCTACTCGAGCAACAATAGTAAAAAGGCAGAAGCAAATTATTGTTATCTTTCCTTGACATCAAGTTGAGATAGGGGAGATGAGAGGTACGCTCCAAAGTGAAAAAATAACATGAAAGGCATGATTAATCCCTGGCCTTACATCCTTGAGAAGCTCACAGAAATGAATGATAAAAGGAGACAAAGGCAAAAAATACATTTCCTTTCTTTGTCATGTACTGTTTGACTCAAACATAAAAGCAAAGTAACAAACAGGAGCATCTACTAGGCAAAAAAGAACAGTGTGGGCTGGAAGGTGATCCAAGCTTGGGTATTATATGTACTACATCATGAAATGAGAAGCTAAGGTAGCAGTAGAGTGACAGACTGGTAGGTATGGTAGACGGTTCTATCACCAACAATGGCCATCCTGGAGACTATATTTCCCAGAATCCTTTTCCTGTATGTTTCTAGGTTAATGGTGGCCCAAAAGTGAAGTGTTGCTGATTGGAGAGGTGGAACAGACACAGAGGGACAGAATGTTGCAGTTTGTTGTAACCTTCCCTGATCTGCATTCAGTTCCCTTTCTCAGCTGCAGGCTAGCTTGCTCAACAAGGGCAACCCTAGGTTCAGTCCAGATGCTTCACTGAGAACTCACATGGGTAGAGCAGCCACAGAGGGCCAACAACCTCTCATAGGCTTCTATGCAGACCTCCCAAGTGATCTTCGATGTTCCTAGCTTTCAGACATCCCCACAAGCTCCAACCTATTCACCCACGCCAGGGCTGGTTACTAAACGCTGAGTTGTTCATTTCTCTTTCTGGATCTTTACTTTTCCAGGTTTCCCCTTAATTGCATATACTTTAATTCTGATGATAAATTCATTTTACCAAAATTCTCATAGCGGCTCTGCTTCCCTATCTGAAGCCTGATTGGTAGAGGAAGGGCATGTGTCAATCTTAATGAACAAAGCTCAGAGATGGCATTTGGAGGACGGAAACCTGGCAGTGACGATGTTGTGTCCAGTTAGATTACAGGGAGAAAAAAGAAGAGTTGAGGTTGATTAGAGGGAAGTAACCAGAGGTTTTTAAAGAGTGGGATTATCAGGGTATAGTATAGCAGGTGCACAAAATACTCTAGTGGGAAGATTTAGCACCACTGAAGAGAAGGGTGATAGCGAGGAAGCTTCTTTACTCAGTATCTGCCTGGGCAGACCTTCGAATCTAATGGAAAGTAAGTGATCACTTCCTTGTAAGTTTTCTTACCATTGCATTTAATTCATCTGCCTTGTCTGTCGTCTTTCTCAAGAAGTCACAAGCTTCTTGAGGACAGGCACTTTGTACAATACATCTCCAAAACCTCAGTGCACTATGTTATATGTTGTAGGCCCAACCACCTTTATTCTCTTCCCTTCCTCTGTCTCTTCCTTCCTCGCACGAGTCAAGGAAGCTAAACCATAGGAAAAAAGAGTAAATGGCACCCAGAGATAACACTGAAAGATATGTGTCCCAGGCAAAAACAGGCCATCCTTGCCCACCTCGGCAGTGCCCAGCCCTGTGCCTGATGCTCAGAATACATAGAAAACTAAGACACGGCTCATGGCTGAGCAGCTCATTCTTCTGGAAAGTGGAAGGAGACAGGTGAGCACATCATTCAGCGTAATGGACAACATGTTTAACAGAAGCAAGCACAACACTCTGGTGACAAGGAATACTGAAATACTGAACAGAGAGCTGACCCTGAGCCAGAGTGAGACAGAGGCTCCTTGGCCTTTGAGCTATAACAAGCCAGAAAAAAAATTACACAAACTTTAATTCACTCCTACAACTGGCTTTGAGGACCTGTTATTTATCAGGTACCTGTGTCGGGAACTTTTAACACACTGTATCTTGTTTATTTATTATCACAGCACCTCTAGGCAGATCTTATTATTTTCATTTTACAGATATAACTGAAGCCTAAAAAGATTAAGTAACTTGCCACACGCCACCAGCTAATAAATGGAGACTGGAACTCAGAACCTTTAGACCTCACACCCTGAGTTCTTCCATGTAGAGTCCACAAAATATCTGGGAAGGAATCATGCTCACCCACACAGATTCCTGCATTCTGCCTAGGAGGGTCTGAATAAAAATCTGAGGGCACTGCCTGGGAATCTGCATTTAAACAGTAACCTCCAAGTAATCCTTAGCATGTTAAAATGAGAACCACTGTCCCTAAAGCCACGTGGTTCTGCACGGAAATCTGGAAATGGATGGGAGGGATGAAAGACCATATGGATCAAGACATGGCTTTGCGAATATGGTCGCCATGAACACTGAGGGTAAGGGGTCTGGAGAAGATACTCTGGGGGAAGGGCAATATGCATTAACAGGTGAAGAGACAGGACAGAGCAGAAAAGTTAGAAAACTGGGCTGAACTCAGACTGGAGGACGCGTTGGAGAGAAGGAAAAATATTATCTCCTCAGACTGGCCGATTTATGAAACCCTTTCACATACTGATCTAATAGCAACAAAATCAACCTTCATGAGTACCTGGAAAGTGACACTCTCCAGGTGTTTACTGTACATTAGAGCTAATCTTCCCAACAACCCTGTCACGTAGCTAATTCTTATCTCCATTATATAGTTAAGGAAGCCGCGGTGGAGAAAGTAGCAGAAGAGGCTGTAGGTGGGGATTCTGCAGGGAAACGTGATGCTCACTGACTTGGTTATAGAGATGAATCAAGGTCAGTATTTTGGCTTCCTGAAGCTTAAATCAATGAGCTCAGTTAATAACGCAGTATCAAAATCCAAGAATATGAAGGAGAACTGAAAAAAATGGAGCTATACAGAATCATTTGCAAGCCCACATAACTGGACAAGGTTTAGAAAGGAGCAGCTGGTTGGACAGAACGCTGAAGAGAGAGAGGGACATCCTAACACATGCCCTGAATACCAACGTTAGGGAGAGAAAGGCTTGTGCAGGAAGCTGCTTAGCTGTCTCTCCTCATACCCTTCATCAAAGTGCACGCTGTTAGGGCTCTTTTTTACTTTTTTTTTTTTTTTTTGAAAGCAGCATGCACTTAGAGAGAACTTTCATCTGAAAGAAAAATCTCGAAATACTACCTACCATTCATGAGGGCATAGGTGAGAATCATTACAGAGTTGTTTAGAAAGCTATTTTCTTCATTGATGACGCGGAGAGTTGCCTTTTTATCTTCTTCCGAAGAGTCCTTTGATGTGATGCCAGCTGACAGGTAAATTATGACCATGTCTGTATCTAAACAAAAACATACAAATTGAATGTTACTTTGGATTCTAGCTAAAGGCAGCAGTTCTGTTTCTTTTTCATTTCCTTTGGACTTTCCCACCTCAAGGACCTGCCTGGCCGGGTATTCAGCCTCCTTCCCTGCGTCTGCTTCCCTTCCATCCTGCCCTTTGTGGGCCAGGAGGCCTCATTTACCCAGTGTCAGCTGAAGAGAAGTTCCTAATAAATTTACCAGATAAAAGGTGATTTCCTTCAGGCATTCATGGTGTGGTAATTTAGCCATCCCAGATGGAGATCTCTCTTACCTTCTGAAACAGAGGATTCAGGACCCGATATATCCTTTCCTCAGTGACTCAGGGGCTTTACCAGGAACAGTTTAAGGGTGACGAGGCTTTAAAATGGATGGTAGTTCTTCCACAGGCTCTTAAAATGTAAGGTTATTTGTCCCTACACTAAGTAGCTCCAGAAAACATTTTTGTTTTTATTTTTATTTTTTTGAGACAGAGAAAGCACAGGTTGGGGAGGGGCAGAGAGACGGGGGGGGGGGGGGGTGGTGGGGGGGGAGAGAGGGAATCCCAAGCAGGCTCCACACTGTCAGCGTAGAGCACAATCTGGGGCTTGAACCCATGTGATCTGAGCTGAAACCAAGAGTTGGACGCTTAACTGAGCCACCCAAGCGCCCCAAAACATTTTTGTTTTTTAAAACTTATCAGCGTAGAAGAGTAGTAGAAACATCAAGATGAGAGCCAGTAAAAACATTTCACCTGTGTTGAAATCCTAGCTCTGTAACTTATAAGTTGTGCCTGGGTAATTTTAGGCAGATTTTCTAACCTCTCTACACTCACTCTCTTAGCCTGTCTACAAAATGGGGATAATGATGGTACTTTCCTTGCAGGATTGTTGTGAGGACTAACTGGTTAATTCAAGAGACGATCGAACCAAAGGCTGATGGCAAACAGAGTAAAAGAGAAAGAAACCTTAACACCCCCCTCCCCCAAACAAAACCCTCCTATCAGTCTGAAGCAGCACCTATCACTCAAGATTAAATTACTCCCCAACTAGGGCTTGTGGGTAGAGTGATTGAGGAGGTCATTTTAACTCAGTGTGAAGAATTTCCTTCAAGTGGATTTACTACAAAATAAAAGTAGTGAATTTCCTACCACTGGAGATAAGTAAACAGAGGCTGAATACTGAATGGAGGGAGGGAATTAAGTGAGCTGGACTTCGGCACAGTTTTTCCAATCTGAGATTCTTTGGCTCACTATACATTTTTTTTTTAAACGTTTATTTATTTTTGAGACAGAGAGAGACAGAGCATGAACGGGGGAGGGTCAGAGAGAGAGGGAGACACAGAATCTGAAACAGGCTCCAGGCTCTGAGCAGTCAGCACAGAGCCCGACGCGGGGCTCGAACTCACGGACCGCGAGATCATAACCTGAGCCGAAGTCGGACGCTTAACCGACTGAGCCACCCAGGCGCCCCGGCTCACTATACATTTTTATTGAGATATCCTATGTGGGAGTTTACCTTTCTATTGAGAAATAAATATTTATATAGTATGTCATATGCTTATTTCTTCAGGTCCTTATTCTTGTCATTTAAGTGAGGTTACTTTATAGGTACTGTGGTAGGCAACCTCCAAGTTGGTCTGCCAGTGATCCTATTTCCTGATAGCCATACCCTCGTGTAACTGTCTCCCTCTGAGTGTGGGCTGCATTTCAAGACTTGCTTCTCGGGAATAGAATGCAGGAGAGGTAATGGGGGTGGGGAGGTATTAAGAAATCGATTCAGTTACAAAAAGCCAGTGGCTTCCACTGTGCAGGCTCTCTCACTCTGAGTCAGACACTATGCTATGGGCCATAGCATATGGCTCATAGAAGCCTCGTTAGAAGCCAGGCACCGAGGCCCTCAGAATTGAGTCCCTCCAGCAACCACGTGAATGAACTTGGAAGCTGGCCCTTCCCAAGTTGAACTCTGAAATGATATCAACTCTGGCCAACAGTGAGACTAACCTCATGAGATATCTTAAGCCAGAGGCACCCAACTATGATGTATCTAGATTCCTGACCTACAAACACTGAGATAGTAAATGTTTAATGTTTTTTAAGTGACTGAGTGTTGGGGGAATTTGTTACCCAGCAATAGGTAATTGAATACCGTTAGTTACCCTTTTAAAAAATTATCCTAACAATGATGAGGATACAAAGATTAGGTTTCCTTCAGTTTATAGATTTCCATTTTAAACTTGGAAGCATTCTTTTTTTTAAATATTTAAATCTTTTAAAGATTTAAAAATCTTTATTTTTAAGAGAGAGAGAGAGAGAGAGAGAGAGAGAACAAGCAGGGGAGGGGCAGAGAGAGAGGGAGACACAGAATCGGAAGCAGGCTTCAGGCTCTGAGCTGTCAGCACAGAGCCCAATGCGGGGCTCAAACTCACAGACTGTGAGATCACGACCTGAGACGAAGTCAGATGCTTAACTGACAGAGCCACCCAAGCGCCCTGCATTCTTTATTATACAGAATTGAATAATTAATGTTGTATCAATGTTGTACATTGAACTGAACGGAGTTTAATAAAATTGACTCAAAGAAGTAAATGCAATCTAAGTTGTTGTTTCTTATTTACTACCAAAACTTAATACACAAATAAGTGTATTATGATTGTTGAATAATTCTCTAATACTAACTGCAAGTTAAGAAAAAATTAATGTTTATTTATTTTTGAGAGACAGAGCGAGACAGAGCATGATAGGGGAGGGGCAGAGAGAGAGAGAGAGAGAGAGAGAGGGAGGGAGGGAGACACAGAATCTAAAGCAGGCTATAGGCTCTGAGCTGTCAGCACAGAGCCCGATGTGGGGCTTGAACCCGCCCAGGCGCCCCACTAACTGCAAATTTAATTGTACTATTTATTCATCAGAAATTAAGAAGTGAAGGCTGACACACACAAAAAAGATCTCTAAGCTTAGAAATATCCATCTTAAACTTGATGTCAATATTTTTCCAATGATGTAAATACTGTCCTATGAAATACTGTTAGTCCCCAAACTTCTCACTTAAACTTGAGACTGGAAAAAAAATACTACTTGATTCCCTAGTTGGGGGAGTATAGATATACCATGAGGCTGATCTGAAGTATGAGGCAAACAAACCATCACCCCACGGCAAAGGTACCATATGTGATAAATGCCTGGACACACGTAAGACGGACCTAAAAGAGAACTCTCTGAGTTTCCTTACTTAGTTAGCTTTATGACTCTAGATAAAATATGCTGTCACTGAGAGCTGGTGTTAAGGCACAGGCCCACATTTGGAAAGCCAGAAGGCCAGCAGCCTGCAGCCCCTCCTTTAGTAGTCAAGTATTTTTCCTTCCCATTCCAACAGTAAGACATCCACCCTATAAACATCCTCATTGTCTCTGCCCAGCCTCTCTCCTAGTCCTATCATTTTTAGATATCGGATCTGCCAAATTTGATATATTATGTTTTTACTTATTTGGATATTCCTTCCCTAGGCACTCAGAGGAATTAAACCTTATAATTAGTAATGTCATGGATGAGTAATTATAAGGGCTTGGGGCGGAGCAAAGACATAGCATGTGCCTGGAAGAAAACACAATAGCTTCCATTTGACAAGTCCCTGTCCAAGCCTTGATACAAGCATGTGTTGAGGTCAATATCAAAGAGGAAAGAGCAACTCAAATTTGGACTTCGCCCAAGCCATTGGATTCCCCACTCCTACCTCACCATTGTATTCCTTCTGCTACAAAATGACCTACCAACCAATCCCACCCTCAACAGGCAACCCAAATATGTCGATGGTATCAGTTACAGATTTGCCATGGGACTGAAAAAGAGCCAGCAATGGGTAAAAGTTTTGGATGTTCTGATTAGTGCAGAACAAATTGGTACAAAGCCACCATGATTTATGGCAGATAGCCTGTGTTCATATAGCTACTCACCTGGGGCAGATACTTTATTATCATGCACAGACTAATCCTTACAACAATCTTACAGGGTAGGTCTTACTCATTAGAACCACCACCCCCCCCCCCACCCTGGGGCTTTAAAACAGTATTAGGCATTCAGCAGAAGCTAAATAATTATCTAGGAAGCAGAACAGAAGTAATGAGATAGAGCGAGCTCCTAAGATGAGTTCATCCCTCCCTATGCTGTAGCCAAGTCTATAAAGTGTAGTTCTCAGCCTAATCTAGGCTTGAGGTCAACTTAGATGTTTGAGGCGTCTGCTCTAGTTTAGCCAGAGCTAGAAGTCCTACGGGAAACTGAATATCATAATAACCACGGGTAATATTCATTTAATATTTATGATGGAATCCTCGATCTTATTATCACCCTCAGTTTGCAGAAGAGGAAATTAGGCCTGGAGAGATCAAATAATTTACACGAGTTCGCAAGTTTATAAAAATTTCAGAGTAGGAATTTGAACTCACATTGGTTAAAGTCCAAAACCCACATACTTAACCACTATGCTAAATTGCTTGAAAACACCTCAACTCTCTCCCTAATGAGCAGGACAATTCTAATTTCTGATGTGTTTCCTTATGCAATTCACTCTGAGTTCTTTTTCCTCTCAACTGCCAGTAGAAGCTGTCAAGTGAATGCCCGTGAGCAAAAATTTAGGAACATCCTACTTGGCTTAAAAAGGACTCCAGTGAGTATTTAAGTAACAGTGCCATCAAAATTCCTCCAAGGCTGTGATGGTCACTCTTCTTGCCATGTTTTTGCTTGCCAACATTAAGAAAAACCAAAAAACCCAGAGGAGAAATGCCTCCCATTAAAGCAGCCTTCTGTTAATGTGTAGTGCAGGGAAGTTTGTAAGAAGAGGTTTAATGAGGTCTCAGTTTTAAAGCTGAAACAAATGTCAACATTTGAAAACCAAGGGGGTTCACATAAAAATCCAGATTTCTGGCTTCTCTTAAAATAGGAGATCTGGCAACCCTGGGCAGGCCCTCCTACGTGGCAATCACAGGCTGCATAGAAAAACAGCTGCCTTCTCCATGGGCCATGTGCCCTCTAGTTTACCATGCTCCCCAAAATGATCCTAATTAACTTACTTTGGGCTCCCTTGACTCACAATCACTGCCAGGCCACAGCCGAACATTTCTCTCCATTATTTGAATACCATAATAATAAAAAATGGACTTAAACTCTGAACACGGCTTAACGACCGAGAAATCAAGTAGAAAAGTCTGGTGAGGAGTGTGGATAGGTAAACAGCAGCTGATAAATGGCATTGACCAACTAGCCAATCTGTCTTGAATACTTGGGAGTCAACCTTGTTCCACTGGCCTTACTGAATTGTGGGGAACTTTACTCTCAGCCGTCCTGTAATATTGGTCTGTGGCTAGTTGATGCTTGACAGGACTGCTAGGCAAAATTCTAAGATGATCCCAATGGCCCACACCCTCACTTCTGTGATTGTACTACATACAGTATATCCATCCAAAGATGGAGAGATTTTGCAGATGTAATTGAGGTTTCTAATAAGTTAATCACAAGGGAGAGAAAACGGATTAATTCAAAAGGGGATGGGTCTGATTAGAACAAATGAGCCCTTTAAAACAGGGTACAAGCCGTCCCTGAAGTCAGGGGCTCAAAGAAGAGACACTCTCCAGAAGAGACACTTGAAGAAACAAGTACATGGGAGTTTTACAGTTGCAAGGGAATGAATTCTGCCAACAGCTGAGCTTGGAAGAAGACTCCAAACTTCAGAGGAGACCACAGACCTAGGTGATGTCTAGACTGAGTCTTGTGCAACCCTAAATAAATCCTTTCAACTAGAACGCAGGTAAGCCATGTCTGAACTCCTGACCCACGGAATGATCTGTGTGATAATAAATGTACATTGTTTTAAGCTGTTATTAAATTCGTGGTAATTTGTTATATACAAACATAAACCAAATATGGCATCCGCCATCATTAGTTGTAATAATTCCAGTAGCCTCCACCTTTTAAGGGACCACCAGGTGCCAGTTACTATGCTTTGCATTTCTCAATACTATCTTAGTTTTAATGCAGACATACGGAACAACTTGAAAATATATTCTTTAAGTTTATCTCAATAGGATATATTCATTAAAAAAAATCCAACAAATAGATATTAGAATATAAAAGGGAAAATGACATAAGATTCCTTTCAGTAGTTTCAAAGCATGTGTCTTATTTCAAATATCTTTTCCTTCAGTTTAGCATGCATCCTAATTCCAGATTTTCTTTAATACATGAAAATTAAATTAGAGTGCCTTTGTACATTTGAAGGGCCGTGCTCATCTAAATGACAGCTGGTTACAAGAAGGAAGGATCAAGGCAAGAATCCTGCAGCCTGTTTACGTGCACATGCGCACAAGCAGACATCCACTCTTAAGTCCACGAGAGGCAAGGCTGACAATTAGCATTAAAAAGGACGTGGATATTCCCCTGGGAAATAAATGGGGCTGTGTTCTTAATAAAGGGGCAGGAAGAAGAGACTCTGTGAAGGAAGAAATCGTGCAGGCTGAGTACCTTTGATTGGAAAAGATGAGAAAACTGAATTAAGATCTTAGTCCTAGATGACAAATAGGACAACACATGAAAATTTTATCCCAGGTCGGTTTTTTAAAAATCCCTCTCGACACATCTGTGTGATCAATTTACAATGTATTCCTATTGCCATCCTTGATCTATTAGTTTCTAAGTCCTCTGAGAGAGCACACTTACTCGCTTGGAACTTTGTGTTATTGTTTGTGCTTCGAATCAGCTGAAATGCCTTTTGAAATCCCACTGCATGCTGGGTAGGACTGTCCAAAGACTTGACGCTGCTGACGAAGGTGGACATTTTCCTTTTTGTCTCACTGGTGGCTGGAGACAGGAATGTCTTATAGCACTGGTCGAGTGAGCACGTCCTGACCGTGTCGGCCACAGTCAGCACAGAGATCTGGAGGGCAGAAAAAGAAATCTTGTTATCTTATCATTTGAAAGTTTTTGTTTGTTTCTTTGTTTTTTTTTCCTAATTCTGGAAAAGCCCAAGAACTGAGAAGGCCTACAGAACAGTTTCTGAGAGTTTAAAAAATAAATGTTTGGAGGCATAAATCTATCCAATTTGAAAAGGATTAGTTAAGGATTGGTAATGGGGAGGGACTCTAGAGTTTGTTTTTTTGTTGGTTTGTTTGTTTCAAGATGAAGTCAGCAGTATGGTGTTGTCCTATAACATTAAGAATAAATGTTGCATGCAGGGAAAAATCTTAGCAAGTACTAACCGTCTTGGTTTTCCAATTGGAGGTGGGGTGAGGGTAAAGCCACAGAGTGTTTTAAGCAACTAGATTAGTCAGTAAAACCTTAGGAGCTGAAAAAGTCAAAATGATGAAGCACAAAATGTCCACACGCAACAGATTATCATTAGCTATAAACACACCTGTCTCTGAGGTATCCTAGAGATTAGGACACCTCTAGAAGCCTTCCCTTATCCCACACTTCTCATAAATGTTGAGATAAAGTTCAGCCATCCACCAGCATCAAGCCCTTGTCCTTTTCCCCCCTCAGCACACAACTTCCAGTGTGAAAGTCACAGCTTATTGGATATCTTACCAGAAGCCATGAAGGAAGAAGCACAAGACTTGGCTTGGTGGGGGCGATTGTAAAAGAGATTTGGAAACCAGAGTCGGTAGCTGCTTGCTCAAACAAGAATAAAAACCAAACCAACTCTCTTTTCCCAAAGTCATTTTAAATATGGATTTAAAAATATAGATCATAAAACATAAAGTACTTTTTGAAGGGCATTGAAGGAAGATTCAGTTGCCACAGGGGTCACTGGGGTAATGGTCACCTTATCATGTTCATCGATGGCGCTGAGGATGACCCGGGCAGCATCCTTGGCGATCTGAAGCTGGGTGTCCGTGACAGAAGCCCCATGGTCCAGGATCACTACTATGTGCTTTGACTGTGGCCGGACCGTGGAGACGTAGATAGGTCTAGAAGGGGGAGAAGCTCTCTGGGGTCAGTCCTGGTTTAGGTAAAAAGACCTCAACCTACACAGCTGTGAACACTACAGATGCGCAGGCATTTGATGTCCATGTGTTTTTCCAGGGATGGCACAAGGATGGAGAGATCAGCTGGCAAGGAGAAATGGTATTGGTGCACTGAAACACTACCTTGAGACAATAGTAAACATAGAACAGGGACTGGTAACTTAGGTCTTCCAAAGATTAAAGCAACTGGGAGGAGATCTTAAGAAGCAAATTCAGTTGGTGGAGCATGTGACTCTTGATCTTGGGGTTGTGGGTTCGAAGCCCACAATTGGGTATAGAGATTACATAAAAAATAAACTTGAAAAAAGGGGGGGGCAGCAAATACTTTGGGGGCTGGCCTTTTCAACATACTTGAAAGGCAATGCTCTCAGCTGTGTGTGGTGATACTGCTCAAGGTTACCCAATAGTCAGCTACAGAAAATGGAACTGGTGGCCCTTCGGGCTGCAGAGACCGCCCAAGAGGGAGAGGACGGTCCACTCGCCCATGCCACGTCCTCCTCTGCAGACGTACAGAGTGGGGCTGTGCTAAAAGTGAGGCAGACTGGGATCCGTGAGCACACTGGGCAGCCTTCAATAGCAGGTTTGGTTTGTCTCCACCAGACAAAGCTAACCGCTTAAGAGGGCCCTTTCCTTTCTGTACTAAAGCAATTCACACAGGTCAGCCACCAAAAGGCCCCTTATCTGAGCATTTAAAACCATGCCATCAAATTTGTCCAAGCCTGTGATAGCAGCTCTCCTTGCCAGGTTTTTGTTTGCCAACATTAAGAAAAGGGGGTGGAGGGAGGGTGGGGAAGGTCCAAAGGAGAAATGCCTCCCATCAAAAGCAGGCTTCGGCTAATGTGCAGTACAGGAAGGCTTGTGAGACAGGTTTAATGAGGTCTCTATTCACAGTTTTAAAGCTGGAACAAATTAGGGGGAGCTTAAGAAAGCAAGTCAGCCTCAAGAGAATTGTTTAGTGACACCCCTAAAACCTAGATTTTTCCATGAAATGTCAGATGCCAGTTGAGTCACAAAAGCCTGGGCACAAATTAAGAAATATAGGCAAAGTTCAAAAAAAAAAAAAAAAAAAAAAAAGAATCTTTCAAAATCTGGCCAAGTTTACACTTTTGTTCTCAAACCAAACGTCCTACATTAACCCTGAAGTACCACCGCACTTTCACTAGTCAGTAACATTAAGCCAGTAGGGAAACGGAATAAAAGAATCCAGGAGAGATGGCTACAGAAATGAAAGAGAAACCAGAAAGGAAGCAAATCTGACTATCCCAACACGGACAACCATGTCAAATACTGAACTCTGCACATCTTCCAGGCAAGGTGAGTGAATTAAAAAAACAAGAAACAAAAAACAAAAACAAAAACAAACCTAGCATATCTCCTTTCCAACTCAACCCATATGAAATGAAAAGCAGAATGTGTTCACACTGTCACAATAAGTTGTTAAAAAACTGTTTTAGAGGGATGTGTAAATAGTAACATTAAATGTAAAATCAGGGAATCAGTCCCCACAGCATGATTTGTATCCACGGGTTCCTTTCTTGTGAGCTCTGAAAACCCATTCCACATTTCAAAGGATGTAGAGAACTTGCAACAGTTAAGTCAAGTAAAGAGCTGGGAACAGCAATCTATGAGGGGAGGAACCTGGATTACTACTTGGCCAAGGGAAGACAGCCTTGAGGGTTGGTTTAATGCAGATTCAGAGTGGATATGCATGAAACCTTCCAAGTGGAGGTGAGTGCTGATGATTTGTGACAAGGCCCTGCTTGTCCTTCTGGACTTTCCCTCATGGGTGATTCATTAACAGCAGCATGCCAGTCAAACTATCTTCTTAGAAGTAAATGCAAATTAGATGGTTCATGGGGTCTCTGGCCTCTCCTTAGATGAGCCAGACTAGACCCAAGGTCATGGCTTCTGGTCTAGTCTCTAAGACACTGAATTCTTCAATCAGGATGTCTAGAGAGGGAACAGAAGAAACCATACCAACAACACAAAGATCTTTCTAGGAAAAGCACAGGAGAGGTATTTTCCCTGGGGACAATTTTAGACACAATTTAAAGTAAAGATAAAGAGAGGCTAAAGGGATGGCTAATTCAGACTCCGAAAAATGGCATGAAAAACGAACATCTTGCACTAGCTCCCGATTTTCTGGCATCAAACATCTGACACTGTGAAGGGAAGCTGTAGGGATTCAAAAGGGAAGTACCTTTGCCTAAGGGGTTCTGTAAATTGATGAGTCTTGTCATACAAATGAGCTCACCATTACCACCCTTCTGGCTAAACGGTACACACTCCACTCATTTCCGTGAGAAGAGCAGGGATGTTAACCATCTTCAATCCAATGTGTTCTGGACAACCTTAAAACTTCTAGTAGCTCAGATTGCATGTAAATTTCAAAAAGATGGCTAAGCGCATTGTCACAGAAAGGAAGGCTGGGAATCACAAAGTCCACTCTGAGACAGGCTATGAAGTCATGTAGGGTGGCACTTTAGAGAAAGGATTATCATTTCTGTCTCATCAAAGATGCCTGAAGCTCAAAACAACCTGGGCGCCTCCAACAATTTAATTTCTTTAGTGAATATTTTGTTTTCTTTGGCTTGTTAGACAGCTTATAGACAAACTCTGGGCTTTATCATTTGCCCTTCCTAGCGTTTCCATAGCCACACATGCTCAGTGGTGAAATCATTTCAGAACAAGTTCCTGAAATCACAGCTTCGAGGCAGAACCATGTATGTAAATGAGGAGTCTCTATTTCACACAGATGACTCTTAAGTAGTAATTAAAACCTTAGCATTTAGCAAGCAAGTCAACATACCTACTCCGATGCTCATAGCTGCCCTTACACCGGAACTTGTGTGCTGGGAAAACAGTGAAAATTCCTTCTTCCGAACTGAAATATTGCCACTTAATTCCAGGGTTGGATTTCAGGTTGTCTGCAAGAACTGGAGTGGGGAAAATGAAATATAACCACCAAATCCACAGGTGCAGGCAGGCACTGCTCCTTGGGCATCTGTTTTGCATAAACTGCTTGTAGTATGAAGAAATCCCACTAGATCTAAGGCTGTAAATTTTCCACTAAACATTTTCTTTCTGCTCCTTAAAAAACACCCATGAATAGAAAAATGTAATGAATGCTTCAGTCAAGCGAAGCTATTATTCTTAACACTGCATGGTGACACTCTATGTCCTGGAATATTTTCCCAGCATGAATGATTCATTTGCACTAGCCTCTCCCCTCAGTAGGTTCGTCCCTGTTGGACCAGCATACACTTGCTGGCTTGGGGTACATTCTCTAATTGTGGAAAAGAGTGACATTAAAGGGCTAGTCTCCAGAGGGACTAGACCCATGACCTTGACCCCATTCACTCCACAATGAGGAAAATAGCACAGATGGTACTTGAAAGGTCAGAACCACCATCATTCAGTAATCGCTTATAGAGTGATTCTAATGTGCCAGTACTGGGATCCAGGCTTTCCTTCATGTTATCTCATTTAACCCCTAAAACAGCTGTATGATGAAGGCAGTATTATTATTCCCTACTTTGGACTTTAGAACATATGCCTAGAGGGGCGCCTGGGTGGCTCAGTTGGTTAAGCATCCAACTTTGGCTCAGGTCATGATCTCGAGGTTCATGTGTTTGAGCCCCGCATCGGGCTCTGCACTGGTGTTGCAGAGTCTGCTTGGGATTCTCCCTCTCTGCCCATTCCCCACTTGCACACTGTCTCTCCCTGTCTCAAAATAAATTAAAAAACTAAAAAGAAAAAAAAAAAGAAAATGCGCTTAGAGAGCTTAAGTGATTTGTCTAAAGTCTCATCAGTAAAGGATCATGTCAGGATTCAAGCCTGGGTGTCCTGGTTCCTATGTTCTTACCATGCGGTATCGCCTCCCTTCCTATGTACACTGTATCCCGCCGATGCCACTGTCGTGCAGCAGGAATGACAGCTACCTTACCGCATGCAGACCTGTCCCCAAACCTCCATGAAGCCTTGCTTATCCTCTCCCTTCTCTGACGCCCTTCTGACTCTCTTCCCCACTAAATCAGTTACAAATTATACACTCACTATGTGTACGTTACTGCTTTATGTGCTGCAGGATACACACAGTTGAGCAAAAACCAAGCCCTGTTTCAGTAACTGATCCACCAGAAGACTTACATAGCAGGTCATGGGGCTGAAAGCAAGGGGAGGAGGAGTCTGGGCAAGGGCAAAGGCAAAGAGAAAGCGCGAGGCGCATTTGACAAGAATGTATAGAAGCTCTGACCGCCATGCGGCCACCCTGGAGTCTGGTTCAGAGGTCGGCAAACTCTTGCAAAGATTCGCAGAGTCAAGAACTCTGGCTTTGCAGACCAAGCAGTCTCTGTTGCAATGCATCCGACTCAGCAGCTGTAATGCCATAGCAGCCAGGACACGGACAGCCGTAAGTGTGAGGGTGTGCCAATTAGAGTTTATTTACAAACAATCAGCGGCGAGCTGGATTTGGTCAGTGGGCCTTCAGTTATAGTGCTGGTCCCCTGACTGCACTGTGTGTGATATGCACTCCACGGAGGGCCTAAAGCATGGTCAGTGCCTCACGCTTTCAGCGATTACCCCACCAAACATACACTGAGAAAGTGCAGCGTATTTTATCCTCACAAAAATTCTAGGAGTAACAAATTATTATCCTCAAGTTACAGACCAAGAAGCCCTCTCAGAGTTTCCTGGCCTCCCTGAGGGCTCCCCTCGGACAAGACGGCAGTCAAGCACGCGTGACCACAATGCCGGTGCCCGTCCTACTCTGCCAGGCAGAGGTCAAGGTCAACACCTGGACTCAGGCGACCACGCTCTCCCTGGAGACCCATGGCTGAGGTGAGTGCATGTCAACATGGAGGCGGCTCTTTCTCTGGGGGTCTGAAGCGTTCGCCTTGATCTCATGTTAGCACTGGTCTTGAGGCAGCCCTGCCGAGCCGGCAATAGAAAGGCAAACACTGCCTTTGGAAGTAAAGCTCAATGACCTCATTTAAAAGTAACATCTGTAACAATAAACAGGCTACAGTGAGACTATTAAAAGGGGAGCCAAGGAGAGCGAGAATGTTTTAAAAATAAATCAGAATTCATACAGTGCATGATACATTTAGTCTCCCCACAAAAGATCATTTTGGTTCCTTATAATCATTCCGCCACTAGAGCGTAAGTATCAGGCAAGGTTCCTCAAACCCTCCTGCTGAGAACTCCTTTGGCATCTGATTAAATTTCATCCATTATTCGGTACTAGCAGAAGATGATGGATATGATGGTAATGAGGACCCCAGGGCCCAGCAGCAATCTATCACTGTGGTGTGAACCCCAACTGGGCCCCTCTCTGACCTAGATGTGGAGGTGACTAGAGGCCTATTTTCCACACAGGCAACCCAGAGGCAGCTTCCCCCATTCCTAGAAGTTAGTGAGGTGTTGGGGCCACTGGATAACTTGGGCCGGGGTGCTGCATGCTCGCTCTTTCCTCAGAAATGCTGGACACTGTCCAGGAAAAGGCTGGGCATACGTCCAACCTGCCGGCCCACGATGCACAGTGTTAGGTTTTAGGCTATCAACGGGTAGGACCTGTATTCGTCTCAACTGCTCTGCACACCTAAGTCAGACAGACACATGTGAAGGTGGCAGTAAATGGTTTCTTCTTCCCTGGAGCTTCTGCCCAATTGGAAGCTACTACAGTCTCTGAAATCCTCCCGCATCTTACCTCTCCCACCTTCTGGTTAGAGTAATTACTTTTCCGGGTAACTTTTCGTTCCTCCAACCCCAGAGTCGGAGATCCTTGAGGACAAGTTCTGTATCAGAGTCACCTCTGTGCCTTGAGCAGAGATGCCCAGTTCTCTTCACATCAAGGTGCTCCCTCCGTGAGAGCTGCAGGGTTGAAGTGTGCAGCATACAGGCTGGGAGCCTCTGCTCAGAAGTACTCTTTCTCAGCCATCTGTGACACGTTTGTTTTAACCAACTCCCTTCTAATGCCAAATCCAATTAAAGATCGATATCGTGACTCAATCAATATAGAGCAAGGATAACGATAACAGTGGACGCTCTGTTCTCCCAACACCACTGCCAGCGTGACAGGCACAGAAATAGGTAATTAGAGAGAGAAAAAGCCTGCTTGTCTGATGATTTCGGGAGATGATACATGTCAAAATATATCAATTGTATGTTCCACTTGTGAAGTTTATGGCCTGTCAATTATGTCTCAATAAGGCTGATTTGATAAGACAGTGAAAGTTTACTGAGCATCGTACAGACCAGTTTTACACACAGTGTGCCGATTTTCATAATTACTTTAGGAATTTGTTATCATATCCGTTTTACAGATGCTGAATGAACTTGCTCAAGGGCAGAGTCATGATTTGATCTAGGTGTGTCTGCCTCCAAAGCCACATGCTCTTTCCAGAGCACGACAGTGCCTCTACGAGGTCAGTGAATAGATGCTGAATGCATTGGCAATCAGCAGATTGAAAAGTCTCTTGTGAGGCAGAATACACAAATGTTGGTGTTTCTCAATCAAAATAACCAGCTGCATTAGTGTGTAAATATACAATGTGAATAAATTGCAATTAAGAAGGCACGTGACAGAAAGGATAGGACAATGGCAAGAAGACTTAAGCTAATGTGAGCATTTAATCTTGTGAGAAAAAAACAAATGGCTGAGCTGCTAAAACTGGCCCACGCCAGCTGAGCAGTCCAATGTCACAGGGTTCACCACTGACCCCACAGGCTGGCTTAGCTGGAAAAGGGCACAGACACATACTGTAGCTCAGAAGGCAGAGTCAAGCTAATTATAACACTCAGGACTCTGAGTGACACTAAGCCATTAAAAGCATATTTTAGAGAATAGAGTTTTTATGCAGCTGAGAAACTATATCACTGAGACCTCTTAATTATTCTGTAGGTGTTCAACAGATTGGAGGGGTCTTTCACTGTCAATTTGAATAAACATAAGAAAGCCCGTTGGACACAGGCCCAATGCTATTTTGCACTATTTAATATGGGTTGGCACTTAGGAACTAGAAGAAAGATGCTGATAAATCAGAATGGACTGGGAATAGGAAGCCATGGATTTTGGTCCCATCTCTAAGACTGGCAAACTCTCTGACCTTAAATCTACTCAACTGTACAGCATCCAAAGGCATCTTTCTAAAATGCAAATCAAATCCCAACATGGCTTTGCTGAAAACCCTCCCAAGTTTCCAACTGTGCTACAACTCACATTGCACCCAAAACTGATAAGGCCCTGCACCATCTGGCCCCTTCCTACTCTCCATACTCACTTTATATATACATATATACACGTATATGTATATATATGGAGAGTACGTATATATATAAAGAGAGAGAGAGAGAGAGGAGAGAGAGAGAAAATGAATCTTAAGCAGGCTCCAGGCTCAGCGTGGCTTCAGCCCCATGACCCTGGGATCATGACCTTAGCCGAAATCAAGAGTCAGACACTCAACTGACCCCACTCCAGGCGCCCTGCTCTAACCTCACTTTTACCCTCTTCAACTCACTACACTGTATGTCAAGAGCTACATCTCTCAGTTCGGCAAATGTGCCAAACTCTCCACACAAGGTGATCCTTAGCCCGGAAGAACTCTTTTACCGTCTCAGAGAGACCTTCCCTGACCGCCCCCCCGCCCCCGCCCCCCACCGCAATTATCCTCTCTCATAGCTCCCTGTATTTTCCTTATACCAAAAGTTAGTAATGGTCAGTGTACTGATTTTGTGGCTATGTTTCAGGTCTCTCAGGCAGACTTGCCATAAGCTCTGTGAGGGCAGGAGCAGAGTCTGGAGCCAAGTTCATCACAGAGCCTGGTGCCTGCCTCGTTTTAGGAAGCACTGAGTCGCTAACTGCTAGATGAACCAGTGAATGATGGCATTGGCCAAGGCTCTTCACCTCTGCCCCCAATGAACTCTCACAATGTCCTCTTCTCTAGTCTCTACGTGATGGATCTGGATGAGGTTATTTCCATAGATCCTTTAGAAACCAAAGAGAAGTAAGAAGGGTAACGAATGAGGGTCAATAGGAAGGAAGGAAGAGCAAAGATTTACAATTAGAAAGAGCAAATTTCTAACGGACTTTGATCAAGTTTATGCAAAAAAAAAAAAAAAGGAGGAAAAAATTAGTATTCTTACTTCCTAGTAACTTAGAATAACTTGGTAGTCAGTACTAAGAGATGATTATTATTGACCCAAGAGTAAGGAAAATGTCCAAATAGGACCAAGAAACATTTAGACAGAATGAGAGAGAAAATTCATATTGGCCTTTAACAAACGAGGGGGTTCCCGTGACAACTCCTTGTTCTTTAAAGGCAAGCTCTGTTCCCCAGGTCACTTTCTGCATAGCTTTCAACAAATTTACTGTTTTTCTCTCATAGTTCCTATGTTAATTCTAGCAAAGACAAATTCAAAATACCTAATGGCTTATTTTTCTTGAATCACAACACACAAATTGTTGTCGGAAAAGCAGCTAAAAAATGTTCCTTTCTGAGGTGTCTGGCAGGCTCAGTCGCACAGCACGCTATTCTTGATGTCAGGGTCGTGAGTTTGAGCCTCACGTTAGAGGTAGCGTTTACTTTAAGAAAAATGTGCCATTCCCCTTTATAGGCGTTCTTTATTTCCCATTTATTGAGTCTCAAGATTTGTCTGCATTCAGTGTAGTATGCTGTCTGTGGAGAATTCTAACATATGGGCTCCAGATCCCATGGCCCCCAAATATTTCCCTTCCAATTTCACCATCTACATCTGACCAATTCTTCCATCAGCTTCTCTAGTCAAAATGAAACCATGTCCCCAAACTCCTTGACTGCCCTTTTTAATGCTTAAACCACCAGGCTGATGAGAAATAGATGGATTACAAACTGCTTGTAGTTGGGCTGTGACTTTGGTTTTTCCTGATGGTATTATCCACCAAAGGTAGAAACACAAAGAAATTGCTCTGTAGTAGAAAGCTTGCCTCCCACCTCAAGGAACTCTGGCCTTTCTGATGCCCAGCCCAACACTACTCAGCTAAACACACAAAGCTATCTACCTCCCACAGCTTGCCAAATATAAGATACAAGAGCTGTCCTAAATACACAGAATGGCAGGCAGGCAGGCAGGCAGGCAGGCACGCACGCACGCACACACACACACACACACACACACACACACACACTTCCCCAAAAGACCAGAAATACAGAGCACATTTCAATAATATTCTGTGCAACAGCAATCATTTTGGAGGGGAATAAAACAAACATTTTTAGGACTCCAAACCAAATTTGTGGCATTATACCCTGTATCACACCTTCCAGTTCCTACTCCTAGCTCCCTTCTAGAGCATCATTTTACCACATATTCTGGAGGAGCCATATTTCATGGACCCTCAGACACTGTTTATATGTTCAGGAGTGGTAGGCATATTGAGTATTTGGTCATGTACCAGGCACTTTGCTAAGTCTTTTATACAGATTATCCCAGTTAATTCTCATTACAACCTTTTGAGGTAGGTTTAATTTAGCATTCAGGTAACCAAGGCATATAGAGGTTAATCTTTCAAGTGTCTGACAGCTAAGCAAGAGCCAAACAAGAGTTGAAGGCTTCCTGTGGAGCTTTACCAAAGAGATATTATTATTCCCATTTTAAGCTAAGCATATTCTGCCTCAGGAATGGAAGAGTGACCCTAAGCTCTGACCCCTGAATGGGCTCCAGGCCATGTAGCCCAGTGATTCTTCCACCACAATGACCATACTAGTAAAAGGCCACTGCCAAACTTAATGACAGCTGACCCAGCTAATCCCACTGTATTTACTTCAGTCTAATATGAAGGAGAGAACATCCTCAAATCTCTGGTTCTGCTCCAAACTCACAGTTCCTTGTATCCATTCTAGGTTATCTACATAATGCAAAACTCACCATTCCATTCTGTCCTTGATTCGGTTAAGACAGCCTGGTCATGGGCTCAGAGAATCCAGAATAAACTTCTGGGGCAATCTAGGATCAGTGTAGGACTTACTACTCTATCCCCTTCCTTTTAATAGACCACACCCAGAGGACCCAAAGGACCAGGTGATCTCCAAACATTCATGGAAAGGGTAGGAGAAACTTTGAACAGAGTTCTCAAAGCCTAGCTGATTGTCACAATCAGCTCTTGCAACCTACGGATTCCCAAGCTTTACCAAGCACCATTTTGAGTGGCCAGGTCTGGGCTGGGTTTTTTGACAAAGCACTCCAGGTGACTCTGATGACTGGAACAACTGGACCAAGACATTTAACTCCATTGTCCCATCTGTTTCCTTAGTTCTACTTTCTTCCTAGACTGACTGTCCTCAGCATATAAACATTTTCAAGTTTCCCTAACTTAAATGATTAGCAATAGCAGAAACAATAGAACACTTCCTTCATGCTATCTCTTCCCTAAGTTATCAGGGACCTTTCCCCTTGTTCGCAGCCAAACAACTTGGAAGAGTGGTCTACAAAGATTCTCTGTTTCTTGCCATCTCATTTATCCCTCATCTAGCCATTTTGCTTATGCCATGGCCATCTCTCGACTGCCCCCTCCCACTTTTGGAAAACATGTAATAGTCTAGCCCGGTTTTCTTTTTCTTCCAGGCTAACTACACTTCCGTCCACTCTCCACAAAGCTCTCTGGCTTATGCTGCTTAAAAGTCTGTCAGCTTGTTGACTCCAAGCTAAAAAACAAATCAAAACCAAACCCAACCAAAACCCAACTCCTCAGAGTAATATACAAGTGGTTAAAAACGAGCTTAGTGTTATCTTCATTTCCTGTTACTTACTCCCTCTTATACAAGGATACCGATTGTGCTGGCTGCACTTTTTATAGATTTCTAAATGGGAAATGTACTTACCACATGCATATCACCAGGATAATTCCCGTTGTCTTTTGAGACTCAGCTCAATCTTAGAACCTGGGCTCAAGTGCTCCAGGGTACCTTTATCATTATAGCACTTAGCTGTATGGTAACTGTATTGTCTGTTGATCTTCTCCTTCCCTTCACTCCCCTCAATAAATACATATATACAACTGTTTTTAAGCTTTGAGAGTAAAAATTCTGTCTTGATTATTTTGGTGTCTGCCACAGAAACTAGCATATATAGATGCTACCTGAGAGAAGCTCTTTAGGAGGAAGTACAAGGAATGAGTCATAGGTTGGTTCTGGATCTCACGCTTCAGTGACATGTAAAATGAAGCTGCTGTTAACTGACACAAGGAACATGGAGAGGGAAGAGGTTGGCTTGGAAGAGTCTAAGACTATGGGTTTGATTTTAGACATAAAGAGTTTGAAATGTCAGTAGGCAGATTACAGGGATGGAAAAATCTCATCTTAAGCTGTCTGTGGTAGGAAGCCCATTGGATTAGGAGTCAGGACACATAATGTTTAGTCATCTCAATACCAACAATTTGTTTGACTTTACGTAGATCAATTGGGCCTGTTTCTCATCTATAAAATGGACTGGATACTTGTCTTTGGTATCCATGGTAAGAATAAGATGAAAACATGAGATGGTTTATGAGGTACTAAGAAGCAGAGCAGATTGATTTTCTTGTGTACATTGTGTGTTTGGACTCACCATAGTTAGTATCATGCAAATGTAGGATGATATTATTCATGCCCATAGTCTGTGTCATTCTATATACCCGGGATATTTATGTCTGATTTGCTGTGAAGCTAAAGAAACCAGCGCTACCTTGCAAGCAAATTACAACCACATTCTTTTCTTCACTAAGGTCCTTCAAAAGGCTTGGCTCTTCCATTATAAAAACAAAAGCACAAAGCAAATCCTAGTCTCTCCCTCTCTCTTCCTTCCTTCCTTTCATTCATTCATTCATTCATCCATCAAAAAGCATTTACTGTGTACCTGCTATGGGCAGGTCACTAGATCGGGAACTCAACGAATAAAAACTAAATGAAAAGGAGCAGAGGATCAGGTAGATATTCAAGATAAAAAATTCAATTTCTAAGAATGTACTGTAGAGTAAAATAATAAAGAAGAGTTGTAGCTGGGCCAACATGACTCTGAATGACAGCCCCCCAGCCTGCAAGCTCCCCCTGAGGTGGCTGAGGACTCCACTGAGACTGTATCTCAGCCCAACTTCTCCCACCGCTCAATCCCACTTCTTTCCTTTTCCCGCAGGCTGCCAGTCTCCATGAAGCATGCCCCTAGTGAACCCAACCTGTACAACCGACAAGGAATTCTACCTATAAGAGTGAGGAAAGATGACAGAGAAGTTGGGCCCCGAGGAATGAGCAATATTTTACAAGTCAGAGAAGGCAGGCACTGTATTTTAGGATCAAAACAATAACATAAGCTAAAGTATGGAAGAGTGAGAGAGATTGGGGATTTGAAGAAATGAAAGTGATTCCCTGAGGGTAGAGGGAAGAGGAGGAGGAGAAAATGGAGATGAAAGGCCTCTACTTTATCTTACAGGTGAGTCATCAGAGGTTTTTGAGAAATGGAGTTACAGCGCAGATGTTTGCAAAATATCTATGGTGTACAGAATATATTGAAAAAGAGAATAAAAGCAGAGAAACCTAATGGGAGGTTTTTTATATTAATTCTGTATTTAATTCTATATTCTATATTAATTTCTATATTAACAGAAAGGTCTATGAAGATCTAAGTTTATTGTCATTAGCAGTGGAGAAGACAAAGGGATTCAAGACATATCTTTGAACTACGGATTCTGAGCCAGGTTGCCCCTTCAGTGCAAAGGGGACAATGAGAACTACATCACAAGTCAGCATAATACCCAGGAAGAAGCACACATAGTAAATGCCTAGTGAGGGGTCTTGTACATAGTAAATGCTTAACAATATCCACTCACTCACACTCTCATTTGATCACCAACTCAAGAGAAATCTGTTAAAACCTGGAGAAGTACTAGGGGGAAAAAGGTGAGGAAGAATTCCCAGTGTGACCAGGATGGAGGTGGAACTAATCGTGATAGTGAGCCCAGACTGGGGAGAAGTTTAGAGAAAAGTGAGCGGTCTGTTTAATTTTTGAGGTAGCAGGGTGCCTGGGTGGCTCAGTTGGTTAAACATCTGACTCTGTTTCGGCTCAGGTCACAATCTCATGGTTTATGAGTTCGAGCCCCACGTCCGGCTCCAGGCTGACAGTGCAGAGCCTGCTTGAGGTTCTGTCTCTCCCTCTCCTTCTCTCTGCCCCTCCCCCTCTCACTCTGTCTCTCAAAAATAAATAAATAAACTTAAAAAAAAAATAATTTTTGAGGTAGCTACAGAATAATCACAGAGACATGTGTGTCTTAAATTTGGTTACTCAGTAAAAAAAAAAAAAAACTCAAATAGGCCACAGCTGGAATGAGAGATTTGGAATATTTCATAGCATGTGGTAGGAGCCAAGGTGCTGGCTAAATTGAGAACATTTGGGGAGATAACATTTAGAAGTGAGGAAGGTGAGTAAGAGAGGACATGTGGGGAAAGGAGCTTAATAAGAAAAATGAAAAGGACTCAGAAGTAAACAGGTAAATGGTACAGAGTAATTTTATAGAAACCAAAGGATGACAGACCTTCAAAAAAGAAGTTTACCTGTCAACTACTACACAGGGGTCAAGGAAAACTGAAGAGGGGTCACCTGAAATCCCTCCAGGGGAACAATGATACAGTTAAAAAAAAATTGGGACATTCTAAATGTTAAACTGGGGCAGACTGGTTAATTCAGGGATTTTTTTTAAGTTTATTTATTTTATTTTGAGAGAGAGATAAAGAGGGGCAGAGAGAGAGAGAGAGGGGGAGAGAGAGGGGGAGAGAGAGGGGGAGAGAGAGGGGGAGAGGGGGAGAGGGGGAGAGAGAGAGAGAGAGAGAGAGAGAGAGAGAGAGAGAGAGAGAGAAAATCCCAAGCAGGCCCTGCACTGTCAACACAGATCCCAATGCGAAGCTTTATCTCACAAACCATGAGATCATGACTTGAGCCAAAATCAAGGGTTGGACACTTAACCGACTGAGCCACCCAGGTGTCCCTACTTCAAGGATGTTATACAATCATTACCACCATGATCTAGAAGTATATTTATTCACATATATACAAAGAAATGTTCAGGATATATTTGTTAACTAAAACAAAAACAAAACCAGGCTGTATCCATTATGATACGTATTATGAGAGAAGATGCATATGAGAATATATGCAACTAATAAAATCTTCTGCAATCAGTATAAAAGGGTTGCTGTGACAAACTATAAGAAAGACTATCTTTGCAGTAGCACCCATTATAGGGCTGGAACTTGAAGGGGAATCAGTGAAGAAAAGAGGCCTCTGTATACTTAATTTTGTATATACGTGTACACACACATGTAAACTGAATCGCATAGCCTCAACAATCTAGATTTCTAAGTGACTGAATAGTTTTTTAATAGTATTTAATTTTTAATGTTTGCTTACTTTTGAGAGAGAGATAGAGAGAGAGCGGGGTAGGGGCAGAGAGAGAGGGAGACAGATGATCCAAAGTGGGCTGTGCACTGACAGCAGTGAGCCCGATGCGGGGCTTGACCCCACGAACCATGAAATCAGGACCTGAGCTGAAACTGGACGCTCAACCGACTGAGCCACCCAGGCACCTCTAGATTTCTAAGTGACTGAATAGTTTTTAGATGTTATATGAATAATTATCACATCGCTTGTGACGCTAATGCAATCATGAAGCTCGGACAGTTAGGCATAAAAAGAAACGAGAAATTCCTAGTTTGATTTTTATTCTCTTATTTTAGGTTTTTAGATAGAACACAAGCTTTTCATTGCATTGGCATTAGCATACTGAACAGATAATTCCCATGGCATTTTAAAGAAGAGAGAGAAGCCTACAACACACAATCTTTGGCATTCACAGAAGGATGCAGTGAAGCCCTGAAAGTGGCAACACAGGCCCCGGTGCCCACCTGTGCCTCCGGCAGCATGTACCGCTGTAACCTGACTTACAGATGCCCTTACGCCCCGTGAATCCCATTTCTCGATGGAGACTGCGACGCTACCAAGATCGAAGTTTGCAACTTCAAATGAGGTCTTTAAATCAAACACAATGTAAAAAAAGTCCAGGCACTTTTTCTTTTGGCAAGAAAGACTAACTCCCCCTCTGCTCACACCTCAATTGCATAACTCAAGGGAGCAAGAGGCAACTTTCCTTGGACTCTTCAAATAAACTCTCTTTAGGGATCAGGCTACACACAAGAAAATAGCTCAGCAGGAATTTAAAAAAAGAGAGAGACAGGGAGGGAGGGAGGGAGGGAGGGAGGGAAACTAGGGATAAAAGCAAGAAGGAATCTGAGCAAAACATTACCAGCACCATAATGTAACGCATGAACTGTCAAATGCTGGTTGCCTGAATGGAATCAGGGACAAGGAGTCAGTTTAGAAAGCAGAGATCTGGCAGGGGTAGGTTTAAGAAAAAGAATATACATGTGTGTCGGATGGATGGACACATGACCTAGTTTTGGCTAAATAAAGCTAAGAATGGTTTACAATTTTTGCGAGTCTGTTTCCAGCTAGTCTGAAAGGCAATCTGAAACTGTGTTATCAATTAGGGACCCATTGACGGATTATATACAGTCTGAAAGGGCCCGAGGCTGGACATCTTACAGATGTAAATATCAGACATGCGATAGCCTATGAAGTCCATTAATTCTGCTCTGAAAAGGGGCATGAGCTGTAGAGGAGGAAAGGGGGGGCCTCTGAGGTCACCCTCCACCATCTACCACTCCTCTTAAATTACAAATGACTGCTCAAGAATGTGGACTTTGGGATGCAGCCACTGCTTGGTGGAATGTCACAAAACTTCAAATACAAGCAAGTCAGTTTTCAAATACCTGAATATTGCCAAAAACTGCTTGTAAATCTAGCTATGTCAACGGTGCCGAGAACAACTCTCCTTAGGGTAGTATGTTACACTTGAGTCATGCTTTTAGAAATATCAGAATTCAAGATCTGATCTTTAACCATACACCTCTGTCCTCACCATCTTCTTCCTCCCCTTCCTGATTTTTTAAACTCCCTCTCCCCTCACTAATAACTACTGTAATGAAACAGAACTCTGTCAGGATTCCCAATTATGTGTTCAGAGGAGTTCTACTCTAAAACCTCAGTTACAGAAGATAATCTCAACATAACGAAGAGGTCTTCAATACTGCTTCCTCTGGCCTTGCTCTTGGCCAATGATCTTGCTTCCTAAGTCTCTTGAGAAAACAATATCACGAAGAATGGAATGTCCACTACCTTGATCATTATAAGCATCTCTGCACACTTGCTCTTCCTTCCCTCCTCTTATTAAGAATAAACACTGTGCTTTTGGACCCTCTCCTTGGAATCCCACTATCTCTTGCCTAATCAAGGAAAAGGCTCCAGCAATTGTCACTCCTCTTGCTTCTGGGTCTTTAGCTTTCCTCTACTGGATCCTCCTCTTTGGCACACAACCATGCTATAACTCCTTTCAATTTAACACTCTCTTAACTCCACATGGCACTCCAGCTTTCCTTCCTTTCAGCAGACCCTGGCAGTTCATGTACTTACTGTTTCCAGCTCCTCTCCATTTTTAAGAGCTCGAACTAACCAGGATCATCCTATCATTCTAGTCTACTGATCTACCAAACAGCCCTCATTCAAGTTCATTGATGAGCCCCCCCCTCCATTGCTAAATCCAAGGTCAGGTTTCTTAGCCTTCATCTTACGGGGCCTACTTAACCCAGTTGACCTCTCCTTGCTTCTTGAAATACTTTGTTCACTTGGCTTCAAGGAGATGGCTCTCTTGGTCTTCTACCAGATTGACTTCCTTTTCAAATTCCTTTACTGCTTCCTCTTCATTTCAGTGACCTTTAAGCAGTAAAGTATCCCAAGACTCAGTCCTGGACTTCTTTTCCATTTTATCCACGGCTTATTGCTAGATGACCTTTCTGGGTCTCATGATTTAAGTATTACCTATACACAATGAATCTCAAATTTCAGTCTCTAGTCTGACCCATTCCCCAGACTCCAGACTTGTATATCCAACTGCCTAGACAACATTTCTATGTGGATATTCTATTCTTTAATTAAAAAAAAATTTTTTTTAGGGATGCCTGGGTGGCTCAGTCAGTTAAGTGGCCGACTTTGGCTCAGGTCATGCTTTTGCCATTTGTGGGTTCATGCCCTGCATCAGGCTCTGTGCTTACAGCTCAGAGCCTGGAACCTGCTTCAGATTCTGTGTCTCCCTCTCTCTGCTCCTCCTCTGCTTGCACTCTATCTCTCTCTCAAAAAATAAACACTAAAAATTTTCAAAAAAATAAAACGAAAAAATTTTAAAAATATTCGTTTTTGAGAGAGACAGAGAAAGAGAGAGAGAGAGAGAGAGAGAATCTGAAGCGAGCAGGAGAGATGCAGAAGAGAGAGGGAGACAAAGAATCTGAAGCAGGCTCCAAGTTCTGAGCTGTCAGCACAGAGCCCGATGCAAGGCTCAAACCCAGGAACTGTGAGATCATGACCTGAGCCGAAGTTGGACGCTTGACTGAGCCACTCAGGCACCTCTCCATGTGGATATCTAATGCACATTTCAAACCCCACTTTTTTCAAACTGAAATGTTGATTTCTTGACTGTCACCAGTATTCTCTATCATAAAAAATGGCAACTGTCATTCTCATTGATAAGGCCAAATACCTTGGAAGTCCTTGCCAGCTCTTCTCTTACTCTCTCACACATTCCCCACCCCATCTAATTAATCAGCAAATCCTAATGGTTCTATCTGCAAAACACATTCAGAATCCAACCACTTCTCACCACCTTCACTGTTACTGCACTATTAATGCTATGGCCACCTGCCACCTGGATTTTGGGATAACCTCTTAAATGGTCTCCCTGCTTCCACTTTTGCCTTGCTATTATGTATTCTTGCCACAGCAGTGATAAACCTTTTAACCTAAGCCAAGTCATGACTCTGCATAAATCCTTTGTTCCTTGCCCTCACCTCTCTCCACCAGGACCTCCTATCTTATTCGCAGCAAAATCTGAAGTCCTTATAAGGGCCAGTAAAGTAAGGTCCTTGGTGATCTGGCCCCCAATTGCCTCTTTGGTCTCATCTTCTACTGTCAATCCTCACCCACTGAATCACACTTAGAGTGGCCTTCTTGCTGTTACTGAGCACACTAAACATTCTCCTAACTCACACCCTTTGCCTGGGATACGTTTCCTCCAGTTATTCTTATGGTTTTTCAAGCCCACTTATTCAGATCTCACTGATGAGCACTTTTATAAAATAAGAAGACTCCTCCCTCCTCCCCCCCTCCCCTCCCCTCCCCTCCCCAGCCCAAAGTACCACTGTGTCTCATCCTTACATTGCTTTTCCTCCATAACATTCATCATCAGACATGTATATTTCCTTGTCCTTTTAAGATTTATGTCCCCCAGCTCCCAGAATATAAGCTTTTTGCTTCATTTATAGCTGACCTAATACAAAGGAAAAGTGTTTACCTATAGAAGGTGCTCAATAGGTACATACTAGGACTATTAATGATGGAGATATATCTTAACAATACACTCATTATTAGAAACAATGAAAACATATAAAATAAGGCAATGAGGATGGAGCCCTGGCTGCAGCAGCTTCCAGATCCTCCAAGGTCTGGCCCACTGAGGTGAGAGATCCTGGCAGAAGAGTGTTGTTCTGGCTCCCAAGTGAGCATGCACCACCCTCAGCCTGGCCCCAGCCTGCACTTTCTCAAGTCCCAGTCACCTAGTCAGGAGGGTAATGGAGTTTTGTTTAGAACCTTAGCACCATACTGAGGATCTACTATCAGATATGTATTATGAAAGGTACTCTCTACCAGAAAGGACTGAAAATAACACCGGAAAATAGTGTGTAATTCCTTATTGCTTTATTTTTTCCCTTGTTATACAAAGCAACGCATGCTTAATTTAAAATTAAGAAAATTAATAAGGAAGTAAACATATCCCACTATTCCAGCACTAAGAGGTAAGTATTAACATTTATGTGTGAGCCCTTCTGTATCTTATGTATATAAAGAAGTAATGGACTATATTTTTTCCTTATTAATTCAAACAGCCCACAAGTTAACATATATTGTAAAAATTTTTAACAAGATGTGTATTTCTGGGACACATTTATATCCGATCCTATTCAAAAAGTGCTAATTCAAACTCAAGTCTTCAGACCCAGCAACATGTCTTGTGTTACTGAGCATATGGGAGGTAAAGAGGTAAGGAGTGAATCTGGAAACTAGAAAATTCAAGTTCCAGCTCTGTGCCCTGTGCCAGCTATGGAATCTTCCATAATTCATTTTCTCTGTCCACTCTATGCTCTTCCCTACTCTTTTTTTTTTTTATGGAAAATATTTTCAGTAAACTTTTCTAAGAATTAACCCCACTTGCTCCAAAAGGCCTCTGACCAAAAAAACCCAAAAAACCAAAAAACCAAAAAAATAAGACAAAAAACCCAAAAACAAAACAAAAAACAAAAACAAACAACAACAACAAAAACCAAATCCATTATATATTGCTCTAGACAATATGTGCTTAGCATATTTAGGTTGATCACTTAATTTAGCCAGAAGCTGGAGTTTTAATATCCTTAAGCAAGAGAAGGCTTATAGTTCTTCCTTTCCAGGCTTACTTAGATTACTTGGTTTGTGTATACAACTCCTCCCAAAGACCACAACTCTCCCCACGGACCATGACTGGATGGGGTCCTAAAAGTAAATATTCTGTTCCTCTATCTTCTCTAGAGTTTTACATATCTGCAAGAGACCTGGAATTTCGGAAATACAGTTCTTCATGTTTAAGGATTAGATCCTTCATCTATCCAATAATAAGGGAAGTCTTAGGATCTCCTGAGCCTCAGATTTTTCTTTGGCAAAATCTGAGGATTGAAGCTGGTAGGTGATGTCTAAATTTTATTTCTAACTCTTAAAAGGGAAGCATTTAGGTTCTGAAGCCCATCAACAAATGTACATAACAAGACAAATAGGGTGAGAAATATAGACTGGAATGCCAGGACAAGATAGCAGAGACACTATGTGCCTTTGGAACTATATATAACTATATACGCACAGGTACCCTAATAGTTATTACCACTGCATTTGAACAAAGTGCAACTTCAATATGTAACATCCTGGCACCATTTCTTAGAAATGCTTCCTCATCATCCTTTCCAAAACACCAAAACAAATTAAAAATTGTAAATAGGGAATATAAATTCAGCACGTTCTAATGCAAAGATGGGTCTCTAAAATAACCTTTAAAATAACGAGTGTAAAACTCCTAATAAATGAGACAATGGATTCAAGAGTCTAGCAAGGTATATGCCATATATATACTATACAGTAAACACTCAATACAGTTCAGCTGGATTTTCTTTTTCCTTTCCCTCTTCCAAGTGTCAACTTCCAGAAAGAAATATCCAATTTTAAGTATATGATATTTTCTGTTCAAATCTTAAGGGATAACATCTAAAGCAATACATTTATTCAATGTGAATGTGGTGAAATACAGTTCACCTTTATAAGCCAAGAGATTACTGACCTGAATTTAAATCTCGTCCTGGATTGAAGGCCCGGCTATTAACAGTAGTAGAAAGTCGATCACAACTAATTGTTCTAGATACATTGGTGTTAAAGTTCCCATCAAATCTGAAACAATAGAATTAGCAATATTTACTTAGCGGTTATTAAATTCAGAAAAACCAACAAGATAATTCATACTGCATATGAACAGTAATAAACAGTATATTGTTTATTGTATTGTATTTATTATATATATCCAGCTCATAAACAGTAAATTGTGATTTAGATTTTAAATATTAAAAAATATCATTTCAGAACAATATGGGAAAAAACATCTGCTTCTAGGAGGCTTTAGAAGTCAAGTTCAATTCTAAGGAGATTAAAAAATAACAATCCTTTGACCCAATTCTCTCCCTAATGAATTTGAGTGAGGCATTATTGATAAAATCATACAGAAAACAGATTTGACAAAATCAGACAATAATTTTAAAAATGCAGACTTAAGCTCTGATGTAATATATGAAACAATTCTTTAAATTATCTTATCTGAAAACCAGTGATCAAGAACAAAAATAGTGAGTAATGAAGGAGAAAGAACGTTTGGGGCTTAGGCAACATCTAGACCTGAATCCCTGCTCTGTTCAATTTTCCTGAACCTTGGTTTTCTTATCCAGGGAAGAAAATTAATTTAAAAAAAAAAAAAAAAAAAAAAGAGAGAGAGAGAAAGAGAAAGAGAGAGAGAGAGAGAGAACGAGAACAAAGTTCCTCTCCTGGTATAGAACACATAGTTTGTACCTTCTGGACTATAATATAAATAAAGTCAAAGCCTTTTTGATTTCCAGTGGTAGTTCAATGTTAGGGTTAGAGCTAGAACAATGTAAGTACTCTGGCTAGTTGCTGATCAATAAACACTAGTGTAATCAATGACTCATTTGCTACAGCAAACAGCAATCTGCAAGAAAATAAGAGGAAAATGTACCATCTCATTCACATACACTCCCTACAAGTTTTTATTCCCCCCATGAGTATTTTTAAGTGAACTTAATCCAGAAGTAACAAAAGCAAAAAACTTTGAATTTCTAAATAACTCATTTAGGATTTCATATACTGATAAGACTCATGAAATTTCTAAGAGTCCCCCCTCCAAACTAACTTAATCTGAAATTAGAGTTTTTAAAATTAATGTTAAAATGTGTACGTACATCAATTTATAAATGCCATTAATGAAATTCCATGAACACAGGTAGAAAAACTATATGACCCGGAAGAAACACTCCTAAAAAATCAAGATCCACTCAATTATTCATGTGAACTTTGATGATCTGTCGATCCCATTTCACAATATATAAGAATTATTACGTTAAACTGATTGTATAAGCAAGGGGACTAGGTCTTCACATGGTGTGTTGGGTTCTAAAACAAAAGTTAAACAGTTTTGTTTGGATACATATCATCTCAAAGGAGAAAGTAACTGGATTTTAAGAGACCTTTAGTTCAGCCTCCAACCCAGTAAAGAATTATATCTTCTATCAACATTGTCAACTGTGGCTCCAAGGACACAGTTGCTTCACCAACGTGGTTGCTCTTCCTTGGACCTGCTCCAATTTGTCTAGACAAGAGATTGCTGCCTCAAAAGCCACAGATGGAGAGGAAAGAAGAAATTAATACATCGGCAGCTGTCTGTGTGCATGCGGGCAAAGCAACATAATCTCACTAGCCCTCTCTCGTAGCATTTCAACATCTGTGCCGCAGGAGTGGCGCTATACAAGGAATTCACCTGCTTGCCTTGCTCTAGATAGCCACATAAAATCTATTCCCTCACAAACTTTTTAATAAAAGACACGATAACGTTTTGGGCTCATGGGCTGGCTATACAGTCTCCATCACAACTGCTAAAACTCTGTCACTGTAATGTGAAAGCAGCCAAAGAGCATTCACAAAGAAGGAGTATGGCTGTGTTCCAAAATACCTTAATTTTCAAAAACAGGCAGGGTGCCAGACTTGTTTCACCCCTGGCCCAGATCAGGGCAGTCCAGGAGAATTCTCTGTAATGATGACAATGTATTATTTTTGCAGTGTCCCGTATGGTAGCTACATGCGGTTGCTGAGCATTTGAAATGTGCCTAATGTAACTTAAACACTAAATTTTTAAAGAGTTTTTTAATTCCAGTTAGCATATGAAATTTTCTATTGTATAATTTTAACTTAAATGTAAATCATCACTGAGTAGTGGCTACCATTTTGGACAAGTGCAATTATCGAAGTTTCTCTTGATTATTTACCCAGTCTTCCTTCAAGTCTTTATTCACTTATTATTTTCCCAGAAAGTCCTGTCCTAACTGTGGATGGTTTCTCATTCTATGCCAAGTGCCTCCATCTTATCTCAAAGCATTTGCCATAATTTTAAAAAATATTTTATTTCAGAGAAAGAGAGAGGGCACAAGCTCATTATAACGAGCAAATTATCTTATTTTTAATTTTTATGTTTTTGCCTTTTCCATATATCAAATAAAGACAGGTCAAGTTAGAGGTGAGATGCCAAAGGTTTTGGTATGGAAGGCTTCTTGTGTAAATCCTACCACATGGCACTTGAACTCCCAATTCTTTCTAAAACCTTTTCACATATCTGAGAAGTCTTAGTTCCCCCAATGGGACTCTAAGTTACTTGAGGATTTGTATTTCTCTCTCAGGTCTAACACTCTGTTGGTAATGTGTGGTATTCCATAGATTCTTATTGGTGACAAATGAGGAAGGGCAGAGAGCTAGTCACTGGAAAGCTCTGGGTATTTTACCCAGTCATATTCATGGAACATCTATGATGAACAAGGCACTGCCACTGTGGCAAAGCATGGTTATGTCATGGTCAGTAGCATGGACTTGAGCAGTAACCAGACCTGCACTGGACTTTGCATTTAAATTCCATCTTGCATATAACTTACGTTTTCTAAGCCTCTGTTTTTCTCATCTGTAAAATGGTGATAACAATAGCACCTATTTCATAAGTTGTATTAAGAATTAAATCAGAAAATGGCTCTTAAAAGCCTGTCACATAGTAAGCATTTAATAAGTAATAAGAACTACGAATGGATGGGTTAGTAATGGTAACAGCAGCTACTAAGTGTTCATCATATGTCAGGCATATTCCAAGTATTTCACACGGATAAACTCAATGTGATCCTCACAAAGCCTAAGAAAAGTACTATTATCATCTCCATTTGAATGCCTGGAAACTGAGGCACGGCAATGTTAAATCAAGAAGCCCAAGGTCGCAGCTGGGAAGCAAACAGAACCAAGATGTAAACATACACTTGAGCTCTCCTTCATAATGAATACGTTACAACATATCTCAATAAATCAACAAATAAATCATCCTTAACATTATTTAAAATAGCTGAAGTAGAATTCAATTCTATCAGAGGAAAAGGTTACTCTGAAAGATTGTAGGGCATAGGGGAAATCTTTGCTTTTTACTTAATAGAAAATGACAGTGGCTAAACATAAGGCTTCACAATGCATAGCTACAGAGAAAGAGTTCTCTACTCACAAAGATAAGGATTTAGAGGAAAAGGAAGAAAATATTAAAAGCAGGTGTTCTTTACTAATTGTTGATAAAGTGAATGCTCACTACTGGCATAGCTATGAAATTGGCCATTAGGGAGTTGTTTTTTATTATTTCATTCTAGAAAAGCCTCAAGTTCCCCTCCCAAATCCGAGGGGTTTCAAGAGAGTCAGTGGATAGGAGAGCCAGCATGTACATTCCTTGCACAGAGAAGAGATACAGCAGACCTGGTGCCAGCTCAAACCAGTTTTCTCCTTTTCCTGGTACTAAACTCCTCTGAAAGAAAGACCCTGGCATTCTGAGAACCTTGAACAAATGGCTTATGTACAACAAAGGTAATAGAATGAAGACAATACCAAGAAAAAAGACTGCACCAAATTCTGAAAATTCTCAGGGCAGTTAACATAGGATGCACAATGCCACAACTGTAGTTTTACTGTAAATGTGGACAAGATGTAACACTGAAACACAGCTCAGGAAAGCCCCAACTGATGTGTGCAAACACACAGGCTTCCAGAGACCAAACCTGATCCAGACCTGATCCAAAAATAAAATGTAAAATACCTGAAGAAGTTCTTTTCTCTGAAGGAATCCTTAGAACAATCCTGATGTCTTAGCATTAAATAACCACCTTGCAGGAGAACCCCAGCCAGAGGGCAATCTGACTTGTGTCTTGTTCACTCAAGGACAAGAGGGTTCTGAAAGTTTAGCAGGAAGGGATGAACAGGTTGTTACCTCATTTTGGAACGTGATTTAATTCTTGCTCCCTGGGTAACCTGAATGAAGTGAATGCTGGTGGTTTTAAGTTAATTTTCTCCTAGTAAGCCCCCACATTCTGATATTTAAAGAATTCAGAGACCTGTCAACCACTCTCTTTCCTCCTGCTTCCTGCTGGATGCTATTCTTTAAGTGGTAACAGTCTCTCAGTGGTCTCAGTTGTCTTGAGTTCCTTCACATGTGCTGAACCTCAGCCATAGAGCATGCACTCCCCAGCTGGGTTAACACTGAAGTGCCCAGAAATAAACCTCACTCTGCTTCTGTCTCTGCCTAGACTGCTGACCTGCCAGTCAGGTAAGGAAGCAGGTGTCAACAGGGGGCTTAGAGATACAGGAGAACAGTGTGTCCCAAGCTGCTGAGCCAGCTAGGAGAAATCGTTACAAGAGCAAAAACCCTGTGATTATCTCTTCACCCTCCACTCGCCCACACTCACTAGTATCTTCTCTTCTGGACTCTAAACACAGGAGTAAAACATGCTTGGCCGTTATATTAGCCACCTCCAGATCCCAGAGAAACAGTTGCCTTGACTACGATGGGAATGCATTTTATGCACCTGTGACTCTTCTAAATACTATTTATAAAAAGAAACATACTACTCACCCTGATTTGGGGACTATGAGAAACATAAAGTTACTGCTTACAATACTTTATAGAAACATGTCAGTTATGCTGAAGGGTTACCTACAAGATTTTTCATTGAGAAGTATATTAGCTGCCAGTCACATTTATAGTATTCCAGCTTTATGGAAAAGGTCAAGTACTGGTAAAATCATAGATTTTCGTATAAAATGAGCAGGGCAATTCAACTTTATATCTGTACTTTAAAAAAGGAATTTATAATAAGAGAATGATCCTATCTAAATCTCCTATAGACCCTCACTTGAAAAAAAAGGAGATATTGGATTATGACTGCTTTCTATACTTATTTTCATAAGATAAAACCAGTGCCTGAAATTTAGTTTCAAATAATTCTATCTTTCCTATGCCTGTAAGTTTGAAAAGGGAAAAAAAAAAAAAAAAAAAAAACTTCCTTCTGGATTTACTTTCATGAACAACTGATCGAAACTGCATCCCGAGGGAGAAAACAGAACTGTGACTCCCACTTTGATCTCTTCCCCATGGAGAAATTCACTCCCTGCCTGGCTTGCAAGATGTTCATTTGATTGACGTTTGCTCTGATGTGCAAACTGCTTTGAACTTCAGACATTTAATTCCCATCAGGCTGCAGTCATTTTTATTCTCCTTCAACAGGATTTACAAGCAGGAGATCAGCAAATGTAGAAGATAAAATAAATTTGCAGAAGCTTTGAATCTTACATCAAAACAGTGTTCAAGTGAGTTCCAATTGGATTTCATTCAGCCACGATTCACAGTGTAAATCAACTTTTCAGTGGAGTCCCAGTTTAGAAAGAAAAAGATATAAAGGAGAGAGACACATACACCAGTTGGGATTTACTTCCTGAGTCTCTTTTTTGGTCTTTGTTTAAATTTCCTATGGAAGGTGATTTGCCAGGCAAATCACTCAGAACCCTGGGTTTTCCTCAACATTTCCAAGGAAGCCTGCCCAATTTATCACTTTGCACACAAAAACCACACCCACAGTGTGGATTCCCAGGGCGGTGGTGAAATGCGGTATTGCTCACGGACACATTTTTAAGGCAGTAATTGAAAAAGCAAATCCCCGAGGATCTCTCAGAAGAGCCAGGCTCAAACTGCCAGTTGAGTCCATTAACAAAGCAACTATGATGACAGCTAATGGGCTAGGGAATGTTTTTTACTTGTTTGCTTGTTTTTAATCACTGCTAAAATGCCGAGACAGGTGCAAAAGGTTAAAAACAAAAAATCCCACTATTTCTTCCTGAAGTAGAATCTGGTATTGGATCAGAAGCTGGTGGAACAGATGCAGTGAGGCCACCAATGAAATTGACAACACAAGGCTGGCCCTTGCTGCTAGGGCTGTTCAACTACCAAGCTCCACTTTAGGAAGAGCACACATCTTTCTGGTAAGCACGGGAGGCAAAATCCCTTGACCGGTAAGCAGCTGTCAGAGTCTCTCAAAGACCGTCTGGACCCTGGGAAGTGACCATCTCTGCCAGACCCCTTGGTCCTAGTAACAACCTAACAGTGTCTGGTCTGCCATGATAGGGAGACATCATTTCGCCTCCATCCAAACAGGTTCCTGCTCATTCTTTCTGGGAAGTGTCTGCTCTCCAAATATTTGAGCAACACCAGTTGAAAAGAATTAAACAAGAGCCCCCTTATCTTCCACTTAACCACCCATGAGAATAAAGTTAAACAAAGAGAGAGCTAAGATAAAAATCAAACATCTGCACTGGCAAATATTTAAACTCTATGAATGGTAGAAGAAAGGGGTAAGAGTAGGATCACTTCAAAAAGGAACTATCACATTTATAAAGTAAATGATACTTGAACGCCCCCAACCGAGTTTACTTATTCAAACACGTAAATTAATGGGCAAACTGAAAAGCTGTCAAATAACGTGTAATCATGGTCCGAGAAATGGTTTTTCCTTCCATCTCTGCAGAGATTGGGGAGATAAGTCACATTCTTTTTGTTCTTATCAGTATTAAGGATTAAACCTTCAGGTTTCAGCAACTCAGCCACAGCAGAAACATGGCCAGTGTCAAACACCCTTGCAAGGTAAGGCTTGCAGAGCAACAAAGTCTCTCTTTCTCTATGAAAGTCTAAGTATCATACAAACCAGGCCCATTTCTTTTTCACCATTTTCCCACCACAACAGATCACTGAGAGAAGGCCCTGCTGTGATTGTATGTCTCATGGCTAGATTCAAAATGGCAGTATTATTCATTTAATCCACTTTCTCACGCAAGCTTGAAAAATTGCACAGGTGACATCTAGGGGAATTGGAAGTGGATCCATGACCACATTAAACATTTATCCTTATCTTCCTCATCACCAGGTTGTTGCAGGGGTGCATGAAGAAGAAAGAAGGGAACCTGGAGGAAAAAAAAACCAAACCCCCCCCCCCCAAAAAAAAACCCAAAACACAAGCAGGTGGACACAGGCCTGGTGGGACCCAAAGGTTCCCTTCGTGCTATTCTGCAGCCCATGTCCATCCTGCCAACTTGACCTCCAAGAAGGGCTTAAGTTGCTGTACATTTATTTATACACTTCCCTCCCTTGCTAAGAAAACACAAAGAGAGATCCTTTCCTGTGTTTATCCCCAGAGCCTGTGGCCCAGAGTTGGCTGTGAAGAGCAAGATATTAGTTAATAAATGTCTGCTGGATGAATAAATGCAGGAAACCTAAGAGGTGGAGACTTCCTGGGACTAGAGATTGGAAATTTGTGTGCTTTCTTCCTTCGTAAATAGCAGACAACTGTGAGTGGTAGGACACAGACATCAAAGAGAAGCACTAAGAATCTCCAAGTTAGCAGATGACCTTGTAGATGAACTGGCCTAATCTCTCAGGCACATGAGCCCTGAAGAGGGAAGAGGCCTGTCCAAATCTCCCTGTAAAAGAAACAGGAAATGTAAGATGTGGAATACTTAGGACTATGTCCTCAAAAAGAATTACTGCCATGATATCAATAAGTTAATAAAGCTATGTGTGTGCATCACCTTATTAGGAAAGTAGGGTCCCCCCAAACAGATTTTAGAATGGTTTTTAAATCTTGGCATTCTTTGAAGACACGGTGATATTTTTGCACAATAAACATATAAAAAGCCCAAGGAAAACTTCTAGTCCTTTGTTATCACAGGGTTGATTTCTTAAAGCTGGTAGAGTCCACTAGCTAGTTTCTTTTAGAGACGAGATTTTCTAAAAAGGAAGGAGAGAAGGAAGAAAAGAAAATCACAGGACCAACTCTCTCCCTAAAATCCGCAGAAGGCCACTGGTGAAGGTCCGTATTCTAAGCAGTGGCAGGTCTCCCTTCTTTTAGTAAAGGTCACACAAGGAAAACTCCAGAAAGCAGGACTTTCAGCAGACCCAGATGCAGGTGTGCTTTCTGCTGGGAGGATGTTCATCAATAGTCCTAAATGTACAGGTACCTATCCCCCTGCCACCACCACCACCACCACCACACACATGGACGGAAAGGACATAAATTACTGCAGGAACACGGTTTTAACACTGAGAAATAAACTAACCAGACTATGGGAGATTTACATTCAGCCAATTTAGAAACTTCAGAGGGTCATACAACAGCCTCTAGTGAAATTCTAAGAAGGAAAACATAGTTTAGCATTTCAATTGGCAGCTAAGCCATTCCAATTTTACCACAGGTCAAAATACTGTCATTAAAAAAAATGATGTCAGGGGCGCCTGGGTGGCTCAGTCAGTTAAGCATCTGACTTTGGTTCAGGTCATGGTTTCACGGTTCCTGAGTTCGAGCCCTGCATTGGAGACTCTGCTGTCAGTGCAGAGCCCACTTTGGATCCTTGGTCTCTCTCTCTCTCTCAAAAATAAACATTTAAAAAAAATGATTTGAAATCAGGCAACCCAGATTCTAAATCCTGCTCCCTGAGCCTGGATACAACCTCTGAGGCTGCTTCTTCATGGGCACAATGGGGGTGGGGAGGAGCAGATAGCTGTTAAGAAGATCATTTGAATAATCTAAGTAAAATAACATTCATTTTTTAATGTTTATTTTTGAGAGAGAAAGAGACAGAATGCAAGTGGGGGAGGGGCGGAGAGAGACAGAGAGAGAGACACAGAATCTGAATCAGGCTCCAGGCTCTGAGCTGTCAGCATAGAGCCCGACTGACACAGGGTTCAAACCCATGAACTATAACATCATGACCTGTGAAGTCGGAAGCCCCACCTACTGAGCCACCCAGGCTCCCCAGTAGAACAACACTTATAAGAGTAAAACCCAAGAAAGTATTTTACTGAAGTATAAGCATATGTAACTCTTACATAAGTTAAATAGTGTCACTTAGTTGGCCTTCTGAAATGTAAAACATTCTGTAAAATCTTTGTTGAATTCTGAGCTCAAGTGAAGTCTTTCTGTGCTAATATTCATAAAGACAGTTATCTGTAACATTTCACCTGCCTGCAGGTAGTAATCATTTTTAAAAGGACTGGAGATGAAAGTTTGAGATAAGGGAGAACAACTTGAAAGGCTAAGATGGGTCATATAGCACTTTAAGGGCAAAAACACAAAACACACCTTCTTGGGGGAAAGAACAAGATCTGCAATAAAAATTAAACTCAGTTTGTTAAGGACCATGCTTGTCACGTTATTTGACCTTGTGACATGGAAAGAACAAAACAGCAAGAGTCATAAATGGAAAAGCACCTGGCTAAGTCACAATGTTTTATTTTTCTTAAGAACATAATAATTCTTATTATAAGAAAATGTGTACAGGGTTAGATACTTTACATCATTTTTTTTTCATGTGTACTACCTTAAAACAAGTGGGGAAAAATAGGAGTTGCACACATGTGGTCAGCTACTATGCTTAATCTTATTTTAAACAAAACTTAACTATGTATCAGCACGACATTAAAACTATACAATTTGGAGCACCTGGGTGGCTCAGTCGCTTAAGCATCTGACTTCAGCTCAGGTCATGAAGCATGAGCTTCAGCTCATGAGTTTCAGTCCAGTGTCAGGCTCTGTGCCAACAGCTCAGAGCCTGGAGCCCGCTTCGGATTCTGTGTCTACCCCTCCTCAGGCCGGCTCTCTCCCCTTCCCTCACTCACGCTCTCTCTTTCCTTCAAAAATAAACATTAAAAAAAAATCACATACAACTACACATTTCAACCTGGCCCTCTCTCCTGAACTGCCATGGCATATAACATAGTTGTGGGTGGAGGGGGATATTTGTGGGATGAAAATAAAATGATGCTACAGGAGAATCTCAACTCCTCACCAAACACCTCCCCAGAATGATCTGTGTGCAACTCAAAAATCAAAATCAGCATGTTCCAACTGAATTCATCTTCCTCTTGAAAATCTTTTGCTGGGGCACCTGGCTGGCTCAGTCAGTAAAGCATGCTACACTTGATCTCAGGGTCTGGAGATCAAGCCCCACATTAGGCATAGAGCCTACCTATTAAAAAAAAAAATCTTTTGCTCTTATTTTCACTTTCTAATAACAGATTTCTATCCGCTGAGATGCTCGATTTAAAATTTAAAACCGTCTTTTAAAATCTTTCTCTGCACCTAAATCTCCAGTGAAATCTAGCTGACATCTTTAAGTGTCATTACTTTTCTCCTGGATTAGGATGGCCCAACTTGACCAGCAACTTGCCTCTCCACCCCAACTTATCCTTCCTTTGCCAACTAATTAACCTGCCCAAGTCTCAGACTGACAATAGCCTTTCTTTTCTTTAAAATCTACTGTTTACAGAGAAAAAATTTGTCCAGTCAGCCAAGGATTTTGAGCCCAGCCCAGCACAGCTCTTATCCATTACTCCAGCTCTGTCCTCCACTTCTGCATGCTCGGTTCTTTATGATACTTGCTCTTTTTTTCATCTGCAGCATTCTTTCCTAGATCTGTAGGAGTTCCACTCTTCAGGGCCTCAACTACCACCTCTCTACTGAGACTGAGTGCTCACAGGCCTCTGTTCATAATCTCTTTTTCTTCTAAAGGAGACTTTAGATTTTTCATGGCACTTGACACAGTCTGCTTAGCTTACTCTAATGGCCTGTGAGTTCCTGAAAGTACGGACTGTTTTTATTCATCTTTGTCTATCGGACAGTTTCTAGTACAATGTCTTGCACATTAGCTGCCCTGAACGGGATCCAGATGAGGTGAAAATGATATATATGGGTATTTGGAAAATTCACATTTTTAAATTTACCTTACATACAACCAGTTATTTTTATATAATTATTCATATCCATTAGTACTATATTAATGATTAACTCTAACTGGCCAACATCAACTTAAATTTTCTAACAGAGCTTCTAACAATCGAATAACACTCAGATGAAAACAACTATTATAAATGGGCATAAAGGTACTTGAATTTCCTGTCTAGAGGTAAAGTAGCTCAATAACTCTGTTATCATCATTACTACCAGTACTCAAAAACTAAAGACGAAATCAGGCTTGCTGCCATGCACTAACTCCTTCAGCAGATATTTAATGGAGACTTGTTCAAGCAAGGTGTTGAATCTGACTGGGTCCCTGAACTCAAATGTAACTAAAAAGAAAGATGAGAGAGCATACGATGTACAAATATAACTTAGAATCTGGAATCAACCACTCTCACAGTTACTAGAATCAACTTCAGTTGATCGCCTTTAGTTCCTCCCTCTTTCAACGCCCAAGAGAGTGGGTGCCGATAGCCATATTCATGCCCCCACTTGTTCCTTGCCTATATAAATGCAATCAAACTAGGTCTTCTACTTGCTACATGGTCGACAGGTAAAATCCCCTTAAAGGGGATCTTCATTTCGTTCCCTTTCTCAAAAATACTTAATTCTCTCATTCAACTGTTATTTACTGAGCATCTACCCTGTGTCAGACAGTAAAGATAAACACAAGAAGAATTGTCCTTGACTTCATTTACAGTGCCTATGGTCTCCTGAATAAAGTTTAATTCTTCAGTCTAACCTTTGAGAATCTCTATTATCTGATACTAACCAACTTCTCAGATGGCCCTTCCATCACTTTCCAGACACTAGGTACTCTTCAGTGCTCTTGGCCATTTTCAGATGTCCTTTCTTTCCTGGAAAGCTCTTCTTCCATATTCCTATATGTTCAAATCCCCTTCTTACTTCAATACTAGGCTGAAATGCTTCTTCCATAAATCATTCCATAAATGTTTATTTTTTAAATGATTTAATGAATGAATAATTTAACCTTTATAAGCCTGGCTACATAATACCACCTTATTTCCCCTAAGTAGTTCTCAAAAAGATGAAAACAAATTCTCTCATGAAATCTAGAATTTACTAATTTGGGCAGTAGGAAAAGTTGCCTATAATGTCAAATGGCTCCAGTTAAAAACAAACCTTCTAAGAAGGCTGAGGGAAATTAATCAATCTTGAGAGCGAGGCCTCTGGAGTATAGTCTGAACTGCTCCTTTTACAGCTGAGGAAAACTGTAAACTAAAAAGTTACGTGAACTTTGTAAGATGATACAGCAAAGAAGAGCAAAAGTCCATCCAGTCTTAGTACTGTACTACAGTGATATAACTGCCTCACAACTTAACTTTAAGGAAAACTGTCTTCACTGTTTAAGGTGTTTCAAGGCAGATTATTTTAAAAATTAACAATTTAAAAAAAGGCTTGCCTCCTTTTAAAAATTAAAAAGGCTCATGTCTGAGTTCAGCTTAAAAAAAAAAAAAAAAGGCAGGGGCACCTGGGTGGCTCAGTTGGTTAAGTGGCCGACTTCGGCTCAGGTCATGATCTCACGGTCCATGGGTTTGAGCCCCGCGTCGGGCTCTGTGCTGACAGCTCAGAGCCTGAAGCCTGTTTCGGATTCTGTGTCTTCCTCTCTCTGACCCTCCCCCATCCATGCTCTGTCTCTGTCTCAAAAATAAATAAACGTTTAAAAAAAAATTAAAAAAAAAAAAGGCAAACACAAACCTTGACCTGAAACTAGTAAGTCCCTAAAGAATCCAAAGGATCCTAGCTTAGGAGTCTGAACATTATGGGTCAGCATGTTAACCATCAAAATTAATAACAACTCTCTAAGTAGCTTATTTCTGGTTCCTATAGTGTCAACAATATTTGAACTTAACATATGAACATAGAAATTTGCACATCTAATCATACCGCAAGATATACAACCAATTTACATGAAAAAAGACTTACTCAGCTGCCTGCACTCCTTTCCAGGCAGCTATTAACATGAGCATTATTAACTTTTTAAAAGAAGCAGTCTAGTAGGACACAATATAACGTTTGAAGAGAGTAATAATCTGGCATCCTCCAATCTAAATGTGAGTGTTAACAAAAAATTTAACTTTGGTAGTAGGCTTTGCCATTCAATTTTCTATCCTTTCTCTAAAAGTGTGTGATAGTTAATTTTATGTGTCAATTTGGCTGGGCCAGGGTCCTCAGATATTTGGTCAAACATTATTCTGGATTTTTCTGTGAAGGGAGTTTTGGGATGAGATCAACATTTAAGTCAGTGGGCTGTGGGGCCAATTAGGTGAAAGTCCTAATAAAGACTGACCTCCCAAGCAAGAAGGAATTCTGCCAGCAGACTGGAACTGCAACTGTTCCTGGGTCTCCAGACTGCTGGGCTACCCTGCAGATTTTAGACTTGTATCTGCAAAATCAGGCCAGCCAATTCCTTAAAATAAATCTCGCCCCCTCTGCCTCTCTTTCACATATCTTCTCCTATCAGTTCTGTTTCTCTGGAGAACTCTAACAGGCTTACAGCAATGGCTATTCATGAGAAATGCAATCATGAGCTTGTACTTCTTATATCAGAACCTATGCTGGTTGCTTTACCTATAGCACAATATCCCCAACAGATTTGTGGTAAGGCCTGACTCTTGAAATCCTACTGCTCTAGTGGGTGGCAGCCAGAGATGCATTAAATTTGGGTTCTCAGAAAATGAGAGGAGTCTTACCCTGCCTTCCCCAGTGACTACATCAATCCCAGTGGATGCTCCAACTCAAAGAGCTCCTTGAAAAATAGCAGAAATCTAATTTGACAATATTTCCCAGAGTTTCTTCACTTTTTGGAATCAGTGAAGTTTTAAGTCTGCCCTGATAGGTAGGAGAGAATTCTCTATAGAGCAGAAGTCTAGCTGTAGGTGGCTGGCTTCCAAGAGGCTTAGAAACAATTGCTTGCTTATTCTAGCTCATTCTAGTATTGCTTTGCTCATCTCAAACCTGGCCTAGAGGCCTTAACAAGTCCCGCCACAATTAACCAATTCACAAGCATTAATTCAGTAAGGTCAAAAGCACTGAACCCCACTTGGAGACACAGAAATAAAAATCTAAGTTCATCTTCCTAGCACTTACTTCCTAGTTTACCCTCACCATTGTTCCCTTCTTTTAAAAATAAGATAAAAGAAAAGAAAAGAAAAGGAAAGAAAAGAAAAGAAAAGAAACTGGGAGAGGGAGGAGAGAAATGGATTAAAAGACATGGAAGATAAAATTATTGATTGGTTTGTATAATAAAAGCCAAGGGTTGGTCGGTCCTGCTGAGTAAACAACAGGTTCAGATGTGCTCAAGAGAACCCCATCTCTGTGGTAAGCCAGATTTCAGGGACAGATATTCTAAATGTTATGCATAAAGGAGCTATATTCTTTAAATTTGACAGAATGAGTATGGACAGGATATTTTCTTAAGTCAAATTAATTAATATTATATGTTCGTTTTAGAGCAGGAGTTACAAACTCACATATTAGTGTGGGCCAAGCAGGTGATCAAAGTCAGGGGACTGGGTTGGGTGTAACCTACAGGGACCAGTGGGAACAGTATGTCAGGGTGATTGTGGGCCTTGTCCTCAAAGGGGAGCCATTCTTCATGCAAACGGATTGCTGCCCAGTGGGATTGTGGACCCACTATTGCCAGATCTTCTGATTTTAGAAAAGACAGCAATTTGGAGTTTTTAAATGTGTAATCTCCCCAAATTTAAGTGTTGGCAACAGATTTAAAAAATTATAAATTTAAAAACCTTTAAAACATCTTGTGGGGCTAAGGTAAACACATCTGTAGACAGATATTGTCCCTAAGGATAATTACGTGTTTGTGTGTCTGTGCACTCCTTGGGGGAGAGCCCAGTCTCTCCTGTGCCCTCATCAGCAACCCAACACAACACAAGGGGAGCTGTTAACTAAATTACATGAGTAACTGAACTCATTCTTAAAATTATTTTAAGTGATACCACTGAAAATGACTTTGTCTTACATTAAGACATAATTTAACTTTTCTCCATTTTAGAGGAGGTTAATTCTTCAGATCATTCCTTCAGCAAACACTTGACAAAGTACCTAATCTCTATGCAAGGCCTTGTACAAAATAATTAACTTGTAGAACTCCTGAGTAGGAGGAGTTCAGTAGTCTGAGAAGCAAAGTATCAAAATTATCTGAAAAATCAATTTTCTGCTGCTTTGTAGATTCTCTCTGTTGTCAACATAGTATAAACCTTCAGAATCTATGATAGGACACTTTAAAGACCTTCTCTCTTCACAACTGGGCATTTTGTTAAAATATGCATTATCAAGCCTTTATGAGAAAAATAAATGGATTATAAGTCAGCAAAACTGAAATTCTAGGCTTGAAACAAAAAGTGAATATTAGCCATTCGTTAAAATCAGTTATAAAAAATATTGTCCTAATACTACCTTATTTTTGATCCCTTTAGAGAAGAAGCAAAGTCAATAGGCACAGGCCTCTAAAATGTTAGTAGCAAATACCTTGAGCACCACTGGCCAGTGCTAGGTGTCAAAAAATGTTTACAGAGCCCAGATGTTTAAGAATGGACAAGATCCAGGGGTGCCTGATGGCTCAGTTAGGTAAGCCTCCGACTTCTGCTCAGGTCATGATCTCACAGTTTAGGAGTTTGAGCCCCACGTCAGGCTCTGTGCTGACTGCTTAGAGCCTGGAGCCTGCTTTAGATTCTGTGATTCCCTCTCTCTCTCTCTGCCCCTCCCCCGCTTGCGCTCTGCCTCTCTCTCAAAAATAAACAAACATTTTAAAAAATTAAAAAAAAAAAAAAAAGAATGGACAAAATCCAGATCTAAGACTGGAGGTCCTTTATCGCAAGTCAATTACTTAAACTTATAGTAGCAGTATTAATACATTTGCACGTGGCCAGATATACATCAGGGGCATAAAAAGTCTACTTTATAGAACTGTAAAATCTCACAATTTGGAAGGACTTTGGAAATGACCTTGAATCCATTTTTCAGGAACTTCAGTCATTATCATATCTATCAGCTTCAAGATTTTGGTCACATTCACTTAATATTTTCATTTAGGTTAATTCAGTTTTTAAGTATATTATCTTAAAAAAGACTCTTTTGTTATTGCCATAAGGGAAAAAAGAGTATGTCCTGACATAGAGAATAATACCCATACTTATAAAATAAGCAAGTTACAACCTAAAAACATTTCCCTAAGTGACCCTGTGAGGTATGGACTATCCTTACTGTCAGCTCACTGATGAGGAAATTGAGGCTCAGAATTAAGTGACTCCCCAAAGTCAACTTATGAGTGAAAGAGGTAGGATTCAAAACCAAATCTGCCTACCATTAAAAAAAAAATTGTTTAGTCATGTCCTCAAATGGCTTCTAAAGACTGGGAGTTCTTCCTGTCCGCACTTTACTCCAACATGAACTCCCTGAGATTCAAAATGGAGACATTTTTGGAGGGATTAAAATACACACTGAAAATGTGTTCAATAAGATACCAAAACAAAGTGGTGCATCAAAGTGTTTTATGAGGGACCGGAACAAAGGCACCAAAGGATTCCTATCATGGCTCACCCCAACAACTTCCTAGTAACTCTTTCCTGTTCTTGAAGCTTCATTAAAAAGTTAAGTTTCATAACTTTATTTTTTATTTATTTTTGAGAGACAGAGAGAGACACAGTGCTAGCAGGGCAAAGGCAGAGAGAGAGGAAGTCAGAATCTGAAGCGGGCTCTAGGCTCTGAGCTGTCAGCACAGAGCCTGACATGTGGCTCAAACTCATGAATCATGAGATCATGGCCTGAGGTGAAGTTGGCTGCTTAAGTGACTGAGCCACCCAGGCGCCTTGAGTCTCATAATTTTAGTAAGTGTTTGTGTTCACCCAATTGCTAGAAAAGCATCAGCTCAGAGTTACTTCAAAAATTCGTAAACACAGATCCCTGGTAAGTGAGCTCTATTCAGAGCCAGGAAGATTCTACCCGGGGTAGTCATCCTCTGCCACTCCCGGCTGTGAAGAGTTTTGATCAGGTATCTCTTTAATATGCCTCTTTACTCATCTGTAAATCTTCTGATTACCCAGCTTTGTTGTCAGAACTGCCCTGGTTTTGCAAGATTCACCCCATAAAGAGGTTGGTCCTGTCAACTACCCCTAGTGAGGAGGTAAGATTGCATCATGGCTCTTCAGAGTGCCCATGCAACATTCAACACACAAATCCAACCACGGAAGGAGGGAAAAGCCTCTCATCCTACCTAACCTGCTTACTCAGCACGTACCCCGCCACGAGTACAACTGAAGTCCCTGATGGTAAACTGAACAAGATGAGAAATTCCAGGAGGGCAGAGACTACACTTTATGTGTTGTTGTATTCACCAAAAGGCAGACCACTGAATTTTGGCAAATATCTGCCTAGTCTGCATCTCAGACTTCAACCCTTATCGCTGCATATTCAAAATGGAAATTGCTATCTTTATTCCTATACATTTTGATGTGAGTCCTCCCAAACGTTTATTTTTTAGGTGTATTTTAATTAATTAATTAATTAATTTAAATGAGTGAGCAGGGGGAGGGGCAGAGACCGAGGGAGAGAGAGAATCCCAAGCAGGCTCTGCACTGACAGCACAGAGCCCGACACAGGGCTTGATCCCACAAACTGTAAGATCATGACCTGAGCCTAAATCAAGAGCCAGACACTTAACCAACTCAGCCACCGAGGTGCCCCGCCTCCCAAACTTTTAATGTGTGTATGTATGTATGGCCATTTTCACAAGTCACCAAATACTCTTCTTGTACAGTGTGGCTGTGTCTTACCAACTCACTTTTTTTTTTTTTTTTAACATTTATTTATTATTGAGAGACAGATACAGAGCGTGAGCAGGGGAGGGGTAGAGAGAGGGGGGAGACACAGAATCTGAAGTAGGTTCCAGGCTCTGAGCCGTCAGCACAGAGCCTGACATGGGGCTTGGACTCACCATCTGTGAGATCATGACCTGAGCCAAAGTCAGTTGCCTAACCAACTGAGCCACCCAGGCGCCCACCATCTCACTTTTATGGATGGGATACAATTCTCTTGACTAATCCCCTATTAGAAATTTAGGATATTAGCAATATTCTCTATTCTAACTGGCAGTACAATGACTTTCTTTAAAAGCGTCTCTTTATGAACATGTCTTATTGGGGCACCTGGGTGGGTCAGTTGGTTAAGCATCCGACTTTGGCTCAGGTCATGATCTTATTATGGTCTGTGGGTTTGAGTCCTGTGTCAGGCTCTGTGCTGACAGCTCAGAGCCTGGAGCCTGCTTCAGATTCTGTCTTCCTCTCTCTCTGACCCTCCCCTGCTCATGCTCTGTCTCTCTCTCTCAAAAATAAACATTAAAATAATTTTAAAAAAATGTCTTATTTTCTTGTGATATTCCCTCAAATGATATCAAATGACATGCATACTTCTAAAGTACATAAATTTTTTGTGATGCCATCCACCTGGTACATTTCTCTGCTCTGAGGAACCATAGGATCTCTCTGTGTCACATTTTGTGCTATTAATTATGTTCAGTATTCGCCCCCTCACTCCCAGAGTTTTAATACGTGGAGAGTGGACAGCCCCTTACTCAATTCAGATGTTGACAAGTAGTAATTAAATACAATTGCCAGGTGCCGGGGTAAAAAGGGATGAAGTGTAATCCCTGCCCAGAACAGCAGGGGAGGCAGAGTCACCACCAACAACCTGCCATAACATCAAGTTCTACACTGTAATAGAGGCATTTCAAACTTACTATGGGAACAGAGATGAGGGAGAAGTGAATCCCTCCAGGGGCAAAGAGAAATAAAAAGAGGGGGGGAAAAAGGAGGTATTTGAAAGCTATGGAAAGAGGCAAACTGTGGAGTTACTTCTTGAAACATTAATAGAAATTCACAAGGTGGGCCAGTAATGGGAAGAAGACATAGGGGATAGATTTCCAGGTAGAGGGCAATCAATTCCAGCTCGTTTCAACCAGAGCAATAGTTCCACTTAGGAATTTATGAAAACCTCCTATAGCCAGATAATTCTTTGTTCTGGAGGGTCTGTCCTGTGCATTACAGGCCGTATAGACGCATCCCTGACCTCTACACACTAGATGCTAGTAACTGTTCCCCACCTTCCAAGGGTGACAACTGAAAATGTTTCCAGACATTGTCAAACATTCAAGGGGAAAGGGGGAGAAAAAAGGAGGATGGAAATCACCCCCGGTTGACAACCACGGTTTTAAGCATAATTCTAGCTTCAAGGATTTCTCCCTTACTATACCAGCTTTTCTCCCTGTTCTGAAAATGATGTTTTCTTTGGTTCAAAACCCAGGTGAGCCCTCCTTTTCTTTTAGGTAAGAGAGAAGTTGTCAAAAACACTAAGTTACTGATGTCCCAACTACAAAAAAGGACATCTTCTTTGATTACACCTAATGAAAAAAGAAATGTTCATGTGATATGGAAGCATGTAAGTAATAGGGCTAATATTTGTTCAGAACTACAGAGAATTTTTCACAATTGATCACACTGAATACTCAAAGCACTGTATGAAGTATTCATTATTGTTCCCTTTCTAGAGAGGAAGACAGGGTGGCTGAGACATCAAATACCCAAGACCATCTGAGTATTAGGTAAGATTCATAACCAGACAGTCCCATTCTACACTGTATACATTTTTCCATTTAGTTGAGTAAACAACTAGGAGCCTCTTTAGGCTGCAGAGAGAAAGGCTCATCTTAGTATCACAAAGAAGGAGAATAAAATGACTTAAGGATGTCCTGCTACCTCCATACCCCACCAAGAAACTGTAAGTAAAAAACTGCTGATGGAAGCAAGACATTTAACCACCAAAAACTGCTGTATCTATCCCTTGCACGGCTCCAAGAGCACTCACTGTACAAAGAGGGGAATAATACATACCAATTATGGTAACATTTATACTCATAATCTTTAAAGTATGTTAACAGCTTTTAGCCATTCGAAATAGCCCTAGAAAATAAAGATTATTATCCACTGACAGAAAAGGCACATAATTAATTAATTAAGGTCACACGGCTAGAGACCAAGTAAAAATTAAGTTCTCTTACCTTTAGTTAAGTGTTCTTTCCACTACAATTTCCAGCATCACATGATTCTACACACCCCTCCAAATATAAATATCACTAGGCCAATAAATAAAAATATCCCTAACCATATGGATACTAATTCTGTTTCATTATTATCTGAAGCCACATTTCCCGTTAGTGTAGACGTTATTTTTAAAACTACCAAAGAAAAAAGCGGGAATTTTTGTTACTCCTAATCAAAGACAAAAAGTACTCTCTTAATTAAATTAGGCGAATTACTAGAAGCAAAGAGACTAGCTTATTCATGACCCATTAGTTGACACATGACGAAATGTAATTTTCTAGACTTCATCAACTTTGTACTCAAGTAATATTTGCTACTTCTGAAACTGAATTCCAACATGACAAAAAGGTGAGCAGGGAAGGTCTGGGAATTTCTTGGATACAGTATGTTGAGCCCCACTTCTTTAAAAATTATTCGTCTATTTAAAGACAAAAGGCTTATTTAAGATAGAAATACTATTCACTTTGCAATAAACAAGCACAGGCATTTTGAATATGAATGGAAAGCAATTCAATTCCTGGTTTAAACAAGAAAAAAATATTTTTAAAGTCTTACTCCATCATGGAAGGTGGGATCGTACAGCAGTCTTGAATTGCAGTTAGAGGAGAGGTTAGGTGAGCCGTATAAGAAGCTTCTACAACTTGCTTGTTCCGGTTGACCACATCCAAGTAACGATTGAACTTCTCTCGGATTTTTTTGGCTAGCTGGGGGACAAAGGGTAAGCAAAATAAATCGAAAGCCTAACACATAACCAACTGTGTTTTTTTCTAATAAGCTCGTTAATTCGTGTCACAAGCTGCATGTATTAAACTTCAGGTAAAACTAACAACACATATGCACATCTCATTCCACTGTGTAAACTGAGGTAAAAATTGCAAAATGCCCAGAAGTCACAGAAGGATACTCAGACAACGAAACAATACCTGCCATCTTGTGATAGCTAATGACACATTATGAACTTCTCATGTGTTTGAATTCAACAGAAAAATACTGATCCATAAAATGTCTTATTAGACAAAGGAAAACAAAGTCTATTGATATTATTGTCAGCATGACAGTGGGCATTAGGTCTTACAAAGCAACAACAGTGACTGTAAGAAAACAATCCACTATTCATGGTTCTGGATTCACACAGATTTTCAAAGGGGAAAATACATGAAAAAGGGAAAGGACATTCAGTATCTTCTGCTACAAAACTCCAGGGGGCACCATTCACAGTCTTCCATGTGAATGGCAAATCCCTGGAGTTGTACAATGTAGACATCCCTATGAAACAAAATATATAGTTAGAAATATACTCCTGTTTGGTCTGTTACACCGTTAAGATGGACAAATGTCTTTCTTAACTGCTGTGAACAGAACACTTCATCATCATTTACTTTCATGTGGGAAAAACAAAAGCAAATTGATAAGCATACTGCTTTTTCCTCCATTGTTCCCATCAAATATCACAGCTTAATTATAGATCTCCAAGGAAAACAGTGTTGTTTTTCTTCCCCTTCAACAAAATGTTACCCAAATGAAATGACTGATAGAATTATAGCTAATTGGTTTTGTAGAGCTATTCATTATCAGCACACTAGAGGAGAACTAATCATCTCCTTTGGGTCATCAACTCACACAATCCAATAGCTTACAGGCTGAGAACATGAAGCCAAATCAGGATATCTTCATTTGTTATTTTCAAGCCAATTCCTCAATTCGATCTTGTCCCACCGATATTTGGGAGTTTTCAGAGTGTCAAATAATGTTCTCAGCCTTGCTATATATTGTACAAACTATAAGGTACAAACATTTCTACACGTAACAAGAGTATGAGTGTAACATTTAATTTGATAAAGGGCTGTCCCATTTTGTCTCCCCGTTTTCAGAGGAGGTATTGTATGCCCCCCTAAATTGACAAATCCACCTGCAATTCTAATCCCTGAGCTAGAATTTATTTTAAAAAATTATGTTTTTCTTGCTGAGGTCTTTGAAACAAAATTTATAGATGCAGTTTAACTTCCCATCTTAATTTAGACCACTGGTGATTCTGCCTCCGAGGGGATTTGGCAAAGCTTAGAGATGATTTTGGTTACTAAAATGTGCTACAAAGTGCTACCGACATGTGGTAGGTGGAGGCCAGGATTCTAAGTAACAATGTGCTTAGCAAATGTGCTATTTTTTTCACGTTTATTTATTCGAGAGAGTGAGAGTGTATGCACAAGCAGAGGAAGGGCAAAGAGAAAGGGAGAGAGAGAATCCCAAGCAGGCCTGTGCTGTCAGTGTGGACTGGACCAGGGGCTCAAACTCACGAACCATGAGATCATGACCCTAGCTGAAATCAGGAGTCCGACGCTCAACCGACTGAGGCACCCAGGCGCCCCTGTGCTGGTTTTGAAACCACAGTGTGCTCTAATGGAATAATCCTTTTACCTGGACTCTTACAGTCAATGGATAGTTGAGGGTGAGAGACAGAGTAACAGATCCAGCTTGAAAACCTCAAGTATATTCTCACAGTGCCCGGCATTCCCCCCTCATAACATACTCTACACTTTAATGCTGTCATCTGTTTAATGTCCTGTTCCCACACTAGACTGTATGCTCTGTAAGAGCAGGTACTACATGTGTTTTTGTTCATCTCATTATCTTTAGCACCTGCCCGGCATTGCAGGCAGACAATAAATATTTAATGAATTAATAAAAATTAAAGAAAAAAAAAAAACAACCAGTCACCAACCTTATCTTTTGGTCTAACGACCAACAACCTCTTTCAAAACTTGGACTACTTATTTAAAAACAACAATATAGCAACAATATGTATTTCTGGGAACTCCATCAAGAAGAGCACATTTTATCTTTTCTCTTTAGGTTCTGAAATAAATATCATTCATTTCCCACCTACAATATCAAGAATATAGCCCTTCCTTGTCCTTGGCAACAAATGTTCTGTAACAAGATAAAGTGTGCTTGAAAAAATGTAAATTCTAGGGGCACCTGGGTGGCTAAGTTGGTTGAGCATCTGACTTCAGCTCAGGTCATGATCTCACAGTTCATGAGTTCAAGCCCCACATCAGGCTCATTGCTCTGTTAGCTCAGAGCCTGCTTTGGATCCCCTGTCTCCCTCTCTCTTCACCCTTCCCCAGCTCACATTCTCTCAAAAATAAAAAATAAAAAGAGGAAATTTTAAATAAGATCTTCACAAACTCACTTCTAAAATGCAATTTGTGATCAGTTTTGTCTTTCTTTCAAACACACACACACACACACACACACACACACACACACACAAACGTCTGAGAAATACCTGGTATTTCTTCTACATATTGGGAGAATTCTAACTTTGAACAAAGACAGATCTAATTAAACCTGATATTTTATTTAAAAAAAAAATTTTTTTAACGTTTACTTATTTTTGAGAGGCTGGGGTAGAGAAAGAGAGTGAGCAGGAGAGGGGCAGAGAGCGAGAGCAAGAGAGGGAGATGTAGAATCCGAAGTAGGTTCCAGGCCTTGAGGTAGCAGCACAGAGCCCGACACGGGGCTCAAATTCATGAACCGTGAGATCATGACCTGAGCTGAAGTTGGATGCTTAACTAACTGAACGACCCAGGCTCCCCAATCAGGATATTTTAATTTGTCTCACTGTCTACTTTTATATGAGCTAAAAATGATTTTTATTTTTAAATGTCTTTTTTTTTAAAAAGGTATTTTGTTATAGTTAATAATAACTACAGGAAATTCAAATTTCGATGTTCGTAAAGTTTTACTGAAACAGTCATTTGTTTACCTGTTTACGGCTGCTTTCATTCTACAGTGACAGAGTCGTTGCAATGGAGACTATGCAGCTTGCTTCCCTATAAGAAGTCAGAGCCCTAACACATCCCAAGATAGAACCATAATCTTAGTAGTTTTACAAAAATTTGCAGCAATTTTTTTTTTTAACATTCTACTAAGAGGTGGGGGTCCATGCTCTCTCTCCACCCACTCCTTGAATCTGGGTAGAGTTATGATGGCTTCTACCAGTCAAGTAAAGAGAAACTGACACCATGCAACTTCTGAGGCTAGGTCATAAGGGCCATGCAGCTTCCGCAGGTCTCCCTTGGAATGCTCTCAAGCTACCATGCTGTACCAAGACACATGAAAAGGCCACAGTTAAGTGCGTGGTTGGCAGCTCCAGTTGCTCAAGCCTTCAAGTCACCTCAGACCAGGTTCCAAAGAGGAGTCAAGAAGCCTCCAGAATATTCCAGCCCCCAGTCTCCTCTGATGAAGCTCCACACATCATGGAACAGAGATAAGCCACCCTTGCTATGCCTGGCCCGAGCTCCTGACCCACAGAATACACAAGCATAAAGAGATTGTTTATGCCACTAAGTTTGGGGTATTTTTTTATGTAGCAACATGTAACTTGAACACCCAAGATAGGCTGAATTCCGTTCCAAGATAAACATATTGAGGCTGAGCTATACAAAGCCATTCAGATCCAACTGGTCCATCTATACCATCAGAACGATCAAGACTGTAGTATCTGTTGCAAAGAGATCTTGGGGTTGTTCACAAAAGTCTAAGAGCTACTGCATAGTGGCAGTTACCACATATTATGCATAAGGATCCTACAATTTAGGTATCATTATTTTCTATCAATGAGGTTGTTTTGTGAAAGCCAGTCACCTAAACTCAGAACCATCCTGTCTATAAAGCCTGTGTGTATTCACTATCTGCTCCACACAAGCCAAACTTAAAAGAAGCTTCAGTAGTGACTTGACATTTAAAAATATGACAAATCACACCGATGTGAGGAATGAAACTCTCATTAACATAACCAGCCAAGGCACAGAGCCAGGGTGCAGAGTCCCCTACTACTGGGCTGTCTGTGGAACTAAACAGTTAGTTCCCTGCAGTGGGGTGTATGGTGAGGGAAGGAAAGAAGGAAAGGGACAGAGGGAGGCACTGCAAGAAGGATCGGGGCAGGAGCAAGTTGGGAATGTCTGCCTTCAGCCTCCTCGTTAGCATGGGCTGCATTTTAAATATATATATTTATGGGGGGTGGAGGGAGGAAGGGAGAGAGGGAGAGAGAGAGAGGCAGGCAGAGAGAAGCCCGAGCAGGCTCTGTGCCACCAGCACGGAGCCCGATGCAGGGCTCAAACTCACAAAATGTAAGATCATGACCTGACCCGAAGTCGGACAGACACTCAACCAACCTGAGCCACCCAAACGCCCCTCAAGCTGCATTTTTCCTCAGTGGACGCAGTAACTTGCACACAGAGCCCAGACACACATGACCCTTAACAAAAGGTCTCAAATGCAAGCCCCCCCACTTTGGTCAGAAGTTCCTGCCTTTCACGTGGTGAAACCCCATCTTGCCTTGTTAAAAAAAAATCATAATTGCCGACGTTTGTTGAGTGCTAACTATGTGGGGGCACTGTTCTCAGCATTTCACAAGCACGTCTCCATTTAGTCTTTCAAAGAACCATGGGAGACACCCACATCTGCATTTTTTCCAGAAGCAGAAGCTGAATGTTCAGTAACTTGCTCAAGTTTACAAAGCTAGTAAGCAGTAGAGCTGGGATCCAAACACAGTCCTATTCTAACTTCAGGGCCAAAGGTGCAACCTGTGTGCAACACGGTTTCTCTCTGGAATACCCACAGACTAACAGCCCCCTCTTCCCACTTCTTTTCAAATCCATTTTAACAAATGCTATAAAATCTTGGCAGATTACTAAAAGCCATGCACAGTCTCATTACTTTATAATAAAAATTAGACTTCTGAAAATACTTACCTAGAATTCTACATAATTCGTACGAAAGTCAAGACTTTGTGAAGGTTTAGAATTGAATTCTACCACCAATATAAAAAAAAGAGGGTCAGGGCGCCTGGGTGGCTCAGTCGGTTAAGCGTCCGACTTCGGCTCAGGTCATGATCTGATGGTTCCTGAGTTTGAGCCCCATGTCGGGCTCTGTGCTGACAGCTCAGAGCCTGGAGCCTGCTTCAGATTCTGTGTCTCCTCTCTCTCTGTTCCTCCCCTGCTCATGCTCTGTCTCTCAAAAATAAATAAATTAAAAAAAGAAAAAAGAGGGCCAAGTTTGAAATAATGTATTCTCCAAAAACAAAACCGGTTATTACCTGTCACTATGAGGTCAGATACATCAAATGGTCTTAAATTGTTTCCAATTACTTAAAAAAAAATTGTTCCAATTACTTCATGGTGTTTAACTTTGTTCATAACCCGGAAAGAGAACAGAGTGGATGCCCTGCTCTTTTCCTTTCAGAAGCAAGTTTCATAATTCAATCTTATCTTCCACGCTGGATTTTCATTCAATTTATCTGCCATCATGAGGCAGTACCATGCAGTTGTTAATTCCCATTTTACAACGGAAGAAACTGAGGCATATGGAGCTTAAGGGTCCCTTGACTCCCATGTCGTGCTCCGGCCTCCCTTAACCCCACTGCCTGAGATGACCTCCCTGTGCCCTTCTGACAAGGAAAGGGGATAGTGGCTCACTGTGGAAACCTCAACTCATGCTCCACTGTGGGGCAGCTTTCTCTTTCTCACTCTAAAAGCAAGCTCTTTCAGCATACCAACCAAATCCAGGTTGCTCGGTGAGCACAACAATATCCATTTGAGTAAAGATAGCCCACAGAGAGATTAAATCCTGAATGTCTCTGTTAAACTAAAGAGGACCAGCTACCAACACAGACCCTTCCAAGAGGCCAGACAGATTCTGGGTCTGTAGCCTGCCATGATCCCTGCAGACAGAAGAAAACAAAGGACTTCTTAACAAAAAGCTACAGGTGGACCCACAATCCTCCTCAGTGTAATTAAAAACATTTTTCTTTCCACAGCCCAGCTTTCATCTTTTATCCTTCTTTATCCTCTCCCCCTTCATCCCTAAGGGGTTCCTGAATGCTGATGAGGCAACGGGACTAAAACCATCTTGTCATCTTTTGGGTCAATTCTTTGGCTAGCCAACATTCAGCCATGGGTCAAATGATCAGTAGGTAGCACGCCGGTCCCCATGGGAACGGATTCTAATTTGTCATCATCTCCAGTGACAACGTTTCATCACAACATCAATGAATTTCTTTCTTGCTGAATTTCACTTCCCTTAATTTTCCCATAGACATTTCTGTCATTTGCATACTTCCCCAGAGCCCCCCGTTTTTAAAGGTCTTTTTTTTTTTTACCTTGGCTTTAAACTTCTAAAGATTGGGGGTGGGGTAGGCACACAGTTCAAAAAAAGGTAAAAGAAAACAAAAATGCAAAGGCACAGTACACACTTTATTTATGTCTTTTCCCTAAAACTCAGAAGGAGTTTTGAATGTTAGGGAAAGCTTTATTTAAAATGCATAACAATGAAGCTGACAGGCACAGACAGGAAAGGTACCCTAGGGGACTGAAGATTCATAGCAAAATTCCTATTGAATGTAGAAGAGTTTAACATTTGACATTCAAAAACCTTTGTGCCGTGATAAGAATTTAATAGCTGATCCCCTTTTCTTTCAATTCCAGCCTTATTACTCAAGAATTATTATTTTTCCCAGCAGTTTCAGGATTTGGTTCTTTAAGCGTATGTGACATAGAAATAATTTTATGTATATGCAAGCACAAATATTTAACATCTCTGAACATCACACTGCCACATTCCAAAGTTCAAGTGGAAAGCATCCTCATTGCTGCATGTTGCACACCGTATGCAGGATATAAAAAAACGCTCTGCCCTTGCTAGCTATGAGTAATTAGCCATCACTACCAGTAATTATTAGTGACAGTTGTAAGAGCTCTCTCAATTTTCTGCTGGGAATTTGGGCGAGTTGACTCCCCCCTAGACTCAGTTTCCTCATGAGTAAAATGGGAACACTATTCCCCCTTTACAAGGGTTTACTGTGATGTTCAAATGAAACAGTGAACATAGAAAGCCCATGATAAGCACAAAGGATTTTTATTGTTATAGCTCCGTCTCGACAGCAGCAAATGCACGTGATAGTGATACAGAAATAGTGTGGGGTCTAAATTTTCCAATAATCGAGCTCTAAGTGAAGGGAGAAGGGCTACCTGAACATTAACCATTTTATTCACTTAACTCATCAGCATGCTTGATCCTCCATAGGAAACCTGGCACAGGGTCAGCAGGGGAAGGAGGGAACATTTCCCCCCCTTTAGATTAACAGCAAAATGGCACAAAGGGCTTAAGCTTTGGAGTCAAATAAATTGGAGTTAAATCCGGCTCTGTCGCTAACTAGCTAAAGGGAACAGGCACCTTATTTCTCTAAGCTTCAACTTAATTACCTCTGAACTGGGAATAATAACAGGTGCTTCATGATATTGTTTGAGAACTAAAAGGGCTCAGGTCTGTGAAGCAGTCAGCAGAGTAACAGACCGCAAGAGCCAAATACTGACTGTTGCTATTGTTACTTAACCATTATTGTAGTTGTTATTGTTTGGGGGACTTGATGTACTGACTCAGGTACTATGGAGAATCTTGAACAAAGAGTCAGGCTGGATGTGTTAACACTGGGCTATGACCTTGCTAGGGCTGTCAGTGCCTCGTTAAAAGCACTGTGTCCTGCAGGTTACATAATTACAGTCTGAAGTAACTCGGGATCCTTCTAGGATCTTCTCTCTTTCTAAACTTAAGGATCTAATGAGGACTTTTATTCTGGTCTTCTGCCTTTTTACGTGACTCGTCTTACGTGTGCCTTCCCACAACCCTAGGAGCTGGGCAGAGCAGGTATTCCCTGTCCTGTTTCTACAGTCAGGAAATCTAGTCTCAGTGGTGTGCCCGGGCTCACACTGAGTGAGTGGAGAAACCAGAGACCATTTCTTCTAATCTCTAGCTCTGTTCTCTCTGTGCTACAAACTCCCCAAATTGCAGAAAACTCAACTTTCCCAGATCAAATTCAATTCAATTCATTCTTTCAGTCCCAGCCTGATTTTTGTGTCTTTGAATCCTCCTCAGACCCTTCTTTTCCAAAATCGCCTTGAATTAACTGAGCTGGACCCCTAATATCCTGCTTCACATTGTTCATTTTTCCTAGGTAAGGATCCCGCTTTCCCCAACAAACCAGGAGCATCACAACTAGCATTTATCGATTGCTGACCATGTGTTAGGCATTTTGAAAGTGCAACATTATGTGAAGTCTTTTAATTCTTGTAACAGCTCTTAGTAATTGCTATATGCTATTTTTAGTAGATGGTGCTGATAATTTGTCCAAGGTCACTCAGCTAATACTCAAATCCATGTTCATGAACACTACACTGCATTTTTATCTAATGTAGTACCTAGCATCTAGAAGAGACTTAAAAGAGTTCACTCACTACTGTAATCATTTGCCCTCATATAATACACCATTATTTGCCATATTGGAAAAATCTGCTTCCAGTTCTAGGAAAGGGCAGATAAACTGGGAATACTGTTCATATCTGGTTCAAGGCAATTAGAAACTCTGGGCCTGTCTAGTTCCCAATCCTGGGTAATATCAGCTGTTCTGGAGTAAGTCTTAATGAGAACAAGAACACCAGTTCATAGAAGGGATTCTGACGGCCAATAGCCATGGTTGTGATGTGGCTGCCCATTGACCACTAGGTTTGGGCTTCCTGCAATCACTCAGTAGAGCAAAGCCTGGGCATGGCAGACAATGATACAAGACAAGATAGATAAAGACCTATAGATGGAATAGGGTCAGTCTGACTCTCCAATGGCCCAAAGAGGCTTCAGGGTTGTCTGACGGATGTGTGGGAATAGCACATCCAGCGGAGAAGCAGGGCAGCCGCTGACAGACGAGCTGCAGGTGGACTAGGAAGATTTATTGCAAGGCTGTCTGGGCTCCAGGGTCACATACCCTGATCCTGTGAGAGGTGGGGCCCCTGTGGCTGAGCTGGGGAGGAGTGCAATGGAAAAAACAGAAGGCAAGTGCTGACATGCCAGAGAACCAGAGGCTGAGCTCTGGGAAACAGTTGAGAGTGGCAGCTTCTGTCTAAGCAAAATGCAGGTTTGCTTTAAAGGTTATAATGGGGTTTGCTTTGGGCAGCAATTTGTGTTAGGTATTTCAGGAGAGTCATGGAAACACACACCCAAGACTCCTGAAAGCCAAGGTTATCAACTCAAGGGCTCAATGGGCTCTTGCCCTGTTTTTCACCCCACTCTGCCCTTAACAACCATATCATAAAAAAAGAAACAATGGGAAGGGTAGGCTTCAACCCACTTCTCACTTCATTCTGTAACAGGAGCCTCTGAGCTGAGGTTCCTTAAAACCAAAATAAGCACGTCCTCAGGCCTTCAAAGTTTACAGCCCGTTCCTTTACAAAGGAACAAGAAGTTCAGCCTACTCTTGACCTTAGAAAAAATTGAGAGGCTGAGAAATGGGGAGGAGGGAGGAGGAACCACAGCAGAGACTCACCTCTAATATTTAATTCATAACTTCTGAGATAAGTTTGCACAGGAAGTTAATTAGGGAAGAAAGGGGGAGAAAGATCTTGGGTTTGTGAACTCAGGAATTCTCTGGTGGCCTATGAAGGACACGCTCAATCGTGAAAATAAAAGAAAACTAGTCCCTTTACTCTTACTTTGTAAAGCCTGTATTTAGAGTACAAATATCTGTGTGTAACTTATCAACAGCAGGTGTAGCTTAGAAGCATTTCAGCTAATAGGAGGCCACCACTACTAGAGCCACTGGGGATCATCTGGGAGGGCTCTGGGACCGTGCGATTCTCCCCACACCCAATACAAACAGCATCTCCTCTCCAACCAACTCTGCAACCTGGGCCAGAGCCTGGCACGCTGCAGGGGCTCAGGAAGTCTTTCCCATATAAATGAAAGTCAAAACGTGAGCTAACTCCAGTAACAGGCCAACTGACCACAGTGTTTTAGGGTTTCTTCACAGCCCGTTGAGAGCAGATCGATCAAACACTTGCCAGCAAGTGTCAATTAGCTCAGCAACAAAGTGGAAAGAGGACACTGGCAGGGGAACAAAAATCTACCACCAAACACATTCTTACCCTTGACCTGCCAAGAACTTAGTAAATCCAAACCTTGGGAAGACAATCTTGAGACATAATGGCGGTGGGGGGGAGGAGATATTTCTATTTCCTCCTTTATTAATATTAACTTGACTTCTCTTTCCAGTGGACTATGTAACATGCCATTTTCGGACTTAATACCTATTTCTTCTAATGACAGTAGAACTTAATAAAGTAGGAGGTCTCTCCTATTCCCCCATTACAAGGTAAGTCAGTGCAAGACCGAGCGAATGCACAGCATACTCCGTATTTGGAGTAACCAACTCCCACAACACAGATTCCGTTCAAAATCGAGGGGGGAAAAGCAGTACAGGAAAAAGCATCTTATAAACATTCGATTTCTTCAGCTGTTGAAGACTAGCCTTGAATATTCAAAATCATCGGAGTTTTGACTGCGGTGTGATAACTTTAGGAAGGAGGGCACACTCTCCGGGTCCTACCTTCCAACAGCGAAGCCAGTTTGTAACATACTTATCTCAATAGAGAAAAGGTACTTTCAGCTTTAGTTTCCAGATACGGGAGTAGTGGCAAAATAGCTTCTGAGATCTAGCGGCCTTTACAATGCAGGCGTATAGCTGTAATTATTGATACAGAGGCACAGGTTTTTTGCTTTTGCTGTTTTAATTAGGAAACAACCACGACACTCACACAAGACCACTTAAATGAGGTGTAAATCCTGGATGCTAGCGGGAAATGCTATTAGGACTTGCTAGAAACAACAAAAAGTAATGTTTCCCATGTGGGTTCCAAACCAGAGGAATGAGGATATTTGCCTCAACCACAACAATTTTATTAGATCCTTCTCTGAACTATTCTGTCTGTTCCCTTGCCAACCTGCATCTGATATCATTCTCCAACTCACAGTTGGATTTGGGAAGGTCTTCTCATCCCCTATCTGATGACAGGGAGGATTGCAAACAGAAGACTTGGGCCATGCCTTGCTCTCCACTGGCTGTTTATTTGCGTAGGATTCACTGCTAACACCTTCCCCCATGTGCCTGACCACGGTGTCAGACGATGTGACAGTGACCCTTCTCCATGACTTTGCAGAAGAACCAGCATGTACTTTGCAGCTTATAAAAGGACAAAAGACTGCTTAAGCAACAACCAGTAAGAATGCCCATGAAGAGCTATTTTAGTATGATCCTGACCTGACTGGTCTTCTAATATTAAAACAAAATTGTAGCTCTTGGTAAGATTCCATTTTCATCAATGTGTTATTTCATCAGTCCAGATTTTCAAAATGCTTAGCTTATTCAGAAGCTCTTGATATGAGCAGCAGTTAATTCCTTCACATCATTACAAGTATTTCCGATTGCACCAAGGAACAGATTAGGGATGAGGTGGTCCCTGCTCTTATGAGTCTCACCAGGTTTTCGAATATACTCTGGGTTGAGTTTCTGTGTGTGCATTCTGCTGGTGGAGATGATTTGAGGTTATTTTTCTAGTTGGAGCAGCAGTTTTGGGTGGATTAGGAGAAATCTTGGCTGCTACTTTTCTCCCCAGCATTTCTGAGTACTCTCCAACCTACAGATACTGGAAATGTGTGTATAAGGGGCTTAATTGTTTCCATTTTTAGTGCAATGTTCATTTCTCATGGTGAAGTCTTCCTGGCTTCTAGAATGAAGACTTTCACTCAGTCTATTCCCTTCTAATTAAAGGAAGTCTGAGTAAAAAGCCCAGGCTTATACTTTTCAAGGTTCTGCTTTACTGAAAGAAGGCATTTGCACACATACGGATTGCAGGGTTATGTGAAAAGCTGGGGCAGGGAGAGGTGCAGACATGGTGGGAGCTTCGATGTCTTTTCCTGCCCTGCCCCAAAGGCTTCACCCTCGTGCTCCTGGCGACAAAGTACTCTCTCCAGTGATGCCTGCCTGCAACACCTCCTCCCTGCCTTTGCTGCAGGAGAGAGGGTATCCACCCCTTCATTTGCTCTCTCTTCAACAGGGGGAACACAATGTGTGGGAATTAAGGGAACTGGGAAATGGATTATTCTGGGTTTTGCCAGAACTGCAACAAAAAACCTGGAATTAGAATTTTTAAGCCTTAAATATTAGTGTATGGTGGTGGGGGGGGGGCGGAGAGAGATTTCCGTTTTCTATCACTGAGATACAAGTGTATGTACAAATGTAAACACGAACTATAAATATGTGCACAGAATATAATTCACATGTATAAACGATATAGCATTTTTAGGTGTTCAAAGAAAGCACATTATTTAAGATGTGTGTGTACCCGTGAGGTGTGTATGTGTGCAAGCGGGATTATCTCAGCTTATCTCAACACCAGGCACATACATTGGCTAAGGTACAGTACGTATGCCTGAAGCCAGCTGCTCTATATTTGGTGCAGGAATTAAATCTTTCATGCATGCATACAGCCATATTTTAACTTCCAAGTATGTATAAGCATACGGAACATATGCTGCATATTTTCCTTAAAATGTAAACAAGATAAATAGTTCAAATTCCAAAATGTTGTTTATTAAGTACTGAGCTTTGCAGCCATCAAGCTGCTTTCTCTCTCCGGGGCCATCTTGTTTTACCCTAATAAGCTGAGCAGTTCCCCAAGTATCCCTGATTATTGTCAGAACTTCACACCGGGGGGGGGGGAAAGCCAGGTGTTCTGAGAGGTAGTGAAGGGCTTGCTACATTCTCCAGGAAAGCTATACTGACAAAAGCTTTACCAACCAAACTCTACACTGGGAAAGCCATAGAGGTAACCAAGTCCTACTTGTGTGTAACAGAAAAGAAGCTCACTCTGTTAGACTTTAATCCTGAGTGCTAACCTGACAGCTGCAGTTTTTCCACTTACTCCATTAGCTAAAAGGTCTTATTTAGGGGGTACTCATTGACAAAAAACACCACCAACAAAACAAAACAAAAAAAGCCAAAAGCCGAACAGAAATTCCATCATGACACAAATTATAACCAATGGTCTTAGGGTTATGTTCATAACAGAATAATGATGAATTGTGAACATGAAGAGTCAAAGCCTTCATTTATTTTTATATCTTGTTTATGTTCCTGCAGGATGATCCATTAGTAATATAATGCTCTTCCTCATAAGGCTCAAGTTACATCCTTATGATTTATTAGAGTTAAAGGAACTGTCACTAACCGCCCAGAAGGCACCCTGTTCATGGTTTTACTCGCATCAACTGAGCATTTAAACTCCATCTTTTCCTCGTTCAGCAGCTAAGTATTCATCATAGTCCTTACAATGTTTAGACATACTCCTTTCTTACTTTGCTTGATATGTAATACTTTCGGGAAAGTATTCCTTTTAAAATATTGAAGACTTACAGAAAACCAGCAGTGGAATTAGTATGAAAAGCAACATCAGAACACATTGATTAAAGTCCTGGTCATATCACCTAATTCAAGATCGATTTGGGGAAATTACTTAATAGCTAAGTCTCAGTTTCCTCAAATCTACAACAGGAAGAGGAATTGTATTTGTATCACCAAGTTTTAGTAAAAATTTAATGAGATAACGCACATTAAGCAGTATTTGTTCAAGGAACACAAACTGTCGTGTCAAATAACCTTTTCCCGAAGGCAACAAAATCTAGGTACACACCAGTTCTTGCACCCACCCCTGTTTATTAGAATTCTAGAAAAAATACATAATTTGAACGGAAAGTACTGCCACATTAGATGCAATCCATAATCTATTTAGACCACCGCTCAGTCTCTTATAAATACAATCAGAAAGATATTTCCCAAAGAGGGCATTTCTGTCCTTGGGCCATCACCTGCAAGAGATTATCAAGATACACCAAATATATGAACACATGTCTCCTGTGATTTAACTGTGTCCTTGAGATAAGCTCTTTGTTTCTCTTCCTACAATGCCAAGGATATAGTAAGTCCTCAACAAATGTTTGCTGAATTCATTAACTGCCTACCACTTACCAGAGGTATGCTCAGAATCTCCCCTTCAAGAGATCATACTCTAGTTTATCCATTCATTTGCAGTATCTATAAAGCACTACACAATTATTCTGACAAGGTCCCTGCACTCAGTTTATTTTTAGAGGAGGTACAAATACCACAAAATTTTCTCTCTGCTATACGAACATTTATTTAATATTTTCTTACCTTTTCCAAAGTTTAGGGAGCATCTCCTAATCACAATATTTTTGCATTTCTTTTAAAACAAATTCAGATTCAACCTTGCACGATTATTTTTGGAAAGCAGAATGAAGTAGTTGAATCATTTGAGGAGCTTTCCTTTTTTAAAAGGATACACCATTTTTAAAAATACAACTGTATACTAAACTCCAATATATCAAACAAGGAGGGTGAATTGCTAGAGAAAGAAATGGAGAGAAAAAAGAACTTCATCCCTTACATTCTACAACAGCCTCTGCAGTACTTTTCCCATATCTTAGGAAAACAAAATTTGGAAAATACGTGGTGGAGCACTGGATCTAAATTTACGTGAATTCAAAATCAAGTTCTCTAACCTCTTAAGTGATGTTGGGCAAGGTATTTACCTGTGCATAATTTGCCTTGTCAGTAAACCCTATAGAGCTTGTTTTGAGCATTATTATTTCCCTGCAGCAATTATTACCGAGTACCTACCATATACTACATGTAGATACTTTTTCCTGGTACTGAGGGCACATCAAGGCATGAACTAGTTCTGCCCTCATAGGGTTTATATTCTATTAGGAAATATATACAATAAGGAAAAATAAACATATATAGAAGTCCTAGGTGATAAATTATAAGGAGATAAAACAGAGGTAAGAAGAGGGGTGCAATTAAAAAATTTATAAATGGGGCTCCTGGGTGGCTCAGTTGGTTAAGTGTCCAACCTCAGTTCAGGTCATGATCTCACGGTTTGTGAGTTTAAGCCCCACGTTGAGCTCTGCGCTGACAGCTCAGAGCTTGGAGCCTGCTTCAGATTCTGTACCCACCCCCCCAGCCCCTCCCCCACTCATGCTCTGTCTCAAAAAATAATCAGACATTACAATTTTTTAAAATAAAGAAATAAATTTATAAGTGAATGGCCAAGGAGGGCCTCACTGAGAAGGAACACTGAGCCAAGACTGAAGGACGTAAGGGGGAAAAACCATGTGGCTATACAAAATTTAAGGGTAGTGCTTAATAATAAATATTCAGTAAGTGATGTCAATTATCATAACCAATATAAAGAAAACACGAAACTAGAAAAATTGTCATTGCCACTTTAACAAACCTCTCTGACACAGTTGTCTCATATGGGAAATGGGATAATGATACCTGTACTGTTTATGATGTCATTAAGAGGATAAAATGAGAAAATATACACGGATATACTAAAAAATACACACATAAATATTACAACTATCACATCCTCTCTTATACCATTTTTCCAAAATGACAGACCGCCATCCCATCTTATTAACAAGGCATAAGTAGCCCAGGAAGAGGGTTTCTAAGATAAAAATGAATTTGTCTTTTGGAAAGTCAGCCTAAGAACAGTAAGAGCTGAAACAGACCTAGATTAGTTTCCAATCAAGGAAACCTAAACAACCAGCTCAATTTGCTACAACTCTAGTTTGAGAGAGTATCATCTGTTTGCTCTGGGCTTTGGCTGATTCATTATAAATTCCCCATCTGTGTGGCTTCACTAGCTCTCCGCCTTTATTTTACCTTCCTACAAATTTAGTGCCTTCTGTTCACTCATTCAACAAAAATTTAGTGAACACTTATAGTAAACACAGAGCCAAGTGTAGATTTGGGTAAGTGGGTGAACTAAACCAGGGCTCAGCCTAAATAAATCTCCCGGGGACAGATGGGGGAAAGGTGAGGGGCAAAGAAAGGGTGGAATCCATCTACACCACCTCCAGGATTCCTCTACTCTAGACAAGTCTGAGCCTTGAACATACTTCACTAGGTAATGACAAACAAAATGAGAGCCTGCAGGCTACTACCACACTAGGTTACACTTGGCAGGGCAACCCCAAAACAAATCCAGATTCTGGGAATATGAATAATGAGGTGCAAGAGGATCTCTGGACACTTCTTTCAACAAATATTCATGAAACGCCTACCCAGTACCAGGCCCGGGAAGTCAGAATTCAAAGACAAGATTCCCAAGTGCTCAGCTCTTCCTTACCTCCTCTTCTTGTCTACCATTGTCCCCTTTCTCCCTGTGTGGTTCAGTGCACAGTTCAACAACATAATCAGATTCTCCTACAGTGGAGAGTTTTTGGCAAGAGAAATATAGAAGTAATACAAATGCAAAGCTGATAGAAACCCATTGTCCAGTCTCTCATTTCTCAACTAGCATGGCTTTTATTTAAGGCTCCCGCTAGTCCCCTTCCAGGGTCTTTCTGTGGTCATTCTCTCCTAGAAACTGACTTTCTAAAATTTACAGATCTTTTCTTACAGACCTTACCTAAGAAGATTAAGTAACACACCAAGAATAACAATCTTCCATTAGAGTACTCTTATATTCACACTCTACTTCCTTTTAGTATTCTGAAAAGAGAACACAAAATACTGAAATGGCTAGTCTGTGCCAGATGTGTAACTTTTTCAACAATTGTGCAGGACAGACTGCTACCCCCATTTTATAAATAAAGCTGATGCAGACACAGGAAAGGTTAAGTATCATGCCAAAAATCAAGCAGATCGTAAATAACAGAACCTGCTTGGAACTCAAGTTTTCCATATCAAAAGGCAAGACTCTTTAGCTTTCCATCCCAAGCAGCCCCATCCAAAAAAAAGTGGAAGAAAGTTTCCTAACCTTTCTGGCCTTGTACCCACAGTCTCTGAGGTCCCTTTCTACTCTAAAATTTGAAAACAGTACACTAGTTAGAACTGACTATTTACATTTTAGCACCTGGAGTGCCATCTAAGATTGACTACTTCTATTCATAATGACTTCGAAGAGCCATTGTGTGTTTGTCCTGCTACAGAGTATTTTTCTTCTCTAATGAGTAAAGGATATAATTTTGTGAATGATCTAGATCTTGCTTTTTAGATGGATTCTAATCAATTGCTTTCACCTAGTCCAAATTCTTCATGACTGGTGCCCTGAGTTTACACTTAGATAAAAGAATAATTTGGAGCAATGGCACCTGCTAAGTATCAATTTCTTACAGAACAAATGTGCTTCTCCTTTACTCCAATAAATTGTATCTGGTGAAATAAAACATCACATTTTAAGTCTTTCAGGTAAGGGGTGCCTGGGTGGTACAGTCAGTGGAGCGTCTGACTCTTGGTCTGAGCTAGGGTCATGATCTCACGGTTCATGAGTTCGGGCCCCACATCAGGCTCTGTGCTGATGGTGCAGAGCCTGCTTGTGATTCTGTCTCCCCTTCTCTCTGACCCTTACCCACTTGTACACTCACTTTCTCTCTCAAAATAAATGAACAAAAACTGAAACAAAATTTTTAAATCTTTCAGGTAAAATTTTCAGTATCAAATAACAATTCATAAAAATAACTAAGAACTATAGACTTCTACCAGAATGTATGTTAAATGTTAAAATGTTTTGAAACACAAATAACAGACTAGTAGTGTGAGTCCAATCAACCTACTTGCCTGCTAAAACCAATACAAAGAAATCAACTGTCCTCACAGGAATATATCAGAATCCAAAGCTTTCCAGTTTCCAGGATACAATCCAAATTTTTTGACATCAGAAGGAAAACAAAAAGTGTGACCAAAATTCAAGAGAAAAGCGTCAACAAAAATCAAGTTCAAGTATTTGCAGATGTTAGAACCAGCAGACAGGATTCTAAAGCAGCTATTTTAAATATGCTCAAAGACAGAAAGGAGAATATGCTTGCAATGAGTGAAAAGAAAATCTCAGAAAAAAAATAGACTTTCTTAAAAAAGAAACAAATGGAGGGGTGCCTGGGTGGCTCAGTCAGTTAAGCATCTGACTTCAGCGCAGGTCATGATCTCACAGTTTGTGGGAGTCAAGTCCTGTCTTGGGCTCTGTGCTGAGGGCTCAGAACCTGGAGGCTGCTTCCAGTTCTCTCTCCCTCTCTCTTTGCCCCTTTCCCTCAAAAATAAACAAACCTTTAAAAAAAAAAAAAAAGGAAAATGTAGAGTTTAAAAATCTGATACCTGAAGTTTTAAAAATCTATCTGTGGGGGCGCCTGGGTGGCTGAGTAGGCAGAGCATTTGACTTTGGCTCAGGTCATGATCTCATTGTTCATGAGTTTGAGCCCCACATCGGGCTCTGTGCTGTCAGTGCAGGGCCCCCTTGGGATCCTCTGTGCCCCCAACCCCCGTCTCTCCCCTGCTCACACTCTCTCTCTCAAAAATAAACCATTAAAAAAAAAATCTGTGGTGGTCAATAGCAAATTGGGGATAATTGGAGTAAACGTAAAGATATATTAATAAAAGTTATCTAAAAATCAGAGGAGAAAAAAATTTAAAAAGGACGAGGAGGAGGCATTATCTGAGGAACTCGTGTAGTAAAATATCAAAAGATCTAGCATACATGTAATCAGAGTCCCAGCAGGAGAAAAGAGAATGAGGTAGAGAAAATATGTGAAGAGACAATGATCAAAAAGTCTCCAAAAGTGATGAAAACCATACATTTATAAGTTCAGAAAGCTCAAACATCACAGAGGATAAATAAATATAAAGACTACTATGTCTAGACAGCCATAGTAAAATTTCTGAAAACCAAAGACAGAGGGAAAAATCGTCAAAGCAGCTAGGGGATGTGAGTGGGGCAATATTACATACAAAAACAACTTTAACTGACTTCTCATCAGAAGTGCAGCCCAGTACACAGTGGAACATCATTAGTACACTAAAAGAAAAAAAACAACACTACCAAAAAACCCTGTCTGTCTAGAATCCAGTCTCAAGCAAAAAACGTCTTTTAAGAATCAGGCAAAATAGATACACTTTCTGAGAACAAGAATAATAAGAAACAAAGAATGTCACCAGAAAATCTTCATTACGAGGCAATACTAAAAAAAAGTTCTCAGACTTAGTATCAGTTGATGATCTTCAGAAAGAAACGAAAACTAACTGGAAATGGTAAGTATACAAGATTTATTTTTCTCTTAATTATTAAACACATTGGACAGTTTAAAGCAAAAGATACAACATTCTCTTGTGAAGTTTGCAATAGATGTAACTCTAGCATGAAGGATAGCAGTGGGGAAATGGACCTATAAAGTTGTGAGAGTTCTAGATGTTACACGAAGTGACAGAATATTAACTCCAAATAGACTGTAGTAAGTATGTATATGGTAATTTATGGAGTATAAACTTAAAAATACCTAAAGAAATATAAATATAGCTTAAAAAACCTAAAATAGATTAATATGAAATTGAAAAAAAATTTAAAAGAGTGGAAAATGAAAAATCAAACAGTTGACCAAATTCAACAATCAAATTAAATGTTAATTGACTAAACACTCCCAATTAAAAGACAAGTTGTCAGATAAAAAAGAAATTTTCTGGGAGCCTGGGTGGCTCAGTTGGTTAAGCCTCTGACTCTTGGTTTCAGTTCAGGTCATGATCTCATGGTTTGTGAAATTGAGCCCTCCATGGGGTTCTATGCAGACAGCATGGAGCCTGCTTGGATATTCATTCATTCATTCATTCATTCATTCATTCATTCATTCTCTCCCTCTCTTTCTCTTTCTTTCTCTCTCTCTCCCCCCTCCCTCCACCTCAAAATAAACAAACATTTTTTAAGAAGCCTCAACTATATTCTGTTTAAAAAACACACTGTTAGCAACAGAGGCACTGAAAGTAGATGGTTGTGAAAAGACACGGTGCAAATCGTAAGCCAAGAAAGGCTGGAGTGGCCATATTAATATCAGGTTAAAGAGACAAGAAGAAGAAGCATTGTAACCAGAGATAAAGAACAACATTTCATAATGTCAAAACAACAACTCATCAGGAAGACCAAACAATTTTAAATGCATGTGCCCAATAATGAAGCCTCAAACTATAGAAGGCAAAAATGGGCAGAATTAAAGGAGAAAATATACAACTCCACCAAAACAGATATTAACAATCCTCTTGGCAATGATAGAATTAGAGAAAATAAAAATCAGCCCCAAAGTAAATGATCTGAAATATCAACCTGTTTATAAAGAATGTAACAGCAACTGCAGAACACACATTCTTTTCCAGTTTATGCGGTATATTTACCAAAACAAATCATACGCTGAGCCATAAAACCCAACCTTCAATAAATTAAGGAACATACAGAATATGTTCTCTGGCCACACTGAAATCAAATTAGAAATTAGTAACAGTTAAGATAGGTAAGAAAACCTTAAATGTTTTGGAAATTGAACAACACACTGTAAAGTAATCCATGGGTCCAAGAAGACATTAGAAAATATTTAAAAACTGAATGATAATGAAACCATGATATCAAACTTTGTGGGATGTAACAAAAGCAGTGCTCAGCGGAAAGTCTATAGTGTAAAATGGTTCTATTTGAAAAAAAGAAGGTATAAAAACCGATGACCTGAAATTCCAATTTAAGAAGAGAAAGACCAAAATTAACTCACAACACAAGGAAGGAAATAATAAAGAGCTCAAATCTGTGAAATAGAAAATGAAGAAGATTAATGAGGCCAAGTTCAAGTTTAAAAAACTTGGTCATCACCAATTTGCTTTGCCATTTGTTTTCTCTCTCATTCTCTGTTGGTCTAATTTATCCCACTTAATGGAGTTTTTTGTTTTTTTTTCAAAGAACGAGCATTTTGTTTTACTGATTTTTCTTTATGTTCTTTTAGCCTACAGATATTAAAAGGACAACACAATATTATACTTTTATGCCAACAAATTTGACAACCTAGATGAAAAAGATAAATTTCTTGAAAAAATCCAGTTGCTAAAATTGACACAAAAGGGAACAGAAAATCTGAAAAGGAAAAAAAAAAAAAAAAAATCAAATCTCCTCACTAAATCCCGGCTGCAAAACCCAAAGACCTATAGCTATTAAAGAAACTGATGATCAAAACCCTGCCCACAAAGAGTGCTCCAAGCCCAGATGGTATTCTGGGTGTGTTGTACCAAACATCAAAGGAAGGAATACTACCAATGCTATATTCTTTTCAAAAGCAAAGGAGGAGGGAGTGTTTCCAAACTAGTTTTATAAAGCCAATATCCTAAAACCACAGTGATAAGTAATAAGGGGCTGCTGGGGCAAGGGGAGTAGAATCCAGGTAAAGGAAAATCAGGAGTTTGGCAGGCAGGGTGGGCTGAATTTTTAAATATGGTGGTCCTCTCTTTCAGCAAGTGACATCTGAGGAAGAAATACTTGAAGCAGGCCAAGGCCCTTGAGGAAGTATGTCTGCACAGCAAAGCCCTAAGGCAGAAATATGCCAAACAACATCAAGGAGGTAAGAGTGGGATCCTGTAGGCAAATGTGTAAGTTATCAACACAATGCAAAGGATGACCTCTTAGTACTGATGTTCATCAAATACAATGAGGACCCTGGATTTAGCAAAGTGGGCATCACCGGTGACCTTAAAGAGAGAGGTTTTGTGGGACTGGTTGGGCTGGAGAAGGTTTCAGAGAGAATGGGAAAACTGGATTTATGGAGTATATAGACATCTCTGGTGATGCTTTGTGCTTCAGAGGGAAAGAAAAAATGGGGCAGTACATGGAGAGAGAAGTGGGGTCAAGGGTTTTTTGTTTGTGTTTAAGACAGGAAAACAGCAGGTTTCTATGCTGAAGAAGATCCTGAAGAGTTAAACGGATACCCTGTAAGAAAAGAGTACTGCTAGAGGCAAGCTCTTGGCCCGAGGTCAGGTTCGTCTCACACAGAAGAGTTGCGCTTACCGTGATCTTGCCTGTTCCCTAAGAATTCTGAGGTCTTCTAAAATCAGCCAGTGACATCAATACTTTATGACATATGGCATTATGAAAATATGTTTGCTATTTCATTGAATGATTAACATAAATAATTACTAGAGCATTGGAGAAAGTTAGACCAAACTCTTGAAACATGTCCAAGGTGCCTGTGATTTCTTTAGTGATCCAAAGGAATGCTCCAAGAGACTTTCTCTTTTGTTTCTTCTTCACTGCTTTGTGTTTCATGGACCGTTTTTGCTCTCTTTGGGGCACTTGATCAAAAATTTCTTTTTCTTGATTCAGGTTCAATTTCATATAATGCCTTTATGTGCTCATACAACTTCAATTCTCAAAGTTTTAAAAAATGGAGTCTATGGCAAATGCTCCCTTTAAGAATGTGTGCATGGGATTTTTATTTTCCTGAGGCTGTTGCCACAGATTTTTGGCACTGATACTACAGATACTGAACTAATTAAAGATTTAAAACACATTGTTAGGCATTTAGAGCCACACTCTGAAGGTTAATTTAAAAGAAATAATTAGAAAACTCAAAGCAAATTCTGTACCGTAGAGAGAGTTTTGTGGTAAGAGTCAAGAATCACAAAATGTTTTTATTAGTTTTAATTACTTTGCTCTCCTAACCAGGAAGATATTAACAACACATGAGATTTACTGCCAACTTACATAGTATGCACAAGTCAGATCCAACACTCAATAAGAATTGATTAGTAAGGTAGGAGGGTAAGAACCCATGAGGCTCTAGTTTTCATTACCCCAATGGAGAAATGACGGATAGCAAACTCAAGTCAGGATTCAAGAGCCTACAAAATATACCAAAACATGCACTAAGAAGTGGTTCGCTAAAGACTGAGCTAAAATGGAGTGCAGAAGTTAATAATCTACTTTGAATTAACTAGCCTGTTTTTGGCTTATCAAACAAATCTTATAAGAAGTTATGATTCTTCTAACAATAATAATGACATGATAATTCTCTCCAAATACTGGATGCAAAAGAGGCATAAGATCTATATGCTCAGGGTTCTTCCAGAGGGCAGACTGGAGAGACTGGAGAAAAGTTAAAAGTACATTGTGGGTCAACATAAAAAAGAACTTTCTGAGAATCAGAGGAGACAAAGGACTAGGTGTTAATTCTTCATTTGAATTACTCAGAAACAAAGAAAAATTTAGCAGAGACTCCTATTTTGAACTGGAACTACAAATTTTAAATTTATTAAAGTTTTATTTAGTTTTTTTGAGAGAGAGTGAGCAAGCGAGCAGGTGAAGGGCAGAGAGAGTGAGAGAGAAAGAATCCCAAGCAGGCTCCACACTGTCAGCATGGAGCTCGATGCGGGACTTCAACCCACAAATGGTAAGATCATGACCTGAGCCGAATCAAGAGTCAGATGCTTAACTGAGCCACCAAGGTGCCCCTGAAAATACAGATCTTAAAAATAAACCCTTAAAATAAAAATACAGAATATATAACTTTGTGTCAAACTTATTTTGAAAACTAGCTGACTTAATAGTCTAATGACTACAAATAACTTATCTCCTAGAGCTTCACTCTGCTCATCTGTAATAAGGATAGCTTTCCTTCAAGGTTATTCAGGGAAAAAAATCAATGTGGTAAGCGTCAGTGTTCCATAAGTGTTCAATCAATTGCTATAATTCTAAAAAGTTATTAAAGGCTTCCAAATTTGTTCTACAGTTAGATAAATAAAGCAATGACATCAGTCCAGGAAAACAAAACAAGTCTCGTGTTTGAAAAGAGCTGACGGAAGGACATGTATCTGTTACTTCAAGGAAAGCAGCAAAGCTGAGATCCCTGGTTCAGTTTCTTTAAAATGTTATCAAGTGGCCTTTGGTCTCCCAAAAAGTTCCCTCAGACATGCTTTGTGTAGAAATCTTTCCCCCCTAAAAACCCTTTTCAATGTCATGACCCTAAAAAGCACTTTTCAGTTTGCTGGAATAAAAACAAGACCGGAACGATAAAGATAAGACTTGATAGAGCAAACCACATTATATTCACTGTAACGCAGGGTCATTAGTCTTTAAAAATATCTAATGCTAAGAAAAAGAATATGTACAGAAGTGCTTATATCCTCTAAATTTAACCTGCAGAAACCAATAAAACATTTTAATGTCTAAACACAGGAAATGCTGAACTTCAAGATTAAACCACAGTAATTTATTATAAATAAATAACTATCCCATAAATAAGTTTACTCTAATGACACAAAGCTTTTTCCTCTTGCCTGGTGCTTCTAAAGTCATCAAGTCAAGCTGTTTTCCATGAAGAAAATAAAGGCAGAATCTCAGGAGTTTGAATTATTATGTGTTTTACTATAGTTGTCTTTTTAGTCTATGGAAGCACTCTGCTACACTTTGGTTTTTAGCTTGGTCGTGTTTTTTTACTTAAGTTTCCAACCTCGCTTCAAATTACCAGTTGACCGTCGCATAGTGTAATGAAGTTGGTGGATTAGTTGAAATTAAAACCCAGAATCCTCTTTACCACCCTTCTTTTCAAGCACAGATCAATTATTTATGACCAAGTTCACCAACACTATGTTTTAATTTACAAAGCAGTCCATTTGAAGGCAGCTATAAATAAAGTAAATAGAATCTGGCCTCAGAACTTTTTGACCCCACACAGCATTGAAAGGAGATGGAAGGAAAGAAGCAAAGGAAGAAATACAAGAGGAGGAAAGAAAAATAAAAGAACAAAAGAGACCAATATCCACTGAGCTGCATCTATGCCAGAATCTTCCACAGAAAAGATTTCATTTATTCTCCACTAACCTGACATTACTTCACTTAATTCTCACTAGCTCATAAAGCAGATACTGTATTCCCCTTATGTAAGACCAAGAAACTATAGATCAAAAAGGCTAAATTGCTTACTGGGGGGTCATGGAATCAGTAAGAAAACCAGAATTTGACCTGGGTTATCGGTGTGATTCCAGTACCTGGGCACTTCTTCTATCAGATGAAACAATTTCTACTATTTCTAAATATGAGTAGTTCAGGAATTTTCAAAATAATGAAAATAAATTAAAAAAAAATTTTTAATGTTTATTTTTGAGAGAGAAACAGAGCGTGAGCAGAGGATGGGGGGGAGGGAGGGAGGGAGGGAGGGAGGGAGAGAGGGAGAGAGAGAGAAAGGAGAGAGAGAATTCGAAGCAGGCACCAGGCTCTGAGCTGTCAGCACAGAACCTGACACGGGGCTCCAACTCACAAACCACAAGATCATGACCTGAGCCAAAGTCGGATGCCCAACCGTCAGAGCCACACAGGTGCCCCATGATTTTTTTTTTTAATGTTTATTTTTGAAAGAGAGAGAGGAGAGAGCAAGCGAACATGGGGGAAGGGCAGAGACAGAGGGAGACACAGAAACTGAAGCAGGCTCCGGGGCTCTGAGCTGTCAGCACAGAGCCCGATGCAGGGCTCGAACCCACAAACCGTGAGATATGACCTGAGCCGAGGTCAGATGCTTAACCAACTGAGTCACCCAGGTGCTCCGAAACAATGAAAATGAATTAAATAATATTTCCAAAGTATAACCCAAATAGCAAAACACCATCCATAGAACCATTTTTTCAACTACCTGTAAGAAATGCAAGTGTAAGGCTGGCACTGTTACGCTTTAAGACGTATATGAAATCACACGGAAAACAGCTGGAACCTCACAAGGAAATGGCCTGCAGAGAATACTGAAGCCGTAACCAGAAGCAAGACAAAGAGAATGTCCAGTCCTAATAATCTCTTACCTGCTGTACTTCACTTTCTCCATTTGAGATTTTCTCAGTGTAAACAAAGGAGTTGAATATCCGCTGCAACAGAAAATAAACAAACATTAGTTCCTCTAAAGACAGCCATTTTCTTTTTCTTTTTAATTTTATTTATATCCAAGTTAATTAACATATAGTGTAATAATGGTTTCAGGAGTAGAACTTAGTGATACAACACTTAACATACAACACCCGGTGGTCATCCCAGCAAGTGCCCTCCTTAATGTCCATTCCCCCTGCCCCCATCTCCCTCCATCAACTCTCGATTTGTTCTCGGTATTTAAGAGTCTGTAATTGTTTGCCTCCCTATCATCTTTTTCCTTCCTTTCCCCTATGTTCATCTGTTTTGTTTCTTAAATTCCACATTAAAGACAGCCATTTTCTAATGACAGTGTGTGTGCACATGAATAATTTGTTTACAAAACAGAATCAAGCAGAAAAAAATTTAATTAAAATAGTTATTTTACACAAAGAGATCCAAATATCAGCCAAAGTCAATCACACTTACATGAGCAATACCCAGGCACTTCCGTAGTGAAATAAACCAGATGTTACACTATACTTTTCATTTTCAAAAATACATTTAATTATAGATTTCCGGAGCCCGTGCCATTTTATCCAAGTGGTATAATCCGACAAAGTTGTGTTTCTCATTTGAATTCTGCACTCCCTGAATGCTGTAATTGTTTACAGACACTAAACTCTAACGCAATAAAGCTCTTTAAAAGGAATTCTTTCCATATCTTCTCATGTCCCTGGGTCCCACCAGTACCTACCCAATATTATCTATCACCTTCGTTACCCAAGCACCCCCTTGGGAGGGTAACATAATAGGGCTTGCCAAATATGTGCAGCCTTAAGATCCAGTTCTTACATGCCAGGAAATGGGACAGCCGTGCCAGGACATTAGTCCAAACTATGACATACAAGCACACACGCTCTTCCACTGCTCTCTGCCTAGCTAGTACCCACCCCCTCCATACATGGCCTGCGTTTAAAACCTCTCTGCAGACTTAGGACTTTACCAGACCCTACCCATTACTGAGCAATCACTAGAGATTAATATATAACAAACTGAAGAAATTAGAATCCAAGATACGTATCTGTTAGAGGCGCAAAAAAAAAAAAAAAAAAAAAAAAAAAAAGCAGCAGGCTCCTCATTTACCCTAAAACGTTAAAGATACCATTGAACTCTCCAGATGAGTAAGGAGTCAGACCTGGAGATATTAGCCAAAATTTCTCTTTTTCCTTTCTATCCTACGGCCAAGGGTTTGTCAGCATCTGGGACAGCTTCCAGACAGCCTAACACACCTGCATGGTTGTGGTGAGGAAGACAAGTGCCAAGTTTACCAAGTGCTGTGCAAAAGAGGAAAGATAAGGTGCTGGGGAAGGGGGGTGGGGGTGGGGGGGCGGAGGACTGTGACCGAATGGGATGGAATTACAGTCTGCAAATGTCTAATTATGAATTATCATAATTTTACCAGGCACTACTCATTCATTCAACAGATGTCTCTTTTCCTTCCCTAAAAACGTCTCTATTGATAGGAAAGTTCTACTAGGTAATGAATGCTTACTATAGGCAGACACTATTCTAAGCATGTTATATCTATTTACTTATTTGAATCTCATAAAACACCTTTGTGACGAGCACTATTATTATCTCCATTACACAGAGAAAAGAAGCAGGTTTGTTGAGTGTCTAATGCAATGCACATATTGTACCTTATATGTGCATCCTATTTAATCTTTATAAGAAAATTCCTGCAGCTTTAAAGATGAAAAACTAACACCCTGGGAGGTTAAATAGCTTACCCAGAGTCCCTTGGCAAGGCTGGAATTTGAACCCAGGCAGAGTGACTCGAGATCTGGTGCTCCTAACTCTATGATCTCTTGAGAATTTGCCACATGGTTGCCTGACATATATTAAAAAACACTTCTGTCAGGAGCTGGTACCCAAATATATGTACCTTACATGTAATTCCATAACTCAAAAGGCTCTACAAATCAGAAGTTTCACATAACACCTTTGTTAGCAAAATATGACATGACCGGATTTTACTTGGCAACCAATGGGTACTTATAGTCTTTATTAAGCCTCTTAGTGTGAATGTTCATTAATTTTGATGCAGATATCTTAATGCATCTGAATACTGGGTTCTGTTAGAGACCTCACTGGCGGTGTTTTATCATGAAGGGGCATTAGGATTCTGAACCCTAAGATCCCGTTTTGGGAAAGGGATTAGAAACTTGTTAACCTCATTCCTACAACCTGAAGTTCTGTTTTCTGATTGCAACAGAAATTATTAGTTTAATAGATTATAACATTTTTAGAAGCTGAGTCTGTGTCACTGCCATCTACTTTCCCAGACCATCTTCCGTATTTTCATGCAATTTGATTTTCAAAACCTACCCAGCACCATGAGAACATTGACGAAAAATGAACACAATTCATGTTGTGTCTCCAGATCTTGATGAGTGTTGCCAGTTGTCTTATTTCATTTCTGGCTGTGATCTTCCAGTTGATACCTTATGTGGCCTGTCCGGGAAGGTGCCCCCCGCCCAAAAGGTGACTGATGGAAGAACGCACGAGACAGCCCTGGGAAGCACACCACATCCACCCACCAACGGCCAAACCTAATGAAGAATAAGATCATATCCTTCTCTTTTTCTTTCTTTCTTTTTTTTTTTTTTGGTTAAAATAAAAATTCCTCACTTGTAAAAAGGCATATATGTCAGGAAGTGTTCACAAGGCTGTGTTTCCATCCCTGCTTCACTCACTTATCATTTTAACAATTATCGATAATGATCACTAATGCTTTCATACAGATCTTTTTATGCCATAGAAGCATTTTTATATTCTCTGCACTTAACGGCTGGAATGATAAAAGAAAATTTAAAAAGCAAGAAAGACGTTTTAGATATGAACAGCACTAATTCTGTAGACTACCTACTTTATACAACCCTCTAACCTGCAGAAAGTGAAATCACCTGCAAGGGTAATAGTTTGGGGCTATCACCAAAGCCAACAATTTTTGCCCCTCTTTTCTCCCAAGCAGGGGAGGGATGGTAGAGGCCAAAAGGACCTGGACAAGAAACTTACGACTCAACAGGTCAGCCAGCCATGTCTGGTGCAAGGTTAAAAGTTTGGACTTGTGTGTGTGCACAAGATCTCAAGGTACAGAGTTAAGTTTTCACTACTCTGTAGGTCAAGTTCTAGCTTAAAATGCAGGGCCTGCTAAGCCAAGCTCTCAAAGGCTTAGGCTTCATTCTTTTATAGTTTACCATTTCACATAAAGGATCACATTTGATCTCCACAGTAACCCTATGTGGCAGACAGGGCAAGGATGTGAATCCAGATCTTACAGACTGAAAGCTACAGCTCAAACATTAGAAAATGTATCACAGGTTAAAAAAGAAAAAAAAAATCTAGTGCTGAGGTCTGAACCCAGGGCTTGCATTAAAAACAAGCATTGATTTTAGTGAAGCTATGAAATTTGTTCCCATCACCTTTTCTTCAGAATAATCTAGGAATCCTATACTTGCATGTAGAAAAAATGAGTATTGGGTATTTTTTCCTACCATTTTAAGCAGGATATAATGTGCTGGAATAACAATACATGTATCTAATTATCTGATGTCTGTCTATATACATACATACACACACACACACACACACACACACACACAACCAGTGAGTGGAGTAACTAAGAGTCCCAGCCAAAGGTTTGTTTGGTTCCATGAAGTTGTGGAAGGAAGAGAATACAAAGTTGAGTTTCTTGATTGTTACAGGCACTTGAAAAATGAAAATGAAGTTGTCTTAAACCATGAAAATGGTGAGCAACCCTAACAGGTCAGATTGCCCAGTGCTCTTGGATGATTTGCTCACTGTAACAGGGTTAGGGTACGGCTGGGCAGGGTGGACATTCTGTCCTCTGTTTCCAAGGTATCTCCCAATTCCCTGGAGAACAATTCCAGAAATCTGAACTCTTAATTTGAGTACAAACTGGAGGGAGTCTGAAGAAACTCTCCCCCGTGTACAAATCTCTGGAAGGAAAGGCAAAGATGCTGCCTGCCTCTGCCCATTACGCTTTCTCATTCTCAGATATTGTAAGTAAAAACAGGTTTGACTGTAAGGTGAAAAGATCATTAAAAATGGGTGAGGAGTTTTAAAAAGTTATTTTAAGTAAAAATATTTCACTGAATCCTCTTTATCAATTTACTTCCACAATCAAAAGAAAACAAGATACCTCATTTTTATGCTCATGAGAACAGAATACTCTAGACAAAAATGACCTTTCTCTCATTAATACACACTTTGGCAAGCTAGCAGTATCTTCTAGACTTAATTATATGCATATCCCATGACCCAGCATTTCCCATCTTTGGCATACACTGAGGAGAAATGTGTTCATATATTTATCAAAAGAGAAGCAGAAGAATGCTCATTGCAGTACTACTCATGAGAGCTCCAACCTGGAAAATATCCAAATGCCTATCAGCACCAGAACAAACTGTGGTGTGTTCACACTATGAAATGTTCAGTGATAGCAACGAACACACAACTGCAAACATGCATCAACATGGTGATACTCACAAACATAATATTAAGTGAAAGCAGCCAAACACTACAATGTGAAGTGTACAATTCTATTTACGGCAAATTCAAAACCAAGCAAAGCTCATCTATCTTGTCAGAAGTCAGGAGAGTGGTTATCCTTTGTGGGAGAATGAACAGACCAGGGCACGAAGATGGCTTCTCGGATGCTGCAATATTCCATTTCTTGATCTGGGTGCCTGTTATAAGGATGTACTCACTTTTATGAAAATTCATCAGGCACCTCTGTGTGCTTTTCTGTACGTATGTTATACTAAAATAAATTTAAACATACGTTCTAGGCAGTCTCTTTAAAATAACCCTAGTCAAATGTTTTCCTACGTTTTCAAAATTATTTATGCATAGAAAAGGGAAAAGAATCTATTAACTGGATAGAATACTATAAATACTCAAAAATCTATACCCAATCAGTAATCTAGATGAAATTGGGATTGTACCAACTAGAATCACCTAGTAATTCACAGATAAGGTCTCCAATGAGCCTTCCCTGAGGCTACATATTAATTGCTCCCTCATATTCTAAGTATGTAACATTACTCAGTTCTTGGGCTTCCCATCCAGTGGCACTGTACTAACTTGAATTTTTAGCAAGGAAAAAAAAAGGTGTCTTTATCGGAGTTTCATCCAGCCTGCATATTCTAAACTTACAACACAATTTAATCAAATCTCCTCTTTGCATATTCTGTTCTTTTATTTCCTAAAGCACTGCCTTCCTCCTCCTCCCCCAGAGAGAAAGTTCAACTCATGAAGTTAGAAATGAAAAGAGTCATGTAACAATTGAATACAACTCCCCCTACCTCTACTGTAAGAGAAGGAAAAATATCCTGGGATGGGCACGCGTGTGCGTCTATGTCCCCCCCCTACCTCTTAAGGGTTGCACCTCATTCTCTGTCCCCACTCCACCTACTCCTATCTGCCACCTCTTTTGGTCCCAAATGTATTTAATTGAGCCTGCTTAACAGATGGCAAGAGAACCTGCTTTGCTGGAACAGGAACAATTACATGAGTGTTTAATAAGATGGTCAGTCCAGACAGTTGGTTCCACCTTCACGCCTCCAACAGCTCTGCCAAATCTTAACTAGATATTTAAATGAATGGTATAGCACAACAGCACAGTGAAGAAATGAATACCTCTACAAGCCTAATGAAATTCTGTTGTCTCCCCTCCCTGATCTTTGCTAAGAAAACGCAGAACTGAGTTTTTATTCACAGGCTTATTCTCTTGATGTTTACAGGTCTCTGTTGCAAGCCAATTTGGCTGACAGTTAACTAATAACTTCATTCAGCTCTGGATCTCTTCCTAGGATTCTAGGAATTGTGGCCAAAGGGGAGGAAAATATAGATTACCACCATTATGTCAAGAAGCTGACCAACATTAGCCATTAAAAGACAAAGTGCTGTCGTTACAACAAACTCCAACAATCTCTGGGCAGGGAGTTAACAGCAACCTAATTTAAGTGTTGCAGGAAAAAAAAAAACCCAAAAAACAAAAAACATACAATGACTTTATTTTCCCCTACGCACACCTCATGCATAATCTTTCAGTAGGTTTTTAAGGGATCCCTCCTGCCCAGATTAGACATTGTCTGATTTTTACCAGATTGTTTAGCCTCACATTGTTAAACATATGGAAGGTCCAGAAAAATGACCTTATCTGTGGAAGCTCATCATTCTGCATTTTGAAGTCATGAATCGGGTGCTACAAATGTTGGTCATTTTCTCAAATCTCTAAACTTGTTCATTCTGGATGTAAGTGGCTCAAGAAAATAGTTTTCCAAGAGTACTGAAAAGGTTTCCGCTAAAAAGCACAATAAAAAATAACCTAGAGGCACCTGACTGGCTTAGTAGGTTGAGCATCTGACTTCGGCTCAGGTCATGATCTCATGGGTTGTGAGTTCAAACCCCGCATTGGGCTCTGTGCGGCCAGCTGGGAGCCTGGAGCCTACTTTAGATTCTGTGTCTCCCTCTTTCTCTACCCCTCCCCCACTTGCACTTTCTCTCTCTCTCTCAAAAATAAACATTAAATTTTTTTTTCAAATATACAAGTATTGTTCTAATTACATGTGTTAGGGGTGGGGGTATATTACATATAATTATGTTGTCATATTATCAAGGGCCCAGAATGGATTCAGGTGCTTTACAACATATTTCATTTAATACTTACAACAACCCTTCATATAAGTTACTATGTACTCATTTTACAGAGGAGGAAACTGAGCTTCTGAGACTCTAACTTGTCCACAATTGAACATTACTAAGAAAATGGCCAAGTCTAGATGTTAAATTTGCCTTACCCTAAAGTTTATGTATTGTCTTCTAAGTAAATACCATTTTTTTAATGGTTATTTGTAAAAGAGAGAATGCAAGCAGGGGAATGGCAGAGAGGGAAGGGGATAGAGAATCTGAAGCAGGCTCTGTACTGAGAGCAGCAATCCCGATGCGGGGCTCAAACTCATGAACCATGAGACCGTGACCTGCACCTAAGTCGGACCCTCAACCAACTGAGCCACCCAGGTGCCCCTACGTAAATACCATCTTAATAGAGAAAAGTTATTCAAAATCTAGAAAGTGCCCAAAATAGGAATAGGGCTTCCCTGTGAATATTGAATTTAGAATATATCTTCTTTCCTCCCCACCCCACTCCCATCTCAAAATGGAGCAGGTTTCCTTTATAATGGATAAGGATGAACATTCTTCAGAGTAACCACACTCATGAAAAGGGGCATACATTCAGTTACAACTAACTAAACTCTACAAAAAACTAGATCACTACCCTGAGAGCTTTCACTGAAAAAAAATAAATACAAGGGCTTATGCTTGATCCTCACCATAAAAATCAGATCCTGAACACCACAGCGACTTGGAAGAAATAGGGCTATTCCCATTTCATGACAAAGGGCAGTGCGTAGGAAATGAAAAGCATGGCAAAGGAAGAGGCAGGGACTGGGAATTTAAAACTAATCAGCACACAACAGACAACCCTGTGCAAATGGTACACTGGGTACACATATCCCAGCCCAACAGATTTCCTTATTTTAAGGTTGTATATATAAAAAATGATAACAGCTACCGCTTACTATCTGTCTGGCACTAGGTACTTTTCACATATATTAACTCACTTAACCTCATGAACGTGAAAAGGCATTTCAATAGACTGCACTAGAGGCGCCTGGGTGGCTCAGTCAGTTGAGCATCTGGCCCTCGATTTTGGCTTAGGTGGTGATCCCAGGGTCATAGGATTGAGCCCTGCATCTGGCTCTGTGCTGAGCATGAGGCCTACTTGGGATCCCTGACCCCACCTACCGCCACTTCTCTCTCTGCCCCTCATCCACTCTCAAAAAAAAAAAAAAAAAAAAAAAAAAAAAAAAAAAGCACTAAAATCATTATGAATTTATTTCACATGCTATCTTGATATTCTATCATTACTCTATTGTTAATCTGTTAAGAATATTTTCTGAATGATAGTAATTCCATGACAGTTGGAGGTACAGGGGGACCAAAATTACCTGTATCAAACTGAAGTCCTAGCTCATTCTTAACAGCTTCCCACTGATGGTAATCTCTCCCTTCTCTGACCTTCTGCAGCAAAGACTCTACGCAACAATTTAAAGAATACGTTCACTGTCGAAAATTTGAAAATTTGCAAAGGAAGAAGAAGGGAAAAAAATCCATTGTCTGACTACTCAGTAAAAACTACTATTTACATTTTACTTTATTCTCTTCTACTCTTTTGGATTTCTAGGTTCTAACTTTGTTGTAAATTTTTGATAATTGGTCCATGCCATGATTTCTTAGCACAGGGCATTTTACCTAGTGAGCATGAATAAGCATTTGCTTATCCATTAATCTAGGCCTTAAATCATTCAGATGATTTTGGTTGCTTACTCAACCAGCTAGAATGAATGAATGTTTAAAAATTTAAACAAGGAGGAAGGTATCCTTCCAAGATAAAATATGTTCCTCTTCTTTCAACAATTAACAAAGTCTCCCTCGCCCCATCTCTGTTTTTCCTTCTTTGTCTTCTTTGGGCTCTAAATACATACACACACAGCCGTTTGCATACTTCAGGTTCAGGGTCGCAAAAGAACTCAACTTATGAATTTCTTAGTCTGATGCCATTTAACTTAACACCCTTCAAGCCAACATGAGCTCTGAATAGTAAAAAGCATGTGGGAAAGTCACAAGTCAGTGACAAGTGTCACCTTTACAAAGAGCTGCCTGTTTTGGTCAACTCTATCCCTCAAAAGAAATTACGGGGGAAAAGGAACAGCCTGTAGTCTGATTTAGCAGGGAAAATCTAAAGCAATAATGTTAGCAAGCAAAATTCCTGGTCTTGATCACTTGATTTCCTGTTGGAGCATTCAAAACCAAAAGAGTGGCTAAGTAAATATGAACCCAGAGAACAAAGACAGGCAAAAGAAGCCGGAAACACTTCCCCCTAAATACAATAAAACTTCTGAAGGGTTACTGGAGTTTTGTTGTTATTTGTTGTTGTTTTGGCTTTCAAAGAGACTAAGAGAAAAAGGCAAGCAAATGAGTTCCACATGTTGGAAAGACTCAGCCTTTAGCCAATGTAACTTGATTATAAGTAATATTCATGACAATGCATGGCAACCTCTCAGAAGCGGAAAGTTGAGTTGCCCAAACGCTTTGTAGATGGTGCCAAATTTCCACTCCCCTGCTTCCACTCTTCGAACTCCTAATTCCTCCACTCTCCACCTCCTAGATCTCCATTAAGCCTTTTACTTTTTTGTTTCACCTTGAAAGAAAAAAGAGGGGTTATGGAGTGGCCGTGCATTTATTCTTGGGAGCTGGTGGCACTTTAAGGGTATAGCTTCAATATTCAAGCGTTCTGCGTGTGCACAAACCCATTCAAATGCGCAGGTCTTTAGGAATCCAGGCCTCAAGGACAAGGGGAACTGGAAACACTGAAATGCTTAACCTTCCAGACCTAAGCAAAGATGTTTAATTAATAACACAACCAGTCATGTCCTTTCTGAAGGCGTCAGACACCATGTAAGACGTGGCCCCATACTCTTGAGGAGCTCACTCTCTAATCAGAAGGAGAAATTAAAAATAAAGAGTGGTCAACAATGCAACACAGACTTGGTGTGAATTTCGTGTTTGCCATAGGCCCAAGGTGCTGGAGTGGGGGGTTTAAGGGAGACAGACTCCAAAGAGATGGGGCTTGAGGTTGAGAGCTTGGGTGAGAGCATTTCAGAGCATTCACAGAGAAGGCCTGGCACATAGTACTAAGTACGTGGGGCCAGGCAAGCGTTCTACAAGCTGGGGATGCAAGAATGAGTATAACAGACAAAATCCCTGCCCACGTGGACCCTACATTCTAGGTCCCTTGGCTTCAAGATAATCTTTCTGAAGAGCTTACTATCCACTGGCCCCATATACTTGGAAATGCAGTGTCCAAAGATAAAGACATTGCTTCTTTCCCAGAAAAGCTCGTATTCTAAAGAGGGACTCTGAAATCAGTAATTATGATACAAAGACAGTTTCACAAGGGGAGCTTTGGGAAATAAAACTGAACTAAATGGAATAGGAATGATAGGGCTAGACTATGGAGGTTTTTCAAGCCAGAAAGAGAAGTTGGATTTTATGCATACGGTAGGCACTTAGTAAATAGTTTTTGAGTGAGTAAATGAATAAATGTATGTTGGCCAAGAAATAAAGAGCTGCTAAAAGGATTTTTAGCTGGGAAGTGACAATGATGAAATAGGTGATTTAAGAATGTTTATATTCCACGTGCTCAGAGCCATGCACCCACTTTCCTAACTTCTCACAAAGGCAAAAAATCTAGGCCATTTAGAAACCAGTTATTATCCCAAGGGTCTGTGACAATCCTAAGAGCCAAATGAACTGGATCATCTAGCATGACACTTGAGGGACCGTGACCTGAAGTTTCCCATGTGTCTTATCTCCTCCGTAAAGTTATAAAAATCCTCCGAGGGACAGTTTTATTCAATTGTGCAATCCCAATAGCACTTACAACAGAGCAATATTAAGGAAGGAGACTGAAAAATACTTGTTTAAAAAAATAATTTAAAAATAACTTAGTGCAAAACAACTGCTGGGGTTTAAAGCACAGTTGCAGTGTTACATCCTGAGATGAAGACGAGTTTTCGACATTTCAAAATACGCCACCATGGAGGCCATTTGGGCTGTCTCTCGCATAAGATGTTCACTGCTATCCTATCCAAATAAAGAGAATTTTCATAAATGCAATTCTGGCAGTCTTATTTAAAAGTGATACTTTTTCAGTACAATCATTAAGCACGGGAACTGTAAACTGAAATATCACAAAACCCGAATAATTAATAATGTCAAACTGCAGCTCTGTACAAACCAGTTCTATGGCAGGGGTGGGGGCGTGGGTGAGTCATTTAGCCTCCCGAGGTCTAGTGCCCCTCACCTAGAAAATGGAAAACTGAGTTGGATTATAGAAAACTCACTGATCCTAAAATTTCTATTCTACTATTGTGCTAGAATTTTCCTGAAATACCAATTTGAGAAGCAACTAATGCTAGGTATCTCTGCCATATGGATGGATGTTTCAAGAAAATTACATTTGCTGAGATCTGAATTGCTATATATATATATATATATATATATATATATATATATATATATATATATATATATGAACAAACCTATCCCTGAAACTTGCTACAGGAGTAGCCAAGTAGTCAAAGGATTTTTTTTTTTTAAGATGAAAATTTCAATAGACAAAACCAATCTTGAGAATGGTGAGTTTAAATGTGGATGTTTAAGACATGAATCAAAGCAGTTAGCCTTTTCAGAATAAATGTGATGCTAATATGATTACATAAATGTCTCCCAGGTCCAACTGCCTGTATCGTTTTTCAGGCTCTCCCAGCAAGGGTGCCTGTCACGCATATCGAATACCATGGTAACAACCCTAGCCTGTGAAGGCTCCCGCACCACATGCCAGGATTCTCAATAATTATTAACTAACATTTTGATGAATGATGGCTCTCTGGGCTCAGATTCACAATGTAATTTTAATGAATAAATAAATGCTGGTTAGAAATGTTCTTCAAATTTTAGGGCTACAAAAATAGTGAGAGGGGAATTAAAAAAAAAAAAACACACCAAAAATCCTGTTACCAACTGGGTGGTCTCAGAGTTTAGATTTGTCCTCATTTTCTAAGCTGTAAGAAGGAGGTAATAGTAATAGCTACCTCACAGGGGGTTTGTGAGGTTCAATGCAGATATAGCACTTATTCCATGCATACAATAACAGCTCAATAAATGGTTACTTTTTTAAATCCTCCAAAAGGAACAATTATTCCCAGGAATAATGAGTCATTTGAGGGGCACCCGGGTGGCTCAGTTGGTTAAGTGTCCGATTCTTGATTTTGGCTCAAGTCATGATCTCACGGTTCACGAGTTCAAGCCCCCATCAGGCTCCATGCTGACAGCGCAGAGTCTGGGTGGGATTCTCTCCTTCTCTCTCTCTGCCCCTCTCCTACTCGTTCTCGCTCTCAAAATAAATAAACTTAAAAAAAAAAAGTCATTTGAGATTACCCACATCCCTATCCCAACGTCAGAAACTCTCCTACATCAGTTTTTTTGAAGCCTTATATTAAGACAAATTTAAAAGTCCCTATTTCCAGGAAATGTCTTTCACATTAGCTTGCAGTGCCTTTACAAGGTTGGCTCCCAGGCTCAACCTACTGGTTTCCTCAGATTGCTTTACGAATCCACATGCAAGAAGGGTCCTTGGGAAAATGACTTTTCCCCTTGATTACTGATGGTACCACCTAATGGGGTACACACCCGAGGGGCTGCAGGAGAGGAAGAAATGTACGAATTGGCTCTACCTTCAACAGAATCCAAGGGCTCACCTGAGACACCTTCCCAGGCCTACCCCAGAGGCAAAAACAATTAAATCCCCTTTAGTGCTATCACTGAACTTTTGTATTATATTACAGGTAATTGTTTATAGGCACTGGTAGTGACCTCACAGGAGGCCCATGCTCACCTGGAGAGGAATGTGGGGGTGAAGGTCTGGGCTGTGGAATCATCCAGGCCTCAACTCTCTCAGCTGCGTGACCAGCACAAGTTATTTAAACTTTCTGGGCCTTTTCCTCATGGAAATTTAAGCGACCTACCTCCAATCCTGCAGGGACAGGACAGATTGATAATCAGCACCTCCTAGGTGTGCTATTAGAATTAAATGGGACAGTGTCTGGCATGGTGTTTTTGCCCAATTAAGCATAAGCTGGTTGGAAAACTGTTATCATTTTCCCTAAATATCCAGCATAATCACCAATCGATGTCCAATAAATGCTTACTGAGTAAATAAAAAAAAAATGAATACAACGCACTCATTTGACAGAAGAGGAAACTAAGTCTCAAGGAAGTCATGTGATAGGTCGCCAAAGAGGGATAGGACACTGTTTGGACACTGGCTTCTCCTAGCTTGCAGTCTGCCGCTATTACATTTTTTTTTTTAACGTTTATTTATTTTTGAGACAGAGAGAGACAGAGCATGAACAGGGGAGGGTCAGAGAGAGGGAGACACAGAATCTGAAACAGGCTCCAGGCTCTGAGCTGTCAGCACAGAGCCCGACGCGGGGCTCGAACTCACGGACCGCGAGATCATGACCTGAGCCGAAGTCGGATGCTTAACCGACTGAGCCACCCAGGCGCCCCCGCTATTACATTTTTAATATGCTGATTTCTCATGTAATTTTAAAAATCTGGCTGTACTGCATATGTAACTAAAACACTAAACCCGACTTATTTACCCCAAAATGCCAGTTGGAACAGGAAGGAAAAATATGTTACCGAAAACTACTGAACAAGGACAAAACCAGAACATCACATTATTCTCCCCAAGTAAATATTTAATTTGGATTCAGTTCCTGGAAGGGAGCATGGTATAGTGGAAAGAGTATGGGATCTGGAAGCAAGGAGGTCAGACTCTGCTCCACTACTTTCTGTGGGGTTGGAGGCAGGTTGCTTGAAGTGTCCAGAGCCTCAATTTCCCCCTACCTAAAAAAGGGTGTTAGAATATCTACCTTGGGCAGAGACTGCTAATAGTTAATAAGATTTCTTTTATGGGAGGGTGAAAATGTTCCAAAATTAGATTATGCTGATGGATGCACAACTCTGGAAATATTCTAAAAACAATGTAATTTTACACTTTAAATGGGTGACATTATGGAACATAAACTTATCTCACCAGTATCTGCCTCATCGTCAGAGCTACGAAGACTTACTATCTATGTGAGGGATGTGACAGCACATAGCAGGTGCTCCATATTACATAGATTGAATTCCTATCACTGGAACAGCGGTTATCCAACTTGAGAGGCACAACACAAATCCTGGTTTGCTTGTTATGAAATGCAGGTTCCTCGGCCCCACCTCCATAGACAAGGAGTCCACAGACCCAAGGGAGGCAAGTGTGAGTATCCTTGAGGTAGTTCTCATGGAGATGGCCTACTAATCACTGGGAAGTTCTACACCAGGGAAGCTTTCAGAACACAATACCTCTACTCTCTCTCTCTCTCTCTGAAATGTCAGCATGGTCTCTCTATACTGAATTTCTGTATAAACCCAAATTTCTGTGGAGTGTACTTTAAAGTATGATCTAGCTAAAAGAAATGTCTGTAAAAGAAGGAAAAACAGGGAGGGAGATGGAGAGAGAAATACCCACTACTGCTGGCCTCTTAAATGGGGACCGGGAGGGCATATTCCAAATCTTCAGACTATACAGCTGCTCTCCACCTGCAGTCACCACGTTCAGGATTAGAGATGAAGCAGCTTTGGATGGGGCTTCCCGAGGGGACAGGAGGAAGAAAAGCAGGAAAGCACTTTGATTTGTACCACCTCTGCCTTACCCCCACTCTGACAGGTATGTGAGTATCCTTGTTTTATAAAAGAGGAACTAAGGTTTGCCAGGACCAAGCAGTTTCCTCCAAAGTCACACATCCAACCCACAGCACAATGGAGCTGATCTTCCTACAACTCTGGACTTCCCTAGAGGCTAGGGTTCAAATATGGGGCCGAGATCTCTTAGTCCCCCAAACTTCTGTGGCAGTGAATAAGCTTCCTTTGTCCTAGCTTTAGCCTCCTTCAGCTAAATGTTCTGGAAATGCTCACCCTCCCCTCGTGGCCCAACTTCGTTTTCTGTTTAGTGAACACAGACTCTGAATTGACTCTGAGGTAGGCTCTAGAAGCCTTAGTATTAAGACTGTCCTATCCTAAAAGCTCCCAATGCCAGGGAGAAAAGGGAAGAATAAGCAGAAGTTGTGGGTAGTGGCCAGCAGGAAGAAGGGGACATCTGACCCAATGTGAGACAAAGTTACCTGGAGCCTCGGTCCCAGCAGGAGTTATTAAAGCCTCATGTGCAGAGCAGGGGAGATAGCAGGAAGGTTGGTAGGTTTGCCTGCTTTTGACCCGGTATTCACATTTGCCAATAGCCCCTCACCTGCACTTTTGATTTTCTCTACTAATGAGACTTTGTACAAAGTCACAGAGACGAAATGAAAGAGGGGAAAAACGTATCCTGTAACTCTCAACTATCTTTCATGAATAGATCACACCATGCATAGATAGTATTCTCTAGAGTAATGCTTTAAAAAACAAATATGGTGACTGGCTTACAAATGGCATGGTTAGACTGCATTCTTGAGCCAAGAGTTAATTTGCTAAATAAAACTATTTAAAATAGAACAGTGCTGGTAACTATTTGCCAATTCTTCACTTATTAATACACAGCTTCAAACCTAGAGGCAGGGTAGATGGTGCTGTATCAAGGGTCCAAGAGTTAGTTCGTGGAGCCTGGCTAACTAAGTATTTGCATTATTTTTCAATGGCTGCAAAGCCTCAGAACTCCAACTTCGAAGACTCAAGTAATTGCCTCCTCCCCTCCCCCCCCCCCCCCCCCGCCATATTCACCTCTTATTGACACCATGCCTCTCTCTACAAGACACTGATAATAGAAACAAACCCTCTTCCTGTTACCTTCTGAAGCTGCTGTCTTAACCCTCCTCCTCCTGACACAGCCTTTCAAAGTAAAAATAGTAAGCCTCCTTTATAGAGGAGGAATCAGAGCTAGTGAGTGGCAGGGCAAGATCTGAACTCAGACACATTTGACGTCAAGGCCAAGGCTCTTACCACTTGCAGGTCCAAACTCTCCAGCTGATTACCGATCAACTCAGAGTAAAAGCCCACCTCCATACCCTATGTCACGCATTCCCTTGACTGCTCTCCTGCCCTCTTCCTGCCTCAATCTGCTCCAGACGCATTGGCCTCCAGGCTGCTACTCAGACTGGCTGAGCACTTTTCAGCCACAGGTCCTTTGCACTTCCTGTTCCCTGTGCCTCGGCATGGACTTGCTCCCTCCTTGCTCAATGCCATTTTATACAAAATAGCAACCCAGTGTCCCTTCTCATATCTGACGTGTCCTAGACTTTATTTAGGCCTTGCTGTCTGTCCCTCCATTTTGGTATGTATGACACATGAGCAAGACTCTGTTTTGTTCCAACGGTGACCCCAGTACCTAACACCACCCAATTAACGAACACATGAAAGAGGCACTGACTCATGGTATATATGCCATGCAAGAAACACCCTACTGGGAATTCTTAGAATCCTTCAAAAAGGCTTCTTCCGGGATGCCTGGGTGGCTCAGTCGGTTAAGCGGCCGACTTCGGCTCAGGTCATGATCTCTCGGTCCATGAGTTCGAGCCCCGCGTCGGGCTCTGTGCTGACAGCTCAGAGCCTGGAGCCTGTTTCGGATTCTGTGTCTCCCTCTCTCCGACCCTCCCCTGTTCATGCTCTGTCTCTCCCTGTCTCAAAAATAAATAAATTAAAAAAAAAAAAAGGCTTCTTCCCCTGCCTAGAACATACTTTGCCTCTAGTTTTCCTGCTAAGTGCACCATTAAGACTCTTTGGAAAGTCTTTTCTGATTTCTCTGCAGTGCGGATATCACACTACTGTAACAGAATGCACTGCAATTTGTTTACATATCTACCTCCTACGTCCACTACCTTGTGAGTTTCTAGAAGACAAAGACCAATTCTTATCTTTGAATTCTCAGTACGTCATAGGTACATCCTTGTTGACTACATGGTATAAAAGCTACCTTCTAATATGCTCTGCAGAAGTGGTCAGTATTTAGGTTGGCAGAAGAGTCTGGTATTAACCAGAACCATGACATGAAAGATTTTCCAGCCACAGAAATAGTATCATCAACCAAATCAGTCCATGTACAAACATACTAAGCCTGTACTGGTGTAGCAAACATTTTTTCTACGTTTGAGCAACAAAGAGACATCAGTGGGTAATAAGCAAATTAATAAGCGGAAATGCATTCTAAACACATTTCTAGAGATAGGAGTTCTGCCAGAGTTTATGTGCATGTTGGCCTTGTTTACCTTCCCCAAATAAGTTTCGGGCAGGCTTCTTTGTAACTGTTCTAGTCTGTCCCTCTCTCATGCCTGCATGTGCACACATACCTACGTGACTTTTTGTACCCTGTATATACACTCACATTTACCCTAGTCACTAATGAAAGCAAATGGACAGAAGGCAGAGATATTCACTAGGCATCTCAAGTCCTGGGACTCTGTTCATGACAAATTAAATGTCTGCCTGGATTCCTCCCTTCCCAATCTCTTTAACCCTAATTAAGAATTGGAAGAATCCATAAACACTATGAAAATGCAGGCAGGTGAACATTTTGCTTAATGTCAGCAGAATTGCATCAGACTGCAGTGAACTAGAGTCCCCACAGCTGTCTGATTTTTGGAGCCTGGGAGGATTTCCTTTTAAAAGGTTTTGGGGTGGCATTAAATAAGGGTGCTTTTTGCTTTGTCCACAATGCATTAATACCAAGTTTAAGGAATGAAGCCAGTGGAGAAACATTCCATGTGATGAACAGACTTGCTCTACATTACAGAAATAGTTCAATGTGATATACAATTAACTGCCAATAAGATTTCCTCAGACCATTTTTTTTTAACGAAATTCCTCCTAGAGAATAAGGCTCAAGGAAAAAATGTTTTATTTCATTCTTCCTCCTTTAAAAAAAAAAGGATGTAATATTGACACACATCTGAGCTCATTCTTGCCAATTAACTGTTCAAGGAAAGAGTTGACCCATTAACAGTATTGGGGAAAAACGTAGTACTACTCTTTGACTTAACCAGCTAAATAAAACTAAAAGGTATGTCTCAATATTTTCACTCTTTAAACGTGGTCTTTCCCTAATTAACTCTTCCCCCTACATGTATACATATGGACTTTTAAGATCTTGTCAATGACTTTGATTGTTCAAATGTCCTTTCTTAAAGCTAAGTTTTCCCATATCATTTCAAAGTTGCTAGCCTTTGGGGTGCCTGAGTGGCTCAGTCGGTTAAGCATCCCACTTCGGCTCAGGTCATGATCTTGCGGTTCGTGAGTTCAAGCCCCATGTCGGGCTCTGTGCTGACAGCTCAGAGCCTGGAACCTGTTTCAGATTCTGTGTCTCCCTCTCTCTCTCTGCCCCTCCCCCCCTTCACGCTCTCTCAAAAATGAGTAAATTTTTTAAAAATTAAACACACACACACACACACACACACACACACACACACACACACACACACACTGCTAGTCTTCAACCTCTAGGAAGGAAGGTTGAGATGCATTGTGGAGGTGAGATGGGGAAAAAATCGAATGGCCCCAGAAAACGCTAAATTGTTCAGCTGCCAGAAACCCGCACAGAAGCACCCCCAGTTCTTCCAATTAAACTACAGGGTAAAATGCTGAGTGCAATTTTAAGTTCAAAAGTAAGATTCTGTGCTATCAGATCCTGACTACAAAGGATACCCGAATCTTTTCCTGCCAGGCACTGTGCTACTTCAGGGGACACCAAAGGACCCGAATTATAGAATCATATCAATGTTAGTCTCAAAGGCATCTTTTTCTCTTTCTGTTTTTATTCTAGCCCATCTTTATCAATCATAGACAAGATGAAAAAGATGATTGGGGTAAAATCATGGAGGATATAGAAGCAAGGCTGGGAAGAGTTATAGGTATGAGGGACCCTTTGAAGCAATGTTCTAGAGCAGAGAAATAAACTGATCTGATACAGACCTGAAGTAGGATAATTTGGCAGTGATAGAAGACCCATTATTAGCCAAGTAACACATAAGATACTGTTGAACATGAAGATTAGGGTCAAAGGCTGTTGTGGATTCAAATCCCAGCTCTGCCAATTAGTAGCTGAGTAGCCCAGAGCACATTACTTAACTCCAAGACTCCCCTCTGCCCACAACTTCTACCTTATAGGACTATTGTTAGTATTAATAAGATATTCCTTTATCTCAGTACTACAGTAGCCAATGTATGTAACTACTCAATAAACGACTTTTGTTTTGCTATTGTAATAAACCCAAAAGGGGGGGGGGGGGGAAGATGGAAGGTCTACAGCTAAAAGAAAGGGACGGTTACAGGGGCATTTCTGATCTTTCAGTTGTTAATTGGTTGTGAGGGTATTGATAGATGTATCAAAAATGCCAAAGAAGTTTGAAATCCGGGTAATTACAATTCTAGCAATGATAGATTCCATTTTCACGGCATTAGTTTTACCTAGTCAAAACGAAAAAAAAAAAAAATAGGTAAGAGAGGGGCAATGTTCCCTACAGTTACTACAAAGGCAGAAAAAGATAAAAGCAAAGTTCTGAAAGTACCCCCATTCTTCTCAAGCAGATGGGGTACAGGCATTAATAAGCCATTTCTGTTACAAAAGGGATTTCTTAAAAAAAATTCACGGAATTAAACACATTTTTTGGAACTACATGAAACTTATACTCTTACGAAAACAAGCACCAACACCCTAGACTCATGAATTCAAATCCCATTTTCCCAATTCAAAACTGATACCTGGGACAGCATGCAACTAGAACAGGATATAACCCAATGAAAGGGAGGAAAAATATAAGTAAGATTTCCGTTTTTATTTTTTTTTTAATTTTTTTTTTAACGTTTATTTTTGAGACAGAGAGAGACAGAGCGTGAACAGGGGAGGGGCAGAGAGAGAGGGAGACACAGAATCTGAAACAGGCTCCAGGCTCTGAGCTGTCAGCACAGAGCCCAACACAGGGCTCGAACTCACAGACCGTGAGATCATGACCTGAGCTGAAGTCGGACGCTTAACCGACTGAGCCACCCAGGCGCCCCAAGATTTCCGTTTTTATTTTTTTTATGCTTTAGCGTTTATTTATTTTTGAGACAGAGACAAAGCATGAACGGGGGAGGGTCAGAGAGAGGGAGACACAGAATCCGAAACAGGCTCCAGGCTCCGAGCTGTCAGCACAGAGCCGGACGCGGGGCTCAAACCCACAGACCGCGAGATCATGACCTGGGCCGAAGTCAGCCGCTCAACCGACTGAGCCACCCAGGTGCCCCCAAGATTTCCGTTTTTAAATGTCAGATGTCAGCACTGTAGAACCATTTCCTTTCCATGCCATTAAATTAGGGGCATCCATCACTTCTTTTAGAATTTTTTTCAAGCAAAAATACAGATTAGATTAGAAATACCAAGGGCAAAATTATTTTTGAATACCAGTAATGATAACACTTCTTTAGAAATCCCACAAAAATTGTTTAAAGTACTCTAAATCTCATGACTCTACAAAAGTAAAGCACTAGTGTTACCAAAGCAATAAACCTAGGAAAATTTTTTTCCAACAAAGGAATTTTCTCTGGTCAGTTTACTTTACTCTTAGCTTTAAACAAAAAATTACAAGGGAATAGAGTGATCAGCCTCCAGAGACAAAACTAGTAATTTATCCAAAGTAAATCTCTGCTATGCTATTATTCACAAGGATGCCATTTATATTAACTTCATTATGTGGGATGTCCCCATGCTGATCAAACATATAATGTCATCTTCATTAAACATAATTAAGATTCCCTAGGCAGAGACACTTGAAATGGGGGGAAATCTCAATTTTTTTATACCACTGCAAGGTTTTCTAAAACTCATTCATATTTAATTTTTAAGGATGCTTTGCAGCACATTAAATATTTAACAGTCAGAGGAATTTCAAACCAGAATGCTAAATGTCAACCTATTCCTCCAAAATACTTCTTATTTCATTTGCAGTAAATTAGCTGGACCTCCCTTCAGAAACAGGAAAGGAATAAAAAAAAAAAAAAGGTCTTCAAACTTAACTCACATTAGACAATTGAGATGATAAAATCTACCTACATAATTAGACCATGTAAGAGATTTAGTATCAGGCTTACTGTAAGTATGGTAGAATTCTAAAGTAGTGTGGCTCACATTATAAATGGAGATAATCTTTCAGAAACTCATCCCCCTCTCCTTTCCAGAATTCATTCTGCATCGTGCAACACACATTAACATACAGAATGGATGTGATAAGTCAGCACTAGCAGAAGCATAGACAGTGAGATTCCACAGCACCGGGCCAATTAGTAGTACAAAATGACAACTGAGGGACGTGGCTCACTGTTGGACCCTAATTAAGGGAACTTAGAAAACCCATTTTGATTTTTGTAAGGAGTTAGTATTGTAGAGTCATAGACCATGTGGTAATCAGTAGTCACTGACACCTCCCCTAACAAAAAAACATGCAGTCTTTTTTAGGTGTGTATACTCAATTCCAATACTGTAAAAGTGATAATAAAATCTGATGCTTGAATAGAGAAAGGAAATTGGTTTTAAGCCATGATGACTAGGGGAACAGAAAATGTATTTAAAAAAAAACAACACCGAAGGACAGGGTGGCTCAGTCGTTTAAGGGTCAACTCTTGGTTTCAGCTCAGGTCATGATCTCGTGGTTCCTGAGTTCAAGCCCTGAAGTAGGCTCCACACTGCCATCGGGGTGCCTGCTTGGGATTCATTCATTCATTCTCTCTCTCCCCCTTTCCCGCTCATGCTCTCTCCCTACATAAATAAATAAACCTAAAAAAACCTAAAAATTAAATTTTAAAAAAAAGGGAAGAACTAAAAATCTCCAAGCCCCAGAGAATTCAGGAGACTGGACCACGTCAGGTCAAAATTCAGTTCTTCCAGACCTTAAAAACTCGGCAAATGCCATGACACAAAATGATTTCAGAACAGCACTGTGTGAAAGTGTGTTCCTACAGTGACTACGCAAAACCTGTGATCACAAGACCTCTGGAGGAAAGGCCTACTCTCTCATCTAAAGTCAGAATGAAGGGCTGTGCACTTGCTGTGATGGCTCAAATCAGGAGGAATCTCTTGGCTTCACAAGTTTCAGTGTTAAAAAGCCAATAGCGCACTTTAGAAATGCCAACAAGAGTACTGTCTAGCTGGCACATGGGTTGTACTCAAAGACTCCAACTTTTGGATAACCTTGATTTACAACAGTTTCTACAGAGTTAGAAGGATAGAAAGGGAAACTACTCCATGCCTTGCATGGAAGGAGATCTGCATCTGTTTCCCACCACCCCCACCCTACATCTCACTAATGCATTTTTTGCCATTTAATAAAAGAATCACACTGTGTTTCTAACTAATTTTGCCCAAGATGTCCTTTAAAAAAAAAAAGGGCCATCTCTAACTTCTTATATTGTTCTTCCCCTCTAACCAACAAGAAAAATCAGGCAGGATCTACAGATTCCAAATTGCTTGCTACACACCAAAGATGTACTAAGTACATAGAAACGTTCCAGTAGGGGCAGCTGGGTGGCTCCATCAGCCAATCATTGAACTCTTGATTTCAGCTTAGGTCATGATCTCACCATCATGAGATCAAGCCCCATGTCGGGCTCTGCACAAGCATGCTTGGTATTCCCTCTTCCTCTCTCTCTCTCTCTCTCTCTCTCTCTCTCTCTCGCCCCTTCCCCACTTGTGCTCCCTTTCTCTTAAATAAACTTAAAAAAAAAAAGTTCACTAATTAATCCACTCACAGCCTTCTAAATGACTCACATGGCTGTCCTTTTCCTAGAGGTTTTATGAAAGAATTGTAGTCATAACACTAAGGCCTAGATTTTACCACTCTGAGATGTAAACTCAAACCAGAGGTTGTCAGATAAAGAAGGGTTCTGGAAGAAATGGTCTCTGCACCAAGGCTCCTGCCATCTACAGGGGAAAGAACAGGTTTCTGACTTACATGGAAAAATTAAATCTGCTGACCTTCTTGCATTAGCAGGAATGGCAGATTGCTTCACTTCATCAATTTTGAAACTTTAACTTAATTGCTCCTTTCCCTAATGCTCTCCTCCCACCCCCAGTCTCTTTCAACTTCAGAAGGGTAAAAGAATCCCTGTTACAGAGCAGTCAGCCCTCTCAGAACTATTCAAATTCCAAAACAAGTCATAGCAGGCTGGAACTTTCTTCTGGGAATAACCTTGTTAATGTTATTAACTACTTTTGTTTGTCTCTCCTCAAACAGCTTAAAAACAAAAACAAAAACAAAAAAAAAAAAAAACAGAGTCACTGGAGGACCTCATGGTCCCTCCCATGCACATGGGTAGCCATGAATCATTTCTTATAGTTTTTCACCACTGAAAGATGAATGAAAAAGAAAGGGGCAGCTGAGAGGACAGACCACTCATAACTTAGAATCCTGCACGCGTTCAAGTCTGGCTCAAGACCCTATGCCACGCAGAGAGTCTTAAACACAAAGAACAGCTCACACCGTGAGAGATGGACACTATTCCAATTACACCCATTTTCACTAACCAACACTTGTGGGTTCTAAGGGGCTGTGGCTTGTCCAAAGTGAGATGAGCCAGAACTTCGGGTTCTAAATCCCAGGGAGATACACAGTTCATTAACCCAATAAAGCAGTGCTGGGCAGGTTTTTATTTGGCCCTAGTTATAGTACTTCATACTGATTCAATTCTTTCCAGTTCCTAGATCATCTGTCCATTTAAAAGCAATACTAATTTTAAAAGCAAGCACACACACCCAGAACAAAAAACAAAAACAAACTGGTTGCTTACATTCCCTTAAGATTTTCGTAACTACATGAACACGGAGGAGGCAGTGTCCTTGTCCTCACCTACAGTCATCTGGGAAAGCGAGAGAATTAACATTGGTCAGTGGGCTTCTTAGAGAAGCTCTCCTTCTTCCACTTTCCTCCTGCATAGGGGATCTCTCCACATAACCGCACAGGCAGGCTGAAGCAAGCAGTGTTGCCTTTACCCAGTGAAAACCCAGAGTGTCCAGAGTGATCTCACAAGTTAAAGCACACTGCACATGTGAGATCAATTAAGTAGGAATGACCTTTCTATTTAGGAAAATACTGAAATGCCAGCCAGCCCCCTTAATGTCTGACCTACATCTGAAACTAAAGAACAGCAATAATTCTAAAGATTTAAACACTTCAGACTACTGTATTTGGTCATCAATAATACAGAAAAACCGCCAGGATAAGGAATTAATGGAGCTGCGTTGAGAACCAGCGCGTCAAAACTGGGCGAGATTTTTCAGAGCATTTAATTTGACACACTCACCTTAAAGGGGACGTAAAGAATGCCCCACCAGGTTACTAGTTTTCAATTCTCAGATAAACATCTAGATGACATTCTTTGATTGTGTATTAATCATTGAGAGATTCTTCACAATCTCTTTCATTTAAAATCCTTGGAGGATCACATTTTTACTCTGTCTCTGGTCGTGAATACTAATTTCTCAATGCCATTCTTGACAGAAGACTGAATACCAAAGTTTGTCTAGATTTACAGGACTTTTAAGAGTTATAAAGCAGAATACCAACTAATGCTATCATTTGATAATAGGATATTTGTTTTTGCAAGAGAAATCAGTGGAGAGACGCTGAGACAGTCCACTTGTGATGGTATTATGGATGCACTATACCTCCATAAATACATGGAGGTATAGTTAAGGCTCTTAATTCACATAAAATTCTAATTATGACTTTCCACGTGCTAGCAATGCAAACTTGGTCTAGTTACTTGGCCATTCTTGCTCAATTTCCTCAGTTAAAAAATAGGAATAATATTCTCTAGCTCATGGGATTGCTGTATTAAAGAAGAATGACAGAAATAAGATATGGAAAGCGGTAAGTAGCCAGGAATAATAGTAAGCACAATAAATAAAGCTATAATCACCACTACCACAAGTGTCTTTGTTTCCAGAATTTTCCTGCATTGAACATACAATATTTTTGTACTTTAAAAATATTTTGTACTCTATTTCAAGGAGAATCCCCCACCCCCACCCCAATGCCCAAATAGCCCCAATTCAATTGTTCTTACAATATAGAAAGTCATCTCTGGAACCAGCCTTATTTTTAGAACTCCTCTTTGGATTTTGGTAATTAACTACTAGCTATCACTACTCTCAAAATCAGGTAGGCAAGGAAATATAGTGTACTTAAAAGTACTTTTTACACAGTTAGATTCTAAATAGTATATTATTCCTCTCCCCCTCCCATGAACTAGGAAACAGGCAAATAACTCGAGGAATTATCACACAGTCAAGGGTTAAAAACCCAACATATGATGCTATATGAGATCTTGAACCATGAAGCATAAAAGCAGACAAGGTACCAAATATGACAAAAAGCTACAATGGGCTATTTCTGGAAAAAGATGAGAATCTTCCTGTATACCAATTATTCACACAGTGGTCAATATTCTTATACTTATCATTATTCAAAAATAGGAAAATAGAGCTGCTCAAAGCTGCTTCTCCTTTCTGCTACAAGGGCACAGAGTTTCATTGCAAGTATGTAAAAACAAAAGCAAAAAAGTCAGCAAAACCTTTATAAGCCTTTTCAAAGCCTGGCACCATTTACATCACAAAGTTTAACAATTACGAGAAGTTGGAATGCTCATATTTCATTATGCTAGGAAAACCAAGAATAAAGCATAGAATAATTTCCAGATGGTGTCCCCTTTTTGTACGCATTATTCAATTCAACATTGTTCTGAAAGCGTTAGTTATCTGAATCAGAGAGCTGTAACAATTCTACGCAAGAATCTTGTTTTTGGTTAAATAAAGACTCATATACTCTGTTTATAAAGGTTTCTAGCCATTAGAAACAGAGAACAAAAGCGAGAGTAAAGCACGTAAAGTCTCTTGTACAAACAGCAGGATCGATAATTGGATAAGGATACAGTTCGACCCCCAAGTGACCAAAATTCTCTATGGACTATTTCAGACTTTTTTTCTAGTTATCAAACCTGTGTGTGCATGTGTATAAGCGTACATTGTATATACAAACTTCCACTTTAACAAGTGCAAAGATTTATAGAATCAGAAGTTTAAAAAGCTTCAGAAAAATAAACTTACATAACTATGAAACTAAGGGAATTACAGATTAGCATCTATCACCTACAGGGCAAAAAGGGCATTGTAAAAAAAACAGATGAATTCTGCCAGGGCTGTACCAGACCTCAGATGGGTCCAGAAAGCCTCTGTAAACCAAGGTTTGCCTCAGAGAAGTGTGTTCCAGTAATTAATTGTGTCTAAGTGCTCTTCCATACCAGTGCGGGCAGTGCATCCAAACATAGAAGACCCACATCTATGTAACACAAACACAGATCCAAGTGGAAATGCTGTATTAAAATGTTGTATTAAAAACAAACTCATCCAAAGCTGTTTTTATTACAGAGAAACCTATAAAAGACAAAACATTATAACAAATCTCCACATATGCATTACCTAGTTTCAACCATTACCAACTCCCAGTCTTGTTCATCCTATGCCCACTTTTGCCAGCCTGAGTTATTTCTGAAGCCAATTAAAGATACCCTATAATGTCATCCACAAATAGTTTATATAAAACTCTAAAAGATAAAGATGCTTTTTGTTTAAAAAACAACAACAACAACAACAACAACAACAACAACAACAAAACAACCCACGAGGGGTGCCTGGGTGGCTCAGTTGGCTAAGCCCTACTCTTGATTTTTGGCCTCAGTCATGATATCAGGGTTTGTGAGATGGAGCCCCACACTGGGCTCTGTGCTGACAGTGTGGGGCCTGTTTGGGATTCTCTCTGTTCCTCTCTGCCCCTCCCCCACTTGTGCTCTCTATCAAACTTTAGTAAGTTTTTGAAAACCCATGATACTATTTTCACAGTAATAATGATTCATGAATATCATGAAGTATCCAGTCAGGTTCAAATTCAATGGTAGGACTTCACAGATGCTCTGCTGGGAAGAAGGGAAGGAATACTGAGGGGCAGGACATCAGAGTAACTTATGCTTTTAACACTGTGCCGGCACTTAGTGCATAGCATGGTCTAGTGCTTTGGACTCAAATCATTCCAAAGTTTGCTAAGGCTCCTCTCTTGCTCTTGCAGCCAAGAGGCAATGTTCGTTCACTTAAAAAGGAGGCCACCCCAGAATAAACCACAGGAAGCCATTTTCCTCACCAGTATTTTCATAATTAAGAGGAAACTATCCAATAAGCTTAAGTCTCTTGAATGTTAACTATGTCTCATTTAAAAAAAATGTTTTCTTTTGAAAAAATTTCAGACTTACAAGCTTCAGATATAGTATAAAGAGCTCCCATGTACCATTCACCCCCACAATGACATCACCTTTCATAACTTTTAAGAAGCTGCACCCATCCGTAGATTTTCATGAACCTGTATTTAACAAAAGAATCTTAGATATGAAACTAAAAACCTGAGCAAGAAAACAATATACTGGACTTCATCAAAATTAAAAACTTTTGTGCTTCAAATGACACCATCAAAGTGAAAAGACAGCCTACAGAATGGGAGAAAATATTTGCAGATCATACGTAATAAGGGATTTGTATCTAAAATATATAAAGGATTCCTACAACTCAATAAGAGAAATAATTTTAAAATAGGCAAAGGATCTTAATAGACATTTCTCCAAGGAAGATATACAAATCCTAAGAGCACATGAAACGATGTTCAACATGGTTACTCAAGGAGGACATGAAAATCAAAACCACTGTGAGATACCACTTACCAACGACTAGGATAGCTAGACAGAAGTCAGGTAACCAGAAGTGTTGATGAGAATATGGAGAAATCAGAACCTTCATATACTGCTGGGCAGCATGTCAAATGGTAAAGCTACTGTGGAAAACAGTCTGATAGTTTCTCAAATGCTTACAGAGTTACCATAAGCCCAGCAATTCCCCTCATACGTATATAACAAAGAAAAATGAAAACATATGTCCACAAAAAAAAAACCAAACTTGTACACAGATCGTTATAGCCAAGATTACTCATGGAAGCCCGAAGGCAGAAACAACCCAACTGCTCATCCACTGAAGAATGCATAAACAAAATGAGGTGGTATATCCATGCAATGGCGTATTATTCAATCACAAAAAGGAATCAAGTACTGATACATGACATAGCATGAATCAATCTTGAAACTATTGGGCTAAGTGAAAAAGTCCAGCCACAAAAGCTCACATATGATTCTATTCACATGGAATGTTCAGAAGAGGGAAATCTATAGAGAAAGTAGAGTACTGGTTGCTTAGGGCTGGAGGAGGGGGCCAGAGGAGGCAGGATGGAGAACAGCAAGGTGATAGTTAAACGGTACAGAGTTTCTTTGTGTGGGGACAAAAAAGTTTCTTGCCAATATTAGTGCATGTACTAAAAGCGACTGAATTGCACACTTTAAATGGGTGATGTGAATTATATATCTCAATTATGGTATATGAATTATATATCTCAATAAAGCAGTTTTAAAAAATAAAACCCATGGATACTTTTTTTGTAATAATAAGATGCCACACTACTGGCTTTTTTAATACTTAATTCTGTTGTTTTAAGTGGTCTTTCTTGGCTGTGGTCAGGCACACACATCACTTCCTTAAAAAAAAGAAGGACAAGGGAAGTACAGATGCTCTGGAGAGGTCAGTGCTTTTCACAATTTCTAAGGAGACAGCCAAAGGGCAACATCAAAACTCCTCATTCACTACATCTGAAGTAAAGCGTCTGGAGAACAAAACACTTTATTCTTTAAATCCTGACCATCAGATATGACAAAAATGCTCTGCAGCAGGAAGAGACCATGCTTTCCCCACTTGCATCAAAATTTGTTTACAAATTATATATATTTGGGGGAAAATAGTTACATGTATTTGTATGTTAACCGGAATTTAAACACTTTTTTTTAAGTTACATATATGATGGTACTCGATATGGACTCAATGTGTTAGATTTGCTTGATTTAGGAACAAAAAGGACTTGGGAGAGAAAATCACCAATGGGTGCTTCAGAGACTGGCACAAGAAGGCATTCTTGTACCTAGTCTTTAAGAAACGGTCTACTAGGAAGGTCTGGTCCAAGGGTACAGATCTTCTGGAAGCAAGAACACACAATCAGAAATCAGCAATCTGGGTTCTCTTGTCTGCACAGATTAGAAGTTACAAGATCTCCTTCCTCTCCATCTGCTTGTCTTTCTGTGAACAGTGGTACCTCTGGGAAGAGGGATTCACTGGGTAGGAGCACAAAGGAGCCCTCAGAGGTGTTGGAAATGTCCTTTATTCTACCTAGGGTGGCTTACACAAGGATAAACATATATAAAATTTCTTCAGGCTATAGGTTTCAGATTCATGCATCTGACTGTATCTTGTACCTCAAAAATAAAATCAGAAAAAAATATGGGTTCTGTGAAAACATCTGTCTGGTACTATGTAACAGAAAAATATTATCATTTTAAAAGATTGCTAAAGGGACATCTGGGTGGCTCAGTCAGTTAGGCATCCACCTCTTGATCTCCGCTTAGGTCATGATCTCATGATCCTGAGTTCGAGCCCCATGTCGGGCTCTGACAGTGTGGAGCCTGCTTGGGATCCTCTCTCCCCTTCTCTCTCTGCCCTTTCCCTGTTCCCACATGTTCTCTTTCTTGCTCAAAAATACACTTTTTTTTTTTTTTTAAAAAAAGAGGTTGTTAAAAAAAAAGTAGCAAAGGTTTCTAAGGTAGAACACATTGAATAAGGAATAAGTAGTCATGCATTCTCCAACAGTCCTCAATTCAATGGTATTTACTGTGAAAAACTGTGTTATGGGTACAGGAAGAGCACTAGAAATACAAAGCTACCATTCACTGTTCTTAGGCAGATACCCTCCTCATAGTATTAATGTTATGGAACAAAATCCATCTCATCTAACTAGGAAATTAAGCCCACTTCCCCCGTTAAGTCTCATTTGGTTCTTGTCTAGACCATATTCTAAGAGCTGTTACTGTGTGGTAATTTTTAGAATCAGCTCTAAACAAAAATGATAAAGCACAAAGAACTACCTTTGGGTCCCCATATCTAGGCACCCACAACCTCAGGTTGGTTCCTTCCATTCCTCATAATTAGAGCTCTCATGTAACTGTAACCCTGGGAATAGCATCAGCCCTTTCCCTCCTTCCTTCCTTCCAGATCAAATTTCTGAGCAGGGTTTGAGAAGCAAAAAAATCTAAGATGGTCCTCAAATTTCTGGCCCTTGTTTGTACATGCCCTGCATACTTTCTGAGACTGAGATTTTATTGCCATCACTAGGTTATATCATATGGTACAATGACTTTCAAAAAGGGAGATTAGCCAGTGGGCCTAACCTAATCACACAGACCCCTTCAGAGCACAGCTTTTCTCTGGCTAGTGCCACAAGGGGAATCAGAGACACTCCAGTTGGTCTAGAAGGCAACAACACCCATGTTGTGACTTGCACATGGAAACCATGCAGCAAGGTGCTGAGTGACCTCTAGGAACTAAAAGGTCCCCAGCCAGCGGTTAGAAGGAAAATGGGGATCTTGGACCTACAACCACAAGAAATTAATTTTACTTGTAACCAGTGATGTGGGAGGTAACTCCCAAACCCACATGATAATCATAGTCCCAGCTATTACCTTAATTTTAGTCCAGTGAGAACCCAGCCATGCCAAGCTCAGAGTTCCGCCCTCAACAAACTACTACACACTAAACTGATGGTATTATGGGGTGCCTGGGTGGCTCAGTCGGTTAAGCGTCCGACTTCAGCTCAGGTCATGGTCTCACAGCGTGTGAGTTCAAGCCCCATATCAGGCTCTGTGCTGACAGCTCAGAGCCTGGAGCCTGCTTCAGATTCTGTGTCTTGCTCTCTCTCTGCCCATGTCCGGCTTGCTCCCTCTGTCTCAAAAATAAATAAACATTTAAAAAAAAATAATTAAATTTAATAAAATGGTATTGTTTTAAGCCACAAAATTTGTGGTAATTTGTTATGCAGCATTAAGAAACCAATGAAGGGGCTATAGGACAGCCCCACCCATAGAGACTGACCTAGATTTCTATAAGGGCTCTATTCCATCTCCTTTTTAAAAATTTTTTTTTAATCTTTATTTTTGAGAGAGAGAGAGACAAAGCATGAGCAGGGGAGGGGCAGAGAGACAGGGAGACACAGAATCTGAAGCAGGCTCCAGGCTCTGAGCTGTAAACACAGAGCCCGACATGGGGCTTGAACTCATGAACCACGAGATCCTGACCTGAGCTGAAGTCGGATGCTCAACCGACTCAGCCACCCAGGTGCCCCTACTCCAGTGCCCCTACTCTATCTCCTCCTATGAAATGAAGCCTAGTCTCTACTACACAGGTTGGATGGTAAGTAGAGACAATCTACAGAAATTACTTGACACATAGTAAGCACACAGTAAATGGTTAATATCATTTTCTACCCAGTGACAAGATATGAATATGCAGATGTTAAACACTTTTCGAACACAGAAATCCTGACAAATCATTTCCAAGTCTTAACTCCTATACAGTACCATTAATAACAGTTGTTCCCACCATGGGGCTCCACAAAGGCAGTGTTAAGTAATGACTAATTAGGTTAGCAATAATTCAGTATAGGTAATGTGATATTGTGTGTGATTTAATTACGTTAAACTACAACTCAGTTGGCATTACATTCGGGAAGGGTCTCTCCAAGGATAGGCAGTTTGATTTCTAATCACGTAGACGTACTCCAAAAAGAGGCACTGCAAATGTTTCAGTTATCCATTTTAAATCAACACCAGATCCTTGGCCAAGTAGCAAAGTGAATAATGTCAGGTGTGTGTGTGTGTGTGTGTGTGTGAGAGAGAGAGAGAGAGAGAGAGAGGCAGACACAAAAGGGAAGGGATGGCTTGTAAACAGCCATTATAAATGTTAGAAATGGGACTTCACTGGTGAAATTAAAGATAGACTTAAGTTATAAAAACTGACCAAAATATTTAGAGACACCCCTACTCTTGCATGAACAAGAATGTAGCCTTCCGAAGTTTGTTCCCTAAATGGCCCCAAGACCAGCCATGATTGGAAGACTGCCAGTTGCTTGATGCCGATTATTAAGGATACCAGAACGCTCCTCTGGAATGCTGTCATGTCTAGGAGTGCAGTTTTCATGCAAGGCAGTGATCAGAGCAACAGAAGAGAGCTGGGACTTCCTCAAATATGCAGGGCAATCTTGCGTGAACTACTTTGTACCTGCTGGCTGATAATCAATGTCTGCACATGCAGCAACATCGTGTCTCAGACTTGCTTTAGTTATAACCCGGTGGCATAGTTGTGGGATAGTAGTTAAACATTACTGACCTCAAATAATTTGGCTGCTATCAAACCCCCAAACCCCCCTAGGAGTTGTGCATGACCAAACTGGGTTAGGTCAATTTGCAACAGGTGGCAATGACTGAGAACTGTTTGCAGTACAGAAAGTCAGAATTATGCTGGTCGTAAGACTAACCAAAATATCAAGTTTTGGAGTCTGCCCTGAAAAAACACCAACTTATAGCTCTGGTTAACTCCAGTTACTCGGAGCATCTGATAGTTAATGCGATGTCACTGATAACTATTTTGCTAGGAGGAAAAAACAAGTTAATTCAGACTTAAATAGTTTGATAGGTATTTTTAAAATTTTAGAAATAATGATGCACACCCTATTACTGAGTTAGTCAATCCTTTCATTTTAGAGATAAGGAAACCGAGGCCTGGAACAGGCCTATGTTTCCCTTTCTGAAATCAGCCCTCTTTAGAGTATCTGATGTGACTATCTCTTGTAGCAATTCCTGGCTGTGCCTCAAACAAAAAGCTCCATTGCCTCAACCTGCTGGCCCCAGATTACTTAGCATCAGGAACTTTCCCACATTTCCACTGCCGAAGGCAAAAAGTTTATCAGGCCCAAGAAGCTCCTAGTGGCTCTTTGAGACTTTTGAGCAAATTCTTCCATTAAGTCTATTATCAAATGGGTCACAAGGGGTTAATGAGATCCAAAAAAAAAAAAAAAAAAAAATTGTTCCTGCTAATGAGTAACCCTTCAATTGTAAAGCTTTAACTCAATTAAGTGATGCCTATCTCCAAGATTACCTCAAATAATTAACAGAATGAGGGGAAAAAAACTGGGTCTTGTGAGGGGTGAAAAGATATTAGTAGGACCATTAGGTAGAGGACAAGTCTTGTTAGGAAGTGAGTCTGAAGGCATAGGCTGATGGTCCTGGCAAGGCCCTTATCTATGGGGTTTTCAAACACAATAGGTTGTAGATAAGCGGAAAGGAAGACAAAAGCTTTACCTCCCAGACAATGAGGCAGTGGAGAAATTAAAACCCTTGCTTGGCACGCTGGTGTTCTCTATAAAAGATTACACAAAAACCATCACGCAGTCTGTTCGCAAACATTAACTTCACTAGAAAAGTGGTTGCCCCTATTTGGGTCACAATACTAGTACATGGGGCTACCCGTATACCTTATTTTGTTCCTATCCTATAAGGCAGAAAAGACGGGTGTGACTTAACCCATTTCAGAGAGGAGAAAACCTGGGCTCAGAGGTCACAGCTACTTTGACAAAGGCAGACACGCAGCCTAGGTCCCCTGACTTCAATCTCCTCTGATCCTGTGTTAAATTTTTGCATCATGACCTGCTTCCGTCCCATTCATCATTCCCTCATACCACCATGTTCCTGAACATGAATTTAAAAACAAAGTATTTCAAATTAACATGGTTGAGAGGACCTGGACACAAATGAAACAGTGGAAAGACTATCCTGGATGCTGAAAGCCAGGTTTACAGTTCCTTCTTTCTTATTGGAGATACAGCACAGAAACATTTTCCATCCCTATGTGTGATGAGGGTGTATCTGCTGCTGCTACCTTGGCAGAAAGGTCATACGTTGACAAATTACCACACTTAAGCTCTTCCTCTTCCCCCATAATGGATCCTCCTCACTGTAAGGAGATACAAACATTTAAAAACCACTAAACCAACCAACACCTACGAGGATCCTCTACTAAAGGTTTCCTGGTTCAGTACGGGGAGCCTGGAAGACATCAAGTCATGTTCAAAGAGGATCACAAGCTGTGCTACCACAGGATTCTACTTTCCTTCCCTCTTAAGATCTAATCATTTCCTTTGTTTCCCAAGGAATACAGCCATTACAGCCACAGGACTACCAGGTTCAATCAATGACAGAGTAGGCAGGGCAGCTACCCTGGTGTGGTTGAATACACTTTCTTCCCCATTTAAAGTAAGCTGATGAGGGAGAGGGAGAGAGGGAGAGAGGGGGAGAGGGGGAGAGGGGGAGAGGGGGAGAGGGGGAGAGGGGGAGAGGGGGAGAGGGGGAGAGGGGGAGAGGGGGAGAGGGGGAGAGGGGGAGAGGGGGAGAGGGGGAGAGGGGGAGAGGGGGAGAGGGAGAGGGAGAGGGAGAGGGAGAGGAGCAAGGAGCTATACTGTCCAACTCCGTTCTCCTGATGAGAAGCAGCATGGTGGTGATGATCGAGTCACTCCTATGCTCAAGACCTGGCCCCCGTGACTCTTCGTTCCTCTCACAATGGCCACTGATCCCTCTTAGTCCTCTTGCTAACCCTGGCCTCTTTGCTGTTCATACCCAGGCTCTTCCCAGAGATCCTTACCTCCTTCAAGTCTTCTCTCAAGTATCATTTTCTCAATAAGGCCCAGAGTGAATACTCTATTTAATGGCCATCTCAAGGGCCACCCAGGTCCCCTGCACATACTCTCTTGATCTTCCTTATCTCTCTCCCTTTACTCCTCTTTAATAACACTGGCCACTCTCCAACATGCAATTATTTCCTGATATTCATTATGTCTACCGTCTCTCTCCTCTGCTGGAATGCAACCAGGATGCAAATTCCATACAGAAAGCCATTTTTGTTGGATTAGTAGGACCTAAGAGTGCCTAGCATATATCATGCACTCAGAAAATATTTCCTGAGTGGGTGAAATGTGCCTATGTGCTAATAGCAACAACAGCAGGTACCATTTACTGAGCACTTATTATATCTCAGACATATAGCAGGTGCTTTACCTGCATTATCTCATGTAATCTGCATCAGCCTATGGTCAGAATAGTATCCCCAATTTACACACGACAAAACTGAGGCTTAGATGAGTTATCCAAGGTCACAATGCTAATAAACAGAGAACCCAGAATGAAAAGCCGTGTTTTTGGGTTTGCTCCAGTTAACTCCAATGCTGCGTTTTCCATTCCAGCAATGCTAGACACATTTTTGTGTTTTTGTTTTTGGTGGAACTCCACCAGCATTTGTTAGGGAGAAGGGTTTGAAATACGAAAAACTGCCCTGGCGAGTTCAGAGAGACAGGTCTCTAGAAAAAAAGTTTCCCTAGAAATATTTCTATACTATTAAAAAAAATAAAACAAATAAAAAAAAAAAAACAAAACCAAAAAGAACTATTTCTATATTATTTTAAAAAATAAATAACAAAAACAAAAACAAGAAAAAATTATCTCTATATTGCAGAAGGTCCTCCTGCGGCATTGTGGTAAGAACAATTAACCAGAAGATAAAAACCTGGGTTCAAATCCAGACTCATTTTCCTAATCAGCTCTGAGATCCATGTGTGGGTAATAATCTATAAAACAGAGATAAGATCGATTGTGCAAGATTGTTTTAAGGATTAAATGAGATATATTCATGAAAGCGTAAAAAATATATATGGCTTATTATTTGGTCCTTTTTTTGTTTTCAGTGTTGACAACTGCACTGACAGAACGTTGGTTTGTTGATGAATGAGCAAACTTACAAAGCACCCACAGTGTGCCAGGTGCCATGCTGGATATTGTGGTTACAAACCCAGTAAGATGGTCTATTACACAGTGAGGTTCCCAGTGTGGAGGTGAAGCAAGTCAGCATGAGAACTGCATGAGAAAGGATACAGCAGAGTTAGACACTGGACAACGAGACAATGCTGAAATGAACTCCTTTGGCTAAAATAAAAATGGAGACATACTGATAATTGACTGTAGAATTACCAGGAAAAAAAAAAAAGAACTGAAAGGATAGGCATATTACAGTAATTGGGACTACCTTGCTGAAGGAAGGATTCATGTTAGTTTAGAATTAATCTGAAAATGTTCAACATCGATGTCATGTACAAGCCACTGATCAAGAAAAAGACTACTTGAAAAACAATCATTTTCTCAGATATCTGTGGCCTGTCTGTGAGAATCTCATTAACTATCTCTGCCACTTCCTCTCCAATCCTATGAAGCACACCCTCAAATCCAAAACCTTAAAGATCTCAAAATCTCAAGCTTTATACATGCTTTAAGTTCATGAAGTAAAGCAAAGTAATGGAAGGCATGGGGTAGGGGATTCAATACCCTCCTTAATTTTTTAAATTAAAACCAACAGAGTTGGAACCATGAATCCCAGCCATTTTTCGATAAACACAGATTGCCAGGTTAGTTTAATTTCTGTACACCATTTCAGACCACCTGCATCCCCAAATAGTGTCAGATAACAGGCCTTTCTTCATACATTAATTTTACATTACCCTCTCTCCCAGGCAGCGAGGGAGCTAACAAGAAGTCCCTGCGGCTCAATCTGAACAGAATTGGCGTGCATTCAGGCAATGCAACTACAGCTGTTGCATAATAGCATTTTTCATATGAGGAAGCCATATCACCACAAATACTAATCGTCAAAATGATTTAAGAAGGGAAAAAAATGCTTTGAGATACTTTGAATTTGCAAGGATAGAAACATTTTAGTTTTTAATTGCATAAGCTTATATTCCAAAGGTCCTGGACGAATGTCAAACCAATCAGACTGGAAATGCATCTGGTTTGAGGAGACTGGTAGGGTAATTTAAATTCAGCCTCTTGCACAAACTGGGGAGATCTGTATTACTTCCTATCTGTTTTCATTATTACCTGAAAGTCTAACTTCCATAGCATAGTATTTTCCAAAATACATACCAAAGAAATTATTTTTCAAAAGTAAACTGTTCGATCTAGGTAGACAGAAACTATAATTGGTAAGTAATCTGTACAAATGAGTTCAGGATTCACTAGGAAAAACAAAAAAATTTAAGAATTCCTACCATTCAGATATACAACTAGATCCCTAATTTTTATCCCTCTGGGTCATGTGTGTAGGTGTGTGTTCCTCCCAAATCATCCAATACTGTGGCAAAAATCACATGGATACCACACGTCAATGAAGAGATCTGCAGAGCCTGAACACGGGAAATTTCTCCATTATGGCCAAAGGGGAACACAGGACCTCTGGAGCCTATGCACTAGTGCACTTCACCCTCTTTCTCAGCATAATTATAGAATAGATTAGTTAATTATCACTACTCAGAGTAAAGATTCTATAAAAACCAGTCAGACCAACTTAAGCCATTTCCTTTACAAGTCAAAATTGTACAAACTTATATGTACGATGCCTTGAGAAAAATCAAAGAAGTGTTTTATGCTTCATCCTTGACAACAAGATGGCACACTGAGCTAGACTGTCAGACATGGAACTTGGACACACCATAAAAAGGTTAACCATCACCAGGAACTTAAAAGAATATAAATCGGGGTCATCACATAGCTTTGCTGGTGAGGTAAATACCAATAATCCTATGGTCAACGATGAGATCTGCTGCCTATGAACACATTCCTGCCCCACCCCAGAGTTCAGTTTTTTAAAACCTAGAATTACTTCCTTACAATGTTAAAGCTAAAAGGCTTTTATGTAAAACTACAAAAAAAGAAAATTCACAGTCAAGCTGGCAAGAGTCATTTTTAGCTAGATAGCCATATGGACATCTCTTGAAAAAAGCCATATGGTTATACTTGTTATTTTTGGCCCCTTTACCTTTAACTTCTTTCTTGTATATAGAGGCCTCCAGTTATTACCACCAAGTGATAAATCACTTTGAATTTCCAAGGCTACAAAAGGCATTTACTGGCAACCATTTCAGGTTTCACTTTTAGCGGAGGACCCTGGAGAATTCTTAAGTGAAAGATGTTCACATTTTCCAAAAATGTTATTTTTATTTAAGCTAGGTCAAAACTTTAGATCTACACTTTATCTCGATAGCTAAAGTTTAAATGGAGAAAGTAAAACATGGGAGGAAGTGAATAGTATACAGTGAGAAGGAACATACCGGTTTAACTTTTCCTCTAATAGTTTCTAAGAGAAAGGATAGGACAAGGGCCTCCCTAAAAAGATTACCTGGAAGAGGCTGCCAATTGGCAACCTAACTTGACCAGCACAAGGTTACTGCTGTTGTTGTTTAAATAAGAATATACACTGTTTTTAAATTTGAGAGAGAGAAAGAGAGAACGAAAGCAAGCAGGTGGGGGAGAGGGGAACAGGGGGAGGGGGAGAGGGAGAGGGAGAGGGAGAGGGAGAGAGAGGGAGAGAATCTAAAGCAAGCTCCATGCTTAGCATGGAGCCTAACATGCGGCTGGACATCATGACCTTGGGATCACGACCTGAGCCGAAATCAAGAGTTGAATGCTCAACCGACTGAGCCACCGAGGCACACCAAGGTTACTCCTGTTTTAAATTGAGCCAAGGTTTAAAATATGGGAAATTTCACATTTTACAAAAATCTGGATTTTCTACATCTTTCAAAGAACTGAAGGTCTAGCAACACCAGGTAACATTCCCACTGTCAACAATTGGCTTCCAACGGTCTCCTTTAGGCGGGTGACACAATCTCCAGTTTGCCACATGCACTTAAGACCTACTTCACAAATTTGTTTTTCCGAATGGCAACCTACCCAAAAGACTAGAAATGAAGTACTGGTTTCTTCTTGAATTTCTTTGCACCTCTACAGTTTCCTTTAAGGTGGGCCTCAAATGCCACCCTGCCTTTGAACCTTGCAGATTTATCGAATTCTCCCTGTGTCATCTCCCTCCCTCCCCCGCAACCACAGCTGCTCGGAAGCAGGAAGAGTAACTTACTTGTGGTTACTGCCCCTTCTCTCCACTGCACTTAGCACAGTGCTATGCTTGAAGTAGATATTCAATGAAATGTCTGGTAGTGATCGTACAGCTATTCAGCTTACAGACAGGCTTTTGCATACACAAGCGTTCTAAACTTAGGACAACAGCTCTCAATGGGGCAATTATGTTCCACACTCCCCACAGGCCATCTTTGGTTATCACACTGCTGTGGAGAGTAGAGAGGGCGGAGGAGGTGATGCTGGCATCTACTGGGTAGAAGCCAGAGATGTTAAATATTCCAAACTGCCAGGACAGACTCCCCTCCCCCAATAAATGTCATTAGTTTCAAGGTTAAGAACACCTGCCTCAGGGGCACCTGGGTGGCTCAGTCAGTTGAGTGTCCGACTTCAGCTCAGAGCATGATCTCACAGTTCATGGATTCGAGGCCCGCATCGGGCTCTGTGCTGACAGCTCAGAGCCTGGAGCCTATTTCGGATTCTGTCTCCCTCTCTCTGCCCCTCCCCCGCTCGCACTCTGTCTCTCAAAAATAAACATTAAAAACAAAAGAAAACCTACCTTAGAACATCCCTGATAAGAAATACTCCAACAAAATTGCAGGTAGAGAATCTCAGACTAGAAGTCAAGTGGCTTACTCAAGGTAAACCAGCTTGCAGTAGAATCAAGAATGGAACACTAGTGGGGCACCTGGGTGGCTCAGTTGGTGAAGCATAAGACTTCGGCTCATGACCTCATAGCTCATGAGTTTGAGCCCCATGTAGGGCTCTGTGCCGACAGCTCAGAACCTGGAGCCTGCTTTGGATTCTGTGTCTCCCTCTCTCTCTCTGCCCCTCTCCTGCCTGTGCTCTGTCTCTCTCTCAAAAATAAATTAAAACATTAAAAAAAATTAAAACAACAACAAAAAAGAATGGAAAACTAGTGCCAGGAACTCAGAATCTGAGAATAGCAACTGATAACAGAAACACAGAAATGTCTTCATGATGCAAATGGGTGCCCGTTTGGCATAGACTGGTTACAAAATGTTCACAGGCTAGAGAAGAACATTCAATGAACAAAGTAGATCTTCACATTCATAAAAAGATGGCCTGATTATGATGGAGTCCAGGAGACGCTTAGTGGAAGAACACAACTTAACAAAATGTCCCGTCAAGTTTACACATACATAATCTGGAAAACAAAGTTCCACTCTACAAAGAGACTTTTTATATAAACTGTTCCTAACAAATACATGAAGCAACACGTAATCCATGGGCCGACGGGTAGAGTACAAACAACTGAAACAAGTTTCAAAAGGAAATTCTTCTTTAGGAGGAAGAAAAGAGCAAAGTACAGCAATCTGAAGCGTCCAAGTGTTAAATTCAGCCCAAGATGGTCGTATCTGCACGCTCATGAATTTTGTCTCAGCTACTGCAGTTTGGCCTACAGTAGCCTCCCTCCATTCAGAGCAGGGGAGTGGCAGGACGAGCAAAGATGGAAGGACCACAAATTGAGTCATTTGCCTTTGAACCTCAGGCAGACTCCTTCAGGTCCAAGATCTGGAAAATGGGGGTAGTAACTTCTACCTCAAAGAGTTACAGAAAAAAATAATCACCAGTAACTCTATAAAACCTTACAAAAAGTCTCACTATGTACCAGTGACTGCCAAACTGCTATATTCCATTTGGTCCTCTTCAAACTATGAGGCAGTCACCGTTTACGGATGGGGAGCCAGGGCTTAGAAAGGGTGACTTGTCCAAGGCCACAGGTACTAAACAGAGGAGCTGGGATTCAAACCAAAGCAATTTCTAGAGTTGTGGTTCATAACCATTTTAAAGCTGGCTAGTGGACACAAAAATGTGAAGCCAAAGTAGTCCTGGGGTTTGTAGAAAATAATTTCCTAATGCCCAGAGCTGTCCATAGATGAAACAGGCCACCAGTGAAAGAAGAGGGTTCCCATCGCTGTTGCAGGAAGAGGCTGGGCGACCAAACCGATGGAGATTCCTTGTCCTTGGATTTCTCAATAATCTATCTCTGGAACCTGACAGTTGTTTATTTTCCTAGGGTACCTCTATTCCTTTCTCTGTTCTCTCTCTCTTCCACTTCCTTCCTTTTTCTCCTCTGGTCCTACCACGAATAGCACGTAAAGAGCCTGGGCTTTGAAGTCTAAGAGTTCTAGATGTGAAAGCTCAGTCTCCCATATAATAGCTAATCAAGCAAGGGCAAGTTACTATGACTTCCTCTCAAGGAGGATTTCCTCATCTATAAAATAACGGAAGGAACATCAAATAGAAAGAAAGATTGAAATATAGTGCCTGCTCTATAGAAGCTCAGTAAATAATAGTCTTCATTTGCAACATCCTCTCAGCCATACCTACCATACTGTCATACTCTATTCTGCTTTTGTGTGCTATAGAGATCTAAGTTACACTAAAAATAAGTACAGTCCCAAAATATCTGTACATTTTATCTACCACATAAGCAAAAGAAAAATGTCCTGCATCCTTTGGCTCAATATGGATTCTCCACTGCAAGGACAAGAACCATTGCCAAACCCTGTGCCCTTCTCTGACATTCTAAATCCCAACTGTACCTACAACCATACTAATCCCGTAGATCTTCCCCTCATCAGAACCTCTACAAATAACAAGTTATGAATGGATTGAACTTTCAAGGTCCCACAGCAGTATCTCATCTAGATCATACAACAATCCTGCAAGAAGACTTACAAGGACGCTTAGCATTATCTGAATTCATCTGTATCTTAGACCCAGTGGGCCAATGTGTCTGCCAACTGCTGGTTTTTATAGTTTAAAACATATGTAGAGTTGAATGAGGACTACCACCAGAAAAACAGTATATCAAGATAGAAATGAACATAATTGGAAAAGGAATTTGTTAGAAAGACATGAGAAACACGAGAGACAGAATCTTAGCAAGGATAGATAGCTCCCCAAGAGATCAAGTCACTAAAATAGCCTCGCTAGAAGGCCACAGTGGACAACTGGCTGTCCCTGTGACTGGAATCTCTTTTCTAGAATTTCAACATCATGAACTGTCCCTTGTCTATTGCTACCTAAATGTTTAAGATCTCTGGCAGGAGTCTGATCATCTAGTATAAGTAACACACCCATCACTCTAGCTGCTATAGAGCAAGGAGACAGATCATCTGCCCTTCTTCAAAAAGGGTACCTATGACACAGAGCAATCAAAACAGCAATAAATGTCCCAAGATCCACTGAAACTTCGTCGCAAGCCTGTGGGAGCAACTGTACCGTACCCCCTACTCCTTTGTGATAAGGTATTGACTTATTTAGATTCATGCAGCTGGCCAAGTGCCAGCACTAAGAATCCAACCAAGACTCCCGGTTTCTGACTACCAGCAAAAATTTGTTTAGCAAGTAGATTTAAACAATATCCTAAATCATCCTAAATATAGTTTTTTTTTGGTTTTTTAAGGAATGTGCCAGTCCCTCTTCACTATTCTGTAATAAACAGGACTTTATGTATGTGGAACATGTACTATCCGAGTTGTCAGTTTTTCAACAACTTTTTTTTTTTTTTGGGGAGTCTAGTTGACAGTGTTGCTTTCCAATCTAAGACTTATGATTTGACAAGTCAGCAACTTTTTAAAGAATGTATTTCTCTGAAACCTCTCTTTATGATCCTGAACTTAAAAATCTTCAACAATAGTTTTTTAAGACTAAATACATCCAGGAGTTTTTGAGAATCACAGTCTCTGACTTCATCTTTCCTATTATTAATAAACTGAGAAAGGATGTAAATGTCACTTATATTAAAACAGGTATATGTATATGCTGAGCTTTGAAAAGAAGATGACTTCATAAAATTCACCCGATAGCCTTAACTTCAGATTTATATATAATGTTGTAGTGTTTTTCTTCTATCCTTGTAGATTTAACCAAACTCCTCTACTTTAAGAAGTCCCCAAGGGCCAATTTCATGGTCAAAGAAAAATAAAGCCTTATAAAATAACTGAATAACTCCATGTTTTACCCTAAAGACCCTTTTCCTTCCTCTTTTTTAAGCCAAGAAAGATAAATGAACTAAACCTATTCATCTTTAGTTGATTCAAATCTACCTTTTTAATAGCAAGTGGCTGATGCCAAAGAAATAATTAGAGATGCTGTTCTTTCAACAATTCCTTATTATGACCTGGGATTTGCTTTGCAATTACTGTCTCTCCTGGACACAGCTGAGGCCCAGTGAATTTATGTTACCCAGTCTGGGAGATACCTAAAAAATGAAAACTGCATTTGCCACAAAGGGCAGGTACCACAGGCATGAAAGGCGCCATGGCGGAGGAAGTTATGAGGCCTTTGCTAATGACAGTTCAAAGAGGTGATGAGCCCCAACCCTCAGGAATAAAAGCAAAGGGTATTTACCATACGTACATAGAGTTAGGAATGAGGTAACAGAGAATGACGTATGAACTTCATTAAATTTTGAGTCCTCTCGAAGTTTCAAAGTAATCTCTGCAATGCCCTATTGCTTTCTCTTAAAATTAGCAAGAAAAAAAAAGATATTTTCCTTAGAACTTGTCTTCTGAGCAAAGATGGGGGAGGAGCTGCCAATCATGGAGAGAGAAGAACCTTGTAAGAGAGACCGAGGGAGGGGATCACAGGGGACACCAAAAGAAAGGCAAGTGGTTGGGAGTCCGGGGCTTTGTTCACAGAAAAAAGGAGAACCAGGGAGACAACCAGGTTGAAGAAGTGGTCTTGGGTTTAAGAGTTTAAAAACAAAAAGAGAAGGGGCACCCGGGTGGCTCAGTCAGGTAAGCATCAGGCTCTTGACTTTGGCTCAGGTCATGGTCTCAAGGTCCGTGGTTTTGAGCCTCACGTTGGACTCTGCGCTGGCAGTGCAGAGCCTGCTTGGGGTCCTCTCTCCCTCTCCCTCTCTCTCTCTGCCCCTCCCCTGCTGCTGTGCTCTGTCTCAAAATAAATAAATAAAATTCTAATGAAAACAAAAAAAGAAATCTGCAGAGGTAAACCAGTGTCAGACCCGAGTGTCAGAACACCAAGTATAGTTCTCTATATGAGTCACATCTATCTTACCCAGCACAGTATTTGATTAGTGAGAGAGGCAACCTAGTGGGACCACATCTTCATAAGAGTGACAGCTGTTGGATGTCAATCACTGAAACAGGTTCTCTAGGACAGTCCCAATGCGAGTATGTTCCTTGCCTGGCAGATCCATTAGCTGGAAGGCAGGCATCATCACGCCCCTTTTCCACATGAGGAAACTGAGGCTTGGCGAGATTAATTTGCTAATGTGAGGTCACAATTCTAAAAAGTCTCTTGCTCACCCACCTCCACACTAGTATGTGTGTCGTGCTTCACACAGGAGACAAGAAAGCTTTTACAAGCATCCTTCTGTAATTCCTATCAAACATGTTAAGAAGGTGAGATGATAGATCACTTTGCCCATTGTAAACAGAGGCCCCTACTTTAAGTGACTTGGCCAGTCATATGCTAGCAAGAACTCAAGTCTTGAAGCATGATGTGCTCTTTCCTGTAAATAGCATATTTTTTTTTTTGACATATCAAACAAGTTATTTTTTCTGTGCTATTTCCCATAGAGTTCAAGTTCCATTCTCACTCCCAGCTCCTGAAAGCTCACTCTTGTCTTATTTCTGGCTCATCTTCCTAATTCAACCTGAGTTTCCACATTCCCTATCTCGTAGGCTGTCAGCAGATTCCTGCCCAGTTCCCCCATACTCCTGCCCCGCTTCTCCCTCCACCCCCCCCCCCCACAGGCCTGTGCTCTCCAAGTCTATGCAATGCGTTCCTTTACTCTCCACAGTGGAAAAAGAACAGCAACAAACACTGAAAACACCACCTTTCATCTTAACATTACCCAGGCAGCCCGTTAGCTTAATTCAATCGGCATGTGCCATGTGCAGTCTCAAACTCACAAGCAAAGATGAGCCAGGCAGTGCCCAGCCTGAGGAGCACCTCACCTGGGGGGCAGGCAGAAGCAGAGAAAGCAGACTGTAGTGCAAGAAGCTGGTAAGTGATATACAGAGGCATACAGAGTAGGCTGCAAAGGAATAGTTTCTGGCCAGGGACATTTAGAGAAGGCTCGGACACGAGAAGTCTGTCCCTGTCTGATCCTTGTGCATTGGTAACAACCTTCAAAACAGGATTCATGAAATACATACCAACTTATAAGTAAGGAGCTTCCAACACTTTACTGCCTAGGACCTCAAAATACTCACAGCTCACAAGAAGAGATAGTAGAGTTACTGTGAACCCCATTTTACAGAGGAGTAAGTTGAAATCCCTGCCTAACCACGGTCATACAAAGAACTGAAAAGCAAATTCAGTTCCTATCAATGGTTTTCAACCACTTTGGAACTAGAACTTTCCTAACTGCTCCAACAAAACATGCTGTGATAGGAGAAGCTATTTCCACAAAGAGCAGACAATTCAAGAAAACTCAAACGAAAATCCTGACCAGCTTTGAAATGTTTTCCGGGTGCCCTCTGAAGCTTCGTAGATAAATAAGCACAGTGTGTACTGGGCAGGAACACAACCGTGATAAAGTTACACCAGACCCTCAGCATAATGGTCACCTCCTCTTCTTGACACATCACCCTCCACCAAGTAAAAAGAAAACAAAAACATTCCTTCCCACTACACCCATTCACACCCTGCCTGCCTTTGACTTCCAGCTCTGCAGGTGGCCCTGAAGAAAGTAGTACCATCCTCACCGCCCCCCCCCACACCCTCCTCCGTTTGAGTAACAGTACTATCTCACTGGTGGATGAGAAGAGTAAGAAAATTAATACACGTAAACCTTTTGGAACACTGCCCATCATAAGCACTGGGAACACTGTACCACTTTATTAGTTTCGTTTGGTGTGGTGGTTATGAGTACCTGGGTTTAAATGCTGGCTCTTGCATTCATTAACTGTAATTAGAGGATCAATCATAGCATCTACCCAGTAGCAAAGTTTTCAGGATTATATGAGATAAGGCAGATAAGAAGATTTAGCACTCAGGAAGCACTCAATAATGATAATTACATGACCTATCTGCATCCACAAAGAGCTCTGGCTGCCTTTGTTTTGTTTTGAATTCCTAGAACCCAGGAGAAGGCACCGAGCACAGCCCCAAGTGCTTATTCTTCGCTGAATGAGTGGCAGGCTGCACTTTAGTTCGGACAGGTGAAGCGGGATCACTGGTTCCTCCTACGGCTTTGTTTGCCCACCAGGGAATCACCGCCACCCAGCACTTAATGCAGGCGAATGAAATAATGACACACCAGTGAGGCGCTGCAATTAGTTGCTGCTGCCTCAATCCACTGTCACCTTTGGGGTGGAAAAACCCCTCCCCACTTAAAAGAACGACGATTCAAAAAAAAAAATTTTTTTTCCCAGTAACTTTGATTAAATAAAAATAATAATGCATCCCAAAGCAGGCAGGAGTGAAAGGGGCTGGAGGTGCGCCCCAGGCCACGGCCCTCCAGAGGAGCAGTCCCGGGTTGGCCAGGTAAGGCTCGGCAGGCCCCTCTGGAGGAGCAGGCGAGGCCTCAGAGTGGAAGACAAAGATCAGAGCGTGGAAGGGAGGAGCAGGATGGCCCAGAGCACAGGGGGGATCCGACCAAGGAGGGGCACAACGCCCAAGGGAGGGGACAAAGAGCCAGAACGCGACAAGGCAGAATCCACGTGGCAGACGTGGGAGCGGGAGGGGAGAACCGACGCGGGGGGGGGGGGGGGGTGTGCCAGAAGGAGACCACCAGTACCCGGGGAAGGGGTGCGGTCAGGAGAAGGCAGGGAAGAGGCCAGGAGTGGGTGAGCTGAGGCTTGGGGGAGGGGCGCGGGCAGGAGGGGGAGGGGCGCGGGCAGGAGCGCGGTTAAGGAGCAAGGCTGGGTGCTTGCTACCCTGGAGCAGGGAATTCCCATCTCGCAGACCCAACCTTGGGCACCTGGTGAGACTTCTGAGATAAGGGACAGCCTTCCCCAGAGCTCCCCTCGGCCCAGGGCAGCTGAGTTTCTAGGGCAGCCACAAAGGAGGCAAGAGGAAGAATCTCCTATACCCTCCCCTCCAGACTCTGCGAACTGTTCGTCGTTGAGAAATAAAAGCTGTAGTAGTGTTGCCTAACTGGACTTTACCACCAGCCCACAAGAGAAAGAGGCAGCCTCCTGCTCTTCCAAAGAGGGGACGGACAGAAGCCCTTTTGAGTGGATTTAGGAAATGGTGTCAGAACCGTGCTTGGTCAAGGTTTACTCTCACATCTCATGGACACAGGGCAGCATGTGATGTCTGCCTGTGGCTCCCCCAGCTGAGCAGATATCTCCCTATGTTCCCAGTGGCTTTTGAATCTCTTCCTGTATCTTATCCTTTCCCTCTGCAGAGGGATGATGACCCTGAGAAGATAATGGCAATTCTTGCATGGACACCCAGAGCTTAAAACCGAGTGGCATTGTAATAAAAAGCTCTAGTTTTGCATCAGTGCAGGTCTAGAAGAAATCGGACCTACAATCAGAAAAGAAACCTTCTTCTGGGTGAACCAAAAACCCTTCCCCCCCACCCCCTGAAAATAACTTGATGGTTACTGTGTCAATACAAAGCACTAAGTTACTTTTTGAGACCAAAAAGACTCATGAAATACCAAATTATGGAAATGACCCTATAAATAAGAGCTCCTACCATTTATTGAACAACTGCCTTGTGCTCCTGATGCACATCTTACTTTGCCTTCACAATCCTTCCATTCAAATACTTAATGACGGTGTCTTTCATGAGACAGGCACTGTGTTAGGTGGCTGGGATTATAAAGGCATCCCAGGCCCCACAGAACTTGCAGTCCACTCAAAGGTGGGTACCATTTGGAAAAGAGAAAAATTACAATAGGGAACTTGCCCTTGGTTATGCCCAGATCAGTCAGTCTTTCCACTTACCACATCCAGCCTGCCTCCTAAACATAGGATTGCAGTGTTAACATCTGTTTTTACCCTTCTACTTAGGGAAAGCAAAATGAAACCAAGGACGAGGTACCTATGCACAAAATGAAAGAATTAGGCCCAACAGGGAAATCCAACAGCTATACAACTGGCAGAAATGGGAATCTCGTACACCCAGACAAGAGAGGTTGAGAATTACTAGAAAATTCGGTGACTCAACGACTGCATTCCTCAATATTCAAATATAAGGAAACAGTTCTAACATATACCATTAGTTTCCTGTGATAAGATGCACAGTATCTAAGTAAAATACATGTTTTCTCCATCCTTTTTTTTTAAAAAATTTTTAACATATTTTTGAGACAGAAAGCGCATGTGCCTGCGCAGGAGCAGGGAGGTGCAGAGAGACAGAGAGGGAGACAAAGAATCTGAAGCAGGCTCCAGGCACTGACCTGTCAAGCACAGAGCCCAGCAAGGGGCTCGAATATACGAACTGTGAGATCATGACCTGAGCTGAAGTCGGACCCTTAACCGACTGAGCCACCCAGGCACTCTATCTTTTAATTTTAACCTTTTAAGATACATTTCTATTACGCTCATCACTGTTACCTCTAGGTTTAGTTGTCGCAACTTGACCTACACTTCAAAAAACACGGACTGACAGAACTGTAAGGAAAGGAGAGAGTCCCAGAGAAAAACTCAGGTCACTGAGGGATGACTGGCAAGGCCGGCAGTTAGAGCCCAAGTGTCCCAGCCAAGGATCTTTACGATAGTATACAAGAAATTCTACCTATGAGACTAACAAACCCCTGGCTTATTCACATTCTCCAGAGAAGCGCTTCAGCTGCAAAATATAACTGAAGGATGTTGTGGGGACTGGTCAATAACAACATTTCTAACTGAAGGTCTCAATCTGTTTAACAGAAGTGTATTTTTGATCCCCCCAACAAAACTCATCAGCTTTACCCACTTCACTACACAAAAGCAGATTTAGAAAATGCGGACTGAAAAAGTAATCTAGCGGGCAGTCTCTTTCTTCGTATGCAAGAGTGCATGAAGACATCTCTTAACTATAAAATCGTTCCTTGAACAAACAAAGAGGATTCCTAAAAGGCATCACTTAGTATCTTGGCTCTGTAAAAACTGTTTTGGTTTTGTTTTTTGTTTTTGTTTTTTTCTTTTCCACATAAGTATATGCTGTATTTTCTCTAAAGTAAACCAGTGCTTTGACAGATTTTAGATTTTCCCCCTTAACTAAAGGCACTATTTAATTTCAATGTCCTTGGAGTGTTTTATCTGGGGATTAGACAACTGTACCAAAACACAGCTGTTCCAGTTTTTTCTCCTTTATTTTTCACATTAAAAAACTCCCACTATCAGCCAGTCCAATTAGTTACTCACTATCAAAAGCCGGCTTTGGGCTTTCATCTTCTGGAAAACTGGATCCAAGTGACAGGGTGTCATGGAAACTGTATCTCGGGTCATTTCCTGTTTCAATTGTTTAGCCACAAAAAAAGTTCAGCTCTATCAGATGGAAATTAATGAATACTTGCTGTTGCCTTTTGAAGAGCATGCAACTAAATAAAAAAAGTAATTATCCTTTTTGACCAAGTTTTCCCAACACGAAGGAATACGGGGAGATCAGTGAACCCAAAATGAGACAAGAAAAGTATTTGGACTGATATAATGAACCAAAGCCTTTTCCAGTTCAGTTTCCCTAAGTCAGTGGTCAGGTTGAAGGCTGTCACTTGGGTTTGGGAAGATTAACTGTAAGTTAAGTGGTTCTAATTGTAGTTAACTTTGTTCTTTTTCCCTTCCACTTCCGACACATTTTCACCTCTCCTCGTTTGGTGTACTTCACTCTAATTTTGACATTAACTGTACAGAGCAGGTATTCTCCTCTTTCCCCCCAAATCTCTTCAACATAAGGGAATGTGTAATAGAAATAAAAACTGTAATATAACCAAGATTTCTTACTGTACCTGTTCTCTGCAAACAAAACACACACACACACACACACACACACACACACACACACACACACACACACCAGGGAAAAGTAGAGCTTAAGGCCTACAAGCAATACCAGGCAAGCACATGTGTTTAGGAAATGAAGTCCTGGCTGGAATTCAGTAATAATGAGCCCCTTAGTGATCTAATGTACACCAGGGCACAGTGTGGATGGAAACAAGAGTGCCAGAGAGGACAATGGGGAACTCAACCCGTGTTTAATATGTTTCAGCTCTGTCTAAATAACTGTTGGCAAAAAAACGTGGAAGCAATACAACAAATCAATTTTAGGGCTCAGGAGGATTTGCTCAAGTAAGACAGCTATGAAGTATACATTACAGGCTAAGTTCACAGCTCCATTGTGAGAAAGGCACCTCCTTGCGATGCTTTCTATCCTGCTTACGTTGTTATAGGTTTTCTCTATTCAAAACGAGGAAGTATCTGTGCTGCTTTCTCATAGATTTAAAACAGAAAAGCAACTGGGAAAACATCCAAAGACAAATTAACTTTATTATTCACGTAAGCTAAGCCTTTACTTACATTCAACATGCTATTTGGACAATTTCTATAGAAAAAGAACGTGACGGGGAAAAGGCACTGTTTACCAAGGACACCTGAGTTCCAGACCTTTAATCTGTCACTAAATCACTATTTATTCAGTCAGTGCCAGCAAAGAGGCAGCTAGGCCAAACTTGTGCATGACTTCTCCCCTAAGTTGTTTCATACATGCTGCCCCGTTTGTCTCTCAAAAACCTATACTTATGCCTCTAAGAAACTGGCTCCGTTTTATTAACACTAAGATGGAGCTGGGGTGCCTAGATGGCTTAGTTGGTAGAGCATGTGATTCTTCATCTCGGGGTTCTAAGTTTGAGCCCCATGTTGCGTGCAGAGATTACTTAGAAAAATCTTGAAAACAAGTAAGATGGAGCTGATGATTTCTAAATGGAAATCACTTCTATTTCTTTTATGTCAGCCTTTGAAGAAAGCAGAATATCCTTCCTTCTGTACCTTATAGGGAGAAACTTTTTAATTTAGGAGAAAGGTAGGCAATCGTTCAAAGTGTTTATTTATATGATACTTATCATCATTTGATGATTACTTCTACTTCTGGTGTCTTGAGCACATAATCTTACCAGAGGCAATTTTTGCCAGAAGTAGAAGTAATTTCTAGAAGCCACTCAGATAGTATTTTCTTACCGAAAAACTATTTAAAATATGGAATTAACTGCTGAAGGCATCAACACAAAAAGGCATAAGTCAGTTCAAAGAGGTACTGAACCTAAACGAAAATAAATTCAAGAATATAGCTACCAACCAGACTTGAAGGCCTCTGGTCATGATGAGTGAAGTTGGTTTTATCCCAAGAGAAACAACACATAAAATAAAGATGGAGCTGGGAGAAGGGGTTGTGAACTGTAAGAAAGGCAAGAAATACAATCGGTACATCAGGACAAATCATTTTTATATTCTGGTCATAACTCACTATTTTTCTTTTAATTTCTTTGTCCTAGAAAATGAAACGGTAGTGAGCTTGTTGCACTTTCTACCTGATTAAAAGGGAGGGGGAGGAAATAGAGAATCTTGATTTATAAGTAGCAACTCAATTACAGAAAAATTCTAATAAACTCTATCTACATAGGGATAGGTTAATTCTCATAATTAGTGTATAGAATCATATTGGATTTTACAAAATTTCAATCATGGGTTTTGTTTGGTTTGTATGCCCAATCAAGAACACTCTTTAGAAGTAGGTATTTATTAGGCATCTTCAGTATTGAAGATACAATGCTTAACGCTTGTAGCCAATGAAAAGCACACCACTGTGAAACAGACACATGTGCCCCTTGCTGTACACCCGAAGTGCTTGCCCACATACCCCGGCTCCCTTGAAGTTAGGTGGGGTCTTCTCACCAAGTATGTTCACTGGGTTGTGATCAGAAGTGACCTGTGACAGCAGACAGACACCCATGACTTCAAGATGGCATGAGTCATACCAGTGAAGGAACAAAAACTCATGGATGTCAAGTAAGGAAGCAGTCAAGCCAGATACTCATGCGGGATTTCATCCCTAAAGGCATTGTTGGAGCATTTCCAAACTGCTCTGATATTACAAGTATGCCAATGTGAAGAAAGGGAGCATCCTGAGTTTCTAGCATGCTGGCAGCTTCCATGTTTTAACTGCTGCCTTTCTTACAAGGAACTCCAGTGTGAATGGTCACAAAAGTACCACCCAAGAGGAAACCAGCTAAGAGGACTACTCTGGATTCCTGACCATGACCTTCTTGGCCTTGGCATCCCCTCCTTGAGGAACAATCATCAGTGAATCCTTTCCTATCCCAAGAATTACTGCCTCCTAAATAAAACTGAAATGTGTGAAACAAAGTCAGCTAAAGCCTACAAGAAGGGGAGTTCTCCCTGCCTGTCTTGCTTTGTTGAGGCCAACCTGGAAGTCACAAGTTGAGATGCTAACATCTCAAGAAAGGAGAGCCACATCAACGTCTAGAAGACATTAACAAGAAGTACCTTTACACAGAGATGAAGGGATGTGTTCATTACCACAGCCTATCCCAGGCCAGAGATTTTTAGCTTTTTTGCGTCATAGAGCCTAAGACCAATGCAGTGAAGTGTGGGACTCTCGGCTGAGAATCAAGTGCTTAAATGCATAAAATAAAATGTACAGGATTTTAAAGACCAACAATAAACATTTTTTAAAGTTATAGGAGAACAGGTACTTGTTTATTAATACATTAATCAATAAGATCCAGCAGTGTTCAAAACACTTATTTCAAAGGAGTACAGATCATATTATTTCAAGTTATTGGTGACACCTACAATAAGTTATGGAGTAACTTTGATTTGTTTTGGCAACAAAGTCCCAGGTACTGCTAATACTCAGGATTTATTGTCTATATCGTGATGAAAAAATGCTAGATTTCCATTAGAGGTGTTACAATTTCTTTGCTTCAAGTTCATGAATTCCCTAAATTCTGTGGGGCCCAGAATAAGAAACCCTGAGATCTACAATCTTCCAGCGCAACCATACTACAAAATTCTCAGCCAGCGTTCTACTGGACTTTCTAGAATTATGTGTGCTGTAGTGTGCATGGCATAGTCTTCTATGGCTTCTCTTCTGATTATTTTTTTGGCATTTTTTGTTCACACCAATTATTTGAATATGATGGCAACCAACTAAGGAAAAGTATCATTCAGGTTGCTAACATGCAGTTTATTGGAGGCTTGGGTGCCTTGAAGGCAATGATCAAGAAAATAGGATAAAAATCAGCCCATAAGGGTCTACTCAAAGCTTTTGACATCATAAACAACACCCAATCTGGAAAAATTGACTAACAATTGTACAAAAGGCAGCTGCTCAAACACACTCTCTAGAGGTTTGTTATGACTTCCAGAAATATGAGGGTACCTAGGGTTGCTGGGTCACCGGGTCAGGATGTGGTCCAGTCCTGAACAGGACAGGACTGCCTCTGGCAGCGGGTGCCCCAAACTAATTGGGAAGTCAAGTCTATTTAAGAATCCTATGAAGGCTGGGTTAAGACAAGAAACAGAAATAATTCTTATTTTATAAGGTATGCCTCCATTCTGTAAGTACAAACATAAATGATCAATGTACATTAACATAAACCCTTACTGCCCTTTCTTTAATCAGCCTAGCACAGTCGTTGACACCTTAACTCAGGAATATGTGACAGAGTAGATAACCCAGCTGTAGCTCTCAGTTCAGTCAGGGAGACGTGGGATCAGAGAATCAAAAAAGTGTTTGAAATCAAGTAGTAAGTCTGCAGGCAAGACTTGAGAACCAAGAAGTTGAGTCTTGGGAATCCATCTTGTTTCACATTTCAAATACTAAGAGGCAGTGTAAGGTGGTGGAAATGCCACTGGATGGAAAGGCAACACAGGGCTATTAATCTAGATCCTATCACCAATTACCTGAGCAAATGTGGGCAAGAAGTCACAGCTCTCCAAGGTTTAGATTCCCCATTCTATTTATTATTTTTATTTTTTTTTTAGAGAGAAAGGGCACGTGCAAGAGTGGGGGAGATGGGTTGAGGGGGGTAGAGAGAATCTGAAGCAGGCTCCAAGCTCGGTGCAGAGCCTGATGCAAGGCTCAACCTCACAACCCTGGGATCATGACCTGAGCTAAAATCAAGAGTAAGATGCTCAACTGAGTCACCCAGGCACCTCTTCTTTAAAGGGGAACCCTAAGAAGGTTCCCCTACTCTAAAAGGAGGAAATTATCCTCAAAAGTCACCTTCCCACACAAAAATAAAGATTTGGTAACTTTTGAAATCTCAAGAATGATTTTTAAAAAAAAAGTATTAGTAAAAAAATAAAATACAGATTTAAATTGAACGTTTTGCACAACAAAGGACATTTCAGTTTCAAATGGAAAGAAAATAAAGAGGAGAAATGAAAAGTTCCCAATATACTGAACCACCATGCCAGGCCAGGCACTGTATTTGGTCCTGTACACACAGGAGTTCAAAGTTGCACTAGTTGGGGGGTAGGGGGTGGGGAGGGAGAATTGGAGGAAGGTGGTTAAAAAGGTACAAACTTCTGGTTATAAGATAATTAAGTCCTAGCTATGTAATGGACAACATGATGAATACTGCTGTATAGTATATTTGAAAGTTGTTATGAGAGTAAATCCCAAGAGTTCTCATCACAACGGAAAAAAAAATTTTTTTTGTAACTCTATGAGAGGATAGATGTTAACTGAATTTGCAGTCATTAAACTTCCATAGCATCATATGTCAATTATAGCTCAATAAGACCCAAAAAAGGTTGCAACTCATCAATGTCTAGATGCTGTTGTGAGTCCCCCATGCATTCTTTCTGGTAGCCCTCTCTGTGCTGCACCTAGCCACTGGTTTAATTGCCCATTATCTCCTTGAGGGTGTACTACTGTCTCCTTCAGAGCCATATTCCTCCAGCGTTAGAAGAATCAGACAAGGTTTTCTGGAGAAAAGAATGCCTGAAGACCTGTCAAAGGGTTTTGGATTTCTTCCATGCTCACTCTTGGCCCCTGTAATTTCCCCATGCCCCTTTTTGCTGCCCCTGTGCATCCTCTGTTGTTATTTTTATTATTTTCTCCCAAGGGGCTGACCCATTGACCAGGGGCAGAGGACTCTTCAGACTAGCAGGAGAGTAAGCCAGCATTTAATGTCTGTTGATTCCAGGATCTTTCCCAGGTATTTTTCTTCCTGAACCACCTGACTCTAAATAACTTCAGTTCTCATAACCATCACATTAATTTTACAACAGACTTTGAAACCTCTTTATTCTTCCTAGCTAAGGGTCTCCTTTTCCACCCTTCCCTAACCTCCTTGCCAAGCTGCTGACCAGAATTGTGGAAATGAAATTTCACAGCTGGGAAGGAGTCTAGCCCACTGACTCGTAACCAGATACAGGGCCTGGGTCCTTTTCTCGGTCTATCCCAGGGCCTCAAGGTACTATGGAGCACTTAGTAGGGGTAAAACATGTTGGCTGAATAAATGTATGATCAAAGGACCACTGCCAGCCCAAGCCCTTGCAGCACTGCAGGCTGACAGAAAAGAAAAAAAAGCTCTGCCTTTGTATTGAGAGCAGAGGCACTATAAAACCAGATCATTTTTCCTTCGCACTCTTTACTGCAGAGTTAATAACTAATCAGTAGCCAATGGGCTGATTGCTCCTTGACTCTCAGCATTTTTGGAAAAAGTAAACCTGCCCCGCCCCCACCCCCCCACCCCCCAACGACTAGGAAAGGCTAAATTTCCACCCTGCTTTGAAACATAAATCTTAAGACCCCTCAGATTAAAAATGACAGCTAGAGTCCTTTAATCTTGAAAATTCGCTCTCCATGGAAACCTTAAGGACAGGAAACCACTTAGGCAAAGCTTTTTTTTTTTCCTTTTTTTTTTTTTTTTTTTTGAGGCAACTTCTAAGGAAAAGCTAGGTTTTAAAGAAATTGGACTTCCACGCACAACTATCCTGTAGGAAGGTAGTCCATGTCATGTGACTTCATTGATCCATAAATAAAGCCTTCACAGTTTGGTTCAGCTGGAAGAGATAGACTCATTTCACTTTTCTAACAGATTCTCGTTCTCAGTTCCCAGTGTACCATCTCCACCATTCAGATTCTTGTTAGGCAGAACAAGGATTCTGTATGATGGTCCACTCCATTTTTACCCAAATCAGTGAATTTTGCAAGCTGTAATTTTCCATTATGAGAAGCACCTAAATGTGATGCTTCTGGCTACAAAAGACTGGGAAAATTCAGGTTAGCACATAATTCTAGGAAATTAGACCTGGAAGGGTATCTAGTAAGTAGATTACAGGAGGAAACTATAGTGTTGAGAGCTTAAGCAATTAGCTCAAAGCCCTACCAAATGTAGAATATGGTTTCCTACCTCAAAGACTACTACATTTCTCCTGACTCCCTAGCACACCACCTCTTAGATATTCCATGCGGGCTAAACTTCAAAATAATAATAATTAGCTAAAAAGCAATAAAAATATTCTCAATAAAAATAGGGTGAAGCAACCAACCATGCAAATTCTCACATCACTTCTAGAATCTTGAGCCTGTTAGCAGGAGTGAAATACTCCACATATTTCAAAGGATGGGTTTAAATTAGTTCAAACAAGCACCAAACATCAAGTCACTTTCCCAACCACTCAAGCTCTAGGATGCACTGCCTGGGACATCAGCCAGGTTGGCAAACAAATCATTACAAAATGCAAAGGTATTAAGTGCTCTCATGCCTTTGGCAGTACACTCAAAGCTATTCAAATGTATCATAGTGCAACTAAAATATAGCTACCAAGGTCTCAGCCAACAAAGAGGGAGAGAAGTACATACATGTTTTTTTTGAATTTCTTTTTCAATTTGTTTAGACATTCCAACTTTTGTTCTATTTCCTTGTGAAAGACAAATCTAGGGAAAAGTGGAGAAAGAGGAGATGCAACCCTAACCTTGGAGAAAAAAGAAGAAAAAAAAAAAGTAGATTGAGATGATGAATTTGAGGACTTCAGTGCGAGGGGCCCGTTGAAAATTCATTATAGCAACTCAGGTTCAAAATAAGTTAAAAAAAAAAAAAAAAAAAGGTGGGGGGGCGGAGGTGCTAATTCTCTTAGGTCTGAGTCAAATAAAAAAGAAATTGTATTGCCTCTCTTTCTGCCCATGTGTAGTTTTCCATTGCTCTCCCAATCAAAAGATGAGGGATAAAGTCCTTCCACCAACTTCAATCCAGGCAGACAGATCACGTACACTGGGAACACACTCTTTAGAAGGGGAAGTCACTTAGAAGACAATGGTGAAGTCTTTTAAGCATATGAAGAGAATGCGTGAACAATGACAGCAGCCACTTTGTCTATTTTAACAAAAGACCAAGAAGAAGTACATTTAAGATTTTATAAGGGAGCTTCCCCTAACAAATTAGGAAGGAATTCTAGAATATAGGATATTCATTGTATTGCATACATTCGGTTCTCAGGTTTCTTTTCCTCTCCTCTCCTCTCCTGCACCCCTCTCCCCACCCGTGATGAGGACTTTATGTTCACATCCATTTCCACTCTTCATTTTTTTTTTAATACTTTAAGTTTACTTATTTTGAGAGAAAGAATGAGCAGGGGGAGGGGCAGAGAGAGGGGGACAGGGGATCTGAAGCAGGCTCTATGCTGACAGCAGAGAGCCTGATGTGGTGGGGCTTGAACTCACGAACCAGGAGATCATGACCTGAGCTGAAATCAAGAGTTGGATGCTTAACTGACTAAGGCACCCAGACACCCCTGGTCTTCATTACTTCTATACACATTCCATTCTCTCTAGGCAGGGTAGGAAGGATTCCCATGCAAGCCTACTAGGGACAGAGTAATAAACAAATATGTCTTCCACTGCTGGATCTGTTAACTATTTCCTGTTGGTTGAGGTACAGTAATGCCAGCTTCTCCCTAATCCCGCTCTCTCATACACTCTAGAGCCCCCTACACAAAGGCACACGATTTATGCAGACAGCAAGTATTAAGGAGCTCATTAAATGCTGAATCAATTAATGTAATTAACCTAAGTCTCAGGCAGAAGCTGACATGGATTTGAATTCAACCTCTTTCACTTTTGACTTTGAACTCTTAAGTTGTTGACTCTCTAGTAACTGTCTGCATTAGAAATACAACTCTACCCCCTTGGCATATGTCTGGGACATAAAAGCGCCCCTCCAAAAAAGTATGCTATTTTAAGCCCTATTTACCATTTACCATTTTTTAAGTGGTTTTTTAATATTTTATTTATTTTTGAAAGAGAGAACACAAGCTGAGGAGGGGCAGAGAGAGAGAGTGGGGGGACAGAGGATCCAAAGCTGGCTCTGTGCTGACAGCAGCGAGCCCGATGCAGGGCTTGAACCCATGAACGGTTAGATCATGACCTGAGCTGAGCCAAAGTTGGACACTCAACCAACTGAGCCACTGAGGCACTCTGGTCCTTTTTGTTTTTTGGGTTTTTTTTTTTTTTTTGAGACTTTTTCTGCCCCCCTTTCCTAGCAATTTAAGGAACCTTATCAGGCATAATCCTGGTAGTTTCACTGGTACATAACAGGTAGTGAATAAAAGCAGCTTCCACCTGGTTAAATTCTAGATTGGAGCTTACACAATAAATTCAAATAAAAAGTATAAATCCTTTAACAAGGCTTTGGGAGGTTGTTTGGGAACTCAAGAATTGCTGCCCTTTGTAAGTAAATCCTCTCTGTGACAACTGCTTATGATAGGTTGTTAGTATAGCTTGACTTGTCCACAGATGTGAATGTAAAAAATCCCTTCAGAAATTGAAGATACAAAGAAATGGAAAAACATTCCATGCTCATGGGTTGGAAGAATAAATATTGTTAAAATATCAATGCTACCCAAAGCAATCTACACATTCAATGCAATCCTAATCAAAATTGCACCAGCATTCTTCTCGAAGCTACAACAAGCAATCCTCAAATTTGTACGGAACCACAAAAGACCCTGAATAGCCAAAGTAATATTGAAGAAGAAAACCAAAGTGGGAGGCATCACAATCCCAGACTTTAGCATCTACGACAAAGCTGTAGTCATCAAACAGCATGGTATTGGCACAAAAACAGACACATAGACCAATGGAATAGACTAGAGACTCCAGAATTGGACCCACAAAAGTATGGCCAACTAATCTTTGACAAAGCAGGAAAGAATATCCAATGGAAAAAAGTCTCTTTAACAAATGGTGCTGGGAGAACTGGACAGCAACATGCAGAAGAATGAAACTAGACCACTTTCTTACACCATTCACAAAAATAAACTCAAAATGGATGAAGGATCTGAATGTAGGACAGGAAACCATCACAACCCTAGAGGAGAAAGCAGGAAAAAACCTCTTTGACCTCAGACGCAGCAATTTCTTATTTGACACATCCCCAAAGGCAAGGGAATTAAAAGCAGAAATGAACTACTGGGACCTCATCAAGATAAAAAGCTTCTGCACTGCAAAGGAAACAATCAACAAAAGTAAAAGGCAACCGATGGAATGGGAAAACATATTTGCAAATGACATATCAGATAAAGGGCTAGTATCCAAAAATCTATAATGAACTCAGCAAACTCCATGTCCGAAAAACAAATAATCCAGTGAAGAAATAGGTAGAAGACATGAATAGAGACTTTTATAAAGACGACATCCAGATGGCCAACAGGCGCACGAAAAGATGCTCAACGTCACTCCTCATCAGGGAAATACAAATCAAAACCACACTGAGATACCACCTCACGCCAGTCAAGTGGCTAAAATGAACAAATCAGGAGATTATGGATGCTGGAGAGGATGTGGAGAAACGGGAACCCTCTTGCACTGTTGGTGGGAATGCAAACTGGTGTAGCCGCTCTGGAAAATAGTGTGGAGGTTCTTCAAAAAGTTAAAAATAGATCTACCCTATGACCCAGCAACAACACTGCTAGGAATCTACCCAAGGGATACAGGAGTGCTGATGCACAGGGGCACTTGTACCCCAATGTTTATAGCAGCACTTTCAACAATAGCCAAATTATGGAAAGAGCCTAAATGTCCATCAACTGATGAATGGATAAAGAAGATGTGGTTTGTATATACAATGGACTACTACTTGGCAATGAGAAAGAATGAAATCTGGCCATTTGTAGCAACGTGGATGGAACCGGAGAGTGTTATGCTAAGTGAAATAAGTCAGGCAGAGAAAGACAGATACCATATGTTTTCACTCTTATGTGGATCCTGAGAAACTTAACAGAAGACCAAGGGGGAGCGGAAGGGGGGGAAAAAAAAGTTACAGAGAGGGAAGGAGGCAAACCATAAATACTGAGAACAAACTGAGGGTTGATGGGGGTGGGGAGAGGGGGAAATGGGTGATGGGCATTGAGGAGGGCACCTGTTGGGATGAGCACTGGGTGTTGTATGGAAACCAATCTGACAATAAATTACATATAAATATAAATAAAAATTAAACATCCCTTCAAGTTAAGAGACATAAGGGGAAAAAGTTAAGGAGAAAAAAAAAGAGATCGTTAGACAAGATGAGAAGGTGTCCTGTGTCTTACCAGGCAAAGCCATAGCCACAGCACCGCTTTAGAAACCCCCACCTGATCTAAAAGAAAAGTTATCTAAAAGCGTTAACTAAGATAAGAAGCCACCATTGTTGCCGGCTTAAAGTGATCTACTTTCACTAGAGCTTAGAGTAGTGGGGCCCTCATTGAAAATGCAAAATCCCCAGCCAGGGGTAAGAAGAGGAGAAAATGTTAAGATGCTCAGCTCTGGAGTGCCAAGACCAAGGGTCTCCACATTCCAAAGCTCAGCCTCCTCCTTCCCTTGCTCCAGCTCTCCCTTCCTTTTATTCTGGAGCAGGTCCTTCCCAGCTCGGCCCTTTGGCGTCAGGGAGACTTGGGAAGAGTCTCAGGAACTGCTGAGAGATGGAGAAACACACACAGGCGCTCTGCCACAAAGCCTTCTTTCACAGAGGCAGTCGTGTCTATTAAATACACCCCCTTACATGCATATACTTGTGGAAGGAGAGGAGGAGAACCACGAGCTCACTGAAATGGGTTGGCCCCACAAAATGTGTTTAAACGTACTGCAGGGAGGAGAATAGGTGAGGGTGGCACGGGGAGGGAAGACTTAAAATTAGTGACAAGGGGGCCTCCCTCTCCTTAATAATTGGGGGTGGGGGTGGGAGAAGAACAAAGCTATCCAATAGGGCTGCTGCAGCCCCTGGGTGGAGCTAGTTCACATCTTCACAATCCCCTTCCCTCACTTACATATTCTCCTATTGCCTAGCTACAGGCCATAACACATTGGAAGTATGCCTTCCCATACACAAGCCACAAGACAACGAGCCTAAGAATTCCCTGCTTGGGAATATGCACTTTTCAAACTGCTCCTCAACTCTTTGGAAATAGGAAGTACAAAGTAGAAAGAATTTTCCAATAAAACTTATACGGTTTAAGATTCTGAGAAAATGCATCATATGTGAGGTGCCCAACTATATATTTAAGTCATTAAACCACTCTTAGGCCATCACTGCCTTAACGAATGATTAAGCTTTCATTTCATTATTTCTTCATGATTACTTTTTCCTAGAGGAGAATGGAACAGTCACACAAAGAACAAGTCCACCCACAGGAATAAATGGCATCTTCTATTATTTACCTGGATATATAAAAGATGAAACAAGAAATCTTTCACTCGAAGGGTATTTTTGAACTCTTCTAAGATGTAAATTATTTTATAATTCACAAAGGGATTTTGGAGACAGCTCACATGATAGAACAACGGTTCTGTGAAGTATTATTCCCAGCCCTTCCCTTGCCATGTTATAAGGGAGGAGAGATTAAGGTGGAGCCTCGAATATTTGATTCCAAATCATTCATTCATTCAGAACTTACTGAGGGTCTATGCTTGTCCTGAGCACTATGCAAGGTATTGAGAACTCAGGGAAGGCAGACTTAATTTCTACCTACGAGTAGCACACAAGGGCAAATACAGAGTCCTAAGGGGTCACAAAGGAGCAATACTCAACCCAAATTTAGGTGTTTAAAAAAAAAAAAGACAACTTTCTAGGCAATTCTAGGCAATACCAGAGTTGAGCCCTCAAAGATAAGCCCAGTGTTCTCCTCACACCAGGATTCATCTAGGTAACAGAAAAGTGGTCCTGAGGATAGCATTTGTTCCAGAAGACAGATAACTGCACCATACGCCGAGGAAGTCCCAGTGGCAGTGAAGTCTTCTATACTTATGTTAACTCTAAAGATAAGGTACCACAGGGCTGTGTACTCCATAAAAGGTGGCTTGTTGCTCCCGTGTGGCTTATGATGGAGGATGTCAGAACAGAGGAAGGTACCTCCAAAAAGGGATGTAGTGAGCAGGAAACACTTATTTCTGCAAGATGAGCTTGGCGAGATCTGGAGCCAGGATCCACTTGGTGTTGTCCAAAGGCATTAGATGGATATATGGAGAAAGGCTGGAAAAGGGGACACAGGCCAGAGATGCTGGTCAAAAGCCCGTTCCAACGAAACTATGGGAGGACCCAACTCAATGCCATCAGGATAGAGGGCTACCTTTCCCTACATCTTTCTAAAGTTATAAAAATGCTTTCTTCCTCAAGCAACAAAGAATTTTAGTGGCCTTTCACTAAGGATAGAATACCCCCCACATATAGGCTATTTATACTGTAGCTATAGAATATCTTCAACCTTTCTCCCTCTCCCAAATGAATAATGTTACCCAGGTGAAAAACTTTTTTTTTTTTAAATTCCAGACTTCTAAAAAAAAGAGTCCCAGTCTTTTTAAATCATGGAGAAGTAATTTGAGAGTTTCAGAGTTTCAAACCATTTTCAGTCAAGAAAAGAAAACTAAGGGGGCACCTGAGTGGCTCAGTCCGTTAAGTGTCCAACTTCAGCCCAGGTCATGATCTCACAGATCATGGGGCCCAGCCCTGAGTCGGGCTCTGCGCTGACAGCCCAGAGCCTGGAGCCTGCTTCAGATTCTGTCTCCCCTTCTCTCTCTGCCCCTCCCTCTCTCATGCTCTCTCTCTCAAAAATAAACATTAAAAATTTTTTTTAAAAAGAAAACTAAGGAAAGATCTTTTAAGGAAATTGAACAGGTGATTTCAACACAACAAAGCTAATGTCTCACTATTAACGTTCATTAATAATAACACAAACAAAAGAGGGTACAGTCCTTAGGGACCTCATTTCCCACTGCCTTTGGTTACTATATACAGGACCTTCTCCTCCATGAACTGAACATTTACATTTTGGACATTTATTTGGAAGCCCTACCCAAGCCCTAGGGCAGAGTAACAAGGCAGTATTAGCATTATACAGTCATCTCCTACTGGTATCTAGACAATGACTTAAAAAGAAAACCTATCTTATTTAAGTAAAGTTTCTTCTGGATTCCATATTTACGCTTTTACATGAGGACCCCAGAGGGTTGAAGGTTCACTGAAAATTAACGGGCACAAGCTTTCCATCCTACATTTGAAAGAGAAAATGTTGCTCTGCACCTCTTTTCCCACTGCTGTTTTGCTGACCTCCCCTATGAATAAGAGGTCATGATGGAAAAGCAGAATACAAAGCACTTTTATTTACATGCTTCACGTGGTCTTCACCATAGTCCTTTGAGGTAGCTAGTATTCCCACTTTACAGATAAAGAAATTGAGGCTCCGGAGTCAAGTCACTCAGCCTTAGTACAGTTACTTTGTAATTGTTCTCGAAAAGCAAACTCTGAGACTCACTGAATGAGGCACATGATGTAAGGAAAGCACTGTTCCTCCCACCAAGTGCATTCCCTTCCCTCAGATGTCTGAAGGGCACACACATCTTCTGAGGAGATGGAAACTCATCAGCTTGAGGAGAAAATGCCAAGTTTAAAGTGAGCTTGTTAGAGAGGGAGCTATCACAGATTATTAATTTAGCCTGCTCTCCCAGCAAGTGTTTGATGTAAATGGCAAGGGTTCGAAGGTCAAAGAGGAAGAAGTATGTGCTTTAATTTTTCCCCCCTAGAGGTGCAGGAGTGTTTTCTATTAACAAAAACCCTGTAGCCAACAAATCCTGGGCTTGGATCAAACGGTCCTCCATCTTTTAAGTTATAACATCACAGGGAGACATTTCAAGAGGAAACCAGGCCCAGTCAGACCTGCGGTACCAGAGAGAGGGCCGTTGTGCCCTTTGGGAATTTGAAAAGCATCTTGCCTTTTGCAGAAACCGCTTAGCCACAGACAAAAATGTGCCTAAATAGTTATTCCTGATATATAGACAGGGGCTAAACTGGACGAAAGAAAGAAAGAAAGAAAGAAAGAAAGAAAGAAAGAAAGAAAAAGAAAGAAAGAAAGAAAGAAAGAAAGAAAGAAAGAAAGAAAGAAAGAAAGAAAGAAAGAAAGAAAGAAAAAAGCAGCAGCACGCAGGGGCTGAGCTAGAGCCATGTGTACCTAGAAGACCAACTCCTCTGGCCAAAGTTCTTAGGAACAGACATTTTGGCAATAAGCTTGATCTACTGGGCTATGTCTGAGTTAAATGATAACAGCCAATACTTAACATGTGCTTGGCACAGTATGCAGTACATAGTAAGTGCTCAATAATGACAAATTTCCTTTCTCCCTGCCCTTAATAACAGAAGAGGTTCATCCTATTCAGTTCCTACCCCCACATAAACCCAGGACCCTCTCTGCTGCTCAAAACCTACAAAGTGAGGGGTGGAGCATTAAATTCTGAGGACCCAGCAAAAATTCCCTTCATAAAGAACAGACTAACACTTTGTAAGACCTCTGGCATTAAACATTACACCAGACATTCTTCCCAGACCTTCTCTTAGAACACTACAACCACCATAAGTACATCTCCAACTTTCACAGTAAGGAACTGGAGGCTCAGAAGGATAGGGAGGAAGCTTGGATTAAAACCCTAGTTCCTCTAAACAGGCTTTTGTGAGTTGGCCTGGGAACCGGGTCTGCTTTTATAATCCTTCTGGGTAAGTGTTGTTCCAAACAACAGACTTCGAAATGAGCTTTGGAAACCAGAGCGTTTGTAAACTGAGGATGGCTGGAACCACTCACATCTCTTGCCACCTTCAGGGACTGTCGCTGCGCTGCTTAAAAATGGCTTTTTCTTTGAAGCACATCCACAAAGCATGCAAGAAAATAGGCATCCCTTTCCTGACAGGACAGTCCCAGGAGACTGGAGAATGGAGTTAAGTCTCAGGCAGCTCAGTGATAAAAAAGAAATAAAAATCCAAGTTAAGGGTTTACAGGAAATACAGAGGAAGAGTAAAGCACAGTAATTGTTTATGGCCACTTGTGAATCTTCTAAAAATGTTGTAAGAAAGAACTGTGACTTGTAAGACACTAGCCTGTAAAGAGTTAATCCGTTAGACAATCCCCTGCAGGCCATGTGACCCATCCACATCCATCAAGGAAAAGTCTTGACCACTGCATTGGCATTAATTTCCCTGAACTAACGCTCATCCCCCTGCTGTTCCCAGGCTGCTTTTTAATCTACCCGGGAGAATGTCTGCTCCAGGGAAGCAGGATTGCATTTTGTTGACTATTTTCAGCATCTACGAGGACGCCTGGCAAGTAGTAGAAATTATATAGACATGAAATCATCTCCCTGATTTTCCTGGTTATATTGTTTAGACACCTAAGAACCCTCCCTCAAAGTTTTAAAGGTGCTATATAGTGATATGAATGTTTTGAGGAAAAAGGCATTTAGAGAATTCTAATATGGGTGACAAAACTATGAAGAATTAGTCCAGTGTCTGTCTATACCATCTTGATCTTAGGCTCATAACTAAGAGAACTCATGTTTAAAAATCAATTTCTAATCAATGGAAGATACTTCAAATGAAGGTGTAACACCACACTGCTTGGGATTCAAAGCACGTTCAAAGAACGGATGGAGGAACACTGGCAGTTACATTAGCAGGCTTCTGCTCTCTTCATTCAATGTCAGAGGGAGAAATGGCATCACATACCTTTACTTCCATAGTTTAGAAACTGCTCAAAGGAAACTCAACAAGAATTTCACTGTATTACTCCTGTAACTCTTGAATTAGATCAGACAGAAGACAAATTCTTGGAAGGTAAATTAAAAAAGGATACTGATGATACTTTACCTCCTCGATATTTAATGGTGTTGTAAGGAGATTCCCTAAACCATGAATTTGGTAACTCTGTCCAAAATAGATGGCAGTTGTCCTTATAGCCATACATCTCTCAAAAATCTTGTATTGAGGGATACCTGGGTGGCTCAGTCAGTTAAGCATCAGACTCTCGGTTTCGGCGCAGGTCATGATCCCGTGTTTTATGAGTTTGAGCACTGTCATTGCTGAGCCTGCTTGGGATTCTCTCTCTCTGCCCCTCCCCTGCTCGTTCTCACTCTCTCTCTCAAAATGAATAAACTTAAGATTTTTTTAATCCTGTATTGAAATCCAATAAAATCTGTATTTGTTTATTGAAATAGGTAATATTTTCAAATAAATGAATAAACTAAATGCAAGCTGTTTAATAACCACATGCTAAAGTAGCAATTTTCTTTTTGACTTATATCATCATGCAACAGACAAGAAGTTAGGGATGGGCAAAGAGAGACTGGTCAAAAACCTGAGATGTGCAAAACACAGGTTATAAATTATCTGCCCCCAGGTACTTAGAAACAGGGTTCTGTTCATAAAAGATGGGTTAATACGTATCTATAATACTAGGTTTACAAAATGTAAACCCCAACAGCATGGATAATTCCCAACCATCATCACCTCACACAAAACTAAAATTATTTTCTAATATATAAAGTATTCTAATGCATAAAGTATTGCCTTCTAAACTAATGGATTTGGATTCTTTTGCTAACCAAATCAATTAAGCAGTCCCAGGCTATAATGCTGGCATGAATCAAGTACATTCTATGTTTCACACAGATGCTCAGTGAAGAACTTTAAAGAGAGAGAGGAGAGTCCAGCATTAGGACTCTCAGCATTTGGCTAGTGAGCCAAAACGATCAAAATCACTCCCACATTCTACTGCCATTGGTATGATCACAGTGAATACAGTAGACATTTGTGTGATCTCTCTGCTACCCAAATCACTAGACTGAGCAGGAGTCATGAGATTCAGGTGGAATCAACCAAAACCAGCTCCAGGAGTAGGTCCTGATTAGCACAAACTAATGGAATCCCATTCTCTTGCATTCTATTAACCACAGGAAAGTCCCATCAGGGGAAGTCCAAGGCACTCTACAACACAGCCGAGGAGGGAGGTGCTGGAAGCCGAGCCATCCCAGCCTGATGGCAAGGCCCGGGCTGTGGACGGATTGGTGACTGCAAGGCGGCCCGCCGACAGTGAAGCTTCTTGGACTCCCGCTTTTAGGTAATTTGGCCTTAAAACTACCTGGGGTCTGGTCTGTTGGGGAATTGCCCACAGCAGGCCCCTTGGGAAAAGAACCATTTGGGAAGAAAATAAGGTTCCGCAAGAAATTGTGTGGCCTTACGTTTAGCTCTTGCCATCCCCTATGGAGACTCCTCTACTTACAGGAAGGATAGCCTCATGCATTTGCCAGCAAAGAGGGCCTGTAAAGGAGAGACGTATGGATTTGAAAGCCTCATTCCGGCAACTAAGGAGTGTATTTATGGACACAGGTGGCTTCAACCCCTAGGCGCACCTGGCCCCCCGGAGGCATTCCAGATGATGACTGAACCTAGTCGGTTCATTGGTTCCTAGGTACATGGTCTCTGAAAATGTATGAGGCATGGGTTTCTAAGGCTTTTTCAGCCCCTTTCTGGCACCTCAGACCGAGGCAAACACATTGTTCTGGCCTCATGTGGTTAGGAGGTCATGTCCCTGTAACTGTTCCACTTGAGGTGTTGAGAAATGGAGGGCCTTTCACGAGAACAGCAAAGCAAATGCTTTGTAGATTATAGATAAACACAGATGCATAATGGAATAATGTAAGAAATTAATCAATAATCAAAGTGTATGTGGGAAACGGGAAAAATCACCATGTTATTTCTTAAAAGGTTTACACATAGGAACATTTTCAAAATTAGGTAATGTTAGAAAAACACAGATGACATATGCTACAAGGAATTCACTAGCATATATAATGTCACGTTTGCTACAAATCAGCCAGTTCAACACAATGCTGTTGTCTGTGTCCATTTTTATTTTAGTTTTACTTTTTTATTTTTCAGTTTTTTATTTTAGTTTTGTTTTATTTTCACCGATGCCGTTCTTCCTTCGGGAACCCCTGGTTGCTGGAGCTGGTCTCCGGCAGGGAGGGGTCTTCTGAAGAGAAGGATGTGCGCCTGAGAACCTGGAATCCAGGTACTCATTTTCCTACACAGGTGAAACCACCCTGAGGATAAGCTAACACGAGGAGGATGACAGAGCCTGGAAAGAAAGGGGGTAGGCAAGATGCAGCCAGGGTTCTGATCAAACGGTGCCTGAAGTTCACTCTATAGAATCCACAGCAGGTTCCACACTTTCAGCGCAGAACCTGACACGAGGCTCAAACTCATGAACCATGAGATCGTGGTGGGAGCTGAAATCAAGGGTCTGATGGTCAACTGACTGAGCCACCCAGGCACCTGTTTTTTTTCCCCAGCTATTTAAGCTGACAAGCTTGCTTTATCTTTAAAGGCAGTTTCAGTTAGGATGGGTCATTACTTGCAATTGAAAACATCCTAACAGAATCAGAGATGTTGAGTCTATTACGTATGTACATTGCCACCTTTACAACAATCCAGACTTAAGGCAGGTATTTTTCTCCTAATGAAGTGAGAAAATGGAGGCTGTGGAGAAAAAAGTCACATACTTGGGGCACCTGGCTGGCTCAATCAGTAGAACAGGAGACTCTTGATCTTGGGGTTTTGAGTTCGAGCCCTATGTTGGGTGGAGAGAGTACTTAAAAATAAAATGTTGGGGCGCCTGGGTGGCTCAGTTGGTTAAGCCTCCAACTTCGGCTCAGGTCTCATGGTCTGGTAGTTTGAGCCCCGCCTCAGGCTGTTTGCTGACAGCTCAGAGCCTGGAGCCTGCTTCGGATTCTGTCTCCCTCTCCTGTGCCCCTCCCCCACTTGCACTCTATCTTGGTCTCTCTCACTCTCTCTCAAAAATAAAGATTAAAAATTTTTATTAAAATAAAATCTTTAAAAAATTGTTTTTTAAAACCACCCAGCTGGTAAGCTAAGGCCTCATGGCCTTTAATGATTAATCATTTGGCAGAGAGTATCTGTAAATATGAACGAGATTACTATGTTGTCTTATATTTTCTACATGATAAGTCTGATCTGCTTTCATATTCTCTTGCAGCTGTCCTACTTCCTTTTAAATCATAGTGTTGACCCAGTGGGCCTTTGTTGATACATACATCATTAACTACTACAATTTCATCTTATTTAAGTGAAATCACAAAAACAAACAGTACGATGTATTTCCAGGAAGAATAAATACGCTCACTTCTCCCACCTGCACCACATACACATAACCAGAGACCCAGCAGCCAGAGGGAGATTTCTAAAGCAAAAGTCAGCCATGTCACTGTCATGCCTAAAATCCTCCACACATTTCTGGCTTCCCATTTCAGCCAGAATAAAATGAAAACTCTCTGGTCTCCACAATGATCCTACCCTCGGTCATCTTCCAACACTATCTTCCTTCTAAGCCTTCTGTTAGCCTCTCAAGTTTGTTCTCCCCTCCATCCCTGAGCCTTCTCTTTCCCCCAGCTTCTGCCAGGCAGCCCCCAATACATCCATGCCACAGCTCAAATACCAGCTCCTCCAAGAGGCTGCCTTTGAACCCCACATTAACCAACCTTATCTTCACAGAACTAATCAGAGTCCAAGGTCACCTTTATTTGACTATTGCGTATTTAAATATCTATCTTCCTCTTCTAGAACATAAGGCTCTCAAAAGACAGGGACTCTGTTCTGTTCATCACTGTACCCCATAACTTAAGCAGTGCTGGAACACTACAGGAGTGCAATCAACAGTTACTAACCAATCGACTAAATCTAAGAATCTACATAGGCCACATTAATCAAAACTTTTCAGTAAGGCTTTGTTTCTAGCTGAGAACAAGAACTGCAAAATCCACAATTCTCTTTCAAAGATTTTTATCTATCCTGCATTATGGTTTATTCTTTCTAACCCTGGTCATCATTCTTTAATGAAAGCAAATACCTTGTGAGAACAATGTCACTTTAAAAAAAAAAAAAAAAAAAAGAGAAGACTGGGGTACCTGGGTGGCTCAAGTCAGTTAAATGTCTGACTTCGGCTCAGGTCATGATCTCACAATTGGGAGTTCAAGCCCCGCATCAGGCTCTGCTGACAGCTTAGAGCCTGGAGCCTGCTTCAGATGCTGGGTCTCCCTCTCTCTCTGCCCCTCCCCTGCTCATGCTCTCTCAATAATAAAAACATTAATTTTTTTTTTTTAAAAGAGAAGATTTACAGAATTTGGCACTCATGAGGAAAATAAGAAGTATGCCTGAATAAAACACAACCTCAAAAGTCAATAACAAACAGGTACATAGGAACTTTTGTGAGTAATAGAAATGTTCTAAAACTAGACAGCAGTAATCACTTACAAATCTACCAAATTGATAAAACCAGTAAACTGTTTTTAAAATCAACAATAAGGAAACAATCCCATTTAAAAATGGTCAAATTTTTGGTATTTCAAATATATATTACACACACACGTATACACACACGTACACACATATATGTATACACATGTACACACGTGTACACACATGTGTATACACACGTACATGCACATGCATGTATACACGCACATATATATGTATACACACACACTAATGGCAAATAGGCATATTGAAAAATGCTCAGCACCATTATTCATTAGGGAAATGTTCATTAAAACCACATGATTCATTACTTCACACATTTTAACCACGGCTAACATTAAAATGACTGAGCCAATCAGGTTCTGGTGAAGATTGGAGTAACCAGGATGTTCACGAATTGCTAAGGAGACAATGAAATGACACGGACCCTCTGGAAAACAGACTGGCAGTTTCTTACAAAGTTTAATACAGGACACAGTAATCCTCCCCCCACCTCAGAAATGTGAATACTTATGTTCAAACATGAACTTGTACACAAATGTCTATAGCAGGAATGTTTATGGATTTATGACCTTAAGAAATCCAAATCTTGTCAGTTGGTAAACAGATAAACTGTGGTGTGTTGGTACACACAATGGAATTCTACTCAACAATAAAAAGGAAGGAGTTATTCATGTACACAACATGGATGAATTTCAAATTATGCTGAATTTAAAAACTAAGACTCAAAATGCATATCATAGTGCATTTATAGGACATACTAGAGAAGACAAATCTACAGAGATGGAGAACACCCCAGTGGTTTGCAGGGGTTCCAGGTGGGGTGAAGAGAGGACTGACTGCAAAGGAGAGGCATCAGAGAGTTGTAGGGGGTGATGAAAGTGTTCTGTGTTTGGACTGTGGTGATAGTTGCAGGGCTGTTTGTTTATCAAAATTCATAGAACTCTACACCAAAAAGATTATATTTTCACACCCATTAGGATGACTATTTTACAAAAAAATAAGTAAGTCTTGGCAAGGATATAGAGAAATTAGAATTCTTGTGCATTGCTGGTAAGAATATAAAAACGTCAGCTACTATGGAAACTAATAGGACCATAAATAAACAGAGGGGGCGCCTCAGGGGGGGGTCACTTGGTTAGGCATCAGACTCTTGATTTCAGTTCTGGTCATGGTCTCACCATTCATGAGATCGAGCCCTGCATCGGTTTCCATGCCGACAGCAGGAAGCCTGCTTGGGATTCTCACTCTCTCTGCTCTTCCCCTAGTCATGCACACACATGCTCACTCTCTATCAAAATAAATAAATAAAACTTAAAATATTAAACAGAAGTATCCCATGATCCAGCCATTCCACTTCTAGGTATATACTCAAAAGAACTGAAAGCAGGGACTCATTTGTACACCCATGTTTACAGAAGCATGATTTACAGCAGCCAAAAGGTAGAAATAACCCAAGGGTCCACTGGTGGATTAATGGACAAAATGTAGCATATACATACAATGGATAACCATTCAACCTTAAAAAGGATGCAAACTGTGATTCATGCTATAACATGGGTGAACCTGGAAGACATTATAGTAAATAAAGCCACTCACAAAAGGACAAATATTGTATGATTCCACCACTTACATGAGGTATCTAGAGCAGTCAAATTCATAGAGAAAGAAATTAATAGTGGTAGTGAGGGGCCAGGGGAGAGAGGAAAGGAGTTGTTAAATAGGTTACAGAGTTTCAGCCAGGGTAGATGGAAAAAGTTCTGGAGACTGAGGACGGTCGGTAATAGTCACACAACAATGAAAGTACTTAATGCCCAGAACCAAACAATTAAAAATGGTTCAAATAGGAAATTTAATGTTATGTATGCTTTACCACATTTTTAAAAACAACATGAGAAAATACTTGATGTATCTGAAAGATCTGGTTGTAAAATGTCAAAGCCACACATTAAAAAACAATTATTACTAGGGTGCCTGGGTGGCTCAGTTGGTTAAATGTCCGACTCTAGATTTCAGTTCAGGTCATGATCTCACAGTTTGTGAGTTCAAAGCCCCACAATGGGCTCTGCACCAGCAGTGTGGAGCCTGCTTGAGATTCTCTCTCTCTCTCTCTCTCTCTCTCTCTCTCTCTTTCTCTCTCTGTCCCTTTCCAGCTCACTTTTTCCTCTGAGTAAATACACTTTTTATTTGTTTTAATGTTTATTTCTGGGCAAGAGAGAGAAAGAAAGAGAGCACAAGCAGGGCAGGGGTAGACAGAGAGGGGTACAGAGAATCTGAAGCAGTTTCCAGGCTCTGAGCTGTCAGCACAGAGCCTGACACAGAGCTTGAACTCCTGAACCATGAGATAATGACCTGAGCTGAAGCTGACACTTCAACTTAGCCACCCAGGTGCCCCTAAATACACTTTCTGAAAGAAATGATCATTACTGTTTGCAGGGAGAAAAGAAAACGATTACATTTTCCATATGTAACTAAACGGTAATGCAATTGGGGGTTAAAGTACATCTGCATCATTAATACGGTATTTCATTACTGTATTCAGAGTGGACTCTAAAGTTATTTGTTTTGGCCAAAAATATAGGAAGCATGCGTATTTTTTTAAATTATAAAGGACAACGAATTGACATTTAAATTTTTCTCCATGATGTATCTGGATAAAGCTGCCGTCTCCCTTCTCTCTCCTCTCCCTAAGTTGGAAAAAACAGATGGCCAACCACAGATTTTCCCATTTGCAGACCTCTACATATCCAGGGTCTTTTACCCTGCAACCCCACCCTTCCAATGGGTCCTTATCAGGAAAGCCATGACCAAAGAGTCAGTGGGAAACAACTACACTTGCGTTAATGAGGAATAAGAACCCAAATTATTCACTTGTATCACCCTTCTGCAAGCATGTGAAGTAGGCCCCTAGCTTGATTTCTTTCTTCAAGTAAGCCAAAGTCCTGCCTCTCAAGACCTAGATGTAGGCTCCTCCCTCCATTGGGATGCAAGTCTCCTCTACCCCCCTACCTTCCCACAACTGCATCAACCCCTCCTTTGATTCTCATTCTCCCTTCTGCAGCTCCCAACTCCTCCCCTGATTGGCTCCTTTTGCAAGCCTCCGATTGGCTCTCCCTCCTTTCTACTTGCCCTCCTCAGATTCTTTCCCATACCACCCAGCCCAGTTGTCATTCCCACTCACCCTTGTCCAGTAAGTATTTATTGAGTGATTCTAAGTACCAAGCACCGTTCCACATGAAAACAGAAGTGAACGATACAAAAAGCTACGTGTGGGAGGTTAGGTTACAATAAAGTAAACAAAGTTAGGAGACAGAGTGAGACGCAAGGCAGGGTACTGTTAAAGGTGACCAGGGAGAGCTTCCTGCTATTCCCAGGCAGAGGGAACAGGAACAGCAAGCTTAAAGGCTCTGGGGCAGGTGTGTGCTTGGAGGGCTGGAGGAACCTTGTTATGTGTATGGGGGGAGGGTGGGAGCTCGGTGGGGTGAGGGAAGACCACAAAGATACCAGGGACTAAGTCACATCTGGCTGTGAAGGCCACTATAATTGGGGTTTTAGGCGGAGTCAGACAGGAACCTTTAGAGGGTCTAAAGCAGAGAAGGAATATTCTAACTTTTTCCCCCCAAAAGATTTTCAGAAGACCTCCCTGGTAATTTTTGGAATAGCCCATGTTTTCTTCTAATGCTATTCAAAATTGTATAGTTTGTATTTACTTACATGATCATTTCCTTAATGTCTATTTCCCCTAGTAGGTGGTATACTCCATGAGAGTAGGGCTTGTGTGTCTTTTTTAGATCACAAACTGACATCCAAGCATAGTACCTGGCATAATACATGCTCAATAAAAAGTTAAGCGAATTAATAAACTCTAGCCTCTAGGATAAAGTAGCTCTAAGTACATAATCCACAAGTACGCATATTTTTCTATATATTCCTATTTTCAATGTATTCTCCACTTTCTCTCACATGAAGAAATTACACATCAGAATCAATCCATACTTAGAGTCCTAAAGTGCTTGATACTCGCTGGACACTTTCACTAATCTCAAACATTTTGAGCCTTTAGAAAGTAAAGGCTCAAGACATTTCACTGTAAGCCTTAAGTAATGAAATTGACACATGAAACATAGTAGCTAAACATGAGAATGCTATGAAGTGTGTTTAAAGCTGGCTACTGAATTTCTGTAGTCCAGACATTTTTTGAGTCCTCACCATGTGCCAGAGACAGTGCTAACTCATACAAGGACTATACAGATGAATAGATCTGGGTGTTTATGGGAGTTCATGCTCTAATACTCACACCTGTACAAAGCTTTACTGCTTGCAATTCTTGCCCACATTTATTACCTCAATATACATGTATGCAAAAAAAAAAAAATGTCCAGGCTTCCTTGATGGTCATAAATTTACACGATCTCCAGGGATCTTAACCCATAACAAATATGACTGACTGGTTCACAATCAGCACAAAGTCTGGTCGCCTGTCACATGTCCCCTACCTCCTGCCCCAAGACTACAGAGGGGCAAATATCCCCATTTCACTGGGGGGGGGGGGGGGGGGCGGTCAATGAAATCAACTCTGGATCCAAGAGCCAAGATTGCCAAAAACTTTAATTCTCCAGGCTTTCTTCAAAACCACCCAGGGCAGCAAAAACCCAGTGACACTCCCCTAGTGATAAAAGAGGATAAGAAGCAAAGAGCAAAAAATGGTCTGTCTCCCACAGTGGCCAGGGGTAGAACTCATTCAGGGGGGACACTATCCAAGCAGAACACAGCACATACCCCCCCACCTCAGTACCTCCTACTTCTGGGCTGCCAAGAGAGGCCTTGGCTTTGGAGAAAGCCAATCCAATAAAAGTGGGTGAAATTAGGACAAAAGGAGTTCAGTATCCTGGCAGGAGTGCAGGGAGCAATCCAAATGGACAAAAACATCCCATACAGTTTCACTCGAGTTAGCAAATAATCGAAGACGGACAAGAAAGCCAACAAAACTTTCTCTAGCTCTTATTTCCTAGGGAAGAATGTGATGATCACAGAAAAACTTTTATGAATATTTAAATACACTCACATATTCAACCAGTAAGGCAATATATCCTCAAATCACTTATAAATATTATAACCGTTTTAGTAGAGAGGTGATGGACTTCAAAATTTCTTCTTCAAATTATCTTTTCAGGGATAGACACAGCACAGTTATCGTCAAGGCTTTATGGCATCCCTGTGATTTTTTTTTTTCCCCTGTATAGAATCCTCACTTTATTTTCAAGATACGGGAAAATACGGAGACTATTTTAAGTTGGTTAACTATTTCATACATGGAGTCAGGACAGACTGAAGGTCCTGTACTTCACTGTATTTACGGATCATTCATTTCCAGCCATTCCTCTTTTAAACTGAAGAGAAAGAAAAGAAGTTGGCCACATCCTAGACTCAGTTTGTCTTGTTTCCTTAACATATGCCTTATCAGCTCTGCCACAGCTGAAGTGATTCCAAATTGCCTTATGACACACTTGGATTTTCTCCCACTAATAATTCCTTCTTCCTGCCCATGACTGGCAGGCTTCTTCCACACTGCAGTAATGTGGGACAGCTAATTATCTACCAATCCACCTTGCTATTCCGCACTTGGCAACTTTTATCTGCACAGGACAGCTGCACTCGCCACGTTTGAAGTAAAATGTCAGTCTCTGCTAACGCAACAAGACTTACATCACTAATGATGTCTCTACACTTTGAAGACACAACTCAAAGCCTAATTAAAAATTCAGATTCATTCTCACTGGCTTGCCGATTTTCACTGCCCTTCCACCAGGGCCTCAAAGTATTTTCTTTTTTAGTACTCCACACAAAAATAAAACTTAAAAAATATCCAAGGGGGAATCAAGGGGGAGGGTGGAAGTGCTATAGTCTTGGGCTTGCACAGAGTCTTTAAAATAACTGTTATGGTTGGAAGAGAATCAAGACGTTATCACACACAACAGATAACAATTTACCCACTGGCTTCTCCTCTACAATTACAATAAAACACACTATTTCCAGGGAAATATGGACCATACGTTGCTTTACAGTGGATCCACTCTGGTATTTAGGGATTGGAATTTTTCTAACTGTAAATTAACTCAGAAATCATTTGACTGTAAATCTGGAGAGGAAAACTCCTTTTGAACTCAGAACAAAGTGGGGGACGTGGGGGAGGGAGCTTCATACTCCTAATGACTAGGGAGATACAAGTTCTGGAGGTCCAAAATAGAATTCTGCCTGAAAATTACAGGTGGAATTTCCTTCTGTAGCCTTTACATAAACAAAAAACGAAGGGTTCTTCCCTTAAAGTTTGGTTTCCTTTTTATGCTTTATCTTTCTAATAAAAAGATTGGTGGTGGTACAGTTCACAATTATAAATAACTGACCATTTAAATTGGCTCTTAAAAAAACTAACAATATTATAGTAAGTCTCAGAATCTTTAGGTTTCATCTGTGGCTCACTGACTTCTAGGTATTTTAATAACAGCTTAACAACAAACAAAAAAAACAAAAACCCAGTCAGCTGTCAAAGTAGACTATCAACTTTACCTTCTCATCCATAAAGGAAAAAAACAAAACAAAACAAAACAAAACTAAGCCAAACCTTCTTTTCCCCAAAGAATATAAATATCTTTAAATTTCTTTTATATTTTAAGGCAAAGTCTCTTAGAAAAATGGAGCCCCCACAGGACAGTATTGTGCAAAGTGTCAAAAAAACAAGAGTCCTAAGACCAGCACTTGAGTTTTTTGTTTGGTTTTTATTTATTTATTTTTGAGAGAGAGAGAGAGAGAGAGAGAGAGCGTGCGCGCGCGCGCACAAACAGGGGAGGGGCAGAGAGAGAGGGAGACACAGAATCCGAAGCAGGCTCCAGGCTCTGAGCTGTCAGCACAGAGCCCAATGCGGGGCTCGAACCCACAAACCATGGGATCGTGACCTGAGCTGAAGCCGGACGCTTAACCAACTGAGCCACCCAGGCGCCCCCAGCACTTGAGTTTTAAGTCTACCACTTACTCCTGGGTCTGATCTCCAGAGAGCCACTTCTCCCACTGGGCCTCAGTTTCTCATCTGTAAAAGAAGGGATGTAGAGGTGATGCTGTCTCTGGTCCTTCCCAGTCCTCTTGGTGCCCAGTGATCTGAGGAGTTGAAAGGTCAGGGAGAAAAGGTATGCCAAGGGCAGGCCTTCTGAGCCTGGATTTGTACAACCCCTGAGGGCAGACCACAAGACCACAGTGGAAAGCCAGACAGCCTGCCTTCCAGCCAGAAGCAGGGAGACCACAAAGCAGGCTGTCCCTGAACCAGACTCAGGGAGGCAGAACCTAGCTATGGAGCAGGCCTCGGCAGCTGGTGTCTAAATCCGAAGTCACTTCAGCTGAGTTTTCTAGATAGCAAGCTTTCTCCAGGTTCCTAGTTCTTTTCCCCTAGAGACTCCAAATATAGGAGACTCAGGCACAAGCAGCAAGTTCCCAACTCAACTGCCCACCATGTTGAAACAAAGGGGAGAACCTATTTAAGAAAGTAAGCATGCATGGTGTATATATATACACATTGGAGTATTACTCGGCAATCAAAAAGAATGAAACGTTGCCATTTGCAACTATGTGGATGGAACTGGAGGGTATTATGCTAAGTGAAATTAGCCAGTCAGAGAAAGACAAATATCATATGACTTCACTCATATGAGGACTTTAAGAGACAAAACAGAGGAACATAAGGGAAGGGAAACAAAAATAATATAAAAACAGGAAGGGGGACAAACAGACTCATAAATATGGAGAACAAGCTGAGGGTTACTGGAGGGGTTGTGGGAGGAGGGATGGGCTAAATGGGTAAAGGGCACTAAGGAATCTACTCCTGAAATCATTGTTGCACTATATGCTAACTAATTTGGATGTAAATTAAAAACAAAACAAAACAAAACAAAAAAACGTAAGCATGCAGACAGAGAGACTCTACTGGCCACATGGTTTGAGTCTTAATCTAGCACTGCCCAAAGACTGCCCAGACTGTTCAATTGCTTAAGGCAGTAGCACCTTTCTTGTTCAGCCGATGTAACTGGGTGTTATCTGCCATATAAAAAGTCTTGACTGACATGAAGGATCCAAGGATCCCACAACCTGGCCTCTACTTCTCTGACCTCTTCCTGCACCCTTCCTTCCCTCTGGCTTTCCTAACTCCAAACCTTAGTGCCAGCTTTCCATTCCTCAAAAGGTGCCATCACAAAAGAGCCTTCTGAAAACTCCACTCTTTGACTAACCAACTCATTCATTCCACCTTTTCTGGGAAGCCTTCCAGAATCCCTCTCCACCCCCAAATACATTAACATCCCTGACATCCTTTCCCCAAGCATCTGGAAACCCCTTTCTCACTCACTGGATCAGAAATTAACTGATGGAGAGCTCAGACGTAACCCAGTACCTGACACCAAACATTCAATAACTACTTAATTATAACAGAGTTCACCTCTCAAAGCAATCCAATTTAGAACTTTTCTATCAGAAAGTTTTCCTTCCTTTTATTCGGAAAGTGGTTTCCCTATAACCTTTATATAAAGCACTGATTTTTACCTCCTGGAGCCCACTGAGTAATTTTAATCCAGGACTGCAAATCGGTGGCCTCTGGCCTAATCCAGCCCATAGACATGTTTCGTTTGGCCCACACAGTTTTTGTGTTTGTTTTGCTTACATCTGAATTAGTTGCCCACACTTTTAAGAA